>NC_058522.1:251201083-251836583 GCF_904849725.1 Hordeum vulgare subsp. vulgare | reverse complement strand
GATGTGTTTTTGTCACTGTTGTGCTTCTCGGTAGTGAAGACCGCCCCCGTTCGCCCGTGCCGCTGCGTTAACCAGCCGCCAGCCTTCCCCGCCTCAGCCTCGGCCTGCGTCGGCGGCAGGTGGCCCAGCAGGCCTCCTCAGCCCCGCTCTGCCTCACCGCCATGGGCAGACGTTGCTCCAGCCTCCTGCACCATTGACCAAAGCCTAGAAGCGCCTAGTCGACCTCTCTGCCTCTAGCCCAGCTGCTCCCGCTGCACCGAGCCGGCCCATGGGCCCTATGGTGAGCGCCTAATGCCGGATCCGTTCTTCTTCCATGCGAGATCACAACCAAGATGACCATTTCCCTAGATACCATTATCATTGCCATGCTAGTTGTCTCGTTTCTATCGCTATGTCTTGCTGCCTACCACTTAAATTTCACCCTCCCAACATTGCCATGAAAGCCTCTAACCCCTCCACATCTGAGCAAACCACTGTTTGGTTATTTTACTGCTTGCTCAACCTTCTTATATAGTTGTTATATGGGTTCCTTGTTATATCACCATATTATTGCTATTCAATTTAATGCACCTATATAGTTGTTAAAAGGTGGAAGGCTTGGCCCTCTAGCTGGGAGTGTTGTTCCACCTTTGTCACCCTAGTTACTTGTGTACCGGTGTTACGTTCCATATCTGAGCGGTCCTAACATGCTTGGGGTTATTATGGGACCCCCTAGATTTTTGTTTTGGGATAAAACTCGTTTGGAAAGGGCCAACATTGGTACTACATTTGCCTAATAACTAATAAAAAGCCTTGGGATTCGCCGGCTCCCGCAGATAATTAATCAACCCCGGTCCAATGCTCCTTTTGAGTGTTGGTCCAACCCAGAGCACTGTGCGGGGCCAACCTAGGGCAACTTGGGTGATTTCTATGAGGCCACCGTACACTAGAATATCTAGTCCTGTCATTTAGAAATATGCCCTAGAGGCAATAATAAAATAGTTATTATTATATTTCCTATTTCAAGATAATCGTTTATTATCCATGCTATAATTGTATTGAATGGAAACATAAATGCATGTGTGGATATATAGACAAAACAATGACCCTAGTGATCCTCTAGTTGACTAGCCTGTTGGTCAAGGATGCTTAAGGTTTCCTAGCCATAGACAAGTGTTGTCACTTGATGATGGGATCACATCATTAGGAGAATGAAGTGATGGACAAGACCCAAACTATAAACGTAGCATATGATCGTGTCATTTTGTTTCTATTGCTTTCTGCATGACAAGTATACATTCCTATGACCATGAGATCATTTAACTCACTGACCCTGGAGGAATGCCTTGTGTGTATCAAACATCACAACATTAATGGGTGAATATAAAGGTACTCTACAGGCATCTCCGAAGGTGTCCGTTGAGGTAGCATGGATCAAGACTAGGATTCGTCGCTTTGTGTGACGGAGAGGTATCTCGGGGCCCACTCGGTAATACAACATCACAAACAAGCCTTGCAAGAAATGTGACTAAAGAGTTAGCCACGGGATCTTGTATGAAGGAACGAGTAAAGAGACTTGCCGGTAACAAGATTGAAATAGGTATGGCGATACCGACGATCGAATCTCGGGCAGGTAACGTAACGAAGGACAAAGCGAATCATATACGGGATTCTGTGAATCCTTGACTTAGAGGTTCAACCGATAAGATCTTCGTTGAATATGTAGGATCCAATATGGACGTCCAGGACCCGCTATTGGATATTGACCAGGGAGTGTCTGGGCCATGTCTACATAGTTCCCGAACCCATAGGGTGTGCACACTTAAGGTTTGGTGACGTTTTCCGTATAGTTGAATTATTGAAGTTGGTAACCGAATGTTGTTCGGATTTCCCGATGAGATCCAGGACATCAGGATTGTCTCCGGAATGGTCCGGAAACAAAGATTCATATATAGGATTGTGTATTTGGCTTCCGAAAATATTTTGGGCATTATCGGTAAAGTACCACGAGTGACGAATGGGTTCTTGGGTTTAACCGGGAGGGGCCACCCACCAGAGAGAGGACCTAATAGGCCCATGGGTGACGCACGAGCCCTTTGTGGGCTGGTGAGGCCAGCCCAACAAGCCTATTTCAGCCAAGGAAAAAAAAGAAGAAAAAAAGGAAGGAGGTGGACAAGATGGGAAGGAGTCCTCCACCCAAAATAATTGGAGGAGGACTCCTCCCTCCTTGCCTCGGCCGAAGCCTCCTCCTTGGAGTAGGAGGCAAGCCACCCTCCCCTTGGTTCCTCCTATATATAGTGGAGGTTTGAGAGGGTTTTTGCACCTCAAGCCTTTGTGCAGCCCTCTCTCCCTCCACCACTTCGTGACACCTCATAGCTAGATCGGTACGACACGGCAAAGCCTTGTCGGAGTAGCTTCACTATTATCAACGCCATGCCGTCGTGGTGGCAGAGAATTCAGCTACCTCTTCGTCTCTCTTGCCGGATCAAGAAGGCAGAGATCATCATCGAGTTGTACATGTGCTGAACGCAGAGGTGCCGTCCGTTAGGCGCTAGATCGGGACGGATCGTGGGACGTCGGGAATTTGTATCGCAAAGACGTTCACTATATCAACCACGTTTCTTAACTCTTCCCTCTTAGTGATCTACAAGGGTATGTGGATCCAATATCCCTCTCGTAGATGATCATCACCATGATAGGTCTTCGTGTGCGTTGGAATTTTTTTGTTTCCCATGAAATGTTCCCCAATAGTGGTATCAGAGCTAGGTTCATGCTTAGATGATATCTCGAGTAGAACACAAAAGAGTTTGTGGGTGTTGATGTTCAATTGGCTGCCCTCCTTAGTCTTTTCTTGACTCAACGACATTGTTGGATTGAAGCGGCCCGGATTAACTTTACTTGTACGCTTACGAGAGACATGTTTTGTCGACTGACATGCAACTTGTTGCATAAAGATGACTGGCGGGTGTCTGTTTCTTCAACTTTAGTTGAATCATATTTGCCCGAGGTGGTCCTTGGAGAAGGTTAAATAGCAATTTGTATATCAATGTTGTGGCTTTGTGTAAGTAAGATGCAGTCATACGAGATACCCATAGCAGCCACGTAAAACATGCAACAACAAGTTAGAGGTCGTCTAACTTGTTTTTGCAGGGTATGCTTGTGATGCGATATGGCCAAAGACATGATATGATATATTGGATGTATAAGATGATCATGTTGTAATAGTTAAATATTGACTGGCACGTCGATAGTACGGCAACCGACAGGAGCCATAGGGTTGTCTTCAAATTTATTTTTCGCTTGTACATGCTCTTCCTATATATCTAGGCATTAGCTTTAGTAGTAACAACATAGACAACGCGACAACCTCGATGGCAGCACAATGATGGAGATCTTGGTGTGGCACCGGTGATGATGGAGATCATGCCGATGCTTTGGTGAGGGAGATCAAGAAGCACAAGTTCAGGGCCATATCATGCACCTTATTTTGCTTATAACGACGGTAGCATTATAAGGTGATCTCTCACCAAAATATCAAGATAAAATTGTGTTCTCCCCGACTGTGCACTGTTGCGATAGTTCATCGTTTCGAGATACCACGTGATGATCGGGTGTGATAGACTCAACATTCACATACAACGGGTGCAAAATAGTTGCACGCGCGGAACACTCGGGTTAAACTTGACGAGCCTAGCAGATACAGACATGGCCTCGGAACACAAGAGACCGAAAGGTCGAGCATGAATCATATAGTTGATATGATCAACATGGAGATGTTCACCACTTAAACTATACACAACTCACGTGATTGTCGGACTTGAGTTAGTGAATTTGGATCATGCGACACTCGAATGACTAGAGGGATGTCTATTTGAGTGGGAGTTTATTACTAATATGATTAGATAAACTCAATTTTCTTGAAGATAGTCTAAGTAATCTTTACAAAATTTTATGTTGTAGATCAATGGCTCGCGCAGTAGCAACCGTGAATTTTAAAATGTTCCTAGAGAAAGCTAAGCTAAAAGATGATGGAAGCAACTTTGTTGGCTGGGCTCGAAATCTGAGGCTTATCCTCCAAGATGGCCAAAAGCAATATGTGCTTGATGCTGCGCTAGGTGATGCACCACCTGCTACGGCAACCCAAGATGTTTTGAACACTTGGCAAGCGCGTAAGGATGATTACTCACAAGTTCAATGTGCAGTTTTGTATGGCTTAGAACCGGGACTTTAGAGACGTTTTGAATGTCATGGAGCATATGAGATGTTCCAGGAGTTGAAGTTTATCTTTGAGAAGAATGCTCGGATCAAAGGGTATGAGACCTCCGATAAGTTCTTTGCTTGCAAAATGGAGGAGAATTCGTCTGTCAGTGAACACGTGCTCAAAATGTCTGGGTACTCTAACCGCCTAGCTCAGCTGAGGATTGAACTCCCGCAAGAAGCTATCACTCACAGAATTCTTCAGTCACTGCCACCTAGCTATAAGAGCTTCGTGTTGAACTATAACATGCAAGAGATTAATAAGTCGCCCGATGAGTTATTTGCGATGCTCAAAGTCGTTGACTTAGAAATCCAGAAAGAACATCAAGTGTTGATGGTCAATAAGACTACTAGTTTCAATAAAAACGACAAAGGCAAGAAGGGTAACTCCAAGAAGAGTGGCAAAGTTTTTGCCCCTCCGACGAAGAAACACAAGGCTGGACCTAAGCCAAAAATTGAATGCTACTATTGCAAGGGGACTGGTCACTCGAAGCACAACTACCCCAAGTATCCAGCCGATAAGAAGGCGGCCAACGCCAAAAAAGGAATATTTGATATACATGTTATTGATGGGTACCTCACCAGCTCTCATAGTAGTGTCTGGGTATTTGATGCTAGTTTTGTTGCTCAGATTTGCAACTCGGAACAGGTACTGCGGAATAAACGAAGGCTGGCGAAAGATGAAGTGACGATGCGCGTGGGAAATGGTTCCAAGGTTGATGTGATCGCCGTCCGCACGGTCTCACTTCAGTTACCATCAGAATTTGTGATGAACTTTAATAATTGTTATTTAGTGCCTGGGTTAAGCATGAACATTATATCTGGATCTTGTTTATTGCGAGACGGTTACTCATTTAAGTCAGATAATAATGGTTGTTCAATTTATATGAGTAATATCTTTTATGGTCATGCGCCCAATGTGAGGGGTTTGTTCATATTGAATCTCGATTGTGATGACACTCGTGTCCATAACATCAAGACGAAAAGATGTAGAGTAAACAATGATAGCGCCACTTTATTGTGGCATTGCCGCTTAGGTCATATTGGTGTTAAGCGCATGAAGAAACTCCATGCTTATGGAATTTTGGATTCACTTGATTTTGAATCACTTGACACATGCGAACTACGTCTCATGGGCATGATGACTAAGACTCCGTTCTCTGGAACAATGGAGCGTGCAAGTGACTTGTTGGAGATCATACATACTATTGTGTGCGGACCGATGATCATAGAGGCGCGCGACGGATATCGTTATTTTCTCACCTTCAGTGACTATTTGAGTAGGTATGGCTATATCTACTTGATGGCGCACAAGTGTGAAACGTTTGAAAAGTTCAAACAATTTCAGAGTGAAGTTGAAAATCATTGTAGCAAGAAGATCAAGTTCCTACGATCTGATCGAGGAGGTGAGTATGTGAGTTACGAGTTTGGTGCTAACTTAAGACAATGTGGAACTGTTTTACAGTTGACACCGCTTGGAACACCACAGCATAATGGTGTGTCCGAATGTCGTAATCATACTTTATTAGATACGGTTTATTCTGTCACACCCTATTTTTACCTCACTTCAAGTGTAGCCTTTTCAAAATCTGAGTGTATTCCTTTTGCTCATTTTTGACAATTTCAAGGGAGTGCCTTCACCCAAAGATTGTATTATGGTTTTGGCACTATTATAACTCTCCAATATCATAAAATAATTATTTTATAAAATATTTTCCTATTTTATTTGCATGTCCTTTTTTGAGGCCAGAAATTATATTCGTGTATGGAAAATTACTTTTCTGCCTTAAAACAATCTGAGGAAATTTGGAGATGCTCACAGGACATATATTTTCCATATATACATAATATTTTCAACCCCTAATTATGTTCAAAATATTTGAGAAAATCCTTGAAAACCTATTATGTCTGTTTTGACCTTTTCAAATATTTCCAAAGGAAATATGTCCAATAAAATCCCAGAAAATTCAAGCACGATTCCCAAGCTATATTTGGTGGCCATGCCAAGTTTCACCTCATTCCAAGGTGGTTTGGTTCACAAAATAATCCTAAAACCCTTTGTGTCCAGAATCAAGTTGAAGCAACTCTACATAGATAAGTTTGTCCAAATGGCCTATAACTTTAGAGGAGTGCTCAACACCCCAAATGAGGAGACCATGCCAAAAATTGGATTTGTGGGGATTAATTTACCCACATTCCCTTTTGAAAGGACAAAACTGTCCATTTGTGGGTGATTTCAAGTTTGCACTGCCAAACTTGTCCAATGAAGCTCAAATTTGGTGGAGCGTTCTATTTTTGCATCAAACCCAATCATGTTAACTTTCATCATAAGTGGTGAAGTGTAGATACCCCAAACACCTGTCGATCGCCTTTTGCCAGCTTGGTAAAACAACACTTATCTCACTCTACATCCACACCCTTTCCACCAAACTGTTAGTGCAAGCAGCCAACACCACCCCTCAACTGCACACGAGTGGCCCCTCTTTGGTTCCAAGCAGAAGAGCCCAAAATCTCCATTTTAGTTTCTGGCTCAAGTCTGGCATCTCCTTTTTAATCACTTCCTTTGACCAGCAGTGACACCCTTGGCTCTCAAATGGCTAAGGAGCATCTAACCCAACCCCCGGACACGCCAGACATAGCCAAAGAACCCCAGAGCACGCTAGCATGTCGTGGCATGCCAAAACTACGCTCTGGGCGTGCTACAGGGCGCACACGAGGAAAAGATGGCCAGCCCCGGCCGGCTCTCACCTCCCCTCGGTGCCTCTCAACGTCCCCGGCAACCCACCTAAATCAGGGCAGCCTCATGGCCCCTCCTCCCCATCTCCGTTGACATGGGCGATGTGTGCCCGCGAGCGCCAGATTCAGCTAGAAGAACGCGGCCATGCAGCACGTGTGCACCTCGTCCCCTCTCTCTCTCTCTCTCTCTCTCATTGAGTCTTTTGGGTCCTAAACCACGTCCGCAATACCATGGTTTCGATCCCGAGCTCTCTCTGCCTTTCCTGTAAGCCTCGATGAAACCACCGGTGCTCCCCGATCGATGCACCGTCGCTGTCCTATAAATAGGCCCCCTCGCTCGAGCACCCTCACACCACACCTCTAGAGCCTCAATCGAGCCCCTAGCCACCCCAATCGAACACAGTTAGCTCCGACGCTCGAGATCGACCGAGGCACCGTCGCTTCGGAGCTCCGTCAATCTCGGGCTAAAGGCCAGCTCTCGCGCTCCTCTCACCTCCTTCGTGACCTCTTCCCCACCTCTTCCCCGAGCGAATCCCTGCCCGTAGCACCCATCTCCTCCACCTCCCGAATCGGCTCTGTCGTGGCCTCATCGTCACCGGTGACCCAGGGTGTCCACGTCGTTCCTTCAATCACTAGATGGTAGGAGGTGATGTGTTGGTTCCATTCCTGCCGTTGTTGGGGCATGAGGGCGTCGGTGTTGCCGCCAGCGTGCCTCCCTTCCCGTCTGTCCAGAGGAGGAAGACGATCCCGACAGGCATGCCCCACATGTCCGTGGCCCGTCTCTCCCCCTCTCTCCTCTCTCAGCCGCTGACCGCACGGGCCCGCGTGTTAGGTTTGAATCGGACGGCGCGCGCGCCTAGGCTGCTCGCTGGCTGGCTGGCCAGTTGGCTAGTTGGGTCGGCGAGCCAGGCCAGGGCTAAGAACCCTTTTATTTTATTTTTATTCCGTTTTAAAAACATTTTTATAGAGTTTGTTATTTAATCAAATTTAATAATTTTCCACCACAATTTTCTAAAAATGTGTAGAATTTAATATAGGTGTTATACGAATTTTTATGACTACTTTTCTGCATTGTCATAATTAAAAGGCTTATTTTGAATACTTTAGCTCGTGTTAAATTGATTTTAAAAATAATATCTTCATCAAAACTAGAGAAAAATATTTTTACAACTATAATATAGATTTATCAGAATAGTAGAACATTTTTAAAGCGAGTTTGTGTTTTGTTTTTGAGTGAGCTACTTATTTTATTACTATTATTACGAGATAGATTCCACATTTGACGAAGGAGTTGGACTCGAAGACCCCGGATACGTAGCTGACCAAGGCAAGCAACCCTTTGACCATGTTTGAGTGAAATATTATTTTCATGCTAAGTAGAGCAATTATTCCCGTTGCATATGATCATGAGTATTCGGTAAATCATCGATATGGTGTTACCGATGGCTCCTCCGGAGAACTTGCATTTGAGCATGATCCTACCACCAATGAGGGTCATGCTAATATTATGTTGACAAGTAGAGAGTAGTGCTATGCATAGTAGAAGCATGAACATGATGATGGTAAATATCAAAGGTTTACAAAACCCCCGTCGGGTGCCACTAATGCCCGAGGGTGATGGTGAGTTAGGTGGCCACTTATGAAGAAGTGGTGCACCGGGTATATTTTGTGTGAGTGGTTTCGGAAACATGATTAGGTTTATGATGTGTCGACCATCCCAACCATACATGTGCGACCATGATACCCCTTTATGGGACGGGACTTTGTTGATTACTCTGATCGGTGCTAGCGAAGAGCCACATTACTAGTCGTGGATGACATGGAAGTTTCCCGGATCTCGTGGGTACAACGTACAACATCTACAGAGTGTAAAACTATTCGAATAGTCGTGTCCACGGTCAAGGACAGTTGGGTAATCCTGCTTAAACTACGTCCAATCATTTCCTCATAAACCAAGTGTGTGTGTGTTCAAGTAGTTATGTGAAAGAGTTGATATGACCAAGTTTGGAGAATTGGCAGATTGGGTGAACCCGAAGTGTTCAGCCCTCAACAGATATGTTGATATCTGCAACCTGTTCTTTGAATATCATCTAGCTTATGATGCATATCCATAACTGTCTATGACCATGTTTATTTAGATTCAAAGCTTGATTTCCACCGACGCTGCATATCACTTATTATCATACCAATTGCATTATCCATATCATGGGTTGTTTGTGAATACATTCAAAGTACTCACTAGCTTGCCACTGGTTGGAATTCGTCATCAGAGTCGGACGCGCGAACTAGGACCCTTCCCAGTCAGAATGCCTATTGGTGAAGGCTGATGGCATGGGCTCCTGTTTATTCCCAAGATTTCCGCTAGTAGTCGTATCAGTGTGATTGGCCTTATAGGCCCTACCTAAGTGAGACTTGACCTTGATGGTCATTTGTTGTATTAAACAGTATGTTGGATGTAAGACTCTTAATATTCAATATATGTGTGTTCGGTGAGCATTGATCTCTGGGATCACCGAGCACGTTCATTCGGCGACCTCGACTCGTAAGTCGGGGTCCCCACACGTTGTATGATGTCTGTTACCGATTTTCCATTATCATTTTGGGGCTATGCATTGGAGATAGTTGCATTCACTTTAAATAGGGCACCATAAAAATCTGTTGAGACGATACCATGTGAGCTGTGGTATGGCAAGAAGCCAAAGTTGTTGTTTCTTAAAGATTGGGGATGTGATGCTTATATCAAAAATCTTCATCCTGAAAAGCTCGAACCCAAAGCGGGAAAGTCCGTCTTCATAGGTTACCAAAAGAGACAGTTGGGTATACCTTCTATGTCAGATCCGAGGGCAAAGAGTTTGTTGCTAAGAATGGAGCTTTTCTTGTGCAAGAGTTTCTCTTGAAAGAATTGAGTGGGAGGAAGATAGAATTTGATGAGATTGCGGAACTCTGCTTCAACAAGATGGTGGAACAGGGCAGAAATAATTTCTATCGAGGTAACACCAGTTGAAGAGGAAGCTAATGATGGTGATCATGAAGCTTCAGATCAAGTTACTATCTGACCTCGCAGGTCGACAAGAGCACGTACTACTCCTGAGTGGTACGGGAATCTTGTCTTATCAATCATGTTGTTGGACAACAATGAGCCTACGAATTATGGAGAAGCAATGGTGGGCCCAGATTCCAACAGATGGTTAGAAGCCATGAATTCGAGATATGATCTATGTACGAAAAGAAAGTATGGACTTTGGAAGTATTACCTGAAGGTCAAAAGGCTATTCAGAACAAATGGATCTTTAAGAATAAGACGGATGCAGACGGTAATGTGACCTTTTATAAAGCTCGACTTGTGGCAAAGGGTTTTTCACAAGTTCAAGGAGTTTACTACAATGAGACATTCTCACCCGTAGCGATGCTTAAGTCCGTGTGAATCATGTTAGCAATAGCTGCATTTTTCGATTATGAAATCTGGCAAATGGATGTCAAAACGGCGTTCCTTAACGGGTTTCTTAAGGAAGTGTTGTATATGATGCAACCCGAAGGTTTTGTCGATCTATAGAATGCTGACAAGGTGTGCAAGGTCCACCGATCCATTTATGGACTGGTGCAAGCATCTCGGAGTTGGAATCATCGCTTTGATGAGGTGATCAAGGCGTTTAGGTTTATACTAGTTTTTGAGAAGCTTGTATTTACAAGAAAATGAGTGGGAGCTCTAGAGAGTTTCTAATATTATATGTGGATGACATATTGCTGACTGGAGACAATGCAAAGTTTTTGGAAAGCGTAAAGGATTACTTGAATAAAAGTTTTTCAATGAAGGACCTAGAAGGCAAATCTATAGAGATAGGTCATGGCGCCTAATAGCTCTTTCACAAAGCAGATACCTTGATAAAGTTTTGAAGAAGTTCAAATGGAACAATCCAAGAAGGGGTTCTTGTCTGTGTTATAAGGTATAAAGTTGAGTAAGACTCAATGTCGAGTAACTGCAGAAGATACAGAAAAGATGAGTGTCGTCCCCTATGCTTTAACCATAGGGTCTATCATGTATGGAATGTTGTTTACAAGACCAGATGTCAGCCTGGCCATAAGTATGACAGGCAGGTTTCAAAGTGATCCAGGAGTGGAACACTGGGCGGCAGTCAAGAATATTCTGAAGTACCTGAAAACGACTAAGGAAATGTTTCTCGTTTATGAAGTTGACGAAGAGCTTGTCGTAAAGGGTTACGTCGATGCAAACTTTGACACTGATCGGGATGACTCTAAGTCTCAAACCGGATACGTATTTATTCTTAATGGAGCTGCGGTAAGCTGGTGCGGTTCCAAGCAAAGCGTCGTAGCTGATTCTACGTGCGAACATAGTTGCCGCACAGGCAATAAGGAGTGTGTCTGGATGAAGCAGTTCATGTCAGATCTTGGAGTAGTGCCAAGTGCACTGGACCCAATCAATATGTTCTGTGACAACACTGGTGCCATTGCTCTAGGCAAGGAGCCAAGGTTTCACAAGAGGACCAGACACATAAAGCGATGCTTCAATGCCATCCGCGATTACATCAAGGAGGAGGACATAAATATTTGCAAAGTGCACATGGATCAGAACGTTGCAGATCCGCTGACTAAACCTCTTCTACGAGCAAAGCATGATCAACAACAGAACTGTATTGGTGTTAGATTCATTACATTGTAAATCACATAGAGATGTGAAGCTAGATTATTTACTCTAGTGCAAGTGGGAGACTGTTGGAAATGTGCCCTGGAAGCAATAATAAAATAGTTATTATTATATTTCCTATTTCAAGATAATCATTTATTATCCATGCTATAATTGTATTGAATGGAAACATAAATGCATGTGTGGATATATAGACAAAACAATGTCCCTTGTGAGCCTCTGGTTGGCTAGCATGTTGGTCAAGGATGGTTAAGGTTTCCTAGCCATAGACAAGTGTTTTCACTTGATGATGGGATCACATCATTAGGAGAATGATGTGACGGATAAGACCGAAACTATAAACGTAGCATATGATCGTGTCATTTTGTTACTATTGTTTTATGCATGTCAAGTATACATTCCTATGACCATGAGATCATGTAACTCACTGATCCCGGAGGAATGCCTTGTGTGTATCAAACATCGCAACGTTACTGGGTGACTATAAAGGTACTCTATAGTCATCTCCGAAGGTGTCCGTTGAGTTAGCATGGATCAAGACTGCAATTTGTCACTCCGTGTGACGGAGAGGTATCTCGGGGACCACTCGGTAATACAATATCACAAACAAGCCTTGCAAGCAATGTGACTAAAGAGTTAGCCACGAGATCTCGTATTACGGAACGAGAAAACTGACTTGTCGGTAATTAGAATGAAATAGGTATGGCCATACCGACGATTGAATCTCGGGCGAGTAACATGCCGAAGGACAAAGGGAATGATATACAAGATTGTGTGAATCCTTGACATAGAGGTTCAACCGATAAGATCTTCGGAGAATATGTAGGATCCAATATGGGCATCCAGGTCCCGCTATTGGATAATGACCGAGGAGTGCCTCGGGGCATGTCTACATAGTTCTCGAACCCGCAGGGTCTGCACACTTAAGGTTCAATGATGTTACGATGATTTTCAACTTCACTCGGAAATTGCTTGAACTTCTCAAACGTTTTAGACTTGTGCTTCATCAAGTAGACATAACCATATCTACTCAAATCGTCAGTGAAGGTGAGAAAATAACGATATCCGCCGCGCGCCTCCACACTCATCGGACCGCACAAATCGGTATGTATGGTTTCCAACAAGTCACTTGCATGCTCCATTGTTCCTGAGAACGGAGTCTTAGTCATCTTGCCCATGATACATGGTTCGCACGTGTCAAGTGAATCAAAGTCAAGTGACTCCAAAAGTCCATCGGAATGGAGTTTCTTCATGCGCTTTACACCAATATGACCTAAGTGGCAGTGCCATAAAAACATGGCGCTATCATTGTTAACTCTAACTATTTTGGTCTCAATGTTATGTATATGTGTATCATCTCTATCAAGATTCAATATGAACAATCCTCTCACATTCGGTGCATGACCGTAAAATATATTACTCATAGAAATAGAACAACCATTATTCTCTAACTTAAACGAGTAACCATCTCGCAATAAACAAGATCTAGATATAATGTTCATGCTTAACGCAGGCACTAAATAACAATTATTTAAGTTCATAACTAATCTTGATGGTAACTGAAGTGAAACTGTGCCGACGACGATTGCACCCAACTTGGAACCATTTCCCACGCGCATCGTCACTTCATCTTTCGCCAGCCTTCGCTTATTCCGCAGTTCGTGTTTCGAGTTGCAAATATGAGCAACAGAACCGGTATTGAATACCCAGGCACTACTACGGGAGTTGGTTAAGTACACATCAATAACATGTATATCGAATATACCTGATTTTTCCTTGGTCGCCTTCTTATGAGCCAGATACTTGGGGCAGTTGCGCTTCTAGTGACCCAGACCCTTGCAATAATAACACTCCATTTCAGGCTTAGGTCCAGCCTTGAGTTTCTTCGTCGGATTGGCAATAGGCTTGCCGCTCTTCTTGGAATTACCCTTCTTTCCTTTGTCATTTCTCTTGAAACTAGTGGTCTTATTCACCATCAACACTTGATGCTCTTTACGTAGTTCTGACTCTGCGACTTTCAACATCACGAATAATTCGCCGGGTGACTTGTTCATCCCTTGCATGTTATAGTTCAACACAAAGCTCTTGTAGCTTGGTGGGAGTGATTGAAGAATTCTGTCAGTTTTAGCCTCTTGCGGGAGTTCAATCCCCAGCTCAGCTAGACAGTTTGAGTACCTAGACATTTTGAGCACATGTTCACTGACAGACGAATTCTCCTCCATCTTGCAAGCATAGAATTTATCGGAGGTCTCATACCTCTCCATACGGGCGTTTTTCTGAAAGATAAACTTCAACTCCTGGAACATCTCATATGCTCCATGACGCTCAAAGCGACGTTGAAGTCGCGGCTCTAAGCCATACAAGACTGTACATTGAACTACTAAGTCGTCCTCCTTGCGTGTTAACCAAGCGTTCTTAACATCTTGGTCAGCCGCAGCGGGTGGTTCTTCTCCTAGCGCAGCATTAAGGACATAATCCTTCTTCCCAGCTTGCAGGAGCAACTTAGGATTACGAGCCTAGTCTACAAAGTTACTTCCATCATCTTTCAACTTAGCTTTCTCTAGGGACGTATTAAAATTCAGGGTGACTGTTGCGTGAGCCATTGATCTACAACACAAATATTTCAAAGTGGACTTAGACTATGTTCAAGATAATTAGAGTTTAACTAATGAAATTACTTGCTAAACTCCCACTCATAAAGTACATCTTTCTAGTCATTTGAGTGGTACATGATCCAAATTCACTAACTCAAGTTCGATCATCACGTGAGTTGAGAATAGTTTCAGTGGTAAGCATCTCTATGCTAATCCTATCAACTATACGATTCATACTCGACCTTTCGGTCGCATGTGTTCCGAGGCCATGTCTGCACATGCTAGGCTCATCAAGCTTAACCCGAGTGTTCTGCGTGTGCAACTGTTTTGCACCCGTTGTATGTGAACTTTGAGTCTATCACACCCGATCAACACGTGGTGTCTCGAAACAACGAACTGTAGCAACGGTGCACAATTGGGGAGAACACAATTTTGTCTTGAAATTTTAGTGAGAGATCACCTCATAATTCTACCGTTGTTCTAAGCAAAGTAAGGTACATAAAAGGATTAACATCACATGCTATTCATAAGTGACATGATATGGCCGTCATCTTGTGCTTCTTGATCTCCATCACCAAAGCACCGACACGATCTTCTTGTCACCGGTGCCACACCATGATCTCCATCAACGTGTCTCCATCGAGGTTGTCGTGCTACTTATGCTATTACAACTAAATCTGCGTCCTAGCACTATAGTAAACGCATCTGCCAACACCAACGTTAGTTTAAAGACAACCCTATGGCTCCTACCGATTGCCGTAGCATCGACGTGCAAGTTGATATTAACTATTACAACATGATCATCTCATACATCCAATATATCACATCATGTCATTAGCCATATCATATCACAAGCATACCCTGCAAAAACAAGTTAGACGTCCTCTAATTTGTTGTTGCATGTTTTACGTGGTTGCTATGGGTATCTAGTATGATGGCATCTTACTTACACAACAACCACAATGGAGATGTGCAAATTGCTATTTAACCTCTCCAAGGATCGCCTCGGTCAAAACCAATTCAACTAAAGTTGAAGAAACCGACACCCGCGAGTCATCTTTATGCAGCTAGGTTGCATGTTAGTCGACGAAACCAGTCCCTCGTAAGCATACGAGTAATATCGGTCCGGGCCGCTTCAATCCAACAATACCGAAGAATCGAGAAAAGACTAAGGAGGGCAGAAAATCGAACGTCACCGTCCACAAAACCTTTTGTGTTCTACTCGAGATAACATCCACGCATGAACCTAGCTCATGATGCCACTGTTGGGGAACGTTGCATGGGAAACAAAAAAAATTCCTACGCACACGAAGACCTATCATGGTGATGTTCATCTAAGAGAGGAGATTTGGATCGACGTACCCTTGTAGATGGCATAGCAGGAAGCGTTAAGAAACACGGTTGATGTAGTGGAACATCTTCATCACATCCCTCGAACCGTCCCGCTACATCAACCGCGTTTCTGAATGTTTCCCGCTTAGCTATCTACAAGGGTATGTGGATCTGATCTCCCTCCCATAGATGATCATCACCACGATAAGTCTTCTTGTGCATAGGAAATTTTTTGTTTCCCATGCAACGTTCCACAACAGTGTCCTGAGAACGACATACATGAATCCTATTGGGTTCGTCGACACGTCGGGCGACCTTGGTCTTTTTTTACCTTTCTCGAACGTCTTGTGTGAGGGATTCCGGGGATACTTTGGGCTATCTCGAGGTTGAGGTTTTACATTGGAATCCAAGGAGATCATGGGTTTTCCGTGGTCGAGGTTTGTGACGCAGCTTGTGGTAGTTTGCGATGGACTAGTTGGAGCACCCCTGAAGGGTTAAACCTTTCTAAGAGCCGTGCGCACTAAAACTTGGAAACTTTGTTTAACACCCAGTCATTGCAAACTTCAAGTAACTTAATTAAGATATGCCACCTATGTGTGTAACCATGACTGTCTCTTCTCATGTGTTCTCCATCCGGAAGAGCATACGTTGGGGTTATGTTTGGTGTATGTAGATCTTTAGGATCACTTCGAGATCATTATTAGTTCACGTTCGTTATGCGTAGATCACCCCCTCTTATTTTTGTACTCGTAAGTTAGCCACTCAAATAAATGCTTAGTCGCTTGGTATAGCTTCACCACTTAACCATACCTAACCCATTAAGCTTTGCTAGTCATGATACCTTCGGAAATGAGATTGCTGAGTCGCCATGCCTCACAAATTATTACAACAACAGTTCCAGGTACAAGTAAAGCGGTACTTTGACATGAGCGCGATGATTGTTCTATTTGGAGTTTCTTCTTATTCTTAATTGATCTAGGATGGGTTCCAGGCTAACAACTTCGGATAGCAAGGATGGACATTGTTCTTTTATCATTTGATTTCGTCCGTAATTTGACCCTCCTCTTCTACATGGTGATTGATTGTATTGATTGTATTGTGATGTTCATGCTATAGCTTGTGGCGAGTGTGAGCCAATTCCATATAGTCATCTCTTCTCTACATGTACTTTTAACGATATCCATTCTTGCAAAATATCGAGGTGCGCTTCTATTCCTCTCGAGTCCCTCGAGCCAAAATAAGGATAGGATCGCATCTTGGGCGTTATAATGATAATTTGGAGCCACGAGAAGAGAGGGGGAGAGAATATCCTCCCTTAGGCTTCCTCCTCCATGGCCTCTCCCTAGATAGGAGAGGTTCTCCTTTTTGGTCCTTGGCCGCCATGGCTCCTGGAGGGTCGAGATCCCCTCTGATATTGGATCTCTCTCTGTTTCTATCCTGTTTTCGCTACTATTTTCTCTCTCTTAACCGCATCTTAAATATCCGGAGATCCGTAACTCCGATCGGGCTGAAATTTTGAGGGGATTTTTAGTGAAAAAATATTTTTGCGGCGCAAGAAGGGACCCAACCGACTTAAGGGGGAGGCACAAGATATCACGGTGCGACCAACCCCCTCGCCGCACCCTATTGTCTTGTGCCTCCCTCGAGAATCGTGTTGTGTTGATTCTTCTTCCCAAAACTCACATATATTCCCAAAAAACTCCATAAATTTTTATCGCCTTCGGACTTTGTTTGATATGGAATTTCTGCAAAACGAAAACACACACAAAACAGGAACTCGCACTAGAAACGGGGTAACTAAGTTAGTCCCAAAAAATAATATAAAATGTTGCCAAAAGTATAGGAAAGTTGTAGAATATTGTCATGAATACTTCATAAACTATTGATACGTCGGAGACATATCAACACTCTCGTATGATAGAGACTCAATGTATTCAAATCTCTGGGACTCAAGATTTGATTCTTGCTCAATTAGATAATCCCATTTCTTCTAATAAAAAATCTACTCAAAGTGGCAAGATAGCGCTTGATCGTAGGGGGCCAAAACGGTATGAAAGAGAGTAAGAACAAAGAAGAATAGAGAGACAAAGCCAAAGTCAAGAGAATAGATAATTGTTCTTTGTTGAACAAGAACCTAAAGAATAGGTCCATGAAGATACTCAGGGAGATGAAGCCCAAGTTGAAGAAGAAGTTGACTCCGATGCAAAAACAATTGATGGCAATAACAATGAAGAAGAAAATCTGAAAGCAAAAGAAGTGGAAGAACCTCGGGTGGAAAGAAATAAACAACCACCTGAGCTAACCAAGAAGTTTAGTGGCCAAGCACCAAATACCAAAGATAAAGGTAAGGAGAAGGAGAAAGATAAAGGTAAATATAAGAAGACTATTCCTTATCCCAAGGCTGTAAGACCACCTTCAAATGATGCATTATACTCTTCTTTTCTACAAGCCATAACTGATCTTA
Source organism: Hordeum vulgare subsp. vulgare (assembly GCF_904849725.1). Classification (NCBI taxonomy): domain Eukaryota; kingdom Viridiplantae; phylum Streptophyta; class Magnoliopsida; order Poales; family Poaceae; genus Hordeum; species Hordeum vulgare. Next base: position 251,818,558 of record NC_058522.1, on the reverse strand, counting down.
AAATGTCAATGCATGTCACCGATATGTTGAAGATTCCTACTTTTGCTAAGTTCATGTGGGACGTTGTATATACGAAAAGCATTATGAATCTCAAGGAACACATTGCCATGATAATAGATTATTCGTTTGATAACTAGATACCAGAGAAACTGGGTGTAACAGCCCGAGACAGACGCTCTAGAAGATTCCCCCTTTTATTCCGTTAAAGCCAAGTGATAATTTGGTTGTCGCATTCATCATCGCATCATGCGCATCATATGCATTACATCGGCACTCCATTGCCGCCAGTTTTCAAAACTTGCATCCGCTATTAGTTACCGGTTCTCTCCGTTTTCGTCATTGACCATTTTGAGACCAACCACACACGCACGCGCCTGCGGCATCACTTAAATAGTGCTTTTAAAAGTGTGTGTGAAACATTATCGGATTGGGTTGAAACTTAGCGTGCGGTCTAATTTAGTGTAGGTAGTCCGCCTGCCAAATTTCATTGCGATTAGAGTTCGTTTGATACCCAAACCATTAAACCTATAGCGGCACTATAGCCGGTAAATTGTCGGACGTTTCGGTATTTTAGAACTCTGATGCCGGTTTGCCTGATTTGCCTCCCATATCCGCCTAGCACCTCTACACAGTGCACTGACCTGCGCGCAACCTAGTCCGAAAACCTCCCGGTACCCGAAACACATGGTCGTAACCGTTGGGTCCGGATCAACCCCGTAATACCCAGAATCGTCATCGGTTTGTCCATTGGACTCTCCTAACCTATTTAACCGCGATCGTATGATTATGATCGGAGGGTGTCGAAAGCCCGAACCTGTTATATCTGCTATATATACGGTGGATGAGACCCTAGGTCAGTCCCTAAAAATGCTCCCCTTGTCCCATCCATGCGCCGCCACCCCTGTCCACTCTCCACCAACCTCGGGATCTCCCCTCCCGATCCAACCCCGCTGCCCGAGCACTCGATCCGGAGTGGATCAATGCATCTACGTGTGCTCAAGACCCCACCTCCACCGGAGGGCTGTGCAACGCCGCGAGAAACCCAAGCCCGAGGCCAGCCCCGTCGCCCCGCTCGCGCATTCCTCTCCATCCTGGACATCCTCTCACCTCTTCGTATCAATGTTTCTTTCTTTCTTCAGGGAACTAGAGCACTCGAGCTCACATCTCAATCCGTTGGAGTTCGACGCCGCCGGCCCCCACGTCCAAGAACAGCCAACGCCTCTTGGCTCGCCCCTTGCCCCTGCCTTCTTCCCCTCTTCCTGTTTTCCCCCATCTCTCTCTACTCCCCTTGTATCTCTCTGCAGCAAGCTCTGCCGCACCAAGTGCTGCCATGGACACCTCGCCGGTGTAGTACGAGCTCGCCGCCGGAGCTCCTCCCAGTCGGATCTGCACCAGGGTGCCCCCCGTATCCATTTCCGGCCTCCGCACTCGCCATCATCATCGGAGCATCGCGTGTGGCCGAGGTCCCTTGCCAACTGCGCATGCGGCCATGAAGGAGGAGAAGAGCTCAGCATGTGCCTTTCTCCCTTGACCCGCGGAGGTGAAACTCTCCACCAAGGCCCACAGCCACAGTCATCCAAGCCCCCATCGAGCTCCTCACCTCACCGGACTCCCCATGCTGACGACAAGCTTCATGGGCGCTGCCATCTGCCGCCGCTGCAAAGCCAGGCCTGCTACTTTCAGTCAGGTGAAGCTTTGTCTCATTATCAATTTCATATTCGCGTCAGCGTAGTTTCATCCCGCATGAAGTCTAGAATTTGTTGCAAACCCTTCATAGCCCAGCTGGTCAGTGAACAGCGCTAGCTCGAGGGAGCTCCTGGGTTCGAGTCCGAGTTAACCCATTATTTTGCATGTTTCTTTTACCACAACACATCGGCACCCCATGGTTATTCGAGTCATCTAGTTTCGGATCCTCTGAAACCTCACAAATAGAAACCACACAAGTTGGCCAGCGCAGCGTGCTTTCAACATAGAGTTCTGGGTTCAATTCCCAGGTACCCCAATTTTGCTATGTTTTTACCTTTATTTTGCACACACACACACATAATTCATTGGCTCCGGTATCTCGTTGATTTACCGGAACCAGAACGAGTCGTGGCTATCATTTGCATGCATGTTGCATCCATGTCATATGATCTTGTGCTACTCGTATCTTTTAGGTCGTAGCTCCGTTCAAATGTTCCGTGTGTTAACCGACTAGAATGCCATGTAGAATCACATGCTTCACCTCTTTCCTTGTTCAAAGAACATTCAATATTGTCATGTACCTAAAGAGGAGTGAACTAAATAATTTGTATGTGAAGTTTCATCAATATGCAACTAGTTGCATATGGAGCTTCACTTAATGTGTAGTGTTTGACTGTTGTGAATTGCCATGCCATGCCTTGCATAACTAAACTCGACATGCATCATGTTAGGGTGTGCATCATATCGTGCATGTGTCGTGGTGAATATCGTGTGTTGATGCTTGTTTCCAGTTTGCTTCGTCTCGCTAGAGTTCCGCAAGCGTGTCGGAATCTGAGGACCCATTCGACTACATCGGTTCGTCTGCTTCACGAAGTTGTTCTTCTTCCAAGCGGGATCACATGCAAGATGATCATTTCCCCAGATATCATTACTATCATTGCCATGCTAGTTGTCTCGTTTCTTTCGCTATGTCTCACTGCCTACCACTTAAATGTCAGCCTCTCAACATTACCATGAAAACCTTCAACATGATCACAACCTAGCAAACCACTGATTGACTATATTACCGCTTGCTTAACCATGTGTTAGCGTTGCTAGTTGGACGTGCAGTTGCTTCCATATGATAACACGGGTTCCTTGTTATATCACCCTATTAATGATATTTAATTTAATGCACCTATATACTTGCTAAAAGGTGGAAGGATTCGCTTTCTAGCCTAGTGTTTTGTTGCACCTTTGCCGCCTTAGTTTTGGCTACCAGTGTTATGTTCCATAAATGAGCGCACCTAACATGCTTGGAGTTGTTATGGGGACCCCCTAGATTCTTGTTTTGGGATAAAGCTTGTCTCGCAAGGCCCAACATTGGTATGCCCAACATAACAATTATGTTAATACTGTAAACATAGGGAGTTAGCGCTACCGAGGAGTAATTCAACATAATACAGTGGGGCCAGTGCTGATGGTGCTGGTCCAAACTAGAGCCGTTTGCGGGGCTAACCCGAGGCAATTCGAAAGATGTCTATCAGGCCACCGTACGTTGTGCTTATCCGTCGTGTCCTGAGAACGAGATACTCGGCTCCTATCGGGACCGTCGACGCGCCGGGCGGCCTTGCTGAACTTGTTTTACCTTTCTCGAGCGTCTTGTGCGAGGGATTCTGACGATGCTTTGGGGCTATCTCGAGGTTGAGGTTTTCCAATAGGAACCCGAGGAGATCACGGGTTTTCCGTGATCGAGGTCATTCTGCCATAGTGTGTGGTAGTTTGTGATGGACTAGTTGGAGCACCCCTGCAGGGTTAAATCTTTCGGAAAGCCGTGCCCGCAGTTATGTTGCAACGTGGAAACTTTGTTTAACATCCGATTTTAGATAACTTGAAATAAACTTAATTAAAATATGCCAACTGAGTGTGTAACCGTGACTGTCTCTTTCGTGAGCTCCTTCTCCGATCAAGGACACGGTGGGGTTATATCTCACGTAAGTAGGTGTTCTGGATCATTCATTTAATCATCAGTAGTTCACGTCTTCTATGCGTAGATCATCCCCCTCTTTAATTCTTGTACTCATAAGTTAGCCACCTCAAATAAATGCTTAGTCGCTTGTTGCAACCTCACCACTTAACCATACCTCACCCATTAAGCTTTGCTAGTCTTGATACCTTGGGAAATGATATTGTTGAGTCCCTTTGGCTCACATATCACTACAGCAGCAATTGCAGGTATAGGTAAAGAGTTACTTTGACATGAGCACGCTGATTGTGCTATTTGGAGTTCCTTCTTCTTTTTCTTCTTCATCGATCTAGGATGGGTTCCAGGCCGGCAGCCTGGGATAGCAAGGATGGACGTCATTCTTTTATCGTTTGTTTTCATCCGTAGACGGACCCTGCTCTTCACTGTATATGGTTGTATTGATGTGACTCTGATGTAGCTTGTGGCGAGTGTAAGCCAATTCCTTATACTCATCTTTTTAGTACATGTACTTGTAACAATACCCATTCTTATAAACCACAAGATGCTTCTTATCCCTATCGAGGCCCTCGCACCAAATAAGGATAGGACCGCATCATGGGTGTTACAAGTTGGTATCAGAGCAGTACCGACCTAGGAGCCCCCATGATTGATCGAACTTGGCAGAGTCGAGTCTAGTGAAAAACTACTTCAAGTCTAGTTATATATCGGAGAGTAGGATTCTTTTTCTCCTCTTCTATGCTCTTGTGAGGTTCACAACTTAGGTAATTTTAATTCTACTCCTCTTCTCACTCAAAAAAAATTAGGATCACGCTGGTATTTTCGAATCTATATGATGTCGATGTGACGGAGTTTTGTCTTGGTGCCTCCTGTTGTGTTGATTTTATTCGGGGAGTTGATATCCAAGGTATTCTTGAGCACATCGTTATCATTCAGATTTCTTAGTATCTCAGGACGTAGGATGTTCGAAATTGCTTCAATACTGGTACTTGAGAGATAACCCAGACATCCACAGTACTGGTGCAGAGAGTTCGTGGGTACCACCATACTTAGTATCATTGTGATTACGATGATCTGAGATAGATGAGGTTCAGAGATTCTAGTTATGTGTTGACGGATGTGATACATTGGACGGGCTAGATGCTAGGAGTTTAGTGATGGATTTCTCCTTGTATCCATGGACCCGATTGCATGATCAGAAATTTAGGAAGTTCTTAGGTGGGTATTCAAGTAGTTACTTATAGCACAATTTTCCAATAGATGCATCACTACTAGGAAAAGGCCTGCTAGTGGTGCACCTGTTTTGGCTACTAATGGTACACTACAGGTGCGCCACTAGCATCACGCCATTAGAATTTTTTACTAGTGGCGCACCACAGGTGCGCCACTAGTATCTGGTATACTAATAGCGCACCAGGCAGTGCGCCTTAGTATAGCCCATGGTGCTCCATTAGTATGCCTCCCAGGGGGCCATATTTACCCATGTGCTCTCGCTTACTAACAGCGCACTAGTTGACGATGCACCACTAGTGTGCTTTTTACAGTGTGCAACTATAGTGTTGAGTGCTGTGCCACTAGTATGAATATTACGTTTTTTTCTTTTCTGATATTTGCATAGGTTACAAAACATATTACTGCACAGAATATAGAGAGCACACACTACAGGAAAAAACTTATAAGCCGAGTGCGTGAAACACTCGGCATACAACGGTTTACACTCGGTTTACATATAAGCCGAGTGTTTTCCTCGGCTTATAACACACGCCTTACTAAGGACCTGCTTATCCGGGGTAAGCCAAGAGCAATAGCGAAAACACTCGGCTTACGTATAAGCCGAATGTCCCCATGTAAGTCGAGTGCCAACGGGCACATGATTTATACATAACGGCAACAACAATATATTACATATCCAATATATCACGACAACAACAATATAGATCACAACAATATATTACATAACCAATAGATCACAACAACAACAACAATATATTACATATCTAATAGATCACAACAACAATGTAGTTTCACAAAAGCATGCGTACATATGCAACAAGAATTCACAAATGAAATGGTCATGCATACATATCCAATATATTACAAGTTCACAACAATAACAAACTGATGATGAGTTCAAAGTCCACACACGCATATATATCCAACATAGTTTCACAAAAACACACATACATATTCAAGGAGGGTTCACAACATGTGTACATATGCAGCAAGAGTTTACAAACAAAAGCATGAGTTCAACCTACAATATGCAATGAACTTCCACCATAGCATGTATGCCTGATACGTCTCCATCGTATCTACTTTTCCAAACTCTTTTGCCCTTGTTTTGGAATCTAATTTGCATGATTTGAATGGAACTAACCCGGACTAACGCTGTTTTCAGCAGAATTTCCATGGTGTTGTTTTGTGCAGAAATGAAAGTTCTCGGAACGTCCTGAAAATTTACGGAGAATTTTTCTGGAAAATATGAAAAATACCTGCGCAAAGATCCACCGGAGGGGATGGTCTAGAGGGCCACAAGCCTTGTTGCCGCGGCCACCCCCCTGGCCGCGGCAACCAAGCTTGTGGGGCCCACGTGGCTCTGCTGCCCCCAAACTCAGCTCTATAAATTCACTTACGTCCCGAAAAAATCAGAAGAGAAGATTTCGTCGCGTTTGTGATATGCAGGCGCCGCCACATCCTGTTCTTCATCTGGAGGACAGATCTGGAGTCCGTTTTGGGCTCCGGAGAGGGGAAATCGTCGCCATCATCATCATCAACCTTCTTCCCTCTCCAATTCCATGAAGCTCTTCATCGTACGTGAGTAATATATTTGTAGGCTCGCTGGGCGGTGATGAGTAGGATGAGATCTATCACGTAATCGAGTTAGTTTTGACGGGGATTGATCCCTAGTATCCACTATGTTCTGAGATTGATGTTGCTACTACTTTGCCATGCTTAATGCTTGTCACTAGGGCCCGAGTGCCATGATTTCAGATCTGAAATTATTATGTTGTCACCAATATATGTGTGTTTTAGATCCGATCTTGCAAGTTGTAGTTACCTACTATGTGTTATGACCCAGGAACCCCGGAGTGACAATAACCGGAACCACTCCCAGTGATGACCATAGTTTGAGGAGTTCATGTGTTCACCAAGTGCTAATGCGTTGTTCCGGTTCTTTATTAAAAGGAGAACCTTAATATCCTGTAGTATCCTTTTGGACCTCGCTGCCATGGAAGGGATGGACAATAGATGTCATCCAAGTTCTTTTCCCTAAGCACGTATGACTACACACGGAATGCATGCCTACATCACATTGACGAACGGGAGCTAACCACATATCTCTCCGTGTTATAATTGTTGCATGATGAATGTGATCCAAACGAATCAACGACCCATTGCCTACGAGTTTGTCCCACTACTGATGTTACTTGCTCTACTGCTATTGCTGTTACTACTGTTGTTGCTATTGATACTTGCTACTGTTGTTACTTGCTACTGCTATCACTACTGCTGTTCCTTGCCACTGCTGTTACTCGTTACACTGCTACTACCTGCTACAATACTGGTTCGCATGACGTTGACGGGAAATACTATTTCCCGTCAACGGGCAACTTCTGGCATCATTGATACAACAGTTAGGAATAGTCTCCCATCAACAGATCGTTTCTGACACCGTTGTTATCATACTACTTGGCTTGCAGATACTAATCTTTCAGGTGTGGTTGAATCTGACACATTCCGCTGCTAATACTCGAGATTATCCTCTGACTTCCTGCCTGGCGAACCAATAAATTTGGGTTGAATACTCTACCCTCGAAAACTGCCGCGAACCCACGCGCTGGTGGGTCATTGCAAGACAATTGCTAATTGTTGAGCAACTTGGAGCAGTTCTGGCTGTGTTGTCGCGAAGGCATCAAGCCAGGGACACATCAGCAACATTCTTCTAGTGTCGTTGCCGGGGACTGCCATTAGCAATGCCCACCGTCGACGGCATCCGTGATGCAAACCTATAAGTTCAATAGCACACGCATGAGTATCCAAAGTTAAATTGCAAACGATCGATAAGGCACTAGAGTCAACAAGCATCCACATATACGTTTGAACTTGAAGCTAAGAAGTATAAATAACTAGACCATGATGGCGCGTGTTCCCACGCCCATCCATTTTGAGAAAAAGGCTACATAGATATTAAACATATTGGTGTCAGAAATCTCTAATTTTTTCAATGATTGGCATTAAGGTCCATCAATATAGGAAGGAATATTACCAAACAATATCTAGATAATCGAATGTGTCTTGCGAACAATTAGATTATAGTAGCAATAGTTGATGTCCACTATGCAACCTTCTCCTTGTAGACGTTGTTGGGCCTCCAAGTGAAGAAGGTTATAGGACAGTAGCAATTTTCCCTCAAGTGGGTGACCTAAGGTTTATCAATCCGCGGGAGGCGTAGGATGAAGATGGTCTCTCTCAAGCAACCCTGCAACCAAATAATAAAGAGTCTCTTGTGTCCCCAACACACGTAATACAATGGTAAATTGTATAGGTGCACTAGTTCGGCGAAGAGATGGTGAAACAAGTGCAATATGGATGGTAGATATAGGTTTTTGTAATCTGAAATTACAAAAACAGCAAGGTAACAAATGGTAAAAGTGAGCACGAACAGTATTGCAATGCGTGGAAACAAGGCCTAGGGTTCATACTTTCACTAGCGAAGTTCTCTCAATAATGATAACATAATTGGATCATATAACTAGCCCTCAACATGCAACAAAGAGTCACTCCAAAGTCACTAATAGAGGGGAACAAAAGAAGAGATTATTTTCGGGTACGAAACCACCACAAAGTTACTCTTTCTGATCGATCTATTCAAGAGTCCATAGTAAAATAACACGAAGCTATTCTCTCCGTTCTTTCCGTTCGTACTAGAATAACACCTTACGATACATATCAACCAAGACCCTAATGTCACCTAGATACTCCATTGTCACCTCATGTATCCGTGGGCATGATTATACGATATGCATCACATAATCTCAGAATCATCTATTCAACCAACACATAGAACTTCAAAGAGTGCCCCAAAGTTTCTACCAGAGAGTCAAAACATGTGTCAACCCCCGTGCATAGGTTCCCAATGTCACGAACCCGCAAGTTGATCAACAAAACATACATCGAGTACTCACATGAATCCACGTGTGCCAACCCATATGCATAGGTTCCCAATTGTCACAAACCCGCAAGTTGATCACAGTAGATAGACACGTGCAAGACATACATCAAGTGTTCTCAAAGACTCAATCCGATAAGATAACTCCAAAGGGGAAATTCAATTCATTACAAGAGGGAGAGGGGGAAGAACATCATAAGATCCAACTATAGTAGCAAAGCCCATGGTTCATCGAGATCAAGACACCTCAAGAACACAAGAGAGAGAGATATCAAACACATAGCTACTGCTACATACCCTCAGCCCCGAGGGAGAACTACTCCCTCCTCGTCATGGAGATTGCCGGGATGATGAAGATGGCCACCGGAGATGGATTTCCCCTCCGGCAGGGTGCCGGATCGGGCTCCAAATTGGTTTTTGGTGGCTACATAGGCTTGTGACGGCAAAACTCCTGATCTAGGTTTCTTTCTAGGGGTTTCCGAATTTATAGGAACTTATGCCGGTGGAATTGCGTCAGTTGGGCCCACGAGGAGGTCACAAGCCTTCGCGCCACCACGGGGGGGGGGGGGGGTGGCGGCGTGAGGGCTTGTGACTCCCTCGTGGCCCATCTGGCCTTCTCCCAAAGCTTCAGGGGTCTCTTTTGGTCCAAAAAAATCATCGTAAAGTTTCATTCCATTTGGACTCCATGTGAAAATGGGCCAAAAACACGGAAAAAACTGAAACTGGCACTTGGCACTGTGTTAATAGGTTAGTCCCAAAAAAGATATAAAATAGCATATTCATGCATATAAAACATCCAAAGTTGACAAGATAATAGCACGGAACAATCAAAAATTATAGATATGTTGGAGCCGTATCAAGCATCCCCAAGCTTAACTCCTGCTTGTCCTCGAGTAGGGAAGTGATAAAGAATGAATTTTTGATGTTGCATGCTACCTAGCATAGTTGTCCTTTGTAACTTCTCTCACTTGACATGAATGTTCAGATCCATTAGATTCAAAACAATAGTTTTCTATTGATGTGGAGACAATAATACTTCCAGCAAACTAGCATTGTCCCTTCTCTCTTTTTCTCTCATTTTTTTATATTTTTTTTTTGTTGGGATCTTTGGCCTCTTTTTTTGGTAGGCATCTTTGGCCTCTTTTATTTCCTCACATGGGACAATTCTCCATCAATGATGACGATCACACTTTCAACTCAAAACTTAGAGCAATGATGACTCTATCTGAAATGCCTTCGGTAGTGTACCATGACAATGATCTAGCATGGCATAGACATTAATGGAAACATCATGCTAGCTATCTTACGATCATGCAATGGCAATTTAGACATGGTGGCACATGTCATGGTGGTAGTTGCATGACAATATATCTCAGCATGACTTTGAAAAAGCCATAGTAGGTAGGTATGGTGGCTGTTTTGAGGGAGGCTAATGGTGGGTTTTGTGCATCGGCGAAAGTTGCACGGAACTAAGAAGATAGTGATGGTGGAAGGTGAAAGTGCATCTAAACCATGGACTCAACACTAGTCATGAAGAACTCATATACTTGTTGCAAAAGTTTTATTAGTAATCGAAACAAAGCATTCAACGCATACTCCTAGGGGAAGGGTTGGTAGGTATAAACCATCGCGTGATCCCGACCGCCACACAAAGGATGACAATCAATAGACTAATCATGCTCAGACTTCATCACATAGCGGTTCACCATACGTGCATGCTACGTGAATCACTAACTTCAACACAAGTATTTCTAGATCCACAACACCATACTAATATAACTTCAATATTACCACAACCACAACTAAAAACTAATTGAGATGAATCAAACTTCTCTAACTATTCAATGCACATGAAGGTGGAAGTTTTCATATCCCTTTGGACAACTACCCCTTTTGAGACTACTATCAAAGCATAGATCAACTACCAAGCCATGCACCGCTGTGCTCTAAAAGATATAAGTGAAGCACATAGAGCAAAAGCAACTAGCTCAAAAGATATAAGTGAAGCTCGACAAAATCATGGTGAGTGCATGTCTCTCTCTCTAGGTGTGCAGCAAGGATGATTGTGACACAACAAAAAATAAAATACTCCTACGATACAAGATGCTCCAAGCAAAACACATAACATGTGGTGAATAAAAATATAGCCCCAAGTAACGTTATCGATGGATTGAAGACGAGAGAGGGGATGCCTTCCCGGGGCATCCCCAAGCTTAGGCTTTTACGGCATCCTTGAATATCTTGGGGTGCCTTGTGCATCCCCAAGCTTGAGCTCTTGCCACTCTTTATCTCTTTTTCCACAAGAACTTCACCCAAAACATGAAAACTTCACAACACGAAACTTAAACAGAAACTCGTGATAACATTAGTATGAGAAAGCAAACCACCACTTTCTTAGGTACTGTAGCAAACTTAAATTCTACTTATGCTGATGTTGGGTTACTGCATTTTCAATCTTCCATGGCTAATACCCTTCGATACTATCCATAGTATCATCAAAATAAGCAACCAACACAACAAAAACAGAATATGTTAACAGCAGACCAGTCTGTGCAAATCTGTATACCTCGTATACTTCTGGTACTTCAAAAAATCTGAACAATTACGATAGTCTGAATAATTTGCGTATCAATCAGCAGCAAAAATAATCAACTCAAAAGCTCTTACAGAAAAAAATGAAAATTCGTTTCGTGAGCAGAAAGTTTCTGTCTTTTCCAGCATGACCAAACGATCATCCCCAAGACTAATCATAACGGTTTTGCTTGGCACAAACGCAAAAAGAAACACAAAAAACACAATCATAACAAAATTATGATGGTGTGGAGAAAACAAAACAGGAATCAAAAAGCAAAGAAAATTTTATTCATTGGGTTGCCTCCCAACAAGCGCTATCGTTTAACGCCCTTAGCTAGGCATTGATTTCAATGATGCTCACATAAAAGGTAAGGATTGAAATACAACGAGAGCATCATGGAGCAAATGGCTAGCACATTTAAGTCTAACCCACTTCCTATGCATAGGGATTTTGTGATCAAACAATTTATTGGAGCAAGAATCAACTAGCATAGGAAGGCAAAACAAGCATAGCTTCAAAAATTTCAACATATGGAGAGGAAGCTTGATACTATTACATTAAGTAGAAGCATATGATCCTCTCTCATAGTAATTTTCAGTAGCATCGTGAATGAATTCAACAATATAACCAGCGCCTAAAGCATTCTTTTCATGATCTACAAGCATAGAAATTTTACTACTCTCCACATAAGGAAATCTATTCTCAAGAATAGTAGTGGGAGTATCGTAAAAGACTTGAGCACTGCAAATTGTGTCCACAATGAAAAAGCAAGGTTTAGCAAATGGGTTCTCGAGAGTATGACAAGTTTTATCATCCCTCTTCTTTAAAGCATAAGTATCCTCACAATAATCATCATAGATAGGGGGCATGCTTTCAAAGTGGAAGAACTAAAAAGATCATCTTCATCAAATATAGCATCCCCAAGCTTGTGGCTTTGAATGTCATTAGCATCATGGGTATTCAAAGAATTCATGCTAAGAACATTGCAATCATGCTCATAATTCACATATTCTATGCCAAGCATTCTATGTAATTCTTCTTTCAGCACTTGAGCACAATTTTGCCTCCCATCATGCTCACGAAAGACATTGAAAAGATGGAACATATGAGGCATCCTCAATTCCAATTTTTTTAGTTTTCTAGCAAAATATCAAGAAACAAAAAAGATTTGATTGCAAGATCTAAAGATATACCTTGAAGCGCTAACCTCCCCGGCAACGGCGCCAGAAAAGAGCTTGATGTCTACTACGCAACCTTCTCCTTGTAGACGTTGTTGGGCCTCCAAGTGCAGAGGGTTATAGGACAGTAGCAATTTTCCCTCAAGTGGGTGACCTAAGGTTTATCAATTCGTGGGAGGCGTAGGATGAAGATGGTCTCTCTCAAGCAACCCTGCAACCAAATAACAAAGAGTCTCTTGTGTCCCCAACACACCTAATACAATGGTAAGTTGTATAGGTGCACTAGTTCGGCGAAGAGATGGTGAAACAAGTGCAATATGGATGGTAGATATAGGTTTTTGTAATCTGAAATTACAAAAATAGCAAGGTAACAAATGGTAAAAGTGAGCACGAACGGTATTCCAATGCGTGGAAACAAGGCCTAGGGTTCGTACTTTCACTAGCGAAGTTCTCTCAACAATGATAACATAATTGGAGCATATAACTTGCCCTCAATGTGCAACAAAGAGTCACTCCAAAGTCACTAATAGCGGGGAACAAACGAAGAGATTATTGTCGGGTACGAAACCACCACAAAGTTATTCTTTCTGATCGATCTATTCAAGAGTCCATAGTAAAATAACACGAAGCTATTCTTTCCGTTCGATCCATCATAGAGTTCGTACTAGAATAACACCTTAAGATACATATCAACCAAGACCCTAATGTCACCTAGATACTCCATTGTCACCTCATGTATCCGTGGGCATGATTATACGATATGCATCACATAATCTCAGAATCATCTATTCAACCAACACATAGAACTTCAAAGAGTGCCCCAAAGTTTCTACCAGAGAGTCAAAACATGTGTCAACCCCCGTGCATAGGTTCCCAATGTCACGAACCCGCAAGTTGATCAACAAAACATACATCGAGTACTCACATGAATCCACGTGTGCCAGCCCATATGCATAGGTTCCCAATTGTCACAAACCCGCAAGTTGATCACAGCAGATAGACACGTGCAAGACATACATCAAGTGTTCTCAAAGACTCAATCCGATAAGATAACTCCAAAGGGGAAACTCAGTTCATTACAAGAGGGAGAGGGGGAAGAACATCATAAGATCCAACTATAGTAGCAAAGCCCATGGTACATCGAGATCAAGACATCTCAAGAACACGAGAGAGAGAGAGATCAAACACATAGCTACTGGTACATACCCTCAGCCCTAAGGGAGAACTACTCCCTCCTCGTCATGGAGATCATCGGGATGATGAAGATGGCCACCCGAGATGGATTCCCCCTCCGGCAGGGTGCCGGAACAGGCTCCAGATTGGTTTTTGGTGGCTACAGAGGCTTGCGGCGGCGGAACTCCTGATCTAGGTTTCCTTCTAGGGGTTTCTGAATTTATAGGAATTTATGGCGGTGGAATTGCGTCAGTTGGGCCCACGAGGAGGTCACAAGCCTGCGCACCACCACCGGGGGGGTGGTGTCGGCGTGAGGGCTTGTGACTCCCTCGTGGCCCATCTGGCCTTCTGCCAAAGCTTCGGGGGTCTCTTTTGGTCCAAAAAAATCATCGTAAAGTTTCATTCCATTTGGACTCCGTCTGAAAATGGGCCAAAAACACGGAAAAAACAGAAACTGGCACTTGGCACTGAGTTAATAGGTTAGTCCCAACAAAGATATAAAATAGCATATTCATGCATCTAAAACATCCAAAGTTGACAATATAATAGCATGGAACCATCAAAAATTATAGATACGTTGGAGCCGTATCAATAGTGCATCAAGAAAAAACCATTGGTGCATCCTGAGTGTGTCTTGTCATAAAAGATGCACAAGTTGCTTATGAATTTTGATAACCTCTTAATGCAGCTCCAAAAATAACTATTGGTTCAGTTCACTATGTCCAGAAATGCAGCTCCATATCATAAGAAAGCATGAATTGATACTAACTATTGTTTCAACATGGTTCCATTGAGTAAAATAAATGTACCATATAAACCTCTTAACTGTAACCGTGAATTAATATTGATGAAGACAAGAAACAACAGATAGACTATAACAAGTAGCAAATTATATCCAATTCAAACCACTTCAGTACGTGCAGAAATATTTTTGAAGCAAGAAGTACATCATGGTCTTTCACTCAAAGAAGACTTCCTAGTCCCGTCCACCACCAGCCTCACAGACAAAATGGAATATCAATGACACACCGAGCTTCAGGTGTACTATGCAAACACTTTGCCTTGCGATTGCAGGTTCATACGAAACACATAGAGAAAAGGACTAAATTGAAGACCAATAATCGTCTGAAATAGTAGCAAGAAAAATATGATTAAAGAAGCTCATATTCTAACTAAGGTGCAGGTCTGTATCATTTACAGTTCTAACTAAGGTGCAGATCTGTATCCAGTTATGCAAATCATCCACTTCTGAATTTACAGCCATCAGTTCACAATGTTGATTACCTATTATGCTTTGGGAACCGATGTAGGCTCTGTTGGGCCACCTTCAACCTTCACACCACTTCCTTTAGAGCTCGTGGTAGACAATGCTTCATCTCTTGAATGAGGACCCTAAATAATTTACAGCTCATGTAAGTAATGTCACCAACCCAAAACAAGTACTTGTTTCTACACTCAGAACTAAAATACGCAGATCCACCGATGTTGCCTCGACGGACGCATGCATAATGTGGGTATGCAGTCAACAGAATGTTGAGCCCAACATCAAGAAGTATACGCACATGCTTATAACAACAGTAACTTTTTTTTAAATGAACAACAGTGATAACACTGAAATAGTGGAAGGGTTCCCATATTTGGATGAATTAGTTATTATAAAGCCTATGGAGCAGGAGTACCATTTAGATATATGTGTATATGTATCTTCCTACAATGGCTGCCTTGACATGACTATTAAATTTCTGCTTTAGAAAATCAAATTCTTCATTCATCAAAACTCAAAATATAATAAGAAGCCATAGTGCACACACTAGCACTTAGATGTATCTGTATATCTACCTATACAATTGTTGCCTTGACATGACTATTAAATTTTTGCTTTAGAAAATCAAATTCTTCATTCATCAAAGACTCAAAATATAATAAGAAGCCATAGTGCACACACTATATATCAGCATAGAACTGTCTCAAAAAAAATTTAAGAGTTTTAGACTTTACATGGTCCTTGAAAATTGCATATAATCCAGGTTTCAAATGTAGAAAGAAACTATACCAGCAGCATTTTCACATTCATGAATATTACCAAGGAATATTGGTGTGAGAAGACTAGTTGGAAAGTGTCCTGACTACCAGATTACAAAAAATAAGATTACGTTGACACCCACCTGGAGTTGGGGAAATCCTCCCTAGTAAAAAACTGCACAAATCGAGGAACAACGCCTGATTGGATAACTTCTTCGATTGGGGGGCTCCTTTCTGATTGATACAAATGACAACCTCAGTTAACGTTCACTAACTAAGTGATATAAAAGATTAGTTTTACAAACAAACAAAAAGTAAAGAAAAATGCTTAAATTATGGCCCTCTTCTAGTTTACAGAAAACAGAGCAAAGAAAAATGCTTAGAGAATGCATCATGAAGAGAACCCAAAGAATGGAGCTCAGCAAGTCATAGAAATCTAGCTTGTAACCCTATTGTAAACAATTAAGACAACCAAAGAAAAATCCCACATCAATAGTAACACAAGCTATTCAACGATTTAACAAACTATTTAGAGCAATAGAAGATATAAAACATTGTATGGAACTTTTGAGTGCTCAAGATAAAAAGGTTAGCACATGACTTTAAAGAGGTCATATTGGTTCTTTTTACTGACAAATCAAGAATTTTTGGTTTGAAGGAAGCAGCAATACCTGGCAGACAGCATCAAAACGAGATGGTCTTGCCACCATTTCAATAGACGAGGTAGCGCCCCCGTACAAATTGTTTCCAAGGCTTCCCATCATAGCACGCCAACTACATAGACCAAGATAAGTGTTTGCATCACGTTATTTTGCAGAGCATCACAGGCCAAAAGCAACTGATAAGATTTCAAAGGAATCCAGAGAGAAGATTTGACTAGAGATACAGGGTTACCTGATACTCCCACCTGATCATTTTCTTACAATGAGGACATGAGTCAGTCATTTTCTTATAGAGAGTTGTTTAAGCATTTAAGTTATAGAGTTAACCAGAATCACAATCACCACATGATGACAGCCCTATAAGCATTTAAGTTATACTCCTTTTTTTTGAGGCAAACACATAGTCTGAAGTTTGGTGTGGCCAAGGTTCAAGTAGCAGACCATTCAGACAGAGGTTTAACTAGTAGTAGTAGTCATGATTTTTCTCCAAGGATGTAATAAATTAACAAATCGTGTTCTTCTCCCACCAATGCCGCCAATCACAGATTGCATTTTAGCAGTTTTGATCTTTGCAAAGAGTAATAAACCGATAACACAAAAACATTACATGCCGTGAAGATGTGTGTTGGATCAAATTCCATATGAACAACTCTTGTCTGCTACAATATCAAGTAAGTAACTGCTAGGAATGTCAAGTTTGGACTGACTACGGTGGCTCAAGTAGCAAGACTTTGAGAAGTACAAAGTCAGTTGTTCCTACTAGTCAAGCAAGAACTACTGAAACCAAAATGCTATGCAAAGGAAAAAAATCTAATTGTCCCTCTACAAGTTATGACAAATAAACTAGAATATTTTAGCTAAGGAAATATCTCTTTGAATAATGAACTAAAGATCACCAGTCTTTGGTTTCAGATCGACAAGTTGTTGATCCAATCCTTGAAATGAGTCAGACACACCTCACTAGGAACAATAACTTAGGCACTATGACTCGGTCCAGCCATCAGTGAAGAGATTGTGCAAATGATCTACTCTGAAAAGGAAAAAATAGAGAATATAAAGTAAAGACCATTACCAAGTTCAGTAAAGCTGGGTTCTATCTTGGCCTCAAGGGAGAGGGTATCAATCACCTCTTTCTGGTTCATATATAGCTGGAGACAGCGCTCGATGAGATTCTGGACCTGCACAGCAGTTACAAGCAACACGAATCATCGATACATGCAAGAAAGAACTTACTAAATTTTAATCAAAACGTATATACTCCGTAAGACATAACAAGTGCAAGGAATGTCATCCCAAGTCATCTCCCCAACCCACAAGCAAACATAACAAATATCAGTTGCTTGGTGCTTTACGTTTCGACATCAGCAAGCAATAGCAGTAGCACACGCCGTGCATGATGTATTGACCTAGGCCGCGGCTAGCTTGATCGGACGGTAATCAGCAGGAAAAAACGAGAATGCAGCAGAGCAGAAGTAGTATTAGTCAGTCTATGAAATGATGATATTGACGAGCTGTATGTCCTGGCGAGAGACCTTGCGGACGTCCTCCCTCGACATGTCGTCGCCGCCGGCCGCCGGGGCTCGCTACTGCTCCTCTTCCTTAATCCCCTCCTCGGCCCCTCCCGCTCTCCTTGAGAGGAACAAGCAGCCAAGGTTGGGGGTGAGACCACGGGCGGATCTAGACGGCGCGCCCAAAAAATCACGAAGGCCGCCCGAGGGATGGAAACGGGCTTGTACCTCAGAACCCGGCGGGCAGGGGCTGGGACGGGGCGGGGGGTAGACAGCAGGAGCGAGCGCGGCGTCCCGGCGGTGGGGAAGAGCGGGACCGGCGACGGGCGCGAGAGGCGGGGGCGAGGCGTCGGCGGTGAGACTGCGAGGCGGCAGCTGTAGGGCGGTGGAGTTGGAGGGGGAGGTCGGGCTGATCGATCCGGTCCTGTTGGCTGTGCGAGGGGCTGGGAAATGGCGCACCACCTACAAATGTGCCATTAGTAACCCTGGTTACTAATGGTGCACTAGCTGGTGGTGCGCCATTAGTAGTTTTGAAAAAAAAAAGTATAGTAGTGGCGCACTGGGTGAGTGGTGAGCCATTACTAGTTAAACTAGTAATGGCGCACTCTGCCCCGGTGCGCCATTAGTATTTTTGGAAAAAAAAGTTTGTTAGTAGTGGCGCACCGTGTGTGTGGTGCGCCATTAGTGTCCAACACACTAATGGCGCACCTGCACATGGTGCGCCACTGCTATATAGTAGTGGTGCACCCATTGTCTGGTGCGCCATTAGTGTCTATATTATCTATGGCCCTTTTCCTCGTAGTGCATGATGTGAGGTTTGGGTTCGACATCTAGTGGATTCGTTTGTTCACGGTCATCTTACAATGGTTCTCGTTGTGTCCTAAAGAGTCCTTGTAGCTTGCTACAACTCAGGGATGCTTCGTATTTCGTGTGCACTGCCTTGTACAGGATGGCTATTGTAGGATAGAGCCCGTGCGATCCTATCCACAAAAATATCGAACGAAATCTCTGTCATGAATTTGTTCCGGCATGTGTTGTAAGCCTCATCCTTTGTTTTTATGGAATATGGTTATTCGAGTTGCTTTGATGTCAAATGGTGATTTCATATCTTTCCAAGAGTTGTTCTCATATTTCTATGGGAATGCTAATTAATCCTTTTGCTCAATCAAGTTGTCTTATCAATTCTTTTCAACCACAGTCGTGATATCAATTCTTTTCCACCCGATGTGCTTCTCTTCAAGTGAATTCAATCATCTCCAATTTTGCAAGATCAATCTCTCACTCTTTCCGGAGTTCATCTCATCTGTCCCAAGTTGTCTTTGTTTTCCCCGCCCTCCCGACCTTTTCTTCAATGATTAGATTATCATCCTAGTGCCTTTCTTTCCATTGTTGCTTCCGCTATCTTCTGTTCTATGTGGTATCTGATGATTCTTCGTGAAGATTCTCAGGAGTTCAATTTCATTGTTTCTTCATGTTGTTTTCTTAAACGGTGGATTCAATTCAATATCTCGGTGTTCATCATATCATTATCATTTGTTTGGGATTTCTCTTCAAGTCTTTCTTCATTGGCCATCCATCTCTTTCTACCTGGAGTGTTGAAGATATCTCATAGTTTCTTGTTTTTGATCCTTCCAATTATTTCAAGGTTCTCACCTCATCAAGTTTCATTATGCCGATCGAGGCCCTCGCACCAAATAAGGATAGGACCACATCTTGGGCCTTACACTGGGAGACCCGAGTATAACCACTATATATTGCTCTGTTGGTAATCTTGATATAAATAATGATCTTTGTGATGTAGGAGCAGGGTTAAGTGAGATGCCTCTAACTCTTTATCACAAGTTAAATTTATCTGAATGTATACCCACAGGTATAACTTCGCAGATGGCACACAAATACATTCCATTGAGATTAGACAAGCATGTTATACCTACTGATTTCATTATTCCGGACATGTTGATATCTGTGCGTCTTATCTCTAATTTCTCACTGTTTCATGTCGATATTCTACAACTTTCATATTCTTTTGTCAACAGTTTATAGTATTTTTTGGGACTAACATATTGATCTAGTGCGCACTGCCAGTTCTCGTTTTTGTGTGTTTTTGTTTCACACAAAGTCCATAACAAATGAATCCCAAACGGGATAAAAATTTACACAGATTTATTTGGTAATATATGTGATTTTTGGGAGTTGGAATCAATGCAAGACTGTGTCCGAGGTGGTCCCAAGCCAACATGGCATATGTAGGAGGGGTGGACTCGTCTTGGTATCGCAGGACTCCCTCGTAAGTCCGTTGGTGCCCTTCTTTCACCACTATAAATAAAATTTCTTGATAAAAATCCCCTCAAAATTTAAGAGCAATCGGTGTTACGGATATTCGAATATTTACGAAACAGTGAAGAGCCAGAAAATTGTCGTGAAAATAAAAGAGGAACACAGAGAGAAAGAGAGAGAGAGAGAGAGAGATCCAATCTCGGAAGGGTTCTTGCCCTCTGGGAGCCATGGTGTCCATGGACCTTAGAGGTAACTCTCCTTCTATATTGGGGGAGACGAAGGAAGAAGAAGATGGAGGAGGATCTCTCCCCCTCTCTCTAGGTGGCACCGGAAGACCGCTAGGGCAACCATCATGACGGTGATCTACACAAACAAATTTTCCACCGTCACCACCAACTCCCCCTCCTCTATGCAGCGGTGTAACTCCTCTTTTACCCATTGTAATCTATAATTAAACATGGTGCTTAATGTTTTATATTATCACCTAGTGATGTGTGGCTAGATCTTTGAGTAGATATCTCTTGTCCTATGGGTTGATTAATGATCGTGATTGTGAATGGATCACACCATACGATTAGTTGTATGTTGATAGGACTATATATTGGAGGGCAAGTGTGATACAAGCTTCTTCCTAACATAGAAAATGATTCATGTGGTATTGAAGGCGGACAAATATATCTTAATACTATGGTTGGGTTCTATCTTAATTAAAGTTTGTAGTTGCGGGTGCTTGCTAATAGTTCCAATCTTAAGTGCATAGAATTCGAAGTAAGGGGTGACATGCGAGAAATGGCCTCTCACTCATATAAAATTGCAATAATGGTTACCGGTCTAGTTATCGATTGCCTAGGGACAAATCTTTATCTTGTGTTACAAAAATCTTTATACTAAACAACTAACTTAATTAATCTTTATCTAAACAACCCCTAAATTTTATTTATTTGTTCTTTATTTTTATTGCAAAAACTGACTATTACACCTACTAAGTACTTCTAGTTTTCATCCCACAAAATAGTTTCATATTTGATCTAGGTCAAGTAAGTGTTAGCGCTTAGAATTCTGTCCGTGGTCGATAGAACTTGAGAGAATATTAATTCTATCTTTAAATTCTTGTTAGGTTTGACACTCTTACTTATCAAAAAAGGCTACAAACGATCCCCTACACTTGTGGGTTATCAATACCTTTTTGTGGCGCCATTGCCAGGGAGCAATAGGATGGGGTTCATATTCTTGTGTGTGCTTGTTTGCTTTATCACTAAGTAATTTTATTTTCTATTATAAGTTGTTTTATATCTTTAGTTATGGATATGGAACACGAAACACCAAAAAAGTTAGTTTTACTTGGTACTCATGGAGATGGGGAACCTCCTAAAATCCTCGATGTTGATTATGTGAAAAACATTAAATACTACTTTGAGAATAGTGAAAAATCCCCATTCAACTTGATAATGGGATACACGTTGGACCAACCCGAGTCTTTAGGGATTATACCTTGACTCGATAAGGTAAACACTTATGGGATCAAATTAAAATGGTGTGTTGGTATGCTTGGAATTTACGCTTGAGATGTGATTATACTTCGTGCTCAAAGATGAAGGCTCCACACCTTCCCTTTCAATGTTAATTTAATGATAATGAAACCTTGGCTTCTTATGCTATTGGTATATATGATTACCATGATGTGGAAAAAATAGAAGAATTTGTTGCTTTTAAGGGTGCTTATGATGTGGAAAAAATAGAAGAATTTGTTGCTTTTAATCTGTATATATGATTACTATGATGTGGAGAATTATGCTATACTTAAATATTGCAATGATAATTATTAATAGAATGCCTATATTGAAAAAAATATTGAGAAAGTCTTCGCTGCCCAAGAAGAGAACAATATTTTGCAGGAACCTATGGAAGAAGAAAATGCTGAAATTGTGAGCTCATTAGATGAAAGAGACGAGGAGGATAGCGAAGAACAAAAGGAGGAAGAGCGGATTGATCACACATGCCCACCTTATAATGAGAGTAACTATTCAACTCATACATTGTTTAATTTCCCTTCGTGCTTACCAAAGGATGAATGCTATGATGATTGCTATGATCCCTTGGATCCGTTTGAAATATCCCTTTTTGATGAACTTGATGGTTGCTATGCTCGTGGCCATGATGCACATATGAATTGTGCCTATGGAGATGAACTTGATATAGTTCCTTATGTTAAACATGATATTGTTGCTATTGCACCCACACATGATCGACCTATTATCTTTTTGATTTCTCCCAACTACACTATATCGGAGAAGCTTGCACTTATTAAGGATTATATTGATGGGTTGCGTTTTACCATTACACATGATGATTTTTCTGAATATAATACGCATGTGCTTTCTTCTCCTACTTGTAATTATTATGAGAGAGGAACCAAATCTTCACCTCTCTATGTTTCCAATACGATAAAATTGCAAGAAACTACTTATGTTATATATTGTCCTTTACTTTGTGGGAATGAATTGTTCTTTTATGACATGCCAATGCATAGGAAGAGAGTTAGACTTTGTTGCGACATGATGGATATTAATTTGTTCTCACTAGTGAATTACAAATCATTGTTAATCAAAATTGGCTTTTATATACCTTGGGATCCGGGTGGATCAATTACTTGAGCACTATATGCCTAGCTTAATGACTTTTCAAGAAACAACTAGAGGTCAGCCAACCCAGAAGTTTTAGAGAGTAATTTTATTCCGATTCATGCTTTTAAAATAATTAAAAACAAAAAAATAAAGTGCCAAACCTAAAACTTCTACAAAAGTAAAAGTCAAAGTGAGAAGGACTAACACTTTTGAAGTGGGGCGTCCTTGAACTTTTGTTCATGCCCATGGAAACTTTATGAATCTTGATTATAAAGAAATTCAATAAAAATAATTATACCCTTGTAGAATTCCATTGTATTATAAAAACAATGTCCTAAGAATTACCTTTAGGGTGTCTAAATTGATTGTTTGATATGTGTTGTGCAAAAACAGAAACTTTAGGTGAAGTGTTTGCTTTTTCCTGTTTCACGGGCCTTCAAAAAATTCAGAAATTTTTACACATTACTTATACGAAAATTTATTATGACTTCCTTATTTTTCATAATTTTATGGGTTACATAGGTATATGTCTCATTTGCATCTTTACAGATTGTCCTGTTTTTCATACATCGCTATTATAGTTTCTTTGTGTTCTTATGTTTAAATTCTTGTTCAGACCCATTGACTTGGGATCCATAGAATTGTGATAGCATACAATAGGCAATTTTATACTATAATTGTACAATAATGTCATGACAAGACATGATCGGATTTGATGTTATATGTACTAACCTTTCTAGTGAAAGTTCTGTTAAGTTTTGTGTGGATGAAGTTTTCAAAGACCGGGTAGGTATCGATATGAGAAGAATAAGGAGAGGAAAGAGTTCAAGGTTGGGGATGACCTGTAGCGACCCGACTCAACGAGTCAAGCCTCTGGTGTTTCTGTACCATCCCAAGATCATGCTGGTACACACACAGTACATAATGTATATATTCAAGAGTGCAATCACACAGCTTTATTAATCGAAATCTCATAAAGAGTACTTTATTACAATAAAGGAGTACCATAAAGTGGCTGAAGGCCAACTCATGAGATTATCTAACGAAGACTAAGCGGAAGCATCAGGTAGACGAGTCCATCCGACTCCAAGGGCATGTCGCTGAGCGTAGAACGGTAGCCTCACTCCTGGTCGGAAAAGTACTCTGCAACATGATACGTTGCAGCCGTGTAGGTCAGCATATTGAATATGCTGGCAAATCATCAAGAGAGGGAGTAAAATAATCACTATCTCTACATGCATATTTGGCCGGTGGAGCTAAGTTTTTGCATAAAGCTAGTTTTATCCTACAACAAAAGGGTTTGAAAGCAAAATATTACTACATAGTTTGTTGTTAACGAGATGGTTCCGCCAACCAATTCTCGTACCCGAATAGTTGTTAACACCCACATCATTATTAAGTTGTGTCGAGAGTTCAGGGGAAATTCAATGCCTTCGGCTCAAGTTGTCCATGACCGTGGACACGGCTAATCGATTAGGTTGAGTACTCTGCAGAGTTTTGCACACGTTCCCCACAAGATTTGATCGCCTCCGGGTTTGTCCTCGCACTTCAGGGTGTTTGAAGACCGGATGATCAAAACATGGTCTTTCAACGGGTCCCTCTGAATCCCTGTCGGTGCCCATCCATTCCTACCGTTCGTCTACATCTGCTAGCACCGCCTGTCCAGAGTCGCCGCGTTGTCCAACCAAGCCAGAGCCCATAATGACTTGTGGCTGTGCAGGTAAGCCTTGAGTCTTGAAGTCTCCGTCCGTCCCTTTGAGCCTGGGTGAAGCTTTCCGCAGGATGACATGGCCTCTCCAGCATCCCGGGCATCCACTGGGTTTTCCAGGGAGCCGATCAACCGTCCTTCACCCAGAGTTGCATTGCGTCCAAGGTCTTGAAAATCTTGTCTTAGTCCGGTCTTGGTTATTATATCAATCTCGCATCTCTCGTGGAATACACTCAACCGATAACCCGTCTACTAGAGCACATCATATATAACATTGTCGTCCCGGGGCCAAGTATCGGGGTGTTGGTGTTCCTACCACATGATACTACAACTAGGATTAAAGTTTACAAGTACCTAGGCAGCATCCAAATTGGGCAAAGAAGGTGATCTACTATGCATTGAAAACATAGGTAAAAATAACATGATCAAAGATGACTTGCCTTGATGATAGTTGTCCTGCTCGAGCGTCTCTAAGTAACACGCTTCGCACTCCGGATGATCTACCGATACAAACACAAAGCGCACCATAAGCAATTCAATCATGCCACGAGTAAAAATAACATCACATGCAATGATTGGCAAACGACTACGCAAAAGAATTTTATCGCGCGTCGGTAGGACAGAAACTTGTTTCTGTTGAAAACACCAGTAAAAATACTTGGAAAATTCTGAAAATTCTACTACAGTAAGGTTTTATCACTAGAAAACAGTAGCAAAAAGAATCAACTCAATATCATTTTTCAAACTCCTGGAATAGGCAAAACAGTGTTTAAACTAAATCTGCTCTAACTTATATTTAAAAATTCCAAACACAGAAAAATTATATATTTTTAAAAACTACAGGTAATTTGTGAGCTACTGGAAATCGAATCAATGT
Organism: Hordeum vulgare subsp. vulgare; assembly: GCF_904849725.1. Classification (NCBI taxonomy): domain Eukaryota; kingdom Viridiplantae; phylum Streptophyta; class Magnoliopsida; order Poales; family Poaceae; genus Hordeum; species Hordeum vulgare. The sequence continues at coordinate 251,793,135 of NC_058522.1, read as the reverse complement.
CATTGTACGTAGGGATAAAAAGTTGTGATCAAAACAAGATTGAAAGTTTCTGTTTTCGAAATCTGGACAGCAATTACGAAACTGCTAGTGCTAATGAGAGGCACACGTGGCAAGCTTCTAATGGCTGAGATGGAGTGCATGAAATAGAGAGAGAGAGGTTGCTACCTGCTGCTGGAGGTGTTGCACCGGCAAGAAAGGAGATGGCCGGCGAGGAAGGAGGGAGTAGCTCCGGGCGGTGGGGCGTCGGGCGGCGGCGGTGAGGTTCCTCCTCCGCGGGGAAGAGGCGGCGGTGGAGAGAGACGGCGGCTAGGGTTGGGGAGAGGTGGAGGTGGGGGGGGGGGGGGTTTATATAGGCTTAGGGGAGGAGAGTAGAAAGGAAGGAGAGGGAGAACTTTGGGAAGGAGATCATGGGGGAGAAAAATAGGAAAGAGAGGGAGGAGAAAGAAGGAAAAGAGAAATAAGGAAAAGGGAGAGAAAATAGGAAGGAGGGAAATAAGGAAAGGGGAGGGAGGAGAACGTGGGAAGGGGTGCATGCATGGCTGCATGCGTGCATGCATGGGGTGGCTGGGCTGTTTTGTTTTTTTTTTTTTTTTGAAAAAAAAACAAACAGCAGCAACAAAAAGAAAGAAAAAGAAAAAAAAACAAAACAGAAAAAAAATATTTTCCTAGCTAACAAAAATACTAGAAACAGAGTAGGTACTAATATACGTATATGCGCTAGAATACTTAGGAAAACAAAATACATATACAACTAATATATATATAATACATATAGGAACCCTAGTTCCACCTAATGCAACTAAAAAAAAGTTTTATGCACTAGGATCACACAACGCGATCGAAAAAAAAACTCGACTAAAATAATTCGGAGTTTGGAAAAATTTGCAAAAATCAAAAATGATGACTTTAACTCACAGGGGAGAAGTCATATTATCTCCGCTCCGATAAATTGCCTGCAGTCACATAACGATAAAAATTTTCAGAGGAACGCAATGATGCATAAAATGTGGGATGCAAATGAATGATCTATTAACATCCGAATTTACGAAAATTGGGATGTTACAAACCTACCCACCTTAAGATGAATCTCGCCCTCGAGATTCGGGTTGACTAGAAAATAGGTGCGGCTGGTCTCGACGAAGATCCTCTTCTCGTTCCCAGGTGGCTTCTTCCTCGGTGTGGTGGCTCCACAACACCTTGCAGAACTTGATGATCTTGCTGCGGGTAACTCTGTTGGCGGTCTCGAGAATTCGGACGGGTTTCTCCTCATACGTCAGATCGCTGTCAAGCTGTATGGCCTCTAGGGGCACTGTATCTCTCAACGGAACATCGGCCATCTCAGCGTGGCATTTCTTCAACTGGGAAACATGGAGGACATCATGAACTCCGGACAATCCTTCCGGCAGTTCCAGTTTGTATGCAACTTCGCCTCTACGTTCAAGAATTTTGTAGGGGCCAATGAAACGTGGTGCTAGTTTTCCTTTCACACCGAATCTCTTGATTCCTCGAAGTGGAGACACCCGAAGATATGCTCGATCTCCCACTTCGTATGTTACTTCCTTGCGTTTGCTGTCGGCATAACTCTTCTGCCTGGACTGAGCTATCTTGAGTCGGTCACGAATAAGCTTGACCTTCTCTTCAGAATCTCGGATGAGGTCGGGACCAAAAAGTTGTCGGTCGCCAACTCCATCCCACGTCAATGGTGTTCTGCACCTCCTTCCGTATAGAGCTTCGAAAGGGGCCATCTTCAGACTGGTCTGGTAGCTGTTGTTGTATGAGAACTCGGCATACGGTAAATTGTCATCCCAACTAGACCCATAGTCTAGTGCGCAAGCTCTCAACATGTCTTCCAGAATTTGATTAACTCTCTCGGTCTGTCCATCTGTCTGCGGGTGAAATGCTGTGCTGAACTCCAATCTTGTTCCCAAGGTTTCGTGCAGTTGGTGCCAAAATTTTGATGTGAACTGAGTCCCTCTATCAGACACAATGCTCTTTGGTACTCCGTGCAGACATACGATCCTCGTCATATAAATCTTGGCCAGCTTGGCACTAGTGTAGGTAGTCTTCACCGGAATGAAGTGAGCTACCTTGGTCAACCGATCGACCACAACCCAAATAGAATCATAGCCAGAACGGGTCCGAGGTAATCCTGTGATGAAGTCCATACCAAGCTTTTCCCATTTCCATTCAGGTATCGGCAGAGGTTGGAGCAAACCTGCTGGCTTCTGATGCTCGGCTTTTACTCGCTGACAAACATCGCATATAGCTACGTACTCGGCAATGTCTTTCTTCAATCCTGTCCACCAGAAACTTTCTTTCAGATCCAGATACATCTTGGTGTTACCAGGGTGTATCGAGTACGGGGAATCATGAGCTTCCTGAAGTATCAACTTCCTGAGTTTGGGATCATTGGGCACATAGATGCGATCCTCAAACCATAAAGTTCCGTGTTCATCCTCACGAAAACCTTTAGCTTTCCCGTCTTCCATTTTCTGCTTAATCTCAGCTATCTCTTTGTCAGCTTTCTGTGCTTCACGGATCTTTTCCGTCAAAGTAGACTGAATTTCCAGTGTGGCAACAAATCCTCTTGGAACTATCTCCAATTTGAGATCTCGGAGATCATCGACTAACTCCTGGGGTAATCCTCCCGCTGTGAGCGTGTTCACATAACTCTTGCGGCTCAACGCATCGGCTACAACATTTGCCTTGCCTGGGTGATAATGCAATCTCATGTCGTAGTCCTTGATCAACTCTAGCCATCGCCTCTGTCTGAGGTTCAACTCCTTCTGCGTGAAGATATATTTCAGGCTCTTGTGATCAGTGTAAGCATCACAACTATTTCCGATCAGGAAATGTCTCCAGGTCTTGAGAGCGTGCACTACGGCAGCTAGTTCCAAGTCATGTGTGGCATAATTCAACTCATGAGGTCTGAGCTGTCTGGATGCATAGGCTACAACTTTGCCTTCTTGCATGAGCACTCCTCCAAGTCCTTGACGAGAAGCGTCACAGTAAACCTGGAAATCCTTCCGAATGTTCGGCAATATCAGCACTGGGGCTGTAACAAGACGTTTCTTCAACTCTTGAAAACTGGTTTCACATTCCTCAGTCCAAACATACTTGGATTCCTTCTTCAATAACTCTGTCATGGGCTTGGCAATCTTTGAGAAATTCTCAATGAACCTCCGGTAATATCCGGCAAGTCCGAGGAAACTGCGGATCTCCTTGACTGAAGTGGGTGATACCCATTCGGTGACTGCTGCGACCTTGGCAGGGTCCACTGCTATTCCTTCTCCTGAGATGACGTGTCCGAGAAATCCGACTTCCTTCAACCAAAACTCACATTTGCTGAACTTTGCATATAACTTATGCTCTCGAAGCTTCTCCAGAACTAAACGCAGATGTTCCTTGTGTTCCTCTTCGTTCTTGGAGAATATCAGTATGTCATCGATGAACACCACGACAAACTTGTCCAAGTACTCCATAAATACCTTGTTCATCAGATTCATAAAATATGCCGGAGCATTAGTCAGTCCAAATGACATGACCGTGTACTCATACAAGCCGTACCGAGTGGTAAAGGCTGTCTTGGGTATGTCCTGTTCACGAATCTTCAACTGATGATACCCGGATCGAAGATCGATCTTTGAGAATATGCGAGCTCCAACTAACTGATCAAACAGATCGTTGATCATCGGCAAGGGGTACTTGTTCTTGATGGTCACATCGTTCAATGCACGATAATCGACAACCATTCTTAAGGACTTGTCCTTCTTTTCAACTAAGAGCACTGGGGCTCCCCAAGGTGAAGAACTTGGGCGAATATACCCTTTGTCCAACAACTCCTTAATTTGCTTCTTGATTTCTATCAAGTCATTTGCGGGCATCCGATAGGGTCTCTTGGATATCGGAGCTGTTCCGGGTAATAGCTCAATCAAGAACTCAATCTCTCTATCGGGTGGCATGCCCGGCAATTCTTCCGGAAATACATCTGGGTACTCCTGTACAATCGGTACTTCCTCCTGGACTACTCCCGTGAGAGAGTTTACTCGCTTACTCCGGGTCGGGCGCTGAGACACGTACTTAATCCGCTTCTGCTCGGGGGTGGTGAGCAAAATAGACTTAAGGGCACAATCGATATTACCTTCATACTTGGCCATCCAATCCATGCCTAGGATTACATCCAATCCGTGGGACTCTAATACGATGAGGTCGGTGGGGAAATTATGGTTCCCGATGTTGAGACTCAAAGCATGGCATCCTATCCCGGCTGTCATCATGCCTCCTGGGGAACTGACCTTAATAGGTTGGCTGAGGGTTCTAGTTGGCAAACTATACTTTTCCACAACTACCCTTGATATGAATGAATGCGTTGCACCAGAATCAAAAAGTACCAATACTGGATGTGAATTTAGCAAAAACTTACCAACCACAGTATCGGGGTGATCATAGACCTCTTCCACATCAATGTGGTTCACCTGAGCTCGAGGAAAAGGATTGGGCTTGTTTGCTGCAGAGTTGCCGTTGCCGTTGCCGTTTCCATTTCCCTGCTTGTTCTGGGGACAATCAGTGGCATAGTGTCCCTTCTTCTGACACTTGAAGCAAGTGATGTGAGTCAGATCCTTCTGAGCTGGAGTTGAATTCTGCTGAGTGCCAGTACCGCCATTCTTGAAGTTGTTGTTGTTGCGGTGATTCCCATTTCCTCCATGGTTGTGGCCTCCATGGTTGTGCACAGGGTGGTTATGCTGAACATGTCCACCAAACTTACCGGATCCAGTCCCGGTATTCCCTGAGTAGGGGGTGTAGCGAGGCTTCTGCTGAGTGCCGGAGTTGAACTTTCCAACCCCATACTTTCGCTTGCGGTTCTCCATCTGCTGATGTTTCCCCTCCAAGATGAGGGCCTTATCAACCAGCTCCTGGTAGTTGTTGAAGGTGGCTACCATCAACTGAATGCTCAGCTCATCATTCAGTCCTTCCAAGAACTTTTCCTGCTTGGCCGCATCATCGGCCACATCTCCGGGTGCATAACGGGCGAGCATGCTGAAATCATCAACGTACTGGGCCACAGTGCGACTCCCCTGGCGTAAGTTGCGAAACTCACGCTTCTTCAGACTCATTGCACCAGCTGAGACATGTGCGGTGCGGAAGGCTTGCTTGAATTGCTCCCAAGTGACTCCAGCAATGGGATAAGTGGTGGTGTAGTTCTCCCACCAAGCAGCTGCAGGGCCTTCAAGTTGATGCGCGGCAAAACGCACCTTCTCAGCTTCAGAACAACCAGCGGTGATGAGCTCACGCTCCATCTTGCGAAGCCAATCATCTGCCACAATGGGCTTAATGCTGCTGGAGAAAGTTGGAGGGTTCAACCTCAGAAAACGGGTAAGGTTGTCGGCCTGGGGTGGATGATGGTTGTTGTTGTTCTGGTTCTGGATGATCAGTTGCATCAGGGTGTTTTGTTGCTGGATCAACTGGGTGAGTTCCGGCGGAAAGTTGGAGGTAGGGGCGCGTCTTGGAGGCATCTGATGTTTGTAGAGGGGTGAGATTAGCATAGAACAATGGTCTAGAGGAATTACACTACCCATATGAATGCAACACACAAATATCACACCACACATTTTATTCAAACATCACAAAGGTTCACACGAGGATACAAAATCGATAATCCTAAACATCGGCCTAAAACGTAAAACGATAAAGTAAAAATTGGTGGTCTAGTCTAAGTGTCCTCCTCAAAATAGCATAGTGTCGGGTCCTTCGGTGGAGCTTTCTTCATAGTCCTCGTCGTTGCTGATCACGGGGGCTACGTCTCCTTCGGGATGAAGGTTCTCGCCCATGTCCAGTTCCTCCTCCAGGTATGCAACTCGAGTCTTCAGCTTCTCGATCCGCTCCAGAAAGTCCTTCACTTCCAGCTCATGCTCATAGTGGGCTTCCTGGGCTGCATCTTCAAGCTCAAGCTCGCGGAGTGACAGTTGCTTGATCTTCTTGGCGTCCTTGATCGCGTGATACTCTAGAGTTACGCTGTGCTTCTCCAAGGTCTGGGCATAAGATAAGAGAGCGTTGTTGGTCTTGCTTGAGATGATGTCTCCGTCTTCATTTCTCCAGGATACAACGAATAGGTCTGGAGAAATAGGGCAGCCTTTGTATTTATCCTTGATACGTCCGAGTGCACAATGGATCGCCATGTCCCTTCCGAGAATCCAGCTGGGTGCGATGAACTTGAAATCCATCGGCTCAGTGCGCGGCTCGAATGTCCTTCCGGGAATATGCACCTCGATCCTGTAGCATGAATCCTCCGGGTAAGATGAAGTTGGCTTCCCTGTGATAGTCGGCACAGCAATCCTCAAGTCTTTGGTGATCTGCACCAGCTCTTTTCCGAACGGCATAGTGGTGTCGGGCTGGCAAAACTCCGTGAACATAACAGGGATGAAGGTGGCCATCTAAACATTGGAAAATCGGAGAGAAGTCAGAAATGATCAGAAGAGGAAATAGAAGATTTTAGAGAAAATAGTTTTCTTCCTAAGGCTTTTCCATTCCTAGAGGTTACGTCCTAAGGTCAGCGTGTGCTCTGAATACCATTTCTGTAGCGACCCGACTCAACGAGTCAAGCCTCTGGTGTTTCTGTACCATCCCAAGATCATGCTGGTACACACACAGTACATAATGTATATATTCAAGAGTGCAATCACACAGCTTTATTAATCGAAATCTCATAAAGAGTACTTTATTACAATAAAGGAGTACCATAAAGTGGCTGAAGGCCAACTCATGAGATTATCTAACGAAGACTAAGCGGAAGCATCAGGTAGACGAGTCCATCCGACTCCAAGGGCATGTCGCTGAGCGTAGAACGGTAGCCTCACTCCTGGTCGGAAAAGTACTCTGCAACATGATACGTTGCAGCCGTGTAGGTCAGCATATTGAATATGCTGGCAAATCATCAAGAGAGGGAGTAAAATAATCACTATCTCTACATGCATATTTGGCCGGTGGAGCTAAGTTTTTGCATAAAGCTAGTTTTATCCTACAACAAAAGGGTTTGAAAGCAAAATATTACTACATAGTTTGTTGTTAACGAGATGGTTCCGCCAACCAATTCTCGTACCCGAATAGTTGTTAACACCCACATCATTATTAAGTTGTGTCGAGAGTTCAGGGGAAATTCAATGCCTTCGGCTCAAGTTGTCCATGACCGTGGACACGGCTAATCGATTAGGTTGAGTACTCTGCAGAGTTTTGCACACGTTCCCCACAAGATTTGATCGCCTCCGGGTTTGTCCTCGCACTTCAGGGTGTTTGAAGACCGGATGATCAAAACATGGTCTTTCAACGGGTCCCTCTGAATCCCTGTCGGTGCCCATCCATTCCTACCGTTCGTCTACATCTGCTAGCACCGCCTGTCCAGAGTCGCCGCGTTGTCCAACCAAGCCAGAGCCCATAATGACTTGTGGCTGTGCAGGTAAGCCTTGAGTCTTGAAGTCTCCGTCCGTCCCTTTGAGCCTGGGTGAAGCTTTCCACAGGATGACATGGCCTCTCCAGCATCCCGGGCATCCACTGGGTTTTCCAGGGAGCCGATCAACCGTCCTTCACCCAGAGTTGCATTGCGTCCAAGGTCTTGAAAATCTTGTCTTAGTCCGGTCTTGGTTATTATATCAATCTCGCATCTCTCGTGGAATACACTCAACCGATAACCCGTCTACTAGAGCACATCATATATAACATTGTCGTCCCGGGGCCAAGTATCGGGGTGTTGGTGTTCCTACCACATGATACTACAACTAGGATTAAAGTTTACAAGTACCTAGGCAGCATCCAAATTGGGCAAAGAAGGTGATCTACTATGCATTGAAAACATAGGTAAAAATAACATGATCAAAGATGACTTGCCTTGATGATAGTTGTCCTGCTCGAGCGTCTCTAAGTAACACGCTTCGCACTCCGGATGATCTACCGATACAAACACAAAGCGCACCATAAGCAATTCAATCATGCCACGAGTAAAAATAACATCACATGCAATGATTGGCAAACCACTACGCAAAAGAATTTTATCGCGCGTCGGTAGGACAGAAACTTGTTTCTGTTGAAAACACCAGTAAAAATACTTGGAAAATTCTGAAAATTCTACTACAGTAAGGTTTTATCACTAGAAAACAGTAGCAAAAAGAATCAACTCAATATCATTTTTCAAACTCCTGGAATAGGCAAAACAGTGTTTAAACTAAATCTGCTCTAACTTATATTTAAAAATTCCAAACACAGAAAAATTATATATTTTTAAAAGCTACAGGTAATTTGTGAGCTACTGGAAATCGAATCAATGTCATTGGACGTAGGGATAAAAAGTTGTGATCAAAACAAGATTGAAAGTTTCTGTTTTCGAAATCTGGACAGCAATTACGAAACTGCTAGTGCTAATGAGAGGCACACGTGGCAAGCTTCTAATGGCTGAGATGGAGTGCATGAAATAGAGAGAGAGAGGTTGCTACCTGCTGCTGGAGGTGTTGCACCGGCAAGAAAGGAGATGGCCGGCGAGGAAGGAGGGAGTAGCTCCGGGCGGTGGGGCGTCGGGCGGCGGCGGTGAGGTTCCTCCTCCGCGGGGAAGAGGCGGCGGTGGAGAGAGACGGCGGCTAGGGTTGGGGAGAGGTGGAGGTGGGGGGGGTTTATATAGGCTTAGGGGAGGAGAGTAGAAAGGAAGGAGAGGGAGAACTTTGGGAAGGAGATCATGGGGGAGAAAAATAGGAAAGAGAGGGAGGAGAAAGAAGGAAAAGAGAAATAAGGAAAAGGGAGAGAAAATAGGAAGGAGGGAAATAAGGAAAGGGGAGGGAGGAGAACGTGGGAAGGGGTGCATGCATGGCTGCATGCGTGCATGCATGGCTGCATGCGTGCATGCATGGGGTGGCTGGGCTGTTTTGTTTTTTTTTTTTTTGAAAAAAAAACAAACAGCAGCAACAAAAAGAAAGAAAAAGAAAAAAAAACAAAACAGAAAAAAAATATTTTCCTAGCTAACAAAAATACTAGAAACAGAGTAGGTACTAATATACGTATATGCGCTAGAATACTTAGGAAAACAAAATACATATACAACTAATATATATATAATACATATAGGAACCCTAGTTCCACCTAATGCAACTAAAAAAAAGTTTTATGCACTAGGATCACACAACGCGATCGAAAAAAAAACTCGACTAAAATAATTCGGAGTTTGGAAAAATTTGCAAAAATCAAAAATGATGACTTTAACTCACAGGGGAGAAGTCATATTATCTCCGCTCCGATAAATTGCCTGCAGTCACATAACGATAAAAATTTTCAGAGGAACGCAATGATGCATAAAATGTGGGATGCAAATGAATGATCTATTAACATCCGAATTTACGAAAATTGGGATGTTACAAACCTACCCACCTTAAGATGAATCTCGCCCTCGAGATTCGGGTTGACTAGAAAATAGGTGCGGCTGGTCTCGACGAAGATCCTCTTCTCGTTCCCAGGTGGCTTCTTCCTCGGTGTGGTGGCTCCACAACACCTTGCAGAACTTGATGATCTTGCTGCGGGTAACTCTGTTGGCGGTCTCGAGAATTCGGACGGGTTTCTCCTCATACGTCAGATCGCTGTCAAGCTGTATGGCCTCTAGGGGCACTGTATCTCTCAACGGAACATCGGCCATCTCAGCGTGGCATTTCTTCAACTGGGAAACATGGAGGACATCATGAACTCCGGACAATCCTTCCGGCAGTTCCAGTTTGTATGCAACTTCGCCTCTACGTTCAAGAATTTTGTAGGGGCCAATGAAACGTGGTGCTAGTTTTCCTTTCACACCGAATCTCTTGATTCCTCGAAGTGGAGACACCCGAAGATATGCTCGATCTCCCACTTCGTATGTTACTTCCTTGCGTTTGCTGTCGGCATAACTCTTCTGCCTGGACTGAGCTATCTTGAGTCGGTCACGAATAAGCTTGACCTTCTCTTCAGAATCTCGGATGAGGTCGGGACCAAAAAGTTGTCGGTCGCCAACTCCATCCCACGTCAATGGTGTTCTGCACCTCCTTCCGTATAGAGCTTCGAAAGGGGCCATCTTCAGACTGGTCTGGTAGCTGTTGTTGTATGAGAACTCGGCATACGGTAAATTGTCATCCCAACTAGACCCATAGTCTAGTGCGCAAGCTCTCAACATGTCTTCCAGAATTTGATTAACTCTCTCGGTCTGTCCATCTGTCTGCGGGTGAAATGCTGTGCTGAACTCCAATCTTGTTCCCAAGGTTTCGTGCAGTTGGTGCCAAAATTTTGATGTGAACTGAGTCCCTCTATCAGACACAATGCTCTTTGGTACTCCGTGCAGACATACGATCCTCGTCATATAAATCTTGGCCAGCTTGGCACTAGTGTAGGTAGTCTTCACCGGAATGAAGTGAGCTACCTTGGTCAACCGATCGACCACAACCCAAATAGAATCATAGCCAGAACGGGTCCGAGGTAATCCTGTGATGAAGTCCATACCAAGCTTTTCCCATTTCCATTCAGGTATCGGCAGAGGTTGGAGCAAACCTGCTGGCTTCTGATGCTCGGCTTTTACTCGCTGACAAACATCGCATATAGCTACGTACTCGGCAATGTCTTTCTTCAATCCTGTCCACCAGAAACTTTCTTTCAGATCCAGATACATCTTGGTGTTACCAGGGTGTATCGAGTACGGGGAATCATGAGCTTCCTGAAGTATCAACTTCCTGAGTTTGGGATCATTGGGCACATAGATGCGATCCTCAAACCATAAAGTTCCGTGTTCATCCTCACGAAAACCTTTAGCTTTCCCGTCTTCCATTTTCTGCTTAATCTCAGCTATCTCTTTGTCAGCTTTCTGTGCTTCACGGATCTTTTCCGTCAAAGTAGACTGAATTTCCAGTGTGGCAACAAATCCTCTTGGAACTATCTCCAATTTGAGATCTCGGAGATCATCGACTAACTCCTGGGGTAATCCTCCCGCTGTGAGCGTGTTCACATAACTCTTGCGGCTCAACGCATCGGCTACAACATTTGCCTTGACTGGGTGATAATGCAATCTCATGTCGTAGTCCTTGATCAACTCTAGCCATCGCCTCTGTCTGAGGTTCAACTCCTTCTGCATGAAGATATATTTCAGGCTCTTGTGATCAGTGTAAACATCACAACTATTTCCGATCAGGAAATGTCTCCAGGTCTTGAGAGCGTGCACTACGGCAGCTAGTTCCAAGTCATGTGTGGCATAATTCAACTCATGAGGTCTGAGTTGTCTGGATGCATAGGCTACAACTTTGCCTTCTTGCATGAGCACTCCTCCAAGTCCTTGACGAGAAGCGTCACAGTAAACCTGGAAATCCTTCCGAATGTTCGGCAATATCAGCACTGGGGCTGTAACAAGACGTTTCTTCAACTCTTGAAAACTGGTTTCACATTCCTCAGTCCAAACATACTTGGATTCCTTCTTCAATAACTCTGTCATGGGCTTGGCAATCTTTGAGAAATTCTCAATGAACCTCCGGTAATATCCGGCAAGTCCGAGGAAACTGCGGATCTCCTTGACTGAAGTGGGTGATACCCATTCGGTGACTGCTGCGACCTTGGCAGGGTCCACTGCTATTCCTTCTCCTGAGATGACGTGTCCGAGAAATCCGACTTTCTTCAACCAAAACTCACATTTGCTGAACTTTGCATATAACTTATGCTCTCGAAGCTTCTCCAGAACTAAACGCAGATGTTCCTTGTGTTCCTCTTCGTTCTTGGAGAATATCAGTATGTCATCGATGAACACCACGACAAACTTGTCCAAGTACTCCATAAATACCTTGTTCATCAGATTCATAAAATATGCCGGAGCATTAGTCAGTCCAAATGACATGACCGTGTACTCATACAAGCCGTACCGAGTGGTAAAGGCTGTCTTGGGTATGTCCTGTTCACGAATCATCAACTGATGGTACCCGGATCGAAGATCGATCTTTGAGAATATGCGAGCTCCAACTAACTGATCAAACGGATGTCCTGCTCGAGCGTCTCTAAGTAACACACTTCGCACTCCGGATGATCTACCGATACAAACACAAAGCGCACCATAAGCAATTCAATCATGCCACGAGTAAAAATAACATCACATGCAATGATTGGCAAACGACTACGCAAAAGAATTTTATCGCGCGTCGGTAGGACAGAAACTTGTTTCTGTTGAAAACACCAGTAAAAATACTTGGAAAATTCTGAAAATTCTACTACAGTAAGGTTTTATCACTAGAAAACAGTAGCAAAAAGAATCAACTCAATATCATTTTTCAAACTCCTGGAATAGGCAAAACAGTGTTTAAACTAAATCTGCTCTAACTTATATTTAAAAATTCCAAACACAGAAAAATTATATATTTTTCAAAACTACAGGTAATTTTTGATCTACTGGAAAAAGAATCAATGTCATTGGACGTAGGGATAAAAAGTTGTGATCAAAACAAGATTGAAAGTTTCTGTTTTCGAAATCTGGACAGCAATTACGAAACTGCTAGTGCTAATGAGAGGCACACGTGGCAAGCTTCTAATGGCTGAGATGGAGTGCATGAAATAGAGAGAGAGAGGTTGCTACCTGCTGCTGGAGGTGTTGCACCGGCAAGAAAGGAGATGGCCGGCGAGGAAGGAGGGAGTAGCTCCGGGCGGTGGGGCGTCGGGCGGCGGCGGTGAGGTTCCTCCTCCGCGGGGAAGAGGCGGCGGTGGAGAGAGACGGCGGCTAGGGTTGGGGAGAGGTGGAGGTGGGGGGGGGGTTTATATAGGCTTAGGGGAGGAGAGTAGAAAGGAAGGAGAGGGAGAACTTTGGGAAGGAGATCATGGGGGAGAAAAATAGGAAAGAGAGGGAGGAGAAAGAAGGAAAAGAGAAATAAGGAAAAGGGAGAGAAAATAGGAAGGAGGGAAATAAGGAAAGGGGAGGGAGGAGAACGTGGGAAGGGGTGCATGCATGGCTGCATGCGTGCATGCATGGGGTGGCTGGGCTGTTTTGTTTTTTTTTTTTGAAAAACAAACAAACAGCAGCAACAAAAAGAAAGAAAAAGAAAAAAAAACAAAACAGAAAAAAAATATTTTCCTAGCTAACAAAAATACTAGAAACAGAGTAGGTACTAATATACGTATATGCGCTAGAATACTTAGGAAAACAAAATACATATACAACTAATATATATATAATACATATAGGAACCCTAGTTCCACCTAATGCAACTAAAAAAAAGTTTTATGCACTAGGATCACACAACGCGATCGAAAAAAAAACTCGACTAAAATAATTCGGAGTTTGGAAAAATTTGCAAAAATCAAAAATGATGACTTTAACTCACAGGGGAGAAGTCATATTATCTCCGCTCCGATAAATTGCCTGCAGTCACATAACGATAAAAAATTTCAGAGGAACGCAATGATGCATAAAATGTGGGATGCAAATGAATGATCTATTAACATCCGAATTTACGAAAATTGGGATGTTACATGACCAAGGCACCCCAAGTAAATATTCAAGGAGACGCAAGCATCTGAGCATGGGGATGCCCTGGAAGGCATCCCATCTTTCTTCCTCAATAATTATCGGTATGTCTCGGTTTTGTTCTATTCATATGATATGCGTAAACTCTTCGAGCATCGTGTGACTTTTATTTTTATTATAGAAATGCACCATACTAGTATGGGATATGCCTTGGTGCATTTATGTAATGGTGCATTCACTTCACTTATATCTTTTGGGTATGGCTTTAAAGAATGCTTCGCGTGCTTCACTTAAATCTTTTGAAGTTTGGATGCTTCTTTCTCCACATATAGAAAACCATTATTAGTAGAATGCTCTTTTGCTTCACTTATATTTATTAGAGCATGGTATTTTGTAGAAATAAATTAAACTCTCATGCTTCAATTATACCAATTTAGAGATTAAGAGGAATTGGTCATTCACATGGTTAGTCATAAAATCATACATAAAACTTGTAGATCACCGGATATGATATGTTTGATTCCTTGCAATAGTTTTGTGATATTAAGATGGTAATATGTTGGAGTACTAGTGAACGATTGAGGTTTTGTAAGAATGTTGGTGTTAAGGTTTGTGATTCCCAAAGTATGCATGTATGGTTTGTAGTTTTGCGACGAAGTTGGAGCATAATTTATCCTTGCTTGAAATCCATTGTGCTGTTATAATCGGGGGTGCACGATGGTTAACTACTACCAACCTCCTCCCTATGGGCATGCGAGTAGTAATTTGCTTCGCGAGTGCTAATAGGATTTTCAATAAGTATATGAGTCCTTTATGACTAATGTGGATCCATGGATATACACACTCTCACCTTTCCATAATTGCTATCCTCTTAGGTACCGTGCATTTCCCATCTTCGCCTCGAGGATCGGTGCAACCTTCCCTGGTGCATCCAAACCCCGTGATATGATATGCTCTATCACACATAAGCCACCCTATATCTTCCTCAAAACAATCACCATATGTACCTACCATGGCATTTCCATAGCCATTCCTAGATATATTGCCATGCAACTTCCACCGTTCTGTCACATGACTTGTGTGTTCATTATCATATTGCTTTGCATGATGATTTAGTTGACATTGTATTTGTGGCAAAGCCACCGTTCATCGTTACCTACATGTTAAACTAGACTATTGCACATCCTAGTACACTGCCAGAGGTATTCATAGAGAGTCATCTTGTATAACCTTATAATTATATCGAGTTCTAAGTAAATAAAAGTGTGGTGATTATCATTATTAGAGGATTGTTCCAGTAAGGAAAGGATGACAAAGACTATGATTCCCCCACAAGTAAGGATGACACTCCGGACGAAAAATGAAAAAATGAGGGAGGCCAAATGAGCCCACGAGGAAAAAAACTAAAAAACGAGAAAGAAAGAAAAAGAAAAAAAGAAGAAAATGAATAAGAGAAAAGAGGGAAGGGACAATGCTACTATATTTTTCCACACTTGTGCTTATAGGGAGCACCATGTTCCTCATATAGATAGTCTCGTGAGTTGTCTTTTTCATATGCTAGTGGGAACTTTTCGTTATAGAACTTGGCTTGTATATTTATATGACGGGTTTCCTCAAATGCCCGAGGTCTTCATGAGCAAGAAAGTTGGATGCACACCCACTTAGCTTTCGTTGAGATTTCATACACTTGTAGCTCTAGTGCATATGTTCCATGACATTTCCTACTCCCGCCATTGATATTGATTGATGCACATATCCATAGCCCATTGGTCCACCAAGTTGGTGCAAGACTTTATTTCCATTCTAACTCCTTTTGATCTCTATCACCATACTATATTCCACTCACATGCTATATCCATGGTTCACACTCATGTATTGAGTCAGGTTGAAAATGCTAAAGCGCATTATAAGTACGAGCCGGGGTCCTCATGATTTATACATTATGCTAGGAAGACTAAGCATGAG
This sequence comes from Hordeum vulgare subsp. vulgare, assembly GCF_904849725.1. NCBI lineage: Eukaryota > Viridiplantae > Streptophyta > Magnoliopsida > Poales > Poaceae > Hordeum > Hordeum vulgare. Next base: position 251,777,687 of record NC_058522.1, on the reverse strand, counting down.
AAGCTATATGATTTTGTAGGGATAACGTTCTTTAGCATTGTTATTGTAAAATAAATGATTGTTTGTTGGCATGCTTGAGTATTGATGTCTTTATGTCAAACAATAGACTATTGCATTTAATCACCTGTATCTTAATATTCATACCATGATTAGACATACGTTCTAGATTATGATAGGTAGCATTCCATATCAAAAATTATCTTTTTATCATTCACCTACTCGAAGACAAGTAGGAATTAATCTTGGGGATGTTGATACATCTCCATCGCAAGTATAATTTTTGATTGTTTCATTCCAATATTCTACCAGTTTCATATACTTTTGGCAACATTTTATAATATTTTTGGCACTAACATATTGATCAAGTGCCTAGTGCATGTTCCTATTTTTTGTGTGTTTTTTGTTTTGTAAAAAATCCATCTCAAACAAAGTCCAAACGCGATAAAATTTTATGGAGATTCATTTTGAGTTATATGTGATTTTTGGGAGTTCAAATCAATGCAAGACGGTGCCCGAGGTGGTCCCAAGCCAACAGGGTGCAACCAAGGGGTGGACGTGCCCTCATAGCTCGGTACTCCCTTGTAAGTCGGTTGGGTCCCTTCTTTCGCCGCAACAAACATAATTTACCGACAAAAATCCCCTCAATATGTAATCCCAATCAGAGTTACTATCTCTGTATATTTAAGAAACGGTGAAGGGCCAAAAAACATTCGCAAAAACAGAAGAGAAAAAGAGAGAGAGATCCAATCTTGGAGGGGCTCTTGTCATGGGGGAGCCATGGAGGCCATGGAGCAGAGTGTAAACTCTCCTCCCATCTAGGGGTATACCAAGGAAGAAGAATAAGGACGGGGCTCTCCCCCCTCTCTCCCGGTGCCGCCGGAACAACGACGAGGCAAACATCATGATGGCAATCTACACCAACAACTTCGCCTCGTCACCGCCAACACACTCCCCCTCTAATAAGTGGCATAGGTCCTCTTTTCCATGTTGTAATCTCTACTTAAACATGGTATTTAATGTTATATATTATTAACCAATGATGTGTTTCTATCCTATGATGTTTGAGTATATTTCTTTTGTCCTATGGGTTAATTGATGACCGTGATTGGTTTAAGTTGTATTTTTTATTTTGTTATTTTCCTTTGGTTCCTATCATATATTAGCACACAAGGATAGCACCATAGGGTTAGCTGTATGTTCACGGGACTATACATTGGAGGGCAAGAGTGACAAAAGCTTCTTCCTAACATAGAAATTGATTCATATGGGACTGATGGGGCAAATATATCTTAATGCTATGGTTGGGTTTTACCTTAATGAACATTAGTAGTTGCAGAAGCTTGCTAATAGTTCTAATCATAAGTGCATAGATTTCCAAGTAAGGGATGACATGCTAGCAATGGCCTCTCCCTCATATAAAACTACAATAACGATTGACGGTCTAGTTATCGATTACCTAGGGACAAATCTTTCTCTTGTGTTAAAGAAAGCTTTCTACTAAACAACTAACTTAATTAATCTTTATCTAAACAACCCCTAACTTTTATTTACTTGTTCTTTATTTTCTTGCAAAACTCTATATTGCACCAACTAAGTACTTCTGGAGAACGATGACGCTTTGTTATAGTCAATATTTTGCTCATGGTCTCAAAGGGACCGACCTGACCCAGTTCTAGAGAACGATGACGCTTCGTACAGGCATTGCCGCCTTTATGTGCGGTCGCATGAAATTTGAGAAGAAATGCGGAAAAGAAACAAAGAGATCGATGGTGTTTCATATGACTGCTTGCGTCCGTTTCGCCCTTTGTACGACATTCTCGCTGAAATGAGCCATAACTTACAGATTTGAAGACGGTGTACCGAACGGGGGTGAGCACTCGCATATGTGGTCATTTAATTCTACGACCACGAGTGTCCTCTTGAAAAGAGACAAAGATGTCCTTTGGGACGAACGCCAACGACCATTTGAGTGTCTGTTTCACCCTCTTCCTGGCACTTCCTCTCCATACGGTATTCTTCTTCTTCTTCTTCTTCTTCTTCTTCTTCTAAGCTAATCATTTTTCCACCAACTGTCCAAAGGCTAAAAAGAATTGAAGTTGGTATTGTTATAAGAGAAGCAAAATAAAGACAGGTACATGCATATTATTAAAAAGGTCAAGAGATACATACCGGTGGAAGCGGATTGTTAGCATCAAAGGAAGCCACACCCACAATTCCTATTCTTTCTACGGTCTCCCCTAGAAGCTTCTTAATGGCCCGGGTAAGGCTTGGCAAGCCCAAGTCTTTCCAATAATAGTGCATATCATCATCAACAGGTCCTGAGTATTGGCATAGTAGCCGGCACGAGTCAATCCAGAACTGGGTCAAGTCGGTCCCTTTGAGACCATGAGCAACCAAGGAATTAATTCTCTGATATATAGGCTTCAATTTTTCTTGCTCTTTTGATGGAGAGTAAGAGTTCATAGGGTTGAGATATGCAAGCCCATATCCATGGTATCTCGGCAAGGGTGCTTGGCCTTCTAGAGAAGTGTCTTTGCGTAGAAGAAATTATTTTGCCACCCCTTTGGATGACTCGCCAACTTCAGAGAAGGAAAGATGTAATCCTTGCATTTATCTATTGTCACTCCTACACATTCCAAAGACGATCCATTGTTACACTCAATTTGTTTATTACAGTAAAAGAATTCCAGGAATGGGTTTACAGTTTGCTCCATGTGAAGGTACTCCTTAGAGAAGACTTGGAAATTACACATATTGAAAACAGAGTTGGGACCTATGTCTTGGGGTCTTAAGCCATAATATCGAAGAACGTCGCAGAATAATTTGGAACCCGGTGTTAGAGCATATTCCGCCATATGTGGTTTTGGTAATTGATGAAAATCCCTATGAAGTAATGGTTGCCTTGAGCCTATCTGTTGGTTTGTCCATAGGAACTTCTTGAAGTCTATCTGTTGGTTTCAAGGAGTTTATATGATTACCAAGGTCGTATTTTAGGTTTTGTACAAAGATTTGTCATAAAGAAAGTCAAATAGTTAATCAAGTTGATCATCACACAAATCGTACAAGATGTACTGATAGGAATGAAGTGATCCCATGGTACTGTAGGCATTGTTCTTTACGCTTTGTATATTAACCCATTGTCTTCATGAGAGTTCTGTGTGGGTATAGGTGTGTTTTCATGGGTTTGCATCAAGAGGAAGATCTTGTACAACCCATGGAGGATGACGTCAAGTGTTGATCGTCATCAAGATTGCGGTGTGCAAATTCAAGTGGAGCATCACGAAGATATCGTGCTTGAAGCTTGACATCCATTTGGTGGTAATGCATTTGTGAAGATGTGTTGAAGAGTGGCTCACCCATAGAGAGTATGGGGGAGCAATCAACTAGTCTTCATGAAGCCAACACAATCTATAAGGGTGGTCCATCTTGATGAAGTCAAGATAGTCATCATCTATCTCAATTGGACTATGTGCAAGGTATAGGTTTGCCCTTGATAGGTTTTCTCTTTTAGGATAGATTGTCGTACTGTCAAGGGGGGGTCTCAAGTGAGTAGCTTGATCGTATCATTCGTTGAGAGGTCAAACCATTTGCATCCTTGCATTACATTTCTTGGTTCTTGTTTGGTGTTTCTCTTTGTGAGTTCTAGAGCTTATGATCATCTTTACGATGAGCTCAAATTCATCAAAAACGGACTCCATATGCATCTTCTATGATGTTTTCGATGTTGGAGTTTTTGCCGGCTCTTCACTCATAGAGGTTTTCACATCTCTATATCATTGGCATTTTTATACTGCCTCTTCTTCGGACTGAGCGGTTTCTATAGTGGTAGTGCAGGGCGGTAGTATCGCCCAGAAAGCGGTAGTTCCACCCAGAATGAGGCATGGGGTTTTCACATCTCTAAATCACTACAACCCTAGACAGATTATTAGCATGCCTAACCAGTTCTCCATCGTCATCGGAGTTGTCGCCGTCGGAGTTGTCGGAGTCATCGCCGCTGGGGTGGTCATCATAGATGTCGTAGTAGCCTCTATGTAGCATCGATCGCCTCCTGCTGGGGAGGCACGTTGGGGCTTGCGACATCATGACCGCGCTTTTGTCCGCCCGAGTCCTCATCGGTGGAGAGGGAAACCTTGCCACCCAACATTAGGATATGCTTAGGTGCTTTGTTGGCCCCGGCTTCGAACCCCGCGTCACAATTCCCTCCGATGGTGTGCTTGGTTGCCATATGATTCACTTCGAAGAGCGTTTACGACTGGGAACAATAGTGAGGATGAAGGTTGTGTGCAGAGAGAGTGGACAGTGCGGCTGCCTATTATAACCAGCGGCACATGCATGATTAATATGGAGTCATTGGAAACTAGGTTGGAGGCGGTTAAACGGCTCGCCTCCTGGTGAGCTAGTGCAGCGGTCTTCTCGCATGCCTCTTGTTGTTTCACACCACTGCTCGCGCATCTCCTGGTGAGCCTATCCAGAGGGCTGCTCACACGTGTCCCTCAATTCACACACCTGCTCGCACGTCTCCCGGCGAGCCATCTGAGTGTCTTACTTGCATGCGTCCCACTAATTTACACACCTACTCGCATGCCTCCCGGTCAACCTAAGCAGCGGAGTGCTTGCATCCGTCCCTTCAACTCACGTCCGCTCGCACGGTACACGGGGCTCGTTATGGTACGTAATAAATTGTTGGGCTAACGCACACATCATGAATACTTTAATCGTTTGTGACCGTAACGTGACAACTATGTGTCCCAACCTTTAATAAGACCCTGTTTGTCCAAAATGTATATAAACAACTTGTCTCGAATTTGGCCAAAAATATCACAACATATTGGTGTCATACACACACACACACATATATATATATCATGAAACCAAATGCCAAGTTTACTGAATTTTAGTTGAGTTTTGGATTTACTTTAATTCAAAAATGAATATTTTCAATGTGTGTTGTGACCTGTCTAAAACCCAAGATTTTCAACGCTTTCCGCACAACCATGATGTTTGAGATTTCTTACCATTTACTACATGGGGACTAAGCGTGAACCCCATTTATGGCATATATGAACTTTTGCCAAATTTTAACATAGACTCATATGTCCCGTGTTGACTACATAAAAATAGTTTGATGCGCCTCGAAGTGGTGGGTTGGGTGGTGGTTGGGGGTCGTTACGGCACACTTGATGGAATGAGCCTCTGTGTGTGGGATTCCCCGTTTGGTGAGGCAGTTGCCACACAAAATAATCAAAGTCGTGCACTCAATATTTAATACAATACACAACACTAACGTCATACATATGTTTGGGACACATATATACGCGGCGGTGGTCATCCCTCAGATAATCCCTCATGTGGTATTACTCGCATGCACATTCGTGGGCTCATGTGGTTTATCCTTACCAATTACACATGAGTTTAGGACCAAAAATAGAGTTGAATCCAAGTACTGACTGAACTTCTGCCACGGTGGCATTACAAGATTGAAGAAGCACTTGGCTGGACAAAGGAAAGATTGTGTGCCCTACACACAGGTCCCCGATCATGTAAAAGAGCAAATGTGTGCATTGCTAGCTGTTAGTCCTTAAAAGAAGGATGAATCATTGAACAAAATGTTGGTGCTGCAAGATGAGGTCATAGGTATGCATGGTCAGAGTGGGGGTGAAGATCAAGACTGCACAATTGTTGAGTTTGCATCACTACACAAGCTCTTAAGAAGGCGCTAACCAAGGGTCAAATGGACATGTACCATGTGCGGGATGGAAAGAAAACAACCATTAATGCACATTGCAAGGTTAACGAAGCAAAAAATACTTATGATTATATCTGTGACTTCTTTATTGAGGGAGTCGTTGCTCATAATGTTACTAATCTCAAATCATTTGCTCGAATGATAGAAGCAATTGGACAATTTTTTCCGGGATTGAAGCCACACACACCTTATCAACTTGCCAATCCTTTGCTGAAGATACAAGTTGACAAGGTAGATGAAATGTTGAAGGCCCAGAATGAGGAATGGGGTTCTAATGGATGTTCAATAATGACAGATGTTTGGACTGATTGACATGGAAGAAGCTTAATGAATTTGGTTCCTCATTCATCTAGAGGCGTATGTTTCCTTCGTGACGTTGAATCTTCAACAGAGTTTCATGATGCTAAGTATATCTACAACTTGGTAATGACTTGCATATTTGAAGTTGGTGCTGAAAATATTGTACAAGTGGTCACGGATAATGTATCCAACAATATGGCGGCGGCCAAGTTACTTAAGCAGAAGCATCCTCAGATGTTTTGGACCTCATGTGCAGCCCACACCATCAACCTAATGATGCACGACATAGGTAGTATAGCCATTGCCAGTTCAAGAATTACCAATGCTAAGACCATCTTTTATGCACACAATAGATTGCTGGATTTTCTTCGCAAGTATGCCAAAGGTGATTAGTTCGAGCCAGTGCTACTAGATTTGCAAGTCATTACTTGAACGTGAAGAGTATGTATTCAAAGAGAAAGCAACTGAAGCTATTGTTTGCACCTAACGATTGGGTTGATAGGGCTTATGCTAAGAAGTAGTTAGGCAAACATGTGTGCAAGCTGGTAATGGACAATAGGTTTTGGGCCAAGATAAACCTTTTAGTAAACTATTTTGAGCCACTTGCAAATGTGCTTACAAGGGTTGATGGAGACATCTCAGCCATGGATTTTTATATGGTGGTCTTCTGCAAGCAAAACAAGAAATAGCAGCAAGGCCAAATCACATTAAGAAGAAATATGTTCCTATTTGGGAGATCATAGATATAAGGTGGGACACCAAGATGAAAATTGCATTCCACAAAGTTGGGTATTTATTGAACCCTTTCTTCTACTATGACAAACATAATGAAATGGCAGAAGAGGATTTCTTGGAATCAGTCATAGCATGTGCATGTATTATGTACAAAAATGAGATAGAGGTGCAAGAGAATATTGTCTCCCATCTTAGTTATTACACCAAAGCTATAGGTTCATTTGGAACTGATATGGCCATTAGGCAACGCAAGGTAGCAACTAGCAGCCTTGGTAAGAAGACTATTACTTGTAAAGTTCTTTCTTGAATGTTGCAACCTAGTAGTGTTGTAATTACTTACTTGTTTATCCTGCTTTGCTTGCAGCAATATGGTGGAATGTGCATGGAACCACTGCTAAGGACTTGAGGAATCTAGCAATTAGAATCTTGAGCTTAACTTGTAGTTCTTCATCATGTGAAAGAAATTGGTCTGCATTCGAGAGGGTAAATATTATATGATCATCTTCCATCAAACTATTGTGCAGTACTGTTCCATACTAGATCAGAAATTTTAGTGTGCAGTTCCATATATAAGTGCATAGGATTAATTCCATATGAATTATAAAATGCATGTCTATGTATTTGTGTTGTAGGTACATTCAAAGAAGAGAACTAGACTAGGTGAACAGAAGTTGAATGATCTTGTTTATGTGATGTTCAACAAGAGGTTGGACTCGAAGTACTTTGAGAGGGAAAGAGTTCCATTGGTTGCAAAGTACATCAAAGATGAGCCGCCAAATGAGTGGACGTTAGATGAACAGCTACTAAAAAGATGATGAACCATCTGAAGATGAAGCTGGGGTTACCATCAGTTCAAAGAGGAAACAAAAATCTAGAGCTTAAACAAGTAGAGAAAAAAGGTCATGTACTGCTAGTGGTGTTGAAGAGGAGGAGGAGATGGAGGAAGAGGATGAAGTAGGGGAAGAATACTAGAAGAAGAGTGCCCAATGATGAGGAAAACATCGATGAAGATGATGAAATAGACATTGATTTGAATGAAGACGAAGAAGATGATGGGGATGGCGAATGAGTTGTATCTAGAACCATTTCATTTTTATTCTTGTCATTTGTCTCATGTGTCATGCTATCATGCAATCATGTTCAGAAGATCTTTCAAGTTCTGTTCTATTTTGTAGGTGTGTGGTCGTGTGGACTACGTATCATGGATGTTTAAATTTTGATTGCACTTGTAGGCTGTAGACCTGTAGTTTCGAACTTATTTGGAGCAGGGCTATGGATGTTTAAACTTTATGATATTGCTGCTCTTGGATGTTGGATATCAAGATCTTGGTGGTTGTAGTGATGAACTTCTTTATTTAGTGATAAATTTCTATGGATCGAGCTTTCCATTGATTAATTTGTTGCAAGTTGCAAGACTTGATATGTTGTGATATTATGATCTAATTTTGTATTACTTATATGCTTGCACACCGAGTATTTCCTAGTTCTAATATATATGATCGTATAAATGAATGTTTTTCAAGGAATATACAGTCATCTCAAAATTATGAGTGATTTTTGTTGGGAAACGTCGCAGGGGAAACAAAAATTTTCCTACACACACAATACCTATCCATGGTGATGATCATCTATGAGAGGGGAGAGTGAATCTACATACCCTTGTAGATCGCTAAGCGGAAGCGTATATAACGCGGTTGATGTAGTGGAACATCTTCACGATCCAAATCGCAGCCCGACCCGCGATCTCATCCCGATCCGTCCCGCGATCCCATCAAGATCCTTCTCGATCTAGTGCCGAACGGACGGCACCTCCGCGTTCACCACACGTACAGCTCGATGACGATCTCCACCTTCTTAATCTAGCAAGAGAGGGCAGAGAGGTAGATGAGTTCTCCAGCACGGCGGCGTGGTGGTTGTGGTGGTGGTGCTATTCTAGCAGGGCTTCACCTAAGCACCGCTGAAACTAGAGGAGAAACAGATCTAAAGAGAGAGGGCAGCATGTGGCTGTTTTCTGTTGAATCCAAAACTCTCAAAACGCTTAGTATATATAGGAGGAGAGGAGGGAGAGAGCTGCACCCTAGGGCAGCCCTTTCTTCCCTTGCGCAAGGAGGAGAGGAGGAGTCCTCCTCCAATCCTATTATGAGTAGGATTCCTCCTTCCCACTTGGAAACTCTTTCCACCTTGTGTTTTTTCCTTCTCAAACCTTATGGGCGTTAGTGTGAACTTATTCCAGCCCACTAGGGGCTGGTTTATCTCTTCCCACAGCCCATGAGGCCCCTTGGGGCGTGACACCCCTCCCGATGGTCCCTGACACCCCTCCCGGCACTTTCGATACACTACCGATGAGCCTGAAACTTTTCCGGTGACCAAAACAGGACTTCCTGTATATCAATCTTTACCTTCGTACCATTCCGAAGCTCCTCGTGACTTCCAGGATCTCATCCGGGACTCCGAACAACCTTCGGTCACCAACACCTATAACTCAACTATACTAAAAAATTACGGAACCTTAAGTGTGCCGACCCTATGAGTTCGAGAACTATGCAGACATGACCTGAGACACTCTCTGGTCAATAACCAATAGCGGGACCTAGATGTCCATATTGGCTCCCACATATTCTATGAAGATATCTATCGGTTGAACCTCTATGTCAAGTATTCAGTTAATCCCGTATGTTGTTCCCTTTATCCTTCGGTATGTTACTTACCCGAGATTCGGTCGTCGGTATCTCCATACCTAGTTCAATCTCGTTACCGACAAGTCTCTTTACTCGTTTCGTAATAGAAGATCCCGTAACTAACTCCTTAGTCACCTTGCTTGAAAGGCTTGTTGTGATGTTGTATTACCGAGTGGGGCCCGAGATACCACTCCGTCACACGGAGTGACAAATCATGTCTTGATCCATGCCAACCCAACATACACCTTTGGAGATACATGTATAGCACCTTTACAGTCACCTAGTTACGTTGCCATGTTTGATAACCCACAAGGTATTCCTACGGCATCCGGGAGTTGCATGATCTCATGGTCATAGGAACAAATACATTGACATGCAGAAAACAGTAGCAATAAACTGACACGATCATATGCTACGTTCATGGTTTTGGGTCTTGTCCATCACATCATTCTCCCAATGATGTGATCCCGTTATCAAGTGACAACACTTGTCTATGGTCAGGAAACCTTGACCATCTTTGATCAACGAGCTAGTCAACTAGAGGCTCACTAGGGGCAGTGTGTTGTCTATGTATCCACACATGTATTTGAGATTCCAATCAATACAATTCTAGCATGGATAATAAACGATTATCATGAATAAAGAAATATAATAATAACCAATTTATTATTGCCTCTAGGGCATATTTCCAACAGTCTCCGACTTGCACTAGAGTCAATAATCTAGTTCACATCACTATGTGATTGTAATGAACCTAACACCCATACTGTTATGGGGTGTGATCATATCTTGCTTGTGAGAGAGGTTTTTAGTCAATGGGTCTGAAGTTTTTAGATCCGTGTGTGCTTTACAAATCTCTATGTCATCCTATAGATGCTTCTACCACGCACCATTTGGAACTATTCCAAATGACTACTCCACTATACGAATCCGGTTTTACTACTCATAGTTATTCGGATTAGTGTCTAAGCTTGCATCGATGTAACTCTTTACGACAAACTCTTTAATCACCTCCATAATTGATAAAAATTCCTCAATCCACTAGTTACTAAGGATAGCTTTTGACCGCTGTCCAGTAATCCATTCCTGGATCTCTTATGTACCCCTTGACTGATTCATGGCAAGGCGCACATCAGGTGCGGTACATAGTATAGCATACTATAGAGCCTACGGCTAATGCATAGGGGACGACTTTCGTCCTTTCTCTTTCTTCTGCCGTGGTCGAGCTTTGAGTCTTACTCAAATTCACACCTTACAACACAGCCACGAACTCCTTCTTTGCCGATCTATTTTGAACTCCTTCAAAACTTGTGATCTTATTAAGCGTCTTGATCTATCTCCATAGATCTTGATGCTCAATATTCAAGTAGCTTAATCCAGGTTTTCTGTTGAAAAACTCCTTGCAAACAACACTTTATGCTTTCCTGAAATTCTACATTACTTCCGATCAACATTATGTCAACCACATATACTTATCAGAAATTCTATAGTGCTCCCACTCACTTCTTTGGAAATACAAGTTTCTCATAAACCTGTATAAACCCAAAATCTTTGATCATCTCACCAAAGCATATATTCCAACTCTGAGATGCTTGCACCAGTCCATAGAAGGATCGCTGGAGATTGCATACTTGTTAGCATCCTTAGGATCGACAAAACCTTCTCGTTGTATCACATACATCCTTTCCTCAAGGAAATCGTCGAGGAAACAATGTTTTGACATCCTATGTGCAATATTTCATAAATACTGCAGCAACTGCTAACATAATTCCAACAGACTTTTAGCATCTCTATGAGTGAGAAAGTCTCATCATAGTCAACTCTTTGAACTTGTCGGAAACATCTTTGCGACAACTCGAGCTTTTCTTAATGGTGACTTTTCACCATCATCGTATGTTTTCCTTTTAAAGATCTATATGTACTTAATAGTCTTATGACCATCAAGTAGTTCTTCCAAAGTCTACACTTTGTTTTATACATGGATCCTCTCTCGGATTTCATGGCCTCCAGCCATTTGCCGGAATCTGGGCCTACCATCGCTTTTCCATAGCTCGTAGGTTCATTGTTGTTCAACAACATGACCTCCAAGACAATGTTACCATACCACTTTGTAGCAGTATGCGACCTTGTCGACCTACGAGGTTTGTAGAAACTTGATCCGAAGCTTAATGATCACTATCAGTTTCCACTTCAATTGGCGTAGGCGCCACAGGAACAACTTCCTGCGCCCTACTACACACTGGTTGAAGTGACGGTTCAATAACCTCATCAAGTTCCACCACCCTCCCACTCAATTCTTTCGGGAGAAACTTTTCCTTGAGAAAGGATCCGTTTGTAGAAACAAACACTTTGCTTCCGGATCTAAGATAGGAGGTATACCCAACTGTTTTGGGTGTCCTATGAAGATGCATTTATCCACTTTGGGTTCGAGCTTATCATGCTGAAACTTTCCACATAAGCATCGCAGCCCCAAACTTTTAAGAAATGAAAGCTTAGATTTCTCCAAGCCATATTTCATACGGTGTCATATCAACGGAAATACGTCATGCCCCATTTAAAGTGAAGGCGGTTTTCTCTAATGCATAACCCATAAACGATAGTGGTAATTTGATAAGAGACATCATAGTATGCACCATATCTAATAGGGCGCGGCTATGACGTTCAGACACACGATCACACTATGGTGTTCTAGGTGGCATGAGATGTGAAACAATTTTCACATTTGTCTTAATTCTATACCAAACTCGCAACTCAGATATTCATCTCTATGATCATATCGTAGACATGTTACCCTCTTGTCACGACGATCTTCAACTTCACTCTGAAACTACTTGAACCTTTCAATAATTCAGACGTGTGTTTCATCAAGAAAATACACTAGTATCTACTCAAATCATCTGTGAAGTAAGAACATAACGATATCCACTTCGTGCCTCAGCACTCATTGGGCTACGTACATCCAAATTTATTACTTCTAATAAGTTACTTTCTAGTTCCATCTAACTGGAAAACAAGGCCTTCAGTCATCTTGCCCATGTGGTATGATTTGCATGTCTCAAGTGATTCAAAATCAAGTGAGTCCAAATGATCCATCTGCATGGAGTTTCTTCGTGCGTTTATACCAATAAGTATGGTTTGCATGTCTCAAACGTTTCAAAAATGTCACATCCCTAACACCTTAATCAAGTTAGCTTTGTGCCCATGTTTTCTTTGCATTGCATCTACGAAATTTTCAACAAGAATAAAGTAAGTGGTGAAGGAAAACTCAAAAACCCTAGCCACTTCTCAAATTAAAGGAAATTCCAAACTAGTTAAAATCAATGAACCCAAAATGGCCTCAAGAAAAGTTCAATCTTTCTGATAATTCTTGGAAACAAATAAGCAATGAAGGAAACCATTTCTTTTATACTTTTGGCATTTTAAATAAATGCAAAAAGCTACTGGTTTCAAGTTTAAAAATTTGAAATCAGAAACTTTAAGTTTTCAAAAATGTTGAAAACTCCAGGAATGGTTAGATATATTCCAACAAATATTCTGGTGTGTTGAGCTGAAATAAATAGCAAATCAATTAGTTAGCAAAACAGAAACAAAACAGAAAAAATAGAGGGAGGAACTACCTGTCGCTCACCTTAGCCCAGGACCAGTAGCGTTGTCGTCTTCCTCCTCGCCAGTAGGACCAGGAGGTGGCCGTCGCGTCGCCGCGCGCCTCCACGCAGCTCTCTGCCTGCCTGGCTGCTGCTTCGCGCTGGGAAGCACGGGGATAACCTCCCCGAGCACGTAGCTATCCATTCTCGGGCTCCTTCTTCCCCCTCTCCTCTCGGTTCTCTCGATCCCCACTGCCGCCATTGACAGGAGCTCGAGCTCGAGCTGCCCGTGCCCCTAGCCATAGGATCTTCCTCCCGAGTGTGCCGTTAGCTCCGCCTCGACGAGCTGGTCCTCCCTGCAGAAGCCGAAGCCTCCCCGAGCCCTGCAACGCCCACGGCACCGTCGTCTTCAACCTTCGGCCGTCGGCGAGCTCTGCTCGATTCGTCACCCTCAGTTCTTCCCCGAGCCGTCTAAGCCCTCCTCTTCACTCCTCGTGAGCTTGCGCAACTTTCCCCTAAGATTTCCCCGTCGATCCCCTCCTCTAGGCCTAGTTCCATCGGAGCCCGACGAGGACCGCCGCTGCAGCTCGTCGCCGGTAGCCCTCCGGTGAAGGGTTGGTCCGTCTGAGGCCACCAGCAGCCTCAGGACGTCACGTAGATGCTTTAGGAGCCCAGCCCCGCGCGTTTTGACCCTGTGATCGATGGCTTCGACGATGGCCGAACTTGGTCGCCGCCAAGCTCGTCGCCGGCATTGATTCCGGCCACCCCAGCCCCTGGGGTTTGTCCCATCGTCCACGTCGTGGAGTGGCCGATCTCCCCGTGGTCTCTGCCGTGAGTTTGGTCGACGGAGGCGAGTTTCCGATGTGCTCCACCATACTGGTGGTCGTCGGACGCTCCCCACCAGCGAGGACGACCTCGCCGTCGGTGGATCTCAGCTGGCCTGAGCCACTGACGTGTGGGGCCAGCCTCTGGATAATCTGGAATAATAAAATAAAATCAAATAATCTAATAAATCACTCACATGTGGGTCCAGTGAGGTTAATTAGCTAATTAAGATTAATTATAATCTAAAACTAACCAGAGTCACTAACCAGTGGGTCCCACTGGTCAGGTTTGACTTTCAACGGCCAGTTGGACCTGCTGATGTCATGCTCATGCAGTAAAGAGTTTTCTAGTATAAAAATAATTCCAGAAATGTTTAAAACTTCTAAAATTCATAGAAATTAATCTGTAACTCCAATGAAAATAATTTATATATGAAAAAGTATCATAAAAATTCAAGGAATCTGAATATGTCATTTTCAAAAATGTTTGAAAATGTTACTGAACCCAAACATGTAGATTAATGAATAAGTTAATTCTTATAAATACTTTGTAGATGGAATTTGGAAAATATTTAAATTTCACTATAATGACATGATCAAACACTGTCCCAATTACAAACCAGCAACCTAACATGTCATCCCATGCATGTTAAAAGCAAGTTGATCTGAGCATCAGGTCGAATCAATTAAAATGGTATCCGAGAATACCTCGTTTGGAGTGATATTTGAATTTGATTCAACTCAACTTCAAACCTAATACATGTTAGATATAATAAAATACCACCTTGCATCCTCATGCCATGCTCATGCATCATCTTGATTGCATATGTTTGTTATTGATTGTTGTCATTCCTTTCAGTAGGCTCCGCTCCCCCGGATTCCACCGAATATCCGTTTGACGGATATTGTCACTCCTCTGAGCAACAAGGCAAGCAACCATTTTGATCATCCCGATAAATCCCATGTTCTTTCTCCTGCACTTACTTATTGCATTAGGATCAAATGCTTCAAATGCTTTTGCCACGTTAGTTGAACCCACTTCCTTTGCATGACCTATCCTTGTCATAGTAAATAGCTGAACCTTGCAACCTAGCATACCTGGTAGTTGCTTGAGCCATGATGTGCCTTATCCTGCTATGCATGCTATGCTTAGAGTTGTGTATGGTCTGTCATCTGGGAGATGAACAGAATTGTGAGAATGTGTTCGGTAAGCAAAGGTTGTGTGTTGAACATGATTTGGTAAAGGTACCGGTGAAAGGCCGTGTAGGAGTACATGGCGGGTTGTTTCATTGGAACCGTCCTTAGGAACTGAGTTCTGTGTATGTAATCCAAGACTAGATGCTACCACACGTTGGGATACTTAATTGACCCTCTCGACTTATTAATTGCTTAGTACTCGGTCCAGGAGTTGCAAGTAGTTTCTGGTGTTTATAGTCATGATGGAGGCCGTGCATAGCACTGACCTGAGAGGTGGGATGTGATGCGGTAGGCAGTGGCACGGTGTACCAAGTGGCACCCGGATGGTCCGCTTGGGAACCCTGCGCACATCGTTTGAGGCCATGGCGGAAAACCTCGGTCGGACTTCCGTACGGGTTACTCTCAGATAGGCGATTGTAGCGACCCAACTCAAGACGAGTCAAGCCTCTGGTGTTTCCGTACCATCCCAAGATCATGCTGGTACACACACAGTACATAATGTATATATCCAAGAGTTCAATCACACAGCTTTATTAATCGAAATCTCATAAAGAGTACTTTATTACAATAAAGGATTACAATAAAGTGGCTGAAGGCCAACTCATGAGATTGTCTAACGAAGACTAGCGGAAGCATCAGGTAGACGAGTCCATCCGACTCCAAGGGCATGTCGCTGAGCGTAGAATCGTAGCCTCACTCCTGGTCGAAAAAGTACTCTCAACATGATACGTTGCAGCCGTGTAGGTCAGCATATTGAATATGCTGGCAAATCATCAAAGAGAGGGGTAATAATAATCAACTATCTCTACATGCATATTTGGCCGGTGGGGCTAAGTTTTGCATAAAGCCAGTTTTATCCTACAACAAAAGGGGTTGAAAGCAAAATATTACTACACAGTTTGTTGTTAACGAGATGGTTCCGCCAACCAGTTCTCGTACACAAATAGTTGTTAACACCCACATCATTATTAAGTTGTGTCGAGAGTTCAGGGGAAATTCAATGCCTTCGGCTCAAGTTGTCCTTGACTGTGGACACGGCTAATCGATTAGGTTGAGTACTCTGTAGAGTTTTGCACACGTTCGCCACAAGATTTGATCGCCTCCGTGTATGTCCTCACACTTCAGGGTGTTTGAAGACCGGATGATCAAAACATGGTCTTTCAACGGGTCCCTCTGAATCCCTGTCGGTGCCCATCCATTCCTACCATTCTTCTACATCTGCTAGCACTGCCTGTCCAGAGTCGCCGCGTTGTCCAACCAAGCCAGAGCCCATAATGACTTGTGGCTGTGCAGGTAAGCCTTGGGTCTTGAAAATATCCGTCCGTTTCTTTGAGCCTGGGTGAAGCTTTCCGCAGGATGACATGGCCTCTCCAGCATCCCGGGCATCCACTGGGTTCTCCAGGGAGCTGATCAACCGTCCTTCACCCAGAGTTGCATTGCGTCCGAGGTCTTGAAAATCTTGTCTTAGTCCGGTCTTGATTATTATATCAACCTCGCATCACTTGGGGTATACACTCAACCGATAACCCGTCTACTTAAGCATAGCAAATATAACATTGTCGTCCCGGGGCCAAGTATCGGGGTGTTGTGTTCCTACCACATGAATACTACAACTTACACTAAAGTTTCCAAGTACCTAGGCAGCATGAAAATTGGGCAAAGAAGGTGATCTACCAAGTATTGAAAACATAGGTAAAATAACATGATCAAAGATGACTTGCCTTGATGATAGTTGTCCTGCTCGAGCGTCTCTAAGTAACACGCTTCGCACTCCGGATGATCTACCGATACAAACACAAAGCACACCATAAGCAATTCCATCATGCCACAAGTAAAAATAACATCACATGCAATGATTTGCAAAAGATTACGCAAAAGAATTTATCGCGCGCCGGTATGGCAGAAACTTGTTTCTGTTTAAAACACCAGTAGAAATACTTTTAAAAATTCTGAAACTTCTACCATGGTAAGATTTTATCACTAGAAAACAGTAGCAAAAAGAATCAACTCAAAATCATTTTTCAAACTCCTGGAATAGGCAAAACAGTGTCTAAACTAAATCTGCTCTAACTTATATTTAAAAATTTCAAACATAGACAAATTATATGTTTTTAAAAACTAAAGGAAATTTGTGAGCTACTGGAAAAATAATCAATGTCATTGAACTTCGGGATAAAACGTTGTGGCCAAAACAAAATTGAAAGTTTCTGTTTTTTGTAATCAGGCAGAAAAATACAAAACTACTAGTGCTAAAAGAGAGGGTATATGTGGCAGGCTACCATTGGCTGAGAGGAGTGTTTGTTGCGAAGCTACGGGCAAACGGCCTAAGGCTAGCAAAGTCGCCGGTTAAAACTTAAGTGACAGAAAAAACCTACTGGTTTTTCTTATTAGACCGAAGAGGTACACAAGATCTAATCTATAGCCACTAGTTCAAGATCTAACGATTAGAAAGAAACAACATGAAATACAGAGAGATGGAGGGGCTACCTTGCTGGTGGCAGCAGCTCCGGCGAGGGAGGTCGCTGCCAGCGAGGGAGGGGGCTCTGGGGCGGTGGGGCTTCGGGGGGAGGCGGCGGCGGAGGTGCTCCTCCTCGGGGGGAGGCGCTCGGGGGGGGGGGGGAGGGGGCGACGGGGGCTGCTCCCAGGGGCGAGCCGTGGGTGGTGCAGTGGCTTTGCTGCTGCTGCACCGGCGAGGGCTCGTGGCGGCGGCGGCTCGGGCGACGGTGGCGGCGACTAGGGTTGGGAACGGGTGGCTCGGGGATGGGGGCATTTATAGGCTGGGAGGGGTGAGTACTATGGAAGGAGAGGGAGAGTTAAGGAAGAAAATCGCGAAGGAGTGCGGCTCGGTTTCGGTGGAGCAGAGAGATGGAAGGAGAGGAGGAAGAAGGGTGGTGACGGGGAGAGGCTCGGCCCGGTGGGGGTGGTCCACGGGTAGAGAGAGGGAGGGTAGAGGAGGGGGTGGTAGCTAAGGAAGGAGAGGGAGCTTCGGTACTCGGAAGGAGAGGGAAGAAAATCGCGAGGGAGGAGGGGTCGGTTCGGTACTGGGGGAAGAAGGAAGGAGAGGAGGAAGAAGAAGGTGACATGTGGGAGGGAGAAGGCTCGGTGGGACCCGCACGTAAGTGAGAGGGGGTAGAGGGGGGGCGGTCGGTTTGGTTGGGGCTTAAGGGATTTCAATCCCAGGGAAAGTGGGGATCTTGGCCCAGTGGCTAAAATACGCCCAGGGCAGCGGCTAGGTTAGAAAAAAAAAATAACCCTTTCCTTTTCTATAACTTTTTCAAAACAGAAAATGCAAAAGCTAAGAAAGAAAATAAATCAAAATATTTATATATGGTATTATATATCAAAAAATTCAGAAAAAGAATCTCTACCCGAATAACATTTTTGTAAAGCCAAAATAAGAACTTGAAAAAAAGTTTTTTTCAGAAATTCCCAAATTTGCTATTTATTTTTGCAAAAGAACTTTGGGTTTTCTTGGCTCCAACATTTCAAAATTGCCCGCACTTTTGGAGTGTCATTTTCCTCCGCTCTCTCTCTTGCATGCAAGAGAGTTTTCTCCCGGCATTACTCGCGCGAGGAAAAAATAGAAATGCAAATCAAAGACGAAGGAAAAATGCACGATCTAAATTTATTTCAATCACTTATGCATAGATGCGTAGCTACAATGTAGAACATTCCCAATTAGGAAAATTGGAATGTTACAAACCTACCCACCTTAAGATGAATCTCGCCCTAGAGATTCGAGTTGGCTAGAAAATAGGTGCGGGTGGTCTCGACGAAGATCCTCTTCTCGTTCCCAGGTGGCTTCTTCCTCGGTGTGGTGGCTCCACAACACCTTGCAGAACTTGATGATCTTGCTGCGGGTAACTCTGTTGGCAGTCTCGAGAATCCTGACGGGTTTCTCCTCATACGTCAGATCACTGTCAAGCTGTATGGCCTCTAGGGGCACTGTATCTCTCAACGGAACATCGGCCATCTCAGTGTGGCATTTCTTCAACTGGGAAACATGGAAGACATCATGAACTCCAGACAATCCTTCCGGCAGTTCCAGTTTGTATGCAACTTCGCCTCTACGTTCAAGAATTTTGTAGGGGCCAATGAAACGTGGTGCTAATTTTCCTTTCACACCGAATCTCTTGATTCCTCGAAGTGGAGACACCCGAAGATATGCTCGGTCTCCCACTTCGTACGTTACTTCCTTGCGTTTGTTGTCGGCATAACTCTTCTGCCTGGACTGAGCTATCTTGAGTCGGTCACGAATTAGCTTGACCTTCTCTTTAGAATCTCGGATAAGGTCGGGACCAAAAAGTTGTCGGTCTCCAACTCCATCCGACATCAACGGTGTTCTGCACCTCCTTCCGTATAGAGCTTCGAAAGGGGCCATGTTCAGACTGGTCTGGTAGCTGTTGTTGTACGAGAACTCGGCATACGGTAAATTGTCATCCCAACTAGACCCATAGTCTAGTGCGCAAGCTCTCAACATGTCCTCCAGAATCTGATTGACTCTCTCGGTCTGTCCATCTGTCTGCGGGTGAAAAGCTGTACTGAACTCCAATCTCGTTCCCAAGGTTTCATGCAGTTGGTGCCAAAATTTTGATGTGAACTGAGTCCCTCTATCGGACACAATGCTCTTCGGTACTCCGTGCAGACATACGATCCTCGTCATATATATCTTGGCCAGCTTGGCACTCGTGTAAGTAGTCTTCACCAGAATGAAGTGAGCTACCTTGGTCAAACGATCGACCACAACCCAAATAGAATCATAGCCAGAACGGGTCCTGGGTAATCCTGTGATGAAGTCCATACCAAGCTTTTCCCATTTCCATCCGGGTATCGGCAGGGGTTGGAGCAAACCTGCAGGTTTCTGATGCTCGGCTTTTACTCGCTGACAAACATCGCATATAGCTACGTACTCGGCAATGTCTTTCTTCAATCCTGTCCACCAGAAACTTTCTTTCAGATCCAGGTACATCTTGGTGTTACCGGGGTGTATCGAGTACGGGGAATCATGAGCCTCCTGAAGTATCAACTTCCTGAGTTCGGGATCATTGGGCACATAGATGCGATCCTCAAACCATAAAGTCCCGTGTACATCCTCACGAAAACCTTTAGCTTTCCCGTCTTCCATTTTCTGCTTAATCTCAGCTATCTCCTTGTCTGATTTATGTGCTTCGCAGATCTTTTCCATCAAAGTAGACTGAATTTCCAGAGTGGCAACAAATCCTCTTGGAACTATTTCCAATTTGAGCTCTCGAAGGTCATCGACTAACTCCTGGGGTGATCCTCCCGCTGTGAGCGTGTTCACATAACTCTTGCGGCTCAACGCCGCCTTGCCTGGGTGATAATGCAATCTCATGTCATAGTCCTTGATCAACTATAGCCATCGCCTCTGTCTGAGGTTCAACTCCTTCTGCGTGAAGATATACTTCAGGCTCTTGTGATCAGTGTAAACATCACAACTATTTCCGATCAGGAAATGTCTCCAGGTCTTGAGAGCGTGTACTACGGCTGCTAGTTCCAAGTCATGTGTGGCATAATTCAACTCATGAGGTCTGAGCTGTCTGGACGCATAGGCTACAACTTTGCCTTCTTGCATGAGTACTCCTCCGAGTCCTTGACGAGAAGCATCACAGTAAACCTGAAAATCCTTCCGAATGTTCGGCAATATCAGCACTGGGGCTGTCACAAGACGTTTCTTCAGCTCTTGAAAACTGGTTTCACATTCCTCAGTCCAAATATACTTGGATTCCTTCTTTAAGAAATCTGTCATGGGCTTGGCAATCTTTGAGAAATTCTCAATGAACCTCCGGTAATATCCGGCAAGTCCGAGGAAACTGCGGATCTCCTTGACTGAAGTGGGTGCTACCCATTCGGTGACTGCTGCGACCTTGGCAGGGTCCACTGCTATTCCTTTTCCTGAGATGACGTGTCCGAGAAATCCGACTTCCGTCAACCAAAACTCACATTTGCTAAACTTTGCATATAGCTGATGCTCTTGAAGCTTCTCCAGAACTAGACGCAGATGTTCCTTGTGTTCCTCTTCGTTCTTGGAGAATACCAGTATGTCATCGATGAACACCACGACAAACTTGTACAAGTATTCCATAAATACCTTGTTCATCAGATTCATAAAATATGCCGGAGCATTAGTCAGTCCAAATGACATGACCGTGTACTCATACAAGCCGTACCGAGTGGTAAAGGCTGTCTTGGGTATATCCTGTTCACGAATTTTCAACTGATGATACCCGGATCGAAGATCGATCTTTGAGAATACGCGAGCTCCAACTAACTGATCAAACAGATCATTGATCATCGGCAAGGGGTACTTGTTCTTGATGGTCACATCGTTCAATGCACGATAATCGACAACCATTCTGAAGGACTTGTCCTTCTTTTCAACCAAGAGTACTGGGGCTCCCCAAGGTGAAGAACTTGGGTGAATATACCCTTTGTCCAATAACTCCTTAATTTGCTTCTTGATTTCTATCAAGTCATTTGCGGGCATCCGATAAGGTCTCTTGGATATCGGGGCTGTTCCGGGTAATAGTTCAATCAAGAACTCAATCTCTCTATCGGGTGGCATGCCCGGCAATTCCTCTGGAAATACATCTGGGTACTCATGTACGATCGGTACTTCCTCCTGGACTACTCCCGTGAGAGAGTTTACTCGCTTACTCTGTGTCGGGCGCTGAGACACGTACTTAATCCGCTTCTGCTCGGGGGTGGTGAGCAAAATAGACTTAAGGGCACAATCGATATTCCCTTCATACTTGGCCATCCAATCCATGCCTAGGATTACATCCAATCCCTGGGACTCTAATATGATGAGGTCGGTGGGAAAATTATGGTTCCCGATGTTGAGACTCAAAGCATGGCATCCTATCCCGGCTGTCATCATGCCTCCTGGGGAACTGACCTTAATAGGCTGGCTGAGGGTTCTAGTTGGCAAACTATACTTTTCCACAACTACCCTTGATATGAATGAATGCGTTGCACCACAATCAAAAAGTACCAATACTGGATGTGAATTTAGCAAAAACTTACCAACCACAGTATCGGGGTGATCATAGATCTCTTCAACATCAATGTGGTTCACCTGATCTCGAGGAAAAGGATTGGGCTTCTTAGCTGCAGAGTTGCCGTTGCCGTTGCCGTTTCCATTTCCCTGCTTGTTCTGCGGACAATCAGTGGCATAGTGTCCCGTCTTCTGACACTTGAAGCAAGTGATGTGAGTCAGATCCTTCTGAGCTGGAGCTGAATGCTGCGGAGTGCGAGTACCGCCATTCTTGAAGTTGCTGTTGTTGCGGTGGTTCCCATTTCCTCCATGGTTGTGGCCTCCATGGTTGTGCACAGGGTGGTTATGTTGAACGTGTCCTCCAAACTTACCGGATCCAGTCCTGGTATTTCCTGAATAAGGGGTGTAGCGAGGCTTCTGCTGAGTGCCGGAGTTGAACTTTCCAACCCCATACTTTCGCTTGCGGTTCTCCATCTGCTGATGTTTCCCCTCCAAGATGAGGGCCTTATCAACCAGCTCTTGGTAGTTGTTGAAGGTGGCTACCGTCAACTGAATGCGCAGCTCATCATTCAGTCCTTCCAAGAACTTTTCCTACTTGGCCGCATCATCGGCCACATCTCCAGGTGCATAACGGGCGAGCATGCTGAATTCATCAACGTACTGGGCCACAGTGCGATTCCCCTGGCGTAAGTTGCGAAACACACGCTTCTTCAGACTCATTGCACCAGCTGAGACATGCGTGGTGCGGAAGGCTTGCTTCAATTGCTCCCAAGTGACTCCAGCAATGGGATAAGTGGTGGTGTAGTTCTCCCACCAAGCAGCTGCAGGGCCTTCAAGTTGGTGCGCGGCAAAACGCACCTTCTCAGCTTTAGTACAACTAGTAATGATAAGTTCACGCTCCATCTTGCGGAGCCAATCATCTGCCACAATGGGTTCAATGCTGCTGGAGAAAGTTGGAGGGTTCAACCTCAAGAAACGGGTGAGATTGTCAGTCTGGGGTGGGGGACGGTTGTTGTTGTTGTTCTGGTTCTGGATGATCAGCTGCATCAGGGTGTTTTGTTGCTGGATCAACTGGGTGAGTTCCGGCGGAAAGTTGGACTCAGGGGCTTGTCTCGGAAGCATCTGATGTTTGTAGAGGGGTGAGATTAGCATAGAACAATCGTCTAAGAGTAATTGCACTACCCATATGAATGCAACACACAAGTATCACACCACACATTTTATTCAATCATCAGAAAGGTTCACACGAGGGTACAAAATTCGATAATCCTAAACATCGGCCTAAAACGTAAAACGATAAAGTAAAATTTGGTGGTCTAGTCTAAGTGTCCTCCTCAGAATAGCATGGTGTCGGGTCCTTCGGTGGAGCTTTCTTCATAGTCCTCTTCGTTGCTGATCACGGGGGCTACGTCTCCTTCGGGATGAAGGTTCTCGCCCATGTCCAGTTCCTCCTCCAGGCATGCAACTCGAGTCTTCAGCTTCTCGATCCGCTCCAGAAAGTCCTTCACCTCCAGTTCATGTTCATAGTGGGCTTCCCGGGCTGCATCTTCAAGTTCAAGCTCGCGGAGTGACAGTTGCTTGATCTTCCTGGCGTCCTTGATTGCGTGATACTCCAGAGTCCCGCTGTGCTTCTCCAAGGTCTGGGCATAAGACAAGAGAGCGTCCTTGGTCTTGCTTGAGATGATATCTCCGTCTTCGTTTCTCTGGGATACGGCGGATAGGTCTGGAGAAATAGGGCAGCCTTTGTATTCATCCTTAATACGTCCGAGGGCACAATGGATCGCCATGTCCCTTCCGAGAATCCAGTTGGGTGCGATGAACTTGAAATCCATCGGCTCAGTGCGCTACAGCGATAAACCTGGACTAGGTACTAGTGTGGTTAACGGTCGTGGCCGACTCCCTCGTTGGGCTTCCGCTTGAAGGTTGCCGAGGTGCATGACGTGCACATGGCGATAAGTGGCGAGAGCGTGTGTGACGAAGTACACTCCTGCAGGGTTATGATCTATTCGAATAGCCGCGTCCGCGGATATGGACTACTTGGAGACATATGTTGTTCATAGATAACTTTAATGGCTACTCATAAAATTGTCAAGATAAGCGTGAGTGTCGTGGACGGCATTTCCGTTTGGAGACGGAATGATTCCACGATGGAGTATTGTTGTGGTGTTAGTGGACTCGAGTGCGAGAAATCAAGTTGTCAAAATTATTTAAAAATGCAAGTTGTCTAGCCACGAGTCAAATGCTGGCTTTTCGCATGAAACCCCCACAATACCTTATTGATACATTGCATGAGTAGATAGTTATCCAAAAGTCTTGCTGAGTACCTCCGTACTCATGTTTGCTTAATAAATGTTGCAGAGGTTGCTAATGACCCTAATGGAGGGTTCTTCATAGACATCGACGACGACGAGTAGCTGGTGTCCCAGCTACGATCTGGCCCTAGGTTGGGTTTGTAGTATAGTCAGGCCATGTGCCTTCTAGTTTCACGTGTCTGTACTCAGACAGTTTCAAACACTTCCGCTGGCTTGTAACTGAATGACTGCTATTGTGGGTCGTGAGACCCTTACTGTGTAATATTATGTGTGTGTCTCTTCCGAGCCTCTTAAATAAAGCTTGTATGTTTATGGTTATGTTGTGATGCCATCGATGTATCTATACATATCGGTATGCCATGCGTACGTGTGTCGTACTTGATATGTATGGGGTTCGATTACCTAGCCGTGAATTTTAGTAGCACTCCTTATAGGGAAATGCCCCTTCGTGATCCAACGAGCCATGGTAGCTCGCTACTGCTCCGGACGCATTGGTTGACTGGCATGTGTCCTTCTTAGCTGCTATGTCTGTCCCCTTTGGGGGAATGTCACGTGATGTAATGGAGTCCTTGTAGCTTGCTACGACTCATCTAAATTCGCTGGTGACCGACACCTGCTTTGTTGGGTCATCTATGCCTGTCCTTGTGCGGTACTGCCACTTTGGTTTATGACTAGACTTGTCGATCCGGGTTCTTTGACACTGGAATGCTAGCGACACAATTGCATACGTGAGTCAAAAGGCGCAAACGGTCCCGGCTAAGGTAAGGCTGCAGCAGTGGGATTAACCATGCGTGAGACCGCAAAGGGATGCAATGTGTTACAGGCTGGATTCCTATGGCTTAGGATCGGGGTCCCGACAAAAAATGAGTGAGTACAAAGATCGATCAGCATGGAGCTTCTTCATGCATTTTAAACCAACATGACTCAAGCGGCAGTGCCACAACTAAGTGGTACTATCATTACTACTTTGTATCTTTTGGCATCAATATTATGAACATGTGTAGCACTACGATCGAGATTCAATAAACCATTGAAGGTATTTATTCAATCAAATAGGATAACCATTATTCTCTTCAAATGAATAATCGTATTGCAATAAACAGGATCTAGTCATGTTTATGCTCAACGCAAACACCAAATAACAATTATTTAGGTTTAACACTAATCCCGATGGCATAGGGAGCGTGCGATGTTTGATCACATCAACTTTAGAATTACTTCCAACACACATCGTCACCTCACCCTTGCTAGTATCCATTTAATCCGTAGCTATAATTTCGAGTTACTAACACTTAGCAACTGAACCGGTATCTAATACCCTGGTGCTACTAGGAGTACTAGTAAGGTACACATCAATATCACGTATATCCAATATACGTTTTTTGACTTTGCCAGCCTTCTCATCTACCAAGCATATAGGGTAGTTCCACCTCAGTGACCATTCCCTCATAACAAAAGCACTTAGTCTCGGGTTTGGGTTCAACCTTGGGTTTCTTCACTAGAGCAGCAACTGGTTTGCCGTTTCATGAAGTATCCCTTCTTGCCCTTGCCCTTCTTGAAACTACTGGTTTTACTAACCATCAACAATTGATGCTCCTATTTGATTTCTACTTTCGCGATGTCAAACATCGTGAATAGCTTAAGGATCATCATAGCAATTCTTGACATGTTATAGTTCATCACGAAGCTCTAGTAGCTTGGTGGCAGTGACTTTGGAGAACCATCACTATCTCATCCGGAAGATTAACTCCCACTCGATTCAAGCGATTGTAGCACTCAGACAATCTGAGCACATGCTCAACAATTGAGCTTTTCTCCCTTACTTTGTAGACAAAGAATCTTGTCGGAGTTCTCATACCCCTCAACAAGGGCACGAGCATGAAATCCTAATTTCATCTCTTGGAACATCTCATATGTTTCGTGACGTTCAAAACGTCTTCGCTGCCTTAATTCTAATCGGTAAGCATTATGCACTCAACTATCGCGTAGTCATCAAAAAACGTGTATGTCAGATGTTCGCAACATCCACAGAAGACGCTCGAGGTTTAGCACAGCGAGCGGTGCATCAAGGACATAAGCCTTCTCTGCAACAATGAGGACAATCCTCAATTTACGGATCCAGTCTGTATAATAGCTACTATCATCTTTCAACTAAATTTTCTCTAGGAACATATCAGAAACAGTAGAGCTGTAGCGCAAGCTACAACATAATTTGCAAAGACATTTTGACTATGTTAATGATAATTGAGTTTAGCTAATCATATTACTAATAACTCCCACTCAAATAGACATCCCTCAACTAATTTGAGTGGTGCATGATCCAAATCCACTAACTCAAGTCCGATCATCACGTGAGTTGAGTATAGTTTCAGTGGTGAACATCTCCATGTTGATCATATCAACTACATGATTCATGCTCGACCTTTCGGTCTCTTGTGTTCCGAGGCCATGTATGTACATGCTAGGCTCGTCAATTTTAACCCGAGTGTTCCGCGTGTGCAACTGTTTTGCACCCGTTGTATGTGAACATTGAGTCTGTCACACTCGATCATCACATGGTGTCTCGAGACGACGTAATGTCGCAACAGTGCATAGTCGGGGACAACACAATTTTATCTTGAAATTTTAGTGAGGGATCACATTATAATGCTACCGTCGTTCTAAGCTAAATAAGGTGCATAAAAGGATTAACATCACATTCAAATCATAAGTGACATGATATGGCCATGATCTTGTGCTTCTTGACTCCATCACCAAAGCATCGGCATGATCTTCGTCATCACTGGCACCACACCATGATCTCCATCATTGTGCCGCCATCGAGGTTGTCGTGCTATCTATGCTATTACTACTAAAGCTACTACCTCGCAATATAGTAAACGCATCTACAAGCACAAATGTTAGTTTAAAGACAACCATATGGCTCCTGTCGGTTGCCGTAGCATTGACGTGCACGTCGACATTTTACTGTTACAACATGATCATCTCATACATCCAATATATCATATCATGTCTTTGGCCATATCACATCACATGCATACCCTGCAAAAACAAGTTAGACGTCCTCTAATTTGTTGTTGCATGTTTTACGTGGCTGCTATGGGTATCTAGTATGATTGCATCTTACTTACGCAAAGCCACAACAGTGATATGCAAATTGCTATTCACCCTTCTCCAAGGACCGTTTAGGTCAAATCCGATTCAACTAAAGTTGAATAAACAGACACCCAGCAGTCATCTTTATGCAACAAGTTGCATGTTAGTCGATGAAACCGGTCTCTCGTAATCGTACGAGTAAGGTTGGTCCGGGCCACTTCAATCCAACAGTACCGCCGAATTGGGAAAAGATTCAGGATGGCAGCAAATCGAACATCAACGCCCACAAACTCTTTTGTGTTCTAATCGAGATATCATCTACGCATGAACCTAGCTCATGGTGCCACTGTTGGGAAACGTCGGATGGGAAACAAAAAAATTCCTACGAACACACAATACCTATCCATGGTGATGATCATCTACGAGAGGGGAGAATGAATCTACATACCCTTGTAGATCGCTAAACGGAATCGTATATATAGTGGTTGATGTAGTGGAACATCTTCGGGATCCAAATCGCAGCCCGTCCCGCGATCTCATCAGGATCCGTCCCGCGATCCCATCACGATCCTTCCTAATCTAGTGCCGAACGGACGGCACCTCCGTGTTCAGCACACGTAGAACTAGATGAAGATCTCCACCTTCTTGATCCAGCAAGAGGGGCGGAGAGGTAGAGGAGTTCTCCAGCACGGCGGTGTGGTGGTGGTGGTGGTGGTGCTACTCGAGCAGGGCTTCGCCTAAGCAACGCTCAAAGTAGAGGAGAAACAGATCTAGAGAGAGAGGGCGGCACGTGGCTGTTTTCTGTTGTATCTAAAACCCTCAAAACCCTTAGTACATATAGGACGAGAGGAGGGAGAGGGCTGCGCCCTAGGGCAGCCCTTTCTTCCCTTGCGCAAGGACGAGAGGAGGAGTCCTCCTTCAATCCTATTGGGAGTAGGATTGCTCCTTCCCACTTGGAAACTCTTTCCACCTTGTGTTTTTTCTTTCTCAAACCTTATGGGCGTTAGTGGGAACTTATTCCAGCCCACTAGGGGCTGGTTTATATCTTCCCACAGCCCATGAGGCCCCTTGTGGCGTGAAACCCCTCCCGATGGTCCTCGGCACCCCTCCCTACGCTCCCGATACACTACCGATGAGCTCGAAACTTTTCCGATGACCAAAACAGGACTTCCTATATGTCAATCTTTACCTCCGGACCATTCCGAAGCTCATCGTGACTTCCGAGATCTCATCCGGGACTCTGAATAACCTTTGGTCACCAACGCCCTAGGGCAGCCCTTTCTTCCCTTGCGCAAGGACGAGAGGAGGAGTCCTCCTCCAATCCTATTTGGAGAAGGATTCCTCCTTCCCACTTGGAAACTCTTTCCACCTTGTGTTTTTTCCTTCTCAAACCTTACGGGCCTTAGTGGGAACATATTCCAGCCCACTAGGGGGTGGTTTATCTCTTCCACATCCCATGAGGCCCCTCGAGAAGTGACACCCCTTGCGATGGTCCCTAGCACCCCTCCCGGGACTCCCGTTACACTACCGATGAGCCCGAAACTTTTCCGGTAACTAAATCAGGACTTCCTATATATCAATCTTTACCTCCGGACCATTTCGGAGCTAATCGTGACGTCCGGGATCTCATCTGGGACTCCTAAAAACCTTCGGTCACCAACACTTATAACTCAACTATACAGAAACGTTACCGAACCTTGAGTGTGCAGACCCTGCGGATTCGAGAACTATGCAGACATGACCTGAGACACTCTCCAGTCAATAACCAATAGCGGGACCTGGATGTCCATATTGTCTCCCACATATTCTTTGAAGATCTCTATCGGTTGAACCTCTATGGCAAGATTCAGTTAATCCCGTATGTTGTTCCCTTTATCCTTCGGTATGTTACTTGCCCGAGATTCGATTGTCAATATCTCCATACGTAGTTCAATCTCGTTACCGACAAGTCTCTTTACTCCTTCCGTAATACAAGACCTCGTAACTAATACCTTAGTCACATTGCTTGCAAGGCTTGTTTTGATGTTGTATTACCGAGTGGGCCCCGAGATAGCTCTCCGTCACACGGAGTGACAAATCTCAGTCCTGATCCATGACAACCCAACAGACACCTTTGGAGATACATGTAGAGCACCTTTATAGTCACCCAGTTACATTGCGACGTTTGATAACCCACAAGGTATTCCTTCGGTATCCGGGAGTTGCATGATCTCATGGTCATAGGAACAGATACATTGACATGAGGAAAATAGTAGCAATAAACTGACACAATCATATGCTACGTTCATAGTTTTGGGTCTTGTCCATCACATCATTCTCCCAATGATGTGATCCTGTTATCAAGTGACAACACTTGTCTATGGTCAGGAAATCTTGACCATCTTTGATCAACGAGCTAGTCAACTAGAGGCTCACTAGGTACAGTGTGTTGTCTATGTATCCACACATGTATTTGAGCTTCCAATCAATACAATTCCACCATGGATAATGAACGATTATCATGAATAAATAAATATAATAATAACCAATTTATTATTGCCACTAGGGCATATTTCCAACAATTTTATGAATCTCTTATGTAGAAATAGCGCCCACAATAGCACTCGCAATCCGCATCCCACAATGGCGCCCCCAATCCGCTACGACCCTGCTATCCACTATTAAAAATCTTGCCTGCAATCAAATAATAAAAAGTATCTTGTGTCCCGAACACACCAAATACAATGGTAAATTGTATAGGTGCACTATTTTGGCGAAGAGATGGTGATACAAGTGTAGTAATGATAGTACATATTAAGTTTTGTAATATGAAATTATAAAAACAACAAGGTAGCAAGTGTAAAACAGCGAGCAAAACATTGTAAAAATGCTTGGTAATGAGGCCTAGGGTCCGTACTTTCGCTAGTGCAATCTCTAAACAATGCTAATAGAATTGGATCACACAAAAATTCCTCAACGTGCGATAAAGAATCACTCCAAATTTCCTATCTAGTGGAGAACATAAGAAGAAATTGTTTGTAGGGTATGAAACCACCTCAAAGCTATTGTTTCTGATCAATCTTTCCAAGAGTTCGTACTAAGATAACAAGTTATCCTTTCTGATCGATCTATATTTCGTACTAAGATAACACCATAAAAAATTCAGAATCCTAATACTCAATCCAACACAAAGAACTTCAAGGAGCACACCAAGATTTGTATCGGCGAACATAATATGAAAACGTGCAATTAACCCCTATGCCTAGATTACCCCTGTGTCACCTCGGGAATCCGCGAGTTGATGCCACAACATATATCAAGTGAATCACTTCAATACCCCAATGTCACTACGGGTATGCATGCAAGACATATATCATGGGCTCTCAAACCTGAATAGTCAATCCAACACAACAGGATCTTAAAGTGAAATACTCAATTCATCACAACAATGGCATGGGACAAACACCTTATGTTATATTAACAAGGCCCGTGATACATCAATATCATGACATATCAAGAACACGAGAGAGAGAGAAAGAGAGAGAGAGAGAGAGATTAAGCACATAACTACTGGTACAAACCCTCAGCCCTGAGGGTGGACTACTCCCTCCTCGGCATGGACTCCATCGGGATGATGAAGATGGCCACCGAAGATGATCTCCCCCTCTCAGAGGGTGCCACAACGGGCTCCCGATTGTTTTTTCATGGCTACAGAGGCTTGCCACGGTGGAAATTCTCATCTAGGTTTATTTCTTGGGGTTTCTATATTAACAGGATTTTTAGGCGTTGGAATCACGCCAAGATGGGCCACCAGGTGCCTAGTAGATACCAGCCCATTCTAGGGGGCTAGCACGCCCTAGTATCTAGTGGGAACTAGTGGCCCCCCGTGTGGTGGTTCTTTGCTCGAGTATTTATCTTTTCTTCCAAAAATATCATCAAAAAGTTTCGTCCAATTCCGAGAACTTTTATTTCTGCACAAAAAACGAAATTACGTTAGTTCTGCTGAAAACAGCGTCAGTCTGGGCTAGTTCTAAATAAATCATATAAAGTCCAGCAAAACCATATAAAATTATTGTAAACATAGGCATACATGGGATGAATTCTTCGTAAATTATCGATACGTTGGAGACGTATCAACATTCCTCTAGTAGGTAAATGATAAAAGAAATAATTTATGAAGTGTGAATGCTAGCATAGTGCATAAGTTTGATCAATGATAATTTCAATCACTTTTCCTAGCATCATAAAAACAACTCTTTCTCATAAAACTCATCATGACAAAGTAGCAATTGAAAATGGAACTTTTGATGTGGAATGCTACCTATAATATTCATCATATTCTTTTCTATATAGCATGGACATGTGCACTTGTAGATGATTCAAAGCAATAGTCTATAATTTGACATGAAAACTTTAATACTCAAGCATATAAACAAACAACCATGTATGTTTAAATGTTAGTGCTAAAGAAAGTTATCCCTAGCCCATCATGCTCAATAATTGATCAATTCATGCAACAGACCCAAATATTAGCTACATCCAATGCTCAAGTATGATAATAGTGTTCCTTTGTTGGTGGTTTATAAGAGAAGATGGAAACTCAAATTCAAAATAAAAATTGCATAAAATAAATAGATAGGCCTTCACAGAGGGAAGCAGGGATTTGTACAGGTGCCACAACTCAAAGTGAAAAATTTATAGATAAAATATTTTGGGTGGTATGCTTTTCCTATCAAAAAAAATGACTACGAGTCTCCAATATGTCCCATGCTAAACAAATCATAGGTTGTTCCTAAACTGAAAATAAAGTTTATTCTTTTTTACATCATTCTTTCACATTCCACGGCTAGCACCATCCATAGGTACCGTCCATACCAACACATTCCAAGGAATTTATAAATTGACAATATAAAATAAATTTTCTTTGCATTTTGGGACTGGGCAACCCTATTACCGCCAAACTCTCATGCAATGACAAGTTAATAAACACTCATCCTGAGAAGAACCTATTTAACATGGAAGATATCAGCCACCCCTCGCTGCTTCATGAGTGGTACGGACACACAAAATACAAGTTTATTTTGAACATTAGAGTTGGCACATACAAATTTACTTAGAAAGGCAATGAAATACTGCATATAGGTAGGTATGATGGACTCATTTGGCACAACTTTGGGTTTAGGATTTGAATGCAGAAGCAGCATTCCCTCTTAGTACAAGTGAAGGATAGAAAATAGACTTAGAAGCGCCCAACCAAGGAACGAAAACCATCGTAAGCGAACATTAAATGTAACTAGCACCGAATAATGAAACACGAGTAGGATGTAATTTCATAGCATAATTATTGACTTCATGTGCATGCATAGGGAAGCACAAACCTTAATACCAATACTATTACTAAGGCATAATTACTCATCAACATAACTCACATATCACTATCTTCATATCACAAAACTATTGCAAAGAATCAACTTTATCATCCAATGATCTTCATGAAGGTTTTTATTATATCTCCTCTGGATATCTATCACTTTGGGACCAATTTCATTAAAAGCAAATTGCCATTGCTAATAACAAGCTCTCAAGAAAATATAAATGAAGAACCAAAGCAAAAGTTTCTTTAAAATTTTCAACTCTCAAAATAATATAAGTGAAGCAAGAAAGGACTTTTCTTCAAAATACCAGCACCACCGTGCTCAAAAAGATGTAAGTGAAGTACAAGACCAATTCAATCAAACTACTCTCAAAAGAAATAAGTGAAAATCAAGTGAGTTGTTAAGTAAATAGGTAGATCTCTCTCAATCAAGATTTTAAGATCTGATATTTTATTTCAAACATCAAATAAAACAAATCACACTCCAAGAATAGCACATGTTATGTGGACAAATAAAAATTTAGGCTCAATATTGGCTAACTGATAGTTGTTGATGAAGAAAGGTGGGATGCGTAGCATCCCCAAGCTTAGATGCTTGCGACTTCTTGAAATATTTACTTGGTGTGCCTTGGGAATCCCCAATCTTTAGATTCTGTGTCCCCTTAATTCCTCTCATATCATGGTTCCACCTAAGTCTCAAAAACTTCATCCACACAAAACTTGAAAAGAACTCGTGAGATAGGTTAGTACACATAAAAGTAAATCAACACTTCATGTACTACTAAGACAATTAGCATAATAGTTATCAAACATTAGGTACTGTATACTATCATTTCCATAAGTTATATCTACCAATATAAGCCATGGAAACTATAGGGTAAGTAGATAACTAAACTATAATAGCAATCCGTCCAAACAGAATAGTTTGTAGCTATCTATATAAAAAGTGTACATCTCTATCTCCAAAAATTCAGAACATTTAGGACGTGATAAATAATATGAATGATAGTATTGTGTAAAAAAATTGGAAACTTTGTATGTTCCAGTAAAATATGATAATTCAAATACTACAAGAAAAGTTTCTGTTTTTATACAACACACAGCACACATGCAATTCAAGCACTCTAAAGGCAATTCTTGGTACTTTTTATTGAAAAACAAGATTATAAATAACATATAACAGAGAAAAAATATATAACATGAAGCTCCAAGCAAAACACATATCATGTGATGAATAAAAATACTGGTCCAAGTATTATATACCGATAATGTTGGAGATGAAAGAGGGGATGCCTTTCGGGGCATCCCCAAGCTTAGACGCTTGAGTCCTCCTTGGATATTACCTTGGGGGTGCCTTGGGCATCCCCAATCCTAGATTATTGCTGCTCCTTATTCTCCTCATATTGGTATCTCACCTAAAACTTGAAAACATCAATCACACAATACTTAACGGAACTTCGTGAGATGGGTTACTATGATAAATATAGATCATTCACTTAGATACTGACAAGACAAGATTAATAATTGTTCTCACATAGTACTTACTGTATTATATCATTCCCATAATTTATATCACTCAATATAAGTTATGGAAACACTAAAACAAGTAAATTATGCACGTGAAATAGAATCTCTCAAAAACAGAACACTTTGTGAATATCTGTATTAAAACAATACTTCCTTGACTATACAAATTCTGAAAATTAGTAAAACTCAGAGCATTTTCATATAAATATTGTGTATAAAATTCAGAATTTTTTTATGCTCGAGTAAAATCAGAGAAATTATGCACTGGACGTAAAAGTTTATGTTTTTGCACAGAATCAAACAAGCAAGTATCCACACTATACCAAATGCTTTACTTGGCACTTTATTGAAATAAAAGCTATAAAAGATGATTAATACAGTAGATTAATCTTCTTAACAAAAAACAGAAAGTAAAAGTGTTGGGTTGTCTCCCAACAAGCGCTTTTCTTTAATGCCTTTTAGCTAGGCATGATGATTTCAATGATGCTCGTAGAGGAATAATAGTTGAAACATGCAAGAGAGCATCATGAATCACATGTCAATCACATTTAAGACTAATCTACTTCCTATGAATAGGTATTTTTAAGTAAACATTTTTTTGTAGAAACAATTAATTTACATAGGAAGGCAAAACAAGCATGATTCCAAAACTTTGAACACATACAGATGAAACTTGATATTATTGCAATTCCTACGAGCATATGTTCCTCCCTCATAATAATTTTCTGTAGCAGAATGAAGGAATTAAACAATATAACTATCATGTACAACATTCTTTTCTGGATGCACAAGCATAGAATTTTTATTACTACCCACACAAGCAAAATTCTTATCATTCATAGTAGTGGGAGTGAACTCAACAAAATAACTATCATGTGATACTTGATTGGCATAATCCAATTGAAAATTAAAATCATGATGACAAGTTTCATGTTTTTCACTATTCTTTATAGCATAAATGTCAGCACAATAATCATCATAGATAGCACCTTTGTTGTCATAGTCAATTGAAACCTGTCCAAATCCAATTTTATCATTATGAAGAGATTCAAGACCCTCCAAAATAGTGGGTCATTATTACCTAGAGTTGACACTCTTCCAAACCCACTTTCATCAATATAATCATCATAAATAGGAGGCATGGCATCATCATAATAACTTTGCTCATCAAAACTTGGGGCACACAAAATATCATTTTTCATCAAACAGAGCACCCCCAAGCTTGTGGCTTTGCATATCATTAGTGATACGTCTCTTCGTATCTATAGTTTTTGCTTGTTCCAAGCCAATATTATACAACTTCCACATGTTCTTGGCAACATTTTATATGATTTATTGGACTAACATAGTGATCGAGTGCCAAGTGTCACTTCCTGTTTGTTGCATGTTTTTTGTTATGCAAAATATCCATATCAAGCAAAGTACAAATGCGATAAAAATTTATAGAGAATTATTTTGCAATATTTGTGATTTTTTGGAGGCGGAATCAATGTAAACAAAGGCCCACGACCTCCACTACCCACCAGGGCGCGACCCATACACCCTAGCACTCCCTGCCCTCTAGTCTCCACACCGTGAGTCGGTTGGGCTCTTCTTCGGGTGCAAGAAAGATAATTTATGGAAAAAATATGTAATTTTTTTAGCCTGATCGGAGTTACGGATCTCCGGGATTTTAAGAAACGGTGAAGGGCTAGAAAACGGGAACGTGAAACAAAAGAGAACACAGAGGGAGACCCAATCTCGGAGGGGCTCGTACCCCTCCACCGCCATGCAGGCCATGGACCAGAGGGGGAACTCTCCTCCCATCTAGGGGGCACCAAGGAAGAACAAGGAGGGGGCTCTCTTCCCCTCTCTCCTGGTGGCGCCGCCGTGCCGTCGGTGCAATGAGCGTGACGGCGATCTATATCAACAATCTTGCCACCGTCAACACCAACTCTCTCCCACTCTATGCAGTAGTGTAACACCTCTTTTCCTGTTGTAACTCTCTACTTAAACATGGTTCTCAACACTACATACTATTTCCCAATGATATGTGGCTATCCTATGATGTTTGAGTAGATCCGTTTTGCCCTACTGGTTAATTGTGATATGGTGTTATTGATATGAGTTGTGTGTTGATATGGTGTTGTCCTAAGGTGCCTTTTGTGACGCGCACACGTGATGGATAGACGCTGGAGGGTTTGCAATATGTTCATGATTCTCTTATAGTGTGTGGTGAGAGTGACAGAAACTTACACCCGAGTAAGGGAGTTGTGCACGTATGTGAGTAAATATGACTTGATGTTTAATGCTATGGTTGGGTTTACCTTAATGATTTTTACTAGTTGCGAATGCTTGCTAGAGGTCCAATCATAAGTGCATATGATCCAATTACGGAAAGTGTGTTGGCGTATGCCTGTCCCTCATTGCACATTATAATTATCCACTGTGTTATATTTAATTGCCTATGGACACTCTTTTTCTTGCATTACACAAAAAGCTTTCTACTAAACAGCACCTACCTTTTATTTCCACTCTTTTTATTTTCTTGCAAAACAGCACCTAACTTTTATTTACTTTTGTTTATTATCTTGCAAGCCTATCTATTACACCTACTAAGTACTTCTAGTTTTATTCTTGTTTTAGGTAAAGAAAACATTAAGTGTGCGTAGAGTTGTTTTGGTGGTCGATAGAACTTGAGGGAATATTTTTTCTACCGTTAGCTCCTCATTGGGTTCGACACCCTTATCTATCAAAAGGGATACAAATAACCCCCTATACTTGTGGGTCATCAAGACCTTTTTCTGGCGCCGTTGTCGGGGGGCAACAGCGTGGGTTGAATATTCTCATGTGTGAGCTTGTTTGTTTTATCACTAAGTAGTTTTCATTTTCTGTTCTAAGTTGTTCTCTATCTTTAGTTATGGATATGGTCCACGAAATACCAAAAACATTAGGTGTACTTGCTACTCATGTAGATGGGGAACCTCCTAAAACCCTCGATGCTTGTTATGTGGAAAATATTAGTCACTACTTTGATAATCCTGAGAAAACCCCATTCAACTTGGTAATGGGAGTTACATTGGATCAACATTAATACTTTAGGGATTATTGCTTGACTCGAAAAGGGAAATTCTCATGGTATTAAATTCATATGTTGCATTAGTATGCTTGGAATTTATGCTAGAGATATGATTATACTTGTCGGACTAGGACGAAGGCTCTACACCTCTCCTTTTCATGTGAAATTAACGATTATGAAACCTTAGCTTTTTATGCTAATGATATATATGATTAATATGATGTGGAATGAATCGAAGAATTTGTTGCTTTCAAGGGTGCTCAAGAAATTGAATCTTTCTTTTAGAAGTTTGAAAATTATAAATATAATTACGATATTGATTCATTTCTTGAGAAAGTCTCCGCTATACAAAAAGATACTAATATTTTGCACGAATCTATGGAAGAAGAAACTGAAGGAACTATGAGCTCATTGGATGAAAAAGATGATGAGGAGAGCGAAGAACAAAAGGAGGAAGAGCAGAATAGCTACTCATGCCTACCTTCTAATGAAGGTAATTTTTCAACTCATACATTGTTTAATTTCCCTTCGTGCTTACCAAAGGATGAATGCTATGATCATGTTGATTCATTTGAAATATCCCTTTTTGATGAACTTGATGCTTGCTATGCTTGTGGACAAGATGCAGATATTTATTATACTTATGAGATGACCTCACTCTAGTTCCTTTTGTTTAGCATGAAATTGTTTCTATTGCATCCACACATGATAGTCCTATTATTTTTTTGAATTCTCCCAACTAAACTATATCGGAGAAGTTTGCACTCATTAATGATTATATTGATGGGTTGCATTTTACCACTTCACATGATGATTTTGATTTATATAATATGCATGTGCTTGTTGCTCCTACTTGCAATTATTATGAGAGAGGAACTACATCTCCACCTCTTTATGTTTCCAACACGATAAAAATGCAAGAATATGCTTATGCTATGTATTGGCCTTTACTTGATGTGCATGAATTGTTCTTCTATGACATGTTGATGCATAGGAAGAGGGTTAGACTTCTTACTTGAATGATATATGTTACTTTGTGCTTAGTACTACATCATAAATCATTTCTAATTAAAATTGGCTTTGATATACCGTGTGATCCGGGTGGATCCATTACTTGAGCACTTTATGCCTAGCTTAATGGCTTTAAAGAAAGTGATGCCAAGGAGATAGCCCAGAAGTTTTAGAGAGTCATTTATTTCTGTTGTGTGCTTTTAAAATATTTAAAGAAGTGTGGAACTTAAAACTTTTTCAAAAAGAAAAGTGAAAGTGAGAAGGATGAGCACCGTTGAAGTGGGGGCTAGCCTTGAAATTTTATCATGCCCATGGAAACATTCTGAATCTTGATTACAAAGACTTTTTAACAAAAACTAATTATCCCCTCGTATAAATACCATTGTATTATAAAAATTATGTGCCAAGATTTGCCTTTAGGATTATTAGATTGCTTGTTGGTATGTGCGGTGCAAAAACAGAAACTTTGGGTGTAGTGCGTGAATTTACATTTTTTACTGGAACGTCGAAAGTTTCTAAATTTTTCACATAGTAATTATATGCAAATATTTTGTTTATTACTAATTTTTTAAGTATTTTTTAAGGTACATAAGAATGGTCAATTTTCAGATTACTACAGACTGTCCTATGTTTGATAGATTTCAGATTACTACAAACTGCCCTGTTTTTGAAAGATTATGTTTTTGATGCATTGTTTTGCTCGTTTTGATGAAGCAATCGATTGTATCAATGGTATAAGTGGTGGAGAAGTTATATTAAAGTATATATAATGCAAAAACTAAATATGAATGGGTTTGCAACAGTACTTAAGGTAGAAATTTGCGTTATTATACTATCGGAGCTCACAAGCTTTGTGTTAAGTTCTGTGTGGATGAAGTGTTCGAAGTTTGAGGAGGTATCGATATGAAGAGATAGAGGAGAGGCAAGAGTTAAAGCTTGGGGATTCCCAAGGCACCCCAGGAAATATCCAATGAGACTCAAGCGCCTAAGCTTGAGGATGCCCCGGAAGGCATCCCATCTTTCTTCAACAAGTATCGGTATGTTTTCGTCTTTGTTTCGTTCACGTGATATACGTAAATCTAGGAGCGCCTTTTGTGTTTAATTCTCACTTTTATTCTATGCAACATGTTGGTATGAGATAGTCCATTGTTTATTTATAGAATGCTCATTGCACTTCACTTATATCTTTTGAGTATGGCTTTATAGAATGTTTCATGTGCTTCACTTATATCATTTGAAGTTTGGATTGTGTGCTTCTCTACATATAGAAAATCGTTATTTGTATAATGCTCTCTTGCTTCACTTATATTTATGAGAGCTTGTTCTTTTGTCTAAAGAATGAAAATCTCATGATTCACTTATATATATTTAGAGAGTCAAAAGGAATTTGTCATTTACATGGTTAGTCATAAAATCCTAGCTAAAAGTTTTACATCACTATGTGTGATATGTTTGATTGCTTGCAATAGATTTGCGACATTAATATAGTAATATGTGGGTGCAATAGTTGATGATTGTGCATTAGTAAGAATATTTATTTTAAGGTTTTTGATTCCCGAAGCATGCACATATAGTCTCTAGTTATGCGATGAATTTGGAGCATATTTTATCCTTGATTGAAATCCTTTGTGTTGTTATAATCGGAGTCGCGCGATCGTTAACTCCTCCCAACCTTCTCCCTAGGGGCATACTAGTAGTGCTTTTCTTTGAGAGAGCTAATAAAATCTTGTAATAAGTATGTGAGTTCCTTGTGACTAATGTGAATCCTTGGATATACGCACTCTTACCTTTCCGCAATTTGCTAGCCCCTATGGTATTGTGCATTGCCCTTTCTCACCTAGAGAGTCGGTGCAAACTTCACATGTCCATCCAAACCCCGTGATATGATACGCTCAATCACACATAAGCGTTACTATATCTTCCTAAAAACAGCCACCATACCTACCTATTATGGCATTTCCATAGTCATTCCGAGATATATTGCCATGCGACTTCCACCAGTTCCATTTTGATGACTTGAGCATCATTTTCATATTCCTTTGCATGATCGTAAGATAGCTAGCATGATATTTCCATGGCTTGTCCATTTTTTTATGTCCGTGCTAGGCTAGATCATTGCACATCCTAGTACACTACGAGAGGCATTCATATAGAGTCGCACATTGTTCTAGGTATCAAGTTGTAATATTGAGTTGTAAGTAAATAGAAGTGTGATTATCATCATTGTCCAACTGACGAAGTTTGATGTAGATTATTATTCCCCAACAATTCAGGATGAGACTCCGAACGAAAAATGAAAAATGGGGGAGGCCAAATGAGCCAACCACAAAAATTAAAAAAAAAGAAAAAAAGAAGATAAAGGAGAAAAAAAATGAGAGAAAAGAGAGAAGGGGCATGCTAATTCCACACTTGTGCTTCAAAGTAGCACCATGTTTTCATATGGGGAGTCACTTATGTTGTCACTTTCATATACTAGTGGGAAATTTTTATTATAGAGTTTGATGCACACCCACTTAGTTGTAATATTGAACTTTCATACACTTATAGATCTTAGTGCATTCGTTACATGGTAATGCCTACTCCTCGCATTGATATCTATTGATGGGCATTTCCATAGCCCATTGATAAGCCGAGTTGATGCGAGATTTTGTTCTTTAATTTTACCCCTTTGAAACCTACCACCATCATATTCTATTCCACCTTTATGCTATATCCATGGTTCATGCTCATGTATTGAGTGAGTAATAAAAGGCTGAAGCGCGTTGAAAAGTATGATCCAATTGCTTGATTTAACAGCGAGGTGCTTATGATTTATACCTTATGCTAGGAAGACCAATCATAACAAGCTATATGATTTTGTAGGGGTAGGTTTATTTAGCATTGATATTTTGAAAGACACGATTGTTTGTTGGGATGCCTAAGTATTAATGTCTTTTTGTCAAATGATAAACTAATGCCTTGAATCACTTGTATCTTAATATTCATGCCATGATTACATATATGATAAAGATTATGCTAGGTAGCATTCCAAGTCAAAAAATATCTTTTTTATCATTTACCTACTCGAGGACGAGCATGAATTAAGCTTGGGGATGTTGATAC
The DNA here is from genome assembly GCF_904849725.1 of Hordeum vulgare subsp. vulgare. Classification (NCBI taxonomy): domain Eukaryota; kingdom Viridiplantae; phylum Streptophyta; class Magnoliopsida; order Poales; family Poaceae; genus Hordeum; species Hordeum vulgare. The sequence continues at coordinate 251,736,149 of NC_058522.1, read as the reverse complement.
GTCTACATAGTATATATAATTTTTCATTGTTCCATGCCAATATTATATAACTTCCACATATTTTTGGCAAAATTTTAAATGATTTATTGGACTAACATATTGATCCTTCCTCTTTGCTGCATGTTCTTTGTTTCGCATAATATCCATATCAAACAAAGTCCAAACACGAAGGGAGACAAAATTTACACAAAATTATTTTGGAACGTATGTGATTTGGGGGGGGTGGAATCAACGTAAACGGAGGCCCATGGCCTCCACTACCCACCAGGGCACGACCGATACCCCCTGGCGCACCCTGCCCTCTAGTGGCCAAACCGTGAGTTGGTTGGGGCTCTTCTTCTGGTGCAAGAAAGAAAAATCGATGGAAAAAATCGTTTAAAAATTTTAGCCCGATCAGAGTTACGAATCTCTCGGAATTTAAGAAATGGTGAAGGGCCAGAAAACTAGAATGTGAAACAGAAGAGAACAGAGAGGGAGATCCAATCTCGGAGGGGCTCCTGCCCCTCCGCCGCCATGGAGGCCATGGACCAGAAGGGGAAATCTCCTCCCATCTAGGGGGGAGGCCAATGAAGAATAAGAAGGAGGGGGGCTCTCCCCCCCCCCCTCTATCCGAGTGGCGCTGGAGTGCCCCCGGGTCAACGAGCATGACGGTGGTCTACATCAACAATCTTGTTGCCATCAACACCAACTCTACCCCCCTCTATGCAGTGCAGTAACACCTCTTTTCCCGCTTTAACTCTCTACTCAAACATGTTTCTCAACACTAAATACTATTTCCCAATGATATGTGGCTATCCTATGATGTTTGAGTAGTTCTGTTTTGTCCTATGGGTTAATCGTGATATGATGTTATTGATATGAGATGTGTGTTGATATGGTGTTGTCCTAATGTGCCTTCCATGAGGAGCACACGTGAAGGATACACGCTGGAGGGTTTGCAATATGTTCATAGTGGGTGGCGAGAGTGACAAAAACTTACACCCGAGTAAGGGAGTTGTGCACGTATGGGAGTAAAGAGGACTTGATGTTTAATGCTATGGTTGGGTTTACCTTAATGATTTCTAGTAGTTGTGGATGCTTGCTAGAGGTCCAATCATAGTGCGTACGATCCAAGTACGGAAAGTGTGTTAGCGTATGCCTCTCCCTCATTGCACATGATAAGTATCTATCATGTTATATTAAATTACCTATGGACAATATTTTTCTTGTGTTACACAAAAGGCTTTCTACTAAATAGCCCCTAACTTTTATTTCCATGCTCTTTATTTTCTTGCAAAACATGACCTAACTTGTATTTACTTGTTCTTTATTATCTTGCAAATCTATCGATTACACCTACCAAGTACTTCTGTTTTTATTCTTGGTTTAGGTAAAGAAAATGTTAAGTGTGCATAGAGTTGTATTAGTGGTTGATAGAACTTGAGGGAATATTTGTTATACCTTTAGCTCCTCATTAGGCTCACACTCTTATTTATCAAAAAGGGCTACAAACGATCCCCTATACTTGTGGGTTATCAATTAGCATCATGGGTATTCAGAGAATTCGGACTAACAATATTACTATCATGCTCATCGTTCAAGGAATTCACTTTAAGCATTTTCATAACTTCTTCCTCTTGCAATTGAGAACAGTTTTCCTTTCCATCATTTTCAAGAAATACATGATAAAGATGAGCAATATGAGACCACCTCAATTCCATTTGTTAATTTTATTTTTATAAACCAAACTAGTGATAAAACAAGAAACTAAAAGATTTAGTTGCAATGTCTAAAGATATACCTTCAAGCGCTCACCTCCCCGACAACGGCGCCAGAAAGTGCTTGATGTATACTACATAACTTGTTATTTTAGACTCGTGTTGGGCCTACAAGCATCAAGTTTTGTAGGACAGTAGAAAATTTCCCTCAAGTAGATGACCTAAGGTTTATCAATATGTGGTATGTGTAGGATGAAGATGGTATCGCTCAAACAACCCTGCAACCAAATAATAAAAAGTCTCTTGTGTCCCCAACACACCAAATACAATGGTAAATTGTATAGGTGTACTAGTTCGGCAAAGAGATGGTGATACAAGTGTAGTAATGATAGTACATTTTGATTTTTGTAATCTAAAAATATAATACAGAAAGGTAGCTAATATAAAATAGCGAGCAAAACGTTGTATAAATGCTTGGTAATGAGGCCTAGGGTCCGTACTTTTGCTAGTCCAATCTCTCAACAATGTTAACATAATTGGATCACATAAAAATCCCTCAACATGCGATAAAGAATCACTCCAAAGTTCCTATCTAGCGGAGAACATAAGAAGAAATTGTTTGTATGGTACGAAACCACCTCAAAGCTATTCTTTTCGATCAATCTTTCGAAGAGTTCGTACTAAGATAACACGTTATCCTTTCTGATCGATTTATCAAGAGTTCATACTAAAATAACATGATAAGAAATTCAGATTCATAATACTCAATCGAACACAAAGTACTTCAAGGAGCACACCAATATTTCTATCAAAGAACATACTATGAAAATGTGCAATTAACCCCTATGCCTAGATTAACCCAGTGTCACCCTGAGAATCCGCGAGTTGATGCCACAACATATATCAAGTGAATCAGTTTAATGCCCCCATGTCACTACGGGTATCTGCATGCAAGACATATATCATGTGCTCTCAAACCTGAATACTCAATCCAACATAATAAGATCTGAAAGCGAAAGACGCAATTCATCACAACAATAGCATGTGACAAACACCATATGATCCAACTATATTAATAAGGCCCGTGATATATCAAGATCATGACATCTCAAGAACACGAGAGAGAGAGAGAGAGAGAGATTAAACACATAGCTACAGGTACAAACCCTAAGCCCCGAGGGTGGACTACTCCCTCCTCATCATGGCCTCCACCGGGATGATGAAGAAGGCCACTCGAGATGATCTCCCCCTAGGGAAGGGTGCCAGAATGGGCTCCCAATTGGTTTTTCATGGCTACAGAGTCTTGCCGCGACGGAACTTCTCATCTAGGATTATTTCTGGAGGTTTCTATATTTATAGGATTTTTGGGCGTTGGATTCATGCCAAGATGGGCAACAAGGTTCCCACTAGATACTAGCCAACGCTAGGGGGGCTGGTGCGCCTGGTGTCTAGTCAGAACCAGGGCCCCCTTGTGGTGGTTCTTTGCTCCACTATTTCTCTTTTACTCCAAAAATAATCGTCAAAATATTTCGTCGAATTGCGAGAACTTCTATTTCTGCACAAAAAGCAACACCATGGTAGTTCTGCTGAAAACAACATTAGTCTGTGTTAGTTCTAAATAAATCATATAAAATGCAGCAAACCATATAAAAATATTGTCAACATAGCCAAACATAGCATGAATACTTCGTAAATTATCAATACATTGGAGACGTAGCAATGCCTTTTGCGGCAGCTGATGATTCCCAAGTGCAAGGAATCATCGTAGCAATTTCCAAAGGTGGAAGTGATAAGTATGGAGTGTCGAACCCACAAGGAGCTAAAGGTAAGAGCAATATTCTCTCAAGTCCTATTTGCCACTGATACAACTCTACGTACGCCGAACGTTTTCTTCGAACTTGGAACGAGAAATAAAACTACGTTGTGGGTATGAAGAGAATAGCTTTGCATGACATCGGAGACTAAAATATAAAAATAGGTGGTGTTATCATAAAGTTAGAATATATTACAATATATTACAAATAGCGAGTGTGGAATAATGATGGGTCAGAGTGATGAACTGTCCTAGGCAATTGTTAACAAGATAGGTAATCATTATTGCAATTTTATATGAGGGAGAGGTATAAGCTAACACAGTTTCTCTACTTGGATCATATGCCCTTATGATTGGAACTCTAGCAAGCATCCGCAACTACTAAAGATCATTAAGGTAAAACCAAACCATAGCATTAAAGCATCAAGTCCCATTTATCCCATACGCAACAACCCACCTACTCGGGTTTATGCTTTTGTCACTCAAGCAACCCACTATAAGCTCATCATGAACGTATAGAAACACCCTAAAACGGGAACCCTCACGCTTGTGTGACACGAAGAGCATCATAGGACAACACCAACGATAAAGCATGCAACTCAAACCAATCTAGATCATCAATCAACCCATAGGACAAAGGGAATCTACTCAAAACATCATAGGATGGCAACACGTCATTGGATCATAATATGTGCCATAAAGCACCATGTTTAAGTAGGTTATTACGGCGGGGTGCGGGACAGTGGACCACTAAAAGAAGATGAGGATGGTGATGAAGAAGGTGATGTTGCTGAAGACGATCACCGCAGCGATGGTTCCCCCGGTGGCACTCCGGCACCACCGGCTGAGAGGGGGAGAGGGTCTCCCCCTTGTGCCTCCTCTTCCATGCCCCCCAAGGTGGGGAGAGGTTCTCCCTTTGGTCCTTTACCTCCATGGTGATGATGGCCCCTCCGTCTTCCTCCTCCACGGTCTCCGATGATAGTGCCCCCCTGTGAAAGGGTGCCGGAGAGGGCCAAGATTGGTTTTCCGTGGCTCTGGAGGCTTGCGGCGACGGAACTCCCGATATAGGTTTCTTTTCATGGGTTTCTATATTTATACGAATATTTGGCGTTGGAATCACGTTAGGGGAGTGCTCAAGGGACCCACAAGCCAAGGGGCGCACCCTGGTGGCTTGTGGCCGCCTCGGGACTCCTCTTCGGTATCTTTTTGCTGCATTATTTTTCATATTTTCCAAAAATATTCTCCATAAATTTTCAGCCCATTCTGAGAACTTTTATTTCTATACAAAAACAAGACCACAGTAGCTCTCGTGGAAATATCGTAAGTCGGGGTTAGTTCTTATAAAATCATATAGAATTATTGTAAAAATGGCATGAATAGTTCATAAATTATAGACACGTTGGATACGTGTCAACAACACATGTGGAGACGAGGGTGTTTGTAGGCGTGCGAAGATGGGTGCGTCCCGGCGGGTTTGGACGAGCAGCTGCCCGATGGAGCTCAGATCCAATTTCCGCCAGATGGATCCCACCATGGCAGCTCCGTGGTGGGTCGGTAAGTGTAAGTGCATCTAGTGCCCCTTAGTGATTTTGGTGGTTTGAAGACTTATAGGTTAAGTATCTAATGTGTTCTTGAGTGTACACAGGATCTATAAGTCATTGAGGAGTTTGAAATATTCGATGAATATCGACCCCTAAAAATGTATATCTTCGGTTAAAGAAATTGGTCTCAAGTTGGAGATTTGAATCGCGAAGAATTTGCGTTGAAATTGATATTCCTCATGAAGAAATTGAAATTGAGGAATTTGGTGTGTCCTGAAGAAAATCACTCTGAAGACTTTGAAGCATGAAGATTTACTCTTTCTGTTTTGTTTTCTTCACACTTGAGTAATAGGAACACCGTACTGTTAAAGCGGGTCGAGGTAACACATTGGAATGAATTTCCTCGTGATGCTCAACCCAAGCCTAATCCTATCAAAAGCCTCAAGTGAGGAATATGAGTGACATGAGGACTCTCACAGTTGAGGGTCCCGACCGTTTCGATAGCCACGCCACATCGTTGGTCTTATCCACACCAACGGTCATATTATTTTAAGGGCATTAATGTCAAATCATGTCGGGATGCTCCCAGGTTATAAATAGTCGCCCCCCACAACCATTAGCTGGTTGGCTGCTCCGTTAGAAACTGAGACTTGTCATAAGAGCAACCCAAATTCCTCAGAGTCTTCGAGAGTAATTCATTAGTGAGGAAATACCCCAAACACCAAACCACAAACCGAAAACCAAGTCATTGAGCATCACTGAAGAAGTTGTTCCTGTGTGGGACTGAAGCCTTTTACCTTTCAGGATTGTGCATCCTCCAGACAGTTAGGCGTCATGGTCTAGAGCAATCCAGCAGTCAATTGTGGATCGCCGGGTGACCAAGTTTGTGAGGGTTTGGAAGTCTACCCTGAAGACTTACCACGAGTGTTGGGTGAGGACTGTGTGTTCTTTGCCCAAGGAGAATATGGTAGGGACTGTGTGTCCCGGGACTGTGTATCTTTTGGTTTCAATACCAAGCCGCTCCAAACCAGATGTACAACTGTCACAGCAGTTGGAACTGGGTCATCAACTACTGTCTTCGCTCAGAAACGGGTTCTAATTCCTTAACTCTTTATATTCCTCAGATTATGTGTTGATGATTTTCACTGTCACTATTTGAAGAATTTGCTGAAGACTTTCTCTGAAATTCCTCAACCCCAAATTCTTCACACAAGCTAATCCTCATCTGTTTTCTGCGTGCTTGCTTACTGTGCAAACTTTTTTCATATTCTTCGTCCTGAAAACTGCTGTAGTGAAACTTTGCACTCTTCATCCTTTGTTGTTTCCATTGTAAGTTAGCCATTAGTGAGGAATTTCCTAAAAAGGAATTTCCTCAGTGATGAAATTCTAAAAACCTCCTATTCACTCCCCTCTAGTCGATATAACGCACTTTCAATTGGTATCAGAGCGAGGTACTCCCTTGTTCTGTGTGATTTTGGTTTAACCACCTGGAGTTTTAGTTATGTCGACTGCAGGCATGATTAAGGTTACTGCAGCATGTCCTACTTTCGAAGGAAAGAACTTTCCCTTCTGGAAGACCAAGATGCAGATGCATCTACAAGCTATTGACAATGATGTCACACCCAAGATGCGACGCTATCCTCAATTTGGCACGGGGGCCTTGTCAGGGATAGAAGCGCATCTCGTCGTGTCGCAAGAATGGATAGCGTTACAAGTACGTGTACTGAAAAGAAGAGATATATAATAGAATTGGCTTACACTCGCCACAAGCTACATCAGAGTCACATCAGTACATCCTTGCTACGGACGAAAACAAACGAGTAAGAGCAGGGTCCGACTACGGACGAAAACAAACGAGAAAAGAAGAACGACGTCCATCCTTGCTATCCCAGGCTGCCGGCCTGGAACCCATCCTAGATCGATGAAGAAGAAGAAGAAGAAGAATCAACTCCAAATGAACAATCAACGCGCTCGCGTCGATTAACCTTTACCTGTACCTGCAACTAGTGTTGTAGTCATCTGTGGGCCACAAGGGACTCGGCAATCTCATTTCCAAAGGTATCAAGACTAGCAAAGCTTAATGGGTGAGATATGGTTAAGTGGTGAGGTTGCAGGAGCGGCTAAGCATATATATGGTGGCTAACTTACGAGTACAAGAAATAAGAGGGGGATGATCTACGCATAACAGTCGTGAACTACTGATGATCAAATGAATGATCCTGAACACCTACCTACGTCAGACATAACCCCACCGTGTCCTCGATCGGACAAGGAACTCACAAAGAGACAGTCACGGTTACACACACAGTTGGCATATTTTAATTAAGTTCACTTCAAGTTATCTAGAACCAGTGTTAAACAAAGCTTCCACGCTGCCGCATAACAACGGGCACGGCTTTCCGAAAATATTTAACCATACAGGGGTGCTCCAACTAGTCCATCACAAATTACCACAAGCCGCATAGAAACCCTCAATCACGAAGCTCGCGATCTCGTCGGATTCCCTAGTGGAAAACCTCAACTCTGAGATTACCCAAAGCATCACCGGAATCCCGATGCACAAGCTATTCCGTCAAAGGTAAAACTAATCCAGCAAGGCTGCCCGACGTGTCGACGATCCCGATAGGAGTCGCGTACCTCGTTCTGAGGACACGACGGATGAGCTAGACGTCGGGATTGCTAAACCTCCGGGTGACCAGAGGGGCGCCGGACATCGCTCTGGTGGGGCCAACACTCATGAGGAGCACTAGCCCGGGGGTTGATTAAATTATCCTCGGGTTAATTACTCCCTATGCAGTTCATTAGTTATTATGCAAATGTAGTACCAAAGTTGGGCCTTGCCAGACCAGCTTTAATCTAATACGAATTATTAAGGGGGTCCCCATAACAACCCCGATCGTGTTAGGAGCGCTCATTTATGGAACATAACACCAGTAGCCGAAACTAAGGGGGCAAAGGTGGAACAAAACACCAGGCTAGAAAGGCCGAGCCTTCCACCTTTTACCAAGTATATAGGTGCATTAAATTAAATAGCATTTAAATATGGTGATATGACAAGGGACCCATGTTATCACATGGAAGCAACTGCACCTGCAACTAGCAACGCTAACAACAGGGTTAAGCAAGCAGTAACATAGCCAATCAGTGGTTTGCTAGGTCGAAGAGGTTGATGGTTATCATGGCATTGTAGAGAGGCTGATATTTAACAAGTGGTAGGCAACGAGACATAAACGATAGAAGCGAAAAACTAGCATGGCAATGATAGTAATGGTATCTAGGAAAATGGTCATCTTGCCTGAGATCCCGCTTGGAAGAAGAACAACTCCATGAAGTCGGCGAACCAACGTAGTCGAGCGGGTCCTCACATTCCGACACGCTTGCGGAACTCTATCGAGATGGAGCAAACCAGAAACAAACATCAACACAAATATTCACCACACGATGCACAACATGATGCATAACCTACTATGATGCATGATCAGTTCAATGATGCAAGGCATGGCATGGCAATTCACCTCACGCAAACTCTACACATTAAGTGAAGCTCAATATGCAACGGGTTACATATCGACGAAACTCCATGATTAATTATTTAATTCACTCCCGATTATTTACACGTCAATATTTAATTGTTGTTAACATGGCAAGGGTGAAGCGATGATCCTACAGTCATCCTAGTCGGTTAACACGCAAAACATAGATCGGAGCTACGGCACAAGAGGCATGCAACACACAATATATGCCATGAATGTGTCATGCATGCAAGTTCAGCCATGGGCAAGAAGGGAAAGAAGCAGGTGTTGCCACGGCGAGCGAGAGGGAACCATGGCAGCAAGACGGAATCGATGCCACGGCAACGTCCCTATCCCGATAACTCGTCGGGATATCGTGCCAACGTACTGGGAATGCGTGCGGGAACGGTAAATAAAGATGGGGTGATCCCGCTTCCGGGTTCCCATGTGTCGGGGCTCAACGAGAGGAACACGTGCAACGACAACATAAGGCGCAAACATAAATACATCTCATCCATCATATGCATTCGGTACACGACACGTCTCATCGGTATACCTTCGAAGCGGACGAATCGGACGGGTTCGGTCGAAGCGGACGTCGTGGAGGTCGTGGTCGTCGTGGAAGTCGAGGTACTCGGTCTCGTCGACGGTAGTCATTCACTCGGCATCGGTTCACGGTCTTCGGCGCCGGTAGTCTTACTCGTTTCGAAGATGGTCGGGGGTCATCGTCGACAACGTGGTACTCGCGATCTTGCCGGCTCCACGCATCGAGGATGGTGCACGCGGCGACGGCAGGCGACACAACTGCAACGAGCGCCGACGATGGCAACAAGCAACAAAGCATCTACAAGCAGCTACAAATAGCAACTAACAATCTAGCCTATCAACTACACCTAACAGCAAGCAAGCAGCAAAGCAAGCTAGCAGGCAAAAACCTATCTAGCAGCAGCAACTCACACAATCGGCATCAAGCAACAGCAACAGCATTACGGCAAGTAGCGGCAGCATCAGCAGCAACTAGCTCGCAGCGGCCGATAGCTACAGCAACTGGCAGCGGCAAGCAGCCTAGCAGGCACGACAGCAGCAGCTCGCGACAACAATAGCTAGCAGCTACAGCGGCTAAGCAACAGCAGCAACATCTACAAATCGGCAGCAACACAAGGCAACAACATCTAGCAACAAAACGCAACAAGCACATCTATGGCAGCAGAACAGCAAAACATCAGGCAGCAGAGTAGCGGCTACAGCACGAGCACAAGCAGCAACTACACGGCAGCAAGAGCTACAACCGGCACACAGAGGCACACACCAGCGTCTGGCTCGGCAGCTACAGAAACATCACTACGCAACAGCAGCAGCTGCTCCACAGCAATAGCAAAACGGCACGGCAGGCAAGCAACAAGAGCAGCAGCACGCGACATGTCTCATCGCAGCAACAGGGCAGCAACCTAGCCTCGGCTAGCAAGCAACAGCAAAGTCCAGCAGCACGGCGACGACAGCCGGGGCGCGCACCGGTGGAGGAGGTCGGGGCGAGCAGCGGGGCGGGGAACGGCGAGCTCGGCGACGGTGCATATCAGCGCGGGACAGGCAAGCCCCTACGCGGGAGGCTGCGGCGACGGGCGGCCATGGCTGCGGCGGGAAACACGGCGGGGCGCCATGGGGCTGGTGGCGTGCGAGGCTGGCACACGAGGCGGCCTGGAAGGCAGAGCGGCGGGGAGAGACCGGCGAGGCGGAGGAAGCTGGCGGCGGGTCGGGCTCAGGAGGAGGAGGTCGGCCATGGCGCGAGAGGGGCGCTGGGAGGAGGAGGTCGGCCATGGCGCGAGCACAGGGCGAGGGAGCACAAACGAGAGCGAGGGCGAGGGGAGGTTGACGGCGCTGCGGGGGATGAGGGACTCGGGCTAGGTCAGGAGGGGACTGGCTGGGCCTTGGCCTGGGAAGGCCGAGGGGGCACTTGGGCCAAGTGGCCTGGCAGGCTCCTCCTCTCTTGGGGTTTTTTCCTATTTTTTAAATAAATAACAGAGAACAAACATAAAGAAAAAAATAGGTTTTTTTAACAAAATGAAGAAAATGCCTTCTACTCCTTTTAAAGAAATATCCCCAACTTTAAAAATAGATTGGCATTTTTAAACGAATAAAAACTAAAACCTTTTAAAGAATTAAAAATTAAAACCCTTTTGAAGAATAAAATAAAACCTCTTTTATTTAAAGAATAAAATAAAAGCCCTTTAAAAGAGAAAAGTAAATGAGACAGTTTTAAAATAAAACCAAAGGAGAAAAATAAAGAAAACCCAAGGGTTGCCCCCGCATTTAATAAAATGATTTTCTTTAAAAGAAGACGAACCTTTATTTTTAAAAATAGGGGTTAAAACGGAACTTTAGCAAAAACCTCAAAAACGAAATAAGAGGGAGAGAGAGGGGGAGTTCCTATCGCACTAAGACTTGGTGAGCACTCGAAGCACACGCACTCAAAACACCACACGCGACATACGATGCAAGATGCCATGCATGATGCGGCGATGCAAACTAAATGATGATGCAACCAACAAAATAAAATAGCCACACGACGGAAACGGAAATAAAGGGGAATCTTCTGGAACGTCGGTCTCGGTGTGTCACAAATGATCTCTGGTATATTGTGGAACATGGAGTCCCCATCATCTATGCTAGTATCTCTGCTGCTGATGTGAAGAAATTCAAGAAACTTGATTCTCAATCGAAGAATATCATTTGTGGCCATCTGAGCAAAGGCCAGTTTGACAGAGTAAGTGCTTTGGGCTCAGCGAAAGGTATCTGGCAAACACTGTCCAAAGTTATTGAAGGAGTATCAACCAAGCGTGATTCTCGTGTTGATGTTCTTCGCAATCTCTTCAATCGCTTCAAGAGGGTTGACAATGAAAGCTGCCAAGATACCTTTGATAGCCTCACTGACATATCAAATGAACTGCAAGCACTGGGAGGTCAAGACATTACAGATCACGAAGTTGTGAAGAAACTGCTAAGATCTTTGGATTCTTCATTTGATACTTTAGTTCTGATGATTCAAGAAAGACCAGACCACAAGATGCTTGATCCAGCTGATATACTCGAAAGACTCAATACTCATGAACTCCAGCAAGAAGAAAAGAGAGATCTATATGGACCAAGCTATTCTAGACCACGTGCACTGAAGGCTAGAGCAATTTCCTCATCTGAAGAAGAAGACTCGGATGATAGCATTGGTGATCCTGAAGAATTTGGACAGGAGCTTGCAATGCTCATGAGGAAATTCCAGAGGTTTACACGACGTGGCCAGTTCGGTAAATCTTCAAGAAGAGATATGAGGAAATTAGAATCTTCATATCAGGACTACAAGAAAAGAACCTGCCACAAATGCAAGAAATCAGGTCACTACATTGCCAATTGTCCCCGTTGGGGAAAGGAATCAAAGAAGAAGAAATCTTCAAAGTCCTCATCGAACAAGAAGACTAGTTTCAGAAAGGCTCGGGCACTTATTGGCAAGGAAATGGATTCCGAGGCAGAATCATAGGAATGTGATGAAGAGGAGGGTTCTGATGAAGACTCAGAATCCGGACAGGCTAGTCTTGCACTTGCAACCACTTTCGTCAGCAAGTCAATCTTCAACCTTGAAGAAGATGATAACACCATCCACACTAATGACTATGCTGATGACTTCGCTCCAACCTATTGCTTCATGGCAAAAGGTTCAAAGGTACAGAATGATGCTTCCTCTTCTGATTCAAGTGACTGTGAACCTGATGATTATAAAAAACCCAGTTACAGCAAACTTGTTATCCTTGCCACTAAACAACAAACTGCCCTTGAAAAACTTCATAAACTACTAGATAGAAGCGATGATTTGTTGAATGATGAAATGAATCTTACCCGAATCCTCACTGATGACATGAAAAGTCTTCAGTCTAAATTTGATAATCTTCAAGATCGTCATGTTACACTCCTCGCTGATCATGAGAAACTTTCCTATGAATTTCTTCAAAGGAAGCTTGATCTAGAGATGTTGAGGATTTCTCATGATGATCTTCGAATGGAAAATGATTCATTACTAGCTCAACAGATCAGCGCTGCTCAAGCTGAATTCATTCCTCCATGTCTTAAATGCATTGAACGTGAAACTGCTAATTCTTCACCAGAATCATCAAATGCTTCAATTGCTACAAATTCTTCAACTGCTCCTGTAGTGTCAAATTCCTCACTTGAGGAAAACACAAATGTCACTAATGAAAATGCACGGCTGAAGGAATTGTATGTGACAGGCATATACAAAAGCCTCAAAGGACATCAAACCCTTTGTGATGTGCTCAAAAAGCAGATCTTGAACAAGAACCCGAGGAAAGAAGGAATTGCCTTTGGGAGGAAATTGAATGCTGATGGATCTTATTGGAAACCTGAGCAGTATCCCAAAACCTCATGGGTTGCTGCTACTGGGTCTCCTTTTGATCCATCCAATCTAACTGGCTTTTCATGTGAATTATCCTATTCCTCAGATGAGTCATTTGACTCCAACTATAAATTGTTCAAAAATCAATCTGGTGAAGTATTTGCTAGATATGTTGGAACTAACTGTAGGAATGGCCCTCCCTTGAGGAAAATTTGGGTTCCCAAAAGTTGTCTTGAAAATCTTTAGGTGAATGTTCTCATGACAACACCGATGAAGAATTCAAACCCCGGATCAAATTCCTTAGGAGGACCAAAGTCTTCAAGGGGTCCAAAATCCTCAACTGGTCAAAATTATGCTCGTACCCGTGCTAATGCTTCTAACATGCAGGGAAACTACAAGGAATATGAATATGAGTGTTACTCTTCAAATCATTATGTTCATAAATCCTCAAACCAGTTCTCTGCATATTCATATAAGTACTTTAACCCCCCTACTGCCAAGAGAAGTGCATTAGCTTCAATGCCCCCTTTCTCATATGGTGCTCGCAGGTTGATGAATGCTTTACCACCCCTTCAAATGTGGGTGGTGAAGAAATTGAACTAATCACTTCTGCAGGTCAGGTCTCGAGATGAAAATCATCATCTGAAGAATTTGCTGGAGACATGAGAAAATGCTTAATAGGACGCAAGCTAAGATTGATGAAATAGAAATATTTCACATGTCCTCATAATTCTGTTATGATGAAATTCCTATTTTATGAAATTGATATCATATTCTTCAAATCTGAAGCATATGAGATGGTAAGCTGTACTAATTCATCTGCAGGATGACAAACCCAAGAATACTGAGTGGGTTCTAGATAGTGGCTGCACACATCACATGACTGGTGATAAAAGCTTGCTGATGAATATGCCACTAACTCCATCACCTCTGAAGCAAATCACATATGTTGAGAAAGGTAATAGCAAGGTATTTGGACTTGGCAAAGTGGCTATTTCCAAGGATAGGCATATGGAAAAAGTGATGCTTGTTGAATCCCTTGGATTTAACCTCATGTCAGTCTTGATGCTTTGTGATCTTGATATGATTGTTGTCTTTGGTCTATATAGATGTGTTTTCATCATGGAATCTGACAAATCCAAAGTCTTCGAAGGTGTCAGAAGAGGGGATTTGTACATTGTTGATTTCTCTACACGTCCTCAACCAGCCACTTGCTTACTAGCAAAAACCTCAGAAGGGTGGCTGTGGCATCGAAGACTCGGTCATGCAGGCATGAGGAATTTGCACACGCTCGCGAAGAAGAAGCATGTCATCGACATTGAATCAGTCAAATTCCTCAAGGATCATCTCTGCGGTGCATGTGAATCTCGAAAAATGACCAGATCCAAGCATCCCTCGAAGACTATCATGACCACTACTCGTCCATTTGAATTGCTTCACATGGATCTATTTGGACCTACTCATTATCCCACACTAACAAATGCAGCATCTTTATATGGCTTCGTCATAGTTGATGCTTATTCCAGATATACATGGGTGCATATAATCTTATAAAAAACTGAAGTACAGGAAATATTCAAACGATTTTCTTCAAGGGCCTCGACAAACTTCGGCATCAAGATCAAACACATCAGGAGTGATAATGGAACAGAGTTCAAAAACACTGGTCTTGATAATTATCTTGATGAACTTGGTATTACTCACAAATTATCTGCTCCTTATAATGCTCAACAGAATGGTGTCGTCGAAAGGAAGAACAGGACTCTGGTTGAGATGGCAAGAACCATGCTTGAAGAATATCAGACTCCTCGTCGCTTTTGGCCTGAAGCAATCAACACTGCATGCCATATCATCAACAGGGTATATCTTCACAAATTCCTCAAGAAAACCTCATATGAACTCCTCACTGATAAGAAACCCAATGTAAGTTATTTCAAAGTCTTCGGTGCAAAATGTTGGATTAGAGATCCTCATCATAGCTCAAAATTTGCACCTAAGGCACATGAGGGTTTTATGCTCGGCTATGGAAAGGACTCGCACACCTACAGATTCTTCAACAACTATCATAACAAAGTTGTTGAGACTGTAGATGTGCGGTTCGATGAAACTAATGGCTCGCAAAGAGAGCAATTGCCTTCTGATTCAGATAAGCTATCTCCTGAGGAAGCAATAAAGCTCAAACCTACTGAAGACATTGTTACCACTGAGGAAATTGATGAAGAAATCATCCCCATCACTGATGAAAATCAAGAAGATGCTCCTGAGGAAATTGCTCCAGAACCAATTCCTGAGCCCAGACGAAATCCTCAACCAGCTCATCTAAGGATTGCAAATGAAGTGGAACTTGGCAAAATCCTCAACGACATTAACACGCCAGGTCCTCTCACTCGCTCAAAAGCTTCACACTTAGTTAACTTTTGTGGGAATTTCTCCTTTGTATCTATCACAGAACCTTCAAAAGTTGCTGAGGCTTTCCTGGAACCGGAGTGGATCCAAGCTATGCAAGACGAACTTCTTCAATTCAAGCTGAATGACGTATGGGAGCTCGTCAAACGACCAGATCCTCGCAAGCACAATATCATCGGAACCAAGTGGATTTTCCGAAACAAGCAAGATGAGGATGGTCAAGTGGTGAGGAATAAGGCGCGACTTGTAGCCCAAGGCTACACCCAGGTTGAAGGAATAGATTTCGATGAAACTTTAGCACCTGTTGCTAGACTTGAAGCTATTCGAATACTACTTGCTTATGTGAATCATCATAACATCATCTTATATCAAATGGATGTGAAAAGTGCATTCCTCAATGGTAAGCTTGAGGAAGAAGTATATGTTGCTCAGCCCCCAGGGTTTGAGGATCCAAAGAATCCAGACAAAGTCTTCAGACTCAAAAAGGCGCTCTATGGTCTCAAGCAAGCCCCTCGGGCATGGTATGATACATTAAAGGAATTCCTCATGAAGAAAGGCTTCAAACTTGGTTCACTCGATCCAACTCTTTTCACTAAATCCTATGATAATGAGCTATTTGTGTGCCAGATATATGTCGATGATATTATTTTTGGCTGTACTGACAAACAATACAGTGATGAATTTGCTTACATGATGAGTGAAGAATATCAGCTGTCTATGATGGGGGAGATGAAATTCTTCTTAGGTCTTCAAATTCGTCAACAACGCAATGGAATCTTCATATCACAGGAGAAATACCTCAAGGATGTTCTGAGGAAATTCGACATGCATGAATGCAAAGGTGCCAAGACTCCAATGCCTACCAACGGCCACCACTGCACTGACGAAAATGGTAAAGAATTCGATCAATAGGTATATCACTCTATGATTGGCTCTTTATTGCATTTATGTGCATCTAGGCCAGATATAATGCTTAGTGTTTGCATGTGTGCACGTTTTCAAGAAAAACCGAAGGAATCACACCATAAGGCTGTGAAGCATATTCTTTGATACTTAGCTCATACACCAACACTAGGATTATGTTACCCCAAGGGCTCAAATCTTCATCTGGTAGGGTATTCTGATTCTGACTATGCTGGTGACCGTGTAGATCGCAAGTCAACCTCTGGCACATGCCATTTCCTTGGAAGATCACTAGTCTGCTAGTCCTCAAAGAAGCAGAACTGCGTATCACTCTCCACTGCCGAAGTTGAGTACATTGCTGCTCAATTGCTATGGATGAAGCAAACCCT
The DNA here is from genome assembly GCF_904849725.1 of Hordeum vulgare subsp. vulgare. Classification (NCBI taxonomy): domain Eukaryota; kingdom Viridiplantae; phylum Streptophyta; class Magnoliopsida; order Poales; family Poaceae; genus Hordeum; species Hordeum vulgare. The sequence goes on along the minus strand of NC_058522.1, from coordinate 251,719,492 downwards.
CAAGGACTACGACAATGAGAGTGCAATCAAGATTGCACACAACCCAGAACAGCACTCGAAGACCAAGCACATCCAGATTCGTCATCATTTTCTTCTGGACCATGTCCTCAAGGGCAATATCCTCATAGACCATGTGAAGACTGATGATCAACTGGCTGATATCTTCACTAAGCCCTTGGATGAGAAAAGGTTTTGCAAGTTGCGGTGTGAGCTAAATATCTTAGAATCTTCAAATGTTTTGTAAAAACATGCACACATCCTAACACTTATGCAAAATTGATGACTTAGATGTGCAACACACAATGAATCGATTTTCTTCAACCAATGAAGAATATCACTCTTAGTGTGAAGAAATCAACGAAGAAATTGATTCCCAGGGCCCTACGACAATTGTACGTGGCGTCTCTAATCAACATTCTTATATGGTGGGTCACGCCACCGCCCAACGTGAAATTCCTCAAGTTGAATTTCTTCAACGCTTCATTTCTTCAAAATTTGATTTTCTTCAAAACAGTTGTTCTTCAAAATCGTTTTTCTTTACAATTGAAATTCATCATAGTGACGATTTGTCATAAAATCCTCAAGTCATTCAGATCTTCAAAAACCCTTGATGATTTCCGTTTACCTAGATAGACTGTGATTTTAAGTCCTCAACAGCATTCACTTATAGCTAATTCTTCAATTTTATATTTCATCTAAGTGAATGTGATCGGACCCTACTTTCCCTCTGTGCTATTCCCACCCAGTCTATTCAATTCTTCATATGCGTTCTACTTGAAACTTTGTTCAAAATCCTCACTGCGTCCTTGTCAGCTGCTCATTTTGTAACAAAATCCTCAAATCTTCAAAAATGTTTTTTTTGAACAGTAACTGAACCCCACTTTCCTCGTTCGGATAACCACGATCTCCATCATCTCAACCGCTTCTCTCGTGAGCTACACGTGTCCTGCGGAGACGTAGAGACAGGGGCTATTTGGTCCGATTTCCTCGTGCCAACAGTTACCGCCTGGCTATAAATATGTCCCCATCTCCCTCGGTAAAATCTTCTTCGCTCCATCGCCCTCCTGCTGCAGCAAAACTCCAAAACCTAGCGCCACCGCTAGAAGTCTCGACTCCGGCGAAGAAGGGCTTCACTGCCTCGACTTTTCCGTCGCCGAAACCACGCCGGAGTCGGACCATTACCGTCCGCCGCCGCCATAGCCGTCCTCTGCTGCCGAGTTAGGGTGCATTGGACACGCACCGAAAGAGCTTCTACTGCTACTCTTCTCTGTTCTTCCTGTGCGCCATCTATGGTAAATAAAAACCCTATTTTTACAGCAAGTTTGATCTACTATTTTACCTCTGAGATGTGAAATCTGTTTTTCCTCAAGAATCCATCCATTTCTTTTCCTCAAACACTGCCTATCACCAAACTATTGATGAACTTTACTAAGAATCTAAGATTTTCACGAGATTCCTCAGTTGTGTGAATTTTCGGATCTGTACAACTCTGGAACCCAAGAACAGTATGCTTAGACAAATTCCTCAACCACTGGTCAAATTCCTCAACTGTCAAAAAATTTCATTTTCTTCAAATATGAGAACGCATATGACCTCTCCAAATTCCTTGCAACTATACTCTGTTCACAGGTACACACATGTCAGGTGATGAATCTCTCAGTTCTCATCAAATTAACTCATTTGCAGCGTTTCTTAAAGAAAATCTTCAAGTCTCATCTGAATCCTCAAGAGTTCAATATCATCAGCAAAATCCTCAGCTGAAGAAAATGAGGATGAAAGGAAGCAAAAGGGAGGCATGAAACTTGAGCAAAACACTGTCGCAGATATCCCTGAGGATATATACCAAGATTACTACACTCCTGATGAAAATGAAACTATGCCCAAGAGAAAAATCAGGCTTCAGAAGATAGAACGCCGATGGGCTAAGGAGTGGAAGGAGTACAGATTCGTCACTCCCAAATATGCGAAGAAATACGCTCTGAAGCCTCCTGGCAAACGGGCTCCACTTGAGGATTTTCAAGAAGCAGATCCCTCAAGCCTCAAAACAATTGATGACTATCCTGATGAAAAGGCAAAACACTTGTCAAAGCTCAAGAAGCAGGCAGAGGCTACTGTGAGGAAGTTCAACGAATCAGCTGATGCTGCTTCAACTGTCGCTACTTCCTGCGCTGCTGAGACTTGTGGTACGGCAATTCCTCAACAAAAGTTTGTGCCACCAAAACCAAAGGCTTCAAAGCCTCAAGAGAGAATAGCTCCAGCATCAGCACCAAAACCCTCAGCACCAAAACCCTCAGCACCAAAATCCTCACCACCACCACAGGCTTCAAAGCCTGAACAGAAGCTGGTAGTGAAGCCACTGCCCGCTATCTCCAGATCCTCACTCCCATCTGCAACAAGCTCGGAGACAAAGTCTTCACCAACTCCTCTGAAGACTAAGGTGACTGTTGGGAGAGGAACAAGACCCAGCCCAAGCAAACTCATCAAAGTCCCTTCTGCATCAGAAGATAGTGATGAATTTGATGATGACACTCTGCAAGCAATGATCAGAAACAAGCAAGAAAGGGTAGCTCAAGCTTCTGGCAGCTCCATTCCTCTGGCCATGGACCCAAAAGTCCTCCTCGACTACATCAACATCTGGTATGAGGACCCCCAACACTCCACTTGATGATTTGAAACTTCCCCCAGGCATCAGCCACATGGTGGCCACATTCATCAACGAGGCCAAGTGGAAGGAGCAGCAAGCCAAACAGGCCAAGGTTGCCAAGCTCAAAAAGGAGAAATTCCTCAGGAAAAATCTCCTCAACCTGACGCCTGATGACCTTGTGGCAACATAGGCAGAGTTGAAGACTTTGACAGATAAGTACTCTAAGCTTTCTGACCGTCAAAGTCTCAAAAGAAGTTTCATCAAACTTGCCACTGATGTTGTTAACAACTACAACAAGAAAGCTGCCCCTCTAGTACCAACTCCTCAGCCTCTGATTGAAGAACCAGCTGATGAAACTGCTCATGCTGAGGAAATCCCTCAAGGAAGCCGTGTGGGTGAACCGGCAATTGAGGAAATCACCACGGAAAATCCAGCTGATGAATCTGCTACAGCTGGTGAGACTGACCCTGCTCCAGCTGATGCTTCAAAGCCAGCTGATGACTCTGCTCCAGCTGCTGCTTCAAAGCCAGCTAATGACTCTGCTCCAGCTGGTTCCTCAAAGCCAGCTGATGAAAATGTCTCTGCTGAGAAAACACCTTCAACAAAAGCTTCAAAGGTGAAGAAAATGACTCCGTCTGCATCAGACGTGAAAAAGACAAGGGCTGCTGAAAAGGAAGCCAAGAAGAGAAAAGCTTCATCAGCACAAGAACACACTGAGGTCAAGTGTCTCAAAGCACTTGAGGAAAATGCTCCTCTGATCCTGTGCCCCTTAACAATGCTCCATCTTATGAGATGATTCCCTTTGCAAGCGAAAACCAGGAGCAAGGTGCAGATGAGGAAATGAAGAATGCCGAAACTGAGGAACACACTGATGAGGAAATTCGCATTGACGACAGTCCTCAGCCTTCCATTCCTCATGAAGAAACTGCACAAGGATCAGCTGCACCAGCTGATGAATCTGGCTCCGTCACGAAGCAAGATGAGGAAGAACAAAGTGAAAATCCTCAAGCTGATGAAAGTCACAGTCCTGAGCAAAATCCTCAACCTGGGATCACGCTGACCCAACTCCTCCTCCTCCTACGCAAGATCCTCAAGCTGAGGCTCAGGATGAACCTATTCCTCCTCCAGAGAAAAACCATCAACATGATGCTCTAGTTGACGACATTCCTAAGCCTGAAGCTCAACCAGACCCCATTCCTCGGCCTGAAGCTCAACCAGAGCATGTTCCTCAGCCTGAAGCTCAAGCTGATGAAATTCTTCACCTTGAGGACCATGCTGAGGAAAATGCACCAGACCCAGAAAATGCCTTCGTCGTCCTCAACCGAGAGTCTGCAATTATTGTCTCCCCTCAGGTCCAGCAGCAAAACCTTCAGCCCACACAGCATCAGCCATTCTCCAAGCGGCCAAGGTTTCAAAAGGAGTCCTTCTTTGAAGAGCGCATGTTCTTCATCAGAGAAAATCCCTATGACAAGCCTCTCATCAGGCATCTGAAGTTTTGGACAAGGACACAGCTCAATTATTATGCCTCTGTGCTATGTGGAAGAAACAAGATATTCCAGCACAGGCATATTCCTCATGTTGAGCTTGAAGAAATACCATGCCTTGCTCGAGTCCTCAACGTCCTTCATGAAGCTGGACTCCTCCCAATGTGCTCGGATATCTGTGATTGGAACAGTGAGCTTATTCTTCAATTTTATGCAACTCTTCACATATCAGGAGATCCCACAGACATCAACACATGGGTGTTTGACTGGATGACGCAAACAACACACTAAAAGGCTCCTCGCATTGAGCTACTGCGTGAACTACCAGTGTCAATTCCCTAAGAGCAGGCCGTGAAGCTTTATGATGAGCGTGAGCTGCCTAACAAGATGATGGAAGTCCTCATGAAGCCTTTGGCTAAGGGGCAACCACCAAGAACAACCTTCCTCATCCATGAGCTCAAATATGATCCAAGGACAGTTTACAGAATCCTGTGAGTGTTCTTGCGCCGATCAAGGGCAATGATGATGAAGAATATGTCGTAGGCGTCATGAAGAATATCCTCTTCAACATCATCCATGGTATTCCTATCAACATCCATGATTTCTTCTTGAGGACTTTGGCGGACAATGCAATGTGTCCTTTTGACCACAAGATATATGCTCCATGGATCATGAGATTCATCAGAACAAGGTCAGGCATCAATTATCACGTTGATTTCAACAACCATGTTGGTTATATGCCTCCTATAAGGCTCAACATGAAGACTTTCGAGCCTGTTGAAGGAAAAGGCAAGTCTGTCATTGATGAAGGCCGTAGGCCCCTTGATGACCAGTTCAGAGAGCCTGAAGCATATTCTTCATGGGATGACACTGAGACTCATCCTCCGAGTCATGTTGCTCCTCGGGTGTTGAATACCAGAGAGCTTCTTCTCAGTCTTCACCTGAAGGTGGATCAGAATCACAAGTGGGTCAAATGCCAGTTCGTCACCATTGTGAAAACCCTCAATGAAACGCGGAATGTTGTGAAGCTTAACCATCATTATCTTCATGAGGTTTTTGATCGCACCTGGGCTACACTTGCTCATCTGAAGACTCCGGCAGAACTTGAAGAATTGGAGTTTGTGCGAGACTTCGACTGGTCATGGCCACCAAAGAAGAAATTCAGGCCAATTCCAGTTCCAGACCTTGAGGACAGTTCTTTTTCATCATTCCGCACTGCTGAATCTGATGAAGAACAACAAGACACTGCCACCGGTCCAAGGAGGAAGACTCCTCCCAAGAATCCCCAAGCGTCATCATCAACCGCCAAGGAGTGAAAGTCTTCACGGACGTTAGTCCTCAGTTTGTCCCTTTTTGTCACTTGATGACAAAGGGGGAGAAACTTGAGAGTTAGTCTTCACGCGGGATATTTTGGGGGCTTATGAACTATATTTAAGTTACAAACTCTTGGCTCTTCTGAAGTGTTTATGTAATGAGTTGTAACTTAAGCCCGATGGTACTCTGACGCTTTTGAACGTTTTTCCTCGCATGCTTATTCCTCAAAATTTTAATGCACACATGCTGGAATTCGTCAGATACCATTTGTCATCATGCATCCTCAATTTATTCATACTATATGTTGTATGTATGCATGATTTACAAGACTGAGGGGGATATCTCCATGATATAAATCATCAATGTGCATTTGCTATGAAAAGCAAAATCCTCAAGATATGCACATCTTCAGGGGGAGTCTCTCTGAATCTTGATTTCAAATTCCTCAAATGAGTATTTACACTTCATATTTTTATCCCTGTTGAAGACTTAACCTAATTGTCATCAACCACCAAAAAGGGGGAGATTGTAAGTGCATCTAGTGCCCCTTAGTGATTTTGGTGGTTTGAAGACTTATAGGTTAAGTATCTAATGTGTTCTTGAGTGTACACAGGATCTATAAGTCACTGAGGAGTTTGAAATATTCGATGAATATTGACCCCTAAAAATGTATATCTTCGGTTCAAGAAATTGGTCTGAAGTTGAAGATTTGAATCGCGAAGAATTTGCGTTGAAATTGATATTCCTCATGAAGGTATTGAAATTGAGAAATTCGGTGTGTCCTGAATAAAATCACTATGAAGACTTTGAAGCATGAAGATTTACTCTTTGTGTTTTGTTTTCTTCACACTTGAGTAATAGGAACACCGTAATGTTAAAGGGGGTCGAGGTAACACATTGGAATGAATTTCCTCATGATGCTCAACCCAAGCCTAATCCTATCAAAAGCCTCAAGTGAGTAATATGAGTGACATGAGGACTCTCACAGTTGAGGGTCCCGACCGTTTCGATAGCCACGCCACATCATTGGTCTTATCCACACCAACGGTCATATTATTTTAAGGGCATTAATGTCAAATCATGTCGGGATGCTCCCAGGCTATAAATAGCCGCTCCCACAACCGTTAGCTGGTTGGCTGCTCCGTTAGAAACTGACACTTGTCATAAGAGAAACACAAATTCCTCAGAGTCTTCGAGAGTAATTCATCAGTGAGGAAATACCCCAAACACCAAACCACAAACCGAAAACCAAGTGATTGAGCATCACTGAAGAAGTTGTTCCTGTGTGGGACTGAAGCCTTTCACCTTTGAGGACTGTGCATTCTCCAGACGGTTAGGTGTCATGGTCTAGAGCAATCCAGCAGTCAATTGTGGATCGTCGGGTGACGAAGTTTGTGAGGGTTTGGAAGTCTGCCCTGAAGACATACCACAAGTGTTAGGCGAGGACTGTGTGTTCTTAGCCCAAGGAGAATACGGTAGGGACTGTGTGTCCCGGGACTGTGTGTCTTTTGGTTTCAATACCAAGCCGCTCCAAACCAGATGTACAACTGCCACATCAGTTGGAACTGGGTCATCAACTACTGTCTTCGCTGAGAAACGGGTTCTAATTCCTCAACTATTTATATTCCTCTGATTATGTGTTGATGATTTTCACTGTCACTATTTGAAGAATTTCCTGAAGACTTTCTCTGAAATTCCTCAACCCCAAATTCTTCACGCAAGTTAATCCTCATCTGTTTTCTGCGTGCGTTCTTACTTTGCAAACTGTTTTCATATTCTTCATCCTGAAAAACTGTTGTAGTAAAACTTTGCACTCTTGATCCTTTGATGTTTCCACTATAAGTTAGTCATCAGTGAGGAATTTCCTCAAAAGGAATTTCCTCAGTGATGAAATTCTAAAAATCTCCTATTCACCCCCTCTAGTCGATATAACGCACTTTCAGTAAGGGTGGTTGGTAGTGGAGGGGACGGGCGGCAAGGGAGGTTGGGGTGGGGGAAGAGTTGCTCACGAATGGCTGGGAGGTGGGGCAGCCGTGGGTGGACTTGGGCAAGGCTGGAGTGGATTTGGAGATGGTGGGAAGGCGAGTTGTTCGTCGCCGACGAGTTCCTAATCTAGATCGGGAGAGGAGACATAGTGGGGTGGGTTGGAGCAAGAAGGTTATTAAAAGTGGGTGGGTTCGTGTGTGGTGCATGGTCGGACAGGTTTGGGGCTACTGTGGTTGTTTTTCCCATTCCTGTGTAGTCCAGTTCAAGAGGAAGAAGTTGTGCTGAAGTGGTGTCAGAATAAGGCTCATGGTGTTAGAATATAGTCTTAAAGGGTGGTGTGAAAACAGACCCACCATATATATATATATATATATATATATATATATATATATATATATCTGTGTGTGTGTATGCATGTGTCACATAAAAATTGTGTACATTTGGTATTGAAACATTCCACGCCACATTAATAAATACACCCTCTAGATATTTTGAAGTGGAAAAGATGTGTTGTTATGGACTACACATCATCTATGTGCCCACATGGCATGTCACTTTAGTTGTCATCAAGGGTAGTATACTATATATACATCACATATATGTGGCCTCTGAATCGATGGCTCGAAGTCGGTGGGGGAGGGGATAATTTGACCAAGCTATCTTGGTCTTGGTATGTGTTACGGTATAGCTAGGTCGTGTTGATATATATATATATGCCCTCGAGACGGCTTAAAGCGTGTGTGCGTGGGGAGACGGTGGTGGCCGGAGGGGACACAACCTTCACGAGGCCAGGTAATGTTTTAGTTGTGAGAGGCATGTGCCACATCAAAAAGTTATGCTTATAGTATTGAAATATCACACCACCTTAATTACTTGTCCACATGCATGTGGTTGTGGTCTCACCCTGTAACACCCAAGATGCGATCCTATCATTATTTTGGCGGGAGGGCCTTGACAAGGATACAAGCACATCTCGTCGTTTCGCAAGAATGGATATTGTTACAAGTACATGTACAAAAGAGATGAGTATATGGAATTGGTTACACTCGCCACAAGCTACAACATGAACAACACAATACAACAATATATTCAATCACCATGTAGAAGGGCAGGGTCTGACTATGGAAAAAGTCAAACGATAAAAGAACGACGTCCATCCTTGTTATCCCAGACTACTAGCCTGGAACCCATCCTATGATCGATGAAGAAGAAGAACTTCAAATCAAACAATCATCACGCTCACGTCAAAGTATCACTTTACCTGTACCTGCAACTGTTATGTAGTAATATGTGAGCAACACAGACTCAACAATGTCATTTCCAAAGGTATCAAGACTAGAAAAGCTTAATGGGTGGGGTATGGTTAAGTGGTGAGGCTGTAGCAAGCAACTTAGCATTTATTTGAGTGTCTAACTTACGAGTACAACAATAAGAGGGGGTGATCTACACATAAATGGGCGTGAACTAGAATGATCACAAAGTGATCCTAAACACATACCTATGAGTCAGACATAACCCCGCTGTGTCCTCTCTCAGATACAGAGCTCACGAGTAGAGACAGTCACGGTTACGCAAACAGTTGGCATATTTTAATTAAGTTTACTTCAAGTTTGCTATGACCGGGTGTTAAACAAAGTTTCCAAGTTGCCACATAACCGCGGGCACGACTCTCAGAAAGATCTAACCCTACAGGGGTGCTCCAAAAAGTCCATCACAATCTACTAGAAGCTGCGTCAGAAACTTGGACCATGGAAAACTCGTGACCTCCTTGGATTCCTGGTGGAAAACTTCAACCTCGAGATAGCCCAAAGTATCCTCGGAGTCCCTCGCACAAGATGTTCGAGAAGGGTAAAGTAAATCCAGCAAGGCAGCCCGACGTATCGACAATCCAGATAGGAGCCGTGTATCTTGTTCTTAGGACACGATGAATAAGCTAAGCATACGGTGGGCTGATAGACATATCCCGACTTGCCCCATGTTGGCCCTGCACGATGCTCTGTTTTGTACCAGCACCATCAGCACCGGCCCCTTGTATTATGTTGAATTACTCCTTGGGTTCATGACGCCCTATGTTTTAATACTGATATTCTGTATTGCTATGTTTGGAAAATATAGTACCCATGTTGGGCCTTGCCAGACGAGTTTTATCCCAAAACAAAAATCTAGGGGGGTCCCCTTAAGAACCACAAGCATGTTAGGAGCGCTCAATTAGGGAATATAACATCGGTACACAAGTAACTAGGGCGGCAAAGATGGAACAAAACACCAGGCTAGAAGGCCAAGCCTTCCACCTTTTACCAAGTATATATGTGCATTAAATTAATTACCAATATTATGGTGACATAACAAGTAATCCATTTGTCACACGGAAAACAACTGCACCTGCAACTAGCAACCCTATAAGAAGGCTGAGAAAGCAGTAACTTAGCCAAACAAGGGTTTGGTGGGTTGTGGAGGGGGTTAGAGGCTCTTCATGGCAATGCTGGGAGGCTGGCATTTAAGTGGTAGGAAGCGAGACATAGCAAAAGAAATGACACAACTAGCATGACAATGATAGTAATGATATCTAGGGAAATGATCATCTTGCCTGTGATCCCGCTTGGAAGAAGAACCAATCCATGAAGTAGACGACCCGACGTAGTCAAATGAATCCTCACACTCTGAAGCGGTTCAGAACTCTATCGAGAAGAAACAAATCGGAACAACAATCAACACACGATAACACCACACATATTCATGACAAGATGCACAATCAAATATGATGCATGACCATTTCAATTAAGCAAGGCATGGCAAAGCACAACAATCAACTCGTACAACATTAACTGAAGCTCAATATGCAACGAGTTGCATATTGACGAAACTCCACGTTCGAATATTTAGTTCACTCCCATTTAGGTACACAATAATATTAAATGTTGTTAAACATGGCAAGAGGTGAAGCATAAATAAACTACACCATCTAGGCATTTCAAATGAGGTCGGAAACAACATATAGCATTTCTGAAATGACCCCATATGTTAAATTTATAAATTGATCAAGATCTGAACTAAACACATTTTATATTTATTAAACAACAAAATAAAGTAGACCGTGCGATTCTAGATGTCATTGTAGTCAATTTACATATATAGATCATCTAAAATGGAGCTACGGTCTAAAAGATATGATCAACACGATCCCGATGAGTTTGATAAGTTCTACAACTTGGCTCTCAGGGCTGAAGCGGCTTTGCTCAAAGTGGAGAATTCAAGGAAGCGCTTAAGATATTCCAGTTCCTCGTCCTCAGCTCAGGTGGTTCACAAGCAGCAGAAATATTGGGTGTCTCCTCCTCCTCGGCAGATTCAGCAGTTCAAGCAGTCACGTGGTCGTGGTTCTTCCCACCCACCCAACCCATCCTTCTAGCAGAGGTTTCAGCAGCACAAGCAAGGGAATCCTCAAGTGCAATTTCGTCCGCTGTTAGAGGTGACTTGTCACAAGTGTGGGCAAAAGGTTCACTACTCTAACAAGTGCACCACTCAGCAGCGTCTTCCGTTTCCTCCTCCAGTCAAGCCTCCAGGCAATGCAATGGTGAAGTTCAATCCCAAGTGTGCGAGAGTCAATATGGTGAATGCAGCAGAAGCAGAGAACTCCTCAGATGTGATCATGGGTAATCTCTTGGTTAATGATATTCCTGCAAAGGTTTTATTTGATTCTGGTGCATCACATTCATTCATTTCAAGGCCTTTTGTTACAAAGCATGATCTTGTGATAGAAGACACTCCTAGGCCGTTTAAAATCATTTCTCCGGGCATGCAAATGGCTTCAAATGGGTTTGTTCCTGATGTCTCTGTCAAGATGGGCACCTATTCGTTTTTGGCTTCTCCAATTGTCTTTGGCAAGTCCGATATTGATCTGATCCTTGGTATGGATTGGCTGGCTATGAACAAGGCATATACTGATTGTGAATCAAAAGAAGTCAAGCTGACTCATCCTTTGGAGGACGTAATTATCTTCGCAGCGCATGATGACACGATCCGTCTGTTTTCCTTAACTTAGAAGGGTGAGATCTCTCCAATTTCTCAATCCCAGTGGTCTGTGAGTATGAATATGTATTTCCGGAAGAACTGACAAGAATGCCTCCGAACCAGGCACTTGAGTTCATAATTGAGCTTGAACCGTGAACTGAACTAGTATGCAAGTGGCCGTATAAACTGGGTCTAGAAAAGCTCAAAGAGTTGAAGAAGGAGCTGGATGATCAAGAGCGTCTCGGTCTGATCAAACAAAGCTCATCTCCTTGGGGTTGTGGAGTTTTGTTTGTCAAGAATAAGGATGGAACAGATCGACTCCGTGTCGATTACCGTCCATTGAATAAGAAGACGATCAAAAACAAGTATCCACTTCCCAACATCAATGAATTGTTCGAGCAATTGAAAGGGGCCAAGATTTTCTCTAAGCTTGATCTCAGGATGGGCTATCATCAGATCTGCATTTGTGAAGAAGAAATTCCCAAGACTGCTTTCAGGACAAGCTTTAGCTCTTATGAGTACACAGTGATGTCTTTTGGTCTCGCCAATGCTCCACCGACCTTCTGTCAGATGATGAATTATATCTTCTCCCCATTCAAGAATGAATTTGTCTTGCTGTATCTTGATGACATTCTGGTATTTTTTAAACCAAGGAATAGCATGAATAACATCTCTAACTTGTGCTTGATAAGTTAAGAGAGCATAAGTTCTATGCTAAGTTTTCAAAATGTGAGTTCTGGTTGAAGAAAGTTGTGTACCTTGCGCACATCATCTCTGCCGAGGGCATCAAAGTTGATCCGTCAAAGGTGTAGGCCATTGTTGAGTGGGAACCTCCTCAGAATGTGAAGCAACTTCGAAGCTTTCTTGGGCTTGCAAGCTATTGCAGAAGGTTCGTTGAGAACTTCTCCAAGATTTCTAAGCCTCTGGCAAGCCTTCTTCAGAAGAGTGTGAAGTTTGTCTGGTCTCCAGAGTGTCAGTTGGCCTTCGACACACTCAAAGAGAAACTCACCTCTACTCCAGTCTTGAGTCCTTCTAATGATTCCAAGCCTTATCAAGTGTTCTGTGATGCCTCTCTTCAAGGTCTTGGTGCAGTTCTGATGCAAGAGATGATAGCTTATACCTTGAGGCAGTTGAATCCAAGTGAGAAGAATTACCCCACTCATGATCTTGAGTTCGCGGCAGTGGTACATGCTCTGATGACTTGCAGACATCTCTTGCTTGGCACACAGGTTGAGGTCTACGCCGATCACAAGAGTCTCAAATACATCTTCACCCAACCTAGTCTCAATCTTCGCCAAACTCGTTGGGTGGAAATGATCCAAGATTATAATCCGAGCGTTGACTACACTCCAAGAAGAGCAAATGTCATTGCAGATGCTTTGAGTAGAAAGGCTTATTGCAACAGTCTCATTGTGAAGCCTCTCCAACCTGATCTTTTTGAATATTTCAGGAAGCTCAACCTTCAGTTAGTACCTCAGGGATTTCGTGTTAATCTCCTGATTTCTCCTACCTTGGAAGACCAAGTCCGACAAGCTCAACTTCTTGATGTGATGGTGAAGAAAGTTAAGATTGGCTTGGCAAATAGCATTCCAAAATATAAGTCCTTCCGTGTTGATGACAGAGATACCTTGTTCTTCGAGGACCACCTTGTCATTCCGACAGGAGAGCTCAGGAAAGTTATCATGGATGAAGCCCATAATTCCCTTCTCTCGATACATCCAGGAAGCTCCAAAATGTATCAATATCTGAAGCAGACCTTCTGGTGGACTCGCATGAAACTTGAGATTGCTCAGTTTGTGAACGAGTGTGATGTGTGTCGCAGAGTGAAGGCAGAGCATCAACGTCCAATAGGTCTTCTGCATCCCTTGCCTATGCCCGAGTGGAAATTCGATCATGTGGAGATGGATTTTGTCACTGGGTTTCCGAAGTCCAAGAAAGGCAACGATGCCATCTTCGTCGTCATCGACAAGTTGACCAAAGTTGCTCATTTCCTAACACTCAAAGAGTCTATCTCGGCAGCTCACCTCGCAGAGTTGTATACGTCAAGGATAGTCTTGTTGCACGGTGTTCCTATGCTCATTTCTTCAGATCGTGGAAGCATCTTTACTTCCAAGTTCTGGGATTCGTTTCAGTCTGCGATGGGTACTAAGATTCGTTTCAGCACAACTTTCCATCCTCAGACAAGAGGGCAAGTTGAGAGAGTCAATCAGATCCTTGAAGATATGCACAGAGCTTGTGTGATTTCTTTTGGCATGAAGTGGGAAGATTGCCTACCATTTGTCGACTCCTCATACAACAACAGCTTTCAAGCAAGCTCAGGCAAGGCCCCATTCGAGATTCTATATGGCAGGAAGTGTCGTACCCCGCTCAATTGGTCAGAGACTGGTGAGCCTCACATTCTTGGGAATGACATGATTGCTGAAGTAGAGGAAATGTGTCATGTCATTCGGGATAATCTCAAAGCAGCGCAGTCCCGTCAGAAGAGCTACTGCGATAGCAAGCATCGTGACATGACTTTTCAGCTCGATGATTTTGTGTATCTGAAAGTGTCTCCCATGAAGGGCACTCAGCGCTTTGGCATCAAAGGAAAGCTCGCTCCTCGCTTTTTTGGTCCTTTCAGAATTGTTGGCAAGAGAGGCGATCTTGCATATCAGTTAGAGCTACCTTCCAACTTCTCAAATGTGCATGATGTGTTTCACGTCTCTCAGCTCCAGAGATGCTTCAAGACTCCCGAGTGCACAATTGATATCCAGGATATCAATCTCTAGCCCGACCTATCCTAGCATGAGCATCCGATAGCAATACTTGAAGAGACTGAGCGCAAAACCCGCTATAAGTCAATCAAGTCCCTCAAAGTGCAATGGTCACATCACTCAGACAAAGAAGCCACTTGGGAGCGCAAGGACTACCTCCGTTCTGAGTACCCGGAGTTCTTCTAGTCATAGATCTCGGGTCGAGATCCTCTTGTAGTGTGGGAGAGTTGTGACAGCCCCAATCTTTTCCTTCCTTCTTTGTAACTCCTTTCCAGATTTGGCAACCTTGTGATGCAATGTGAATGGATGTGAGACTTGGTGTTGTTGTCATTTCATGTGCATCATGCATCATGCATACCATTTATTCCTTTTGCTTCTTATTTGATATGTGTTGTGGTGCCAACTTGATGGTGTGTTGTGTGACAGTATATGTGATGGGGCGATCTTGTGATGTGTGGTGTGGGTGCAACAAGAGCCCTTCAAAAAACCCTTAGTTATACCATGTATAAAAACCCTTTCTTTTAAATAACTTAGTGCAGATTTGTAGTTTTCTGTTTTGGCCTATTAAAAATGTTCAAGTTATTTAATACCCCTTTTAAATATTTGTGGGTGGCAAGACACACTTATTTGAATTTATTTTTTTCCTTTTGTTTTATTTTAAAACACACGGACATTCCAATAAAACATGTTATTCTCCTTTATTCTAAAATGCCGCGCCTATTTTTATAAATAGGAGGAACATTTTAGAGGCTTATTTTTATTTTTTTTTCATTTTTTTCTATTTCTTCCTACCCTAGCCTCTAATTCAAAAACTGGTTGCATTATTTATAAGTCAGCCCAGTGTTAAGTCTTGAGAGAGAGAGAGAGGCCCATGGCCTAGTACCCCTTCGAGCAGCCCACCCCACGTTCGTCTTCCTCCTCGCGCAAGTCACCCCTGTATGATCCCCTCCTCCACCACTGATGCTCCCCAGCCAGCATTAGACGGCCAGGAGCATGGGGATGGGGCTATTTACGAGCCCTGGTGTGACCTAGGGATGCGTGCATTCCTCCTCCTCCGCCGCCATCCTCTTCCCTCCTTCTATCCTCCTCTGTAGTTAGATTCTATAGCTTCAGTTTGCAGAGAGGTTCACAGAGAGAGAAAGCAGAGTTGCTTGCCTCGTCCCCGCCGTCTCCCTCGTCGATGGTAGCTCCTCGGGGGAGATCTAGATGGCCACGAGGTTGCCGGAATCCCCGCCGTTCCATTCCCATCGCTAGGGGAGTCCGGAGACCTCCCTGGGGTCGCCTCCGCGTCGCCGGAGCCGAAGCAGGAGAGCTTCGCCCTCGTGCCCCTGGGTGAGCGCCTCGTCCTCGTGCCCCTGGGTGAGCCGCCGTCGTCTTTCCCTTTCCTTCCTCTGCGTTCCGCTCGCGTTGCGTAGGTGGTAGCACCGGCTTGCTAGGTCGCAAGGCGCAGCAGCAACAGTTTCGCATCCGTAGCAGCTTCACGTAGCAGGTAGCGCAGTAGCAGGTACATCGAGTAGCAGCAGCTACGATGCTGCAGTAGTAGCATTATGCCGTAGCAGGTCGCGTAGCAGCGGGAGTCGAGCCGCTCATCGCGTCGCCGTGCTCTGCCATGGCCCAGGTGCAGCAGATCCGTCGCGCAGCCGCTGAAGCCTCGCATGTGGTGGGCTAGGCACGGGAATGGAATCCCGTAGGGTCCCTCGTCCCCCGCCGGTAGGTCCTCGCCACCATAGACGCCTTTCTGCTCGCCGGCGTCATCTCCTTCTTCTCTGTAGCTTCGGCCCGGAGGTAGGAGAAGCCCCAAGGGATAGGTTATCTGAGGTGAACCCGTCCATTTCTGTGCAGTACTGACCCCGTATTGTAGTGGTGCGAGCACAACGCCCAAACGGGAGGGTCGTGGGTTCGAATCACCCTGCCCCCTTTTATTTTCCGTTGCCTGAAGTTAGCAGAGGCGTGCCCCCTTTTATTTTCCGTTGCCTGAAGTTAGCAGAGGCGTGGCTTCAGTAGAGGAGGCCTTCGACCCCCTCTCAAACCAGCAATGCGGCAGTAGCGCAGTGGTGCGCTGTGTGTGTGTGTTAGCAGGGTGCAGGTTCGAATCCCTCTGACCCCTTTTATTTTTCGTTGCAGTGGTGCGCTATGTGTTTGTTTGTGTGTTAGCAGGATGCATGTTCGAATCCCCCTGGCCTTTCCGTTGCCTAAAGTTAGCAGAGGCGCAGTGGTGCGCTAATGTGTGGCTGACAGTGGGCCACAGGGGCCCACACCTCATTTAGTGAGGGGGTCGTGGCCACTGCCAGGTAGGTCCCCCTCCTATTTTTGTTGTGGTATTTTCCAGTGTGTGTTGTGTTGAGGTTGTGTGTGAGTGTGTGGCTGACAATGGGCCACAGGGGCCCACATGTCATTTAGTTGCCTGAAGTTAGCAGAGGCGTGGCTTCAGTAGAGGCCCCTTTTATTTTTCGTTGCCTGAAGTTAGCAGAGGCGTGGCTTCAGTAGAAGAGGTCTTCGACCCCCTCTATAACCAGCAATGGGGCAGTAGCGCAGTGGTGCGCTATGTGTTTGTTTGTGTGTTAGCAGGATGCAGGTTCGAATCCCCCTGGCCTTTTCGTTGCCTGAAGTTAGCAGAGGCGCAGTGGTGCGCTAATGTGTGGCTGACAGTGGGCCACAGGGGCCCACACCTCATTTAGTGAGGGGGTCGTGGCCACTGCCAGGTGGGTCCCCCTCCTATTTTTGTTGTGGTATTTTCCAGTGTGTGTGTTGTGTTGAGGTTGTGTGTGAGTGTGTGGCTGACAGTGGGCCACAGGGGCCCACATGTCATTTAGTGAGGGGGTCGTGGCCACTGCCAGGTGGGTCCCCCTCCTATTTTTGTTGTGGTATTTTCCAGTGTGTGTGTTGTGTTGAGGTTGTGTGTGAGTGTGTGGCTGACAGTGGGCCACACGGGCCCACATGTCATTTAGTGAGGGGGTCGTGGCCACTGCCAGGTGGGCCCCCCTCCTATTTTTGTTGTGGTATTTTCTAGTGTGTGTGTTGTGTTGAGGTTGTGTGTGAGTGTGTGGCTAACAGTGGGCCACAGGGGCCCACACCTCATTTAGTGAGGGGGTCGTGGCCACTGCCAGGTGGGTCCCCCTCCTATTTTTGTTGTGGTATTTTCCAATGTGTGTGTTGTGTTGAGGTTGTGTGTGAGTGTGTGGCTGACAGTGGGCCATAGGGGCCCACATGTCATTTAGTGAGGGGGTCGTGGCCACTCCCAGGTGGGCCCCCCTCCTTATCATATATTTTCTGTTATTTTTTATTATTTGTGTTAAGTAGGAATATTTCCATTTCTGGAAATGTCCACATATGGACTTGTCAAATTGGGCAGGCTCAAGAACAGCCATGTTTGTGAATATGTTGTAGTTTCATGTGTGCTAGTTTTTCTTTCATTGTTTGTGGTGTTTTTCTGAATGCAACATGGGGAGTATGATATATGGATTTGGGGTTAAAAATCCCAAGGAATCCAATGGTGGTACTGGTTTTTGGTTTTGAGCATTTCTGTAGAAATTCCCCTTGTGGTGATGTGGCAATAGTTTTATCGGTGTAGGGTGGTTCATGTGCATGGTTAGAGGTAGTGCATGCTTGCATCATTATGTCTGTGGCATCATCTTCTTGCTGGTATTTATTTCCTCCTGGTTTTCTTTTGGGTAGCAAATGGGACCGGAAACGAGTTCGAAGAGTCCGGCGAATTCATACAGGAAGATCAGTATCAGTTCCACTATGAAGAAGTCACAGGCAAGATGATCGTGACCTTGACACCGTTTGTAGCTTTGTTTTGCTTAGTGATACGTTTCCTTCGTTACATCTCCATTGCATACCACATGATATATAGGCCATCAAACATTGCCATGAAACCTCAAACACCTCCCCCCTAGCAAATATTGTTTGGCTAAGTTAGGCTTGCTCAACCACTAATGGTTAGCGTTGCTAGTTGTAGGTGACAGTTGGTCCATGTGATAACATGTGTATTTGATATCATCATATTTAATTGCTATATAATTAATGCACTTGTATACTTAGTAAATAACGGAAGGCCTAGCCTTTTGTCGGGTGTTTTGTTCCGTTGTTGCCAAGTTAGTTCCAGCTACCGGTGTTTTATTTCATAACTGAGCGCTCCTAACACGTTCGGGGTTGTTATGGGGACCCAATTTTGGAGTTAATTTGCTAATAACTTAATATTAAAAAGCATAGGGAATACAGATACGTCTCAAACGTATCTATAATTTTTGATGGTTTCATGCTGTTATCTTGTCATCTTTGGATGTTTTATCTACCTTTTATATCTTTTTGGGGACTAACTTATTAATTCAGTGCCAAGTGCCAGTTCCTGTTTTTCTGTGTTTTTGGCTCTTTTTAGATCTGATTTTGGAACGGAGACCAAACGGAATAAAATCCCCGAAATAAATTTTCCCGAACGGAAGAAGATCAGGGGGCTTGTGGGCCAAGCCAGGAGAGCTACAAGGAGCCCACAAGCCCTGTAGCTGCCACTAGGGGGCGGCGGCTAGCAGGCTTGTGGCCTCCCTCGTGCCCCCAGACCTAGCTCCTTCGCCTATATATTCCCTAAAATACAGAAAAAAATTTAGGGAATCCACGAAAACACTTTTCCACCACCGCAAGCTTCCGTTTCCGCGAGATCTCATCTGGAGGCCCTTCCCGGTGCCCTACCGAAGGGGACTTTGGAGTTGGAGGGCTTCTACATCAACATCATCGCCCCTCCAATGACTCGTGGGTAGTTCACTTCAGACCTACGGGTCCGTAGTTAGTAGCTAGATGGCTTCTTCTCTCTCTTGGATCTTTAATACAAAGTTCTCCATGATCTTCATGGAGATCTATCCGATGTAATCCTCTTTGGCGGTGTGTTTGTCGAGATCCGAAGAATTGAGGATTTGTGATCAGATTATCTATGATATATATTTGAGTCTTTGCTGATTTCTTATATGCATAATTAGATATCCTTGTAAGTCTCTCCGAGTCTTGGATTTTGTTTGGCCAACTAGATCTATGATTATTGCAATGGGAGAAGTGCTTGGTTTTGGGTTCTTACCGTGTGGTGACCTTTCCCAGTGACAATAGGGGCAGCAAGGCACACATCGTGTAGTTGCCATCAAGGGTAACAAGGTGGGCTTTGTCGTAGATATGAGATTGTCCATCTACATCATGTCATCTTGCTTAAGGCGTTACTCTGTTCTTTTGGACTTACTACACTGGATGCATGCTCGATAGCGGTCGACGTGTGGAGTAATAGTAGTAGATGCAGAAAGTATCGGTCTACGTATTTTGGACGTGATGCCTATAGATATAATCATTTCCATAGATGACGTCACGACTTTGTGCGATTCTCTCAATTGCTCGACAGTAATTTGTTCACCCACCGTCTACTTGCTTTCATGAGAGAAGCCACTAGTGAACACTACGACCCCCGGGTCAATTCACACCTATCATTTCCACCTTCGCCTTTACTTTGCTTTGTTACTTTGTTGCTTTTAGTTCTCACTTGGCAAACAATCTGTAAGGGATTGACAAACCCTTCATAGCGTTGGGAGCAAGTTTTTTGTGTTTGTGGAGGTACTTGTGATACTCCTTCACTGGATCGATACCTTGGTCCTCAAACTGAGGGAAATACTTACCACCGCTGCGCTACATCACCCTTTCCGCTTCGAGGGAACACCAACGCAAGGCTCCAAGGCCACGGGGGAAATCCTTTGCATATTTGCCTAGGAAGTCCCTTAAAGCGTAGCCATAGCAGAACGATTCTTGGTGCCGTTGCTGAGGAGTATCAAGACAAGAACAGTCTCCCGTCAGCACGTTTCTGGCGCCGTTGGAAGGTCTTTTGTTGCAGTAGCAGAAGTATTTCTGGCACCTGTTGCCGGGGAAGGAGAGATCTAACCAACTAGGTCTCACAAACTCATCTCTTGCATTTACTTTTTTGCCAGTTGCCTCTCGTTTTCCTCTCCACCACTTCACATTCGCCGTTTTCATTTGCCTTTTTCCTTTGCCGCTTTCTTTTGCCTTTTTGCCATTTTCCTTCACCGGTTTTCTTGCTTTCTTGTGTGTTTGTTTGTTTGTTGAAGTCATCATGGCTGAAAACACCAAACTCTGTGACTTCTCGAGTACCAATAATAATGATTTTATTAGTACTCCGATTGCTCCCACCACTAGTGCGGAATCGTATGAAATCAACGCAGCTTTGCTGAATCTTGTTATGAAAGAGCAATTCTCTGGCCTTCCTAGTGAAGATGACGCATCCCATCTCAATACCTTCATTGAGCTTTGTGATATTCAAAAGAAAAGAGATGTGGATAATGACGTGATTAAGTTGAAGCTTTTTCCTTTCTCGTTGCGAGATCGCGCAAAAACTTGGTTTTCTTCTTTGCCTAAAAATAGTATCGATTCTTGGGATAAGTGCAAAGATGCTTACATATCCAACTAGTTTCCGCCGGCTAAGATCATCTCATTACGTAACGATATCATGAATTTCAAGCAACTTGATCATGAACACATTGCACAATCTTGGGAGAGGATGAAGCTTATGATTAGAAATTGTCCCGCTCATGGCTTGAGTTTGTGGATGATTATACAAATCTTTTACGCTAGCTTGAATTTCGCTTCTCACAATATCTTGGACTCCGCCTCAGGTGGAAAGTTCATGGAAATCACGTTAGGAGACGCTACAAAACTCCTAGACAATATCATGACCAACTACTCTCAGTGGCACACTAAAAGGTCACCTGCTAGCAAAAAGGTACATGCTATAGAAGAAATTAACTCGCTTAGTGCTAAGATGGACGAGTTGATGAATTTGGTTGCTTGTAGAAATGCTCATTTAGATCGTAATGACATGACACTATCTTCCTTGATTGAGAGTAGCAACGGTAGTTTGGACGTGAATTTTGTTGGTAGGAACAATTTTGGCAACAACGATGCTTTTAGAGGAAACTATGTTCCTAGGCCTTTTCCTAGTAACTCCTCTAACAATTATGGCAATTCCTACAACAACACTTATGGAAATCACAACAAATTACCCTCTGGTTTAGAGAGTAATATCAAAGAGTTCATCAACTCTCAAAAGATTTTCAATGCGTCCATAGAGGAAAAACTACTCAAAATAGACGATTTGGCTAAGAGGATTGATAGGATGTCTGGTGATATTGATGCTTTGAAAGTTAGATGTGCTCCTCCCAAGGTCAACTTGGATGAAACTTTGAAAGCTATGCGTGTCTCCATGAATGAGAGCAAAGAAAGAACCGCCCAAATTCGCGCTAGGCATGAAAGGTTTAAAAGGGTGTGTTCTAGTGATGCAAATCACGAAGATCTTAAAGTGCTTGGTGTGACTCCTCTTGAATATTTGTTTTCGCGTGTCAAACCTATTGATAAAGGGGCTGGATATGAATCCACTTTGGTTGAAAAACGCCCCAATGATTCGGAGTCCACCCATCTTGATAATAAAGGTGTGGAGAGTGGAGTAGAAGAAATCAAAATTTTGGGTAGTAATGAAACTCCCACTTTGGATTTCAAGGAATTCAATTGTGATAATTTCTCCTTGTTTGAATGCATTTCTTTGATGCAATCCATTGCAAACTCTTCACATGCTTATAGCCAAAGCAAAGCCTTTACCGCGCATATCATAGATGCTATGACGAAATCTCTTGAAGAGAAGCTCTAATTAGAAGTCTTTATACCTAGAAAACTTCATGATGAGTGGGAACCTACTATCAAAATGAAGAAAAAAAACTATGAGTGCAATGCTTTGTGTGATTTGGGTGCTAGTGTTTCCGCGATTCCAAAGTCATTATGTGATACTCTTGGTTTTCATGAGATTGAAGAGTGTGCTCTTAATTTGCATGTTGTGGATTCTACTGTCAAGAAACCCATGGGAAGGATCGATGATGTTCTTATTGTTGCAAATAAGAACTATGTACCCGTGGATTTCATTGTACTTGACATAGATTGCAATCCTTCATGTCCCATTATTCTTGGTAGACCTTTCCTAAGGACTATTGGTGCTATCATCAATATGAAGGAAGGGAATATTAGATTTCAATTTCCTCTAAAGAAGGGCATGGAGCACTTTCCTAGAAAGAAAATAAGATTGCCCTATGAATCTATGATGAGGGCTACTTATGGTTTGAGCACCAAAGATGACTATACGTGATTCCATCACTTTTTGCCTAGCTAAGGGCGTTAAACAAAAGCGCTTGTTGGGAGGCAACCCAACGAATCTATCTTTTTTCTTTCTGTTTTGTGTTTTTCACACTTCCATAATTCTGTTATGATTGTGTTTTTTGTGTTTCTTTTTGCATTTGTGCCAAGCAAAACCGTTATGATTAGTCTTGGGGATGATCGTTTGGTCATGCTGGAAAAGACAGAAAGTTTCTGCTCACGAAAAGCATTTTAATTTTTTTATGTAAGAGCTTTTGAGTTGATTCTTTTTGCTGCTGATTGCTACGCAAATTCTTCAGACTGTCATAATTTTTCAGAATTTTTGAAGTACCATAAGTATACGAAGTATACAGATTGCTACAGACTAGTCTGCTGTTAACAGATTCTGTTTTTGTTGTGTTGGTTGCTTATTTTGATGAAACTATGGATAGTATCGGGGGGTATTAGCCATGGAAGATTGAAAATACAGTAACCCAACATCAACATAAGTAGAATTTAAGTTTGCTACAGTGCCTAAGGAAGTGGTGGTTTGCTTTCTTATACTAATGTTATCACGAGTTTCTATTTAAGTTTCATGTTGTGAAGTTTTCAAGCTTTGGGTGAAGTTCTTATGGACAAAGAGATAAAGAGTGGAAAGAGCTCAAGCTTGGGGATGCCCAAGGCACCCCAAGAGATTCAAGGATTCCGTAAAATCCTAAGCTTGGGGATGCCCCGGGAAGGCATCCCCTCTCTCGTCTTCAAATCCATCGGTAACGTTACTTGGGGCTATATTTTTATTCACCACATGTTATGTGTTTTGCTTGGAGCGTCTTGTATCGTAGGAGTCTTTTATTTTTGTTGTGTCACAATCATCCTTGCTGCACACCTAGAGAGAGAGACATGCACTCACGGTGATTTTGTCGAGCTTCACTTATATCCTTCGGTAGACAATTCAGCTCACATGTGCTTCACTTATATCTTTTGAGCTAGTTGATTTTGCTCTATGTGCTTCACTTATATCTTTTAGAGCACAGCGGTGCGTGGCTTGGTAGTTGATCTATTCTTTGAAAGTAGTCTCAAAAGGGGTATTTATCGAAAGGGATACGAAAATTCCACCTTCATGTGCATTGAATAGTTAGAGAAGTTTGATTCGTCTCAATTAGTTTTGAGTTGTGGTTGTGGTAATATTTAAGTTATGTTAGTATGGTGTTGTGGATCTAGAAATACTTGTTTTGAAGGTGCACAAAACCCACCATTAGCCTCCCTCAAAACATCCACCATACCTACCTACTAT
This sequence comes from Hordeum vulgare subsp. vulgare, assembly GCF_904849725.1. NCBI lineage: Eukaryota > Viridiplantae > Streptophyta > Magnoliopsida > Poales > Poaceae > Hordeum > Hordeum vulgare. Next base: position 251,695,846 of record NC_058522.1, on the reverse strand, counting down.
GGCTTTTTCAAAGTCATTCCGAGATATATTGCCATGCAACTACCACCATGACATGTGCCACCACTTCTACATTGCCATTGCATGATCGTAAGATAGCTAGCATGATGTTTCCATTAATGTCTATGCCATGCTAGATCATTGTCACGGTACACTACCGAAGGCATTCCATATAGAGTCATCGTTGCTCTAAGTTTTGAGTTGAAAGTGTGATGATCATCATTGATGGAGCATTGTCCCATGTGAGGAAATAAAAGAGGCCAAAGATGCCCACCAAAAAAAAAGAGGCCAAAGAGCCCATCCAAAACAAAATGTGAGAGAAAAAGACAGAAGGGACAAATGCTACCACCTTTCCACACTTGTGCATATTAAGAACCATGATCTTCATGATTGGGAGTCTCTCGTTTTGTCACCACCATATAGCTAGTGGGAAATTTTCATTACATAACTTGGCTTGTATATTCCAATGATAGGCTTCCTCAAATTTGCCTTAGGTCTTCGTGAGCAAGCAAGTTGGATGCACACCCACTAGTTTTCTTTAAGAGCTTTCACATACTCTTAGCTCTAGTGCACAATTTGTATGGCAATCCCTACTCATTCACATTGATATATATTGATGAGCATCTCCACAGCTCATTGATATGCCTAGTTAATGTGACCATCTTCTCCTTTTTTTGTCTTGCAACCTCCACCACACTCCACGCCACTTATAGTGCTAAAACCATGGCTCACGCTCATGTATTGCATTAGAGTTGAAAAGGTTTGAGAAAGTAAAGGTGTGAAAACAATTACTTGGCCGATACCGGGGTTGTGCATGATTTAAATTCGTTGTGCAATGATGATAGAGCATAGCCAGACTATATGCTTTTGTAGAGATAACTTTCTTTTGGCCTTGTTATTTCGAAAGTTCATGATTACCTTGATAGTTTGCTTGAATTATTATTGTTTCCACGTCAATAGAAAACTATTGTTTTGAATCTAATAGATCTGAACATTCACGTCACATAAGAGTAGTTACAAAGGACATCTATGCTAGGTAGCATGAAAGCATCAAAAATTCATTCTTTATCACTTCCCTACTCGAGGACGAGGAGGAGTTAAGCTTGGGGATGCTTGATACGTCTCAAACGTATCTATAATTTTTTATGGTTTCATGCTGTTATCTTGTCATCTTTGGATGTTTTATGTACCTTTTATATATTTTTTGGGACTAACTTATTAATTGAGTGCCAAGTGCCAGTTCCTGTTTTTCTGTGTTTTTGGCTCTTCTTAGATCTGATTTTGGAACGGAGACCAAACGGAATAAAATCCCCGAAATAAATTTTCCCGAACGGAAGAAGATCAGGGGGCTTGTGGGCCAAGCCAGGAGAGCTACAAGGAGCCCACAAGCCCTGTAGCCGCCACCAGGGGCGGCGGCTAGCAGGCTTGTGGCCTCCCTCGCGCCCCCTGACCTAGCTCCTTCGCCTATATATTCCCTAAAATAGAGAAAAAAAATTAGGGAATCCACGAAAACACTTTTCCACCACCGCAAGCTTCCGTTTCCGCGAGATCTCATCTGGAGGCCCTTCCCGGTGCCCTCCCGAAGGGGACTTTGGAGTTGGAGGGCTTCTACATCAACATCATCGCCCCTCCATTGACTCGTGGGTAGTTCACTTCAGACCTACGGGTCCGTAGTTAGTAGCTAGATTGCTTCTTCTCTCTCTTGGATCTTTAATACAAAGTTCTCCATGATCTTCATGGAGATCTATCCGATGTAATCCTCTTTGGCGGTGTGTTTGTCGAGATCCGATGAATTGTGGATTTGTGATCAGATTATCTATGATATATATTTGAGTCTTTGCTGATTTCTTATATGCATGATTTGATATCCTTGTAAGTCTCTCCGAGTCTTGGATTTTGTTTGGCCAACTAGATCTATGATTCTTCCAATGGGAGAAGTGCTTGGTTTTGGGTTCTTACCGTGTGGTGACCTTTCCCAGTGGCAGTAGCGGCAACAAGGCGCACATCGTGTAGTTGCCATCAAGGGTAATAAGGTGGGCTTTGTCGTAGATATTAGATCGTCCATCTACATCATGACATCTTGCTTAAGGCGTTACTCTGTTCTGTTGGACTTAATACACTAGATGCATGCTGGATAGAGGTCGGCGTGTGGAGTAATAGTAGTAGATGCAGAAAGTATCGGTCTACTTGTTTTGGACGTGATGCCTATAGATATAATCATTGCCATAGATGACGTCATGACTTTGCGCGGTTCTATCAATTGCTCGACCGTAATTTGTTCACCCACCATCTACTTGCTTTCATGAGAGAAGCCACTAGTGAACACTACGGCCCCCGGGTCAATTCACACCTATCGTTTCCACCTTCGCTTTTACTTTGCTTTGTTACTTTGTTGCTTTCAGTTCGGACGTGGAGTATCTGCTCCCGAGCTCATTTGAGCTCGGGTGAACAGTAAAATCGGAAAAAATTCAAAAAATGTTCAAAAACTTCAGAAATTTTTTTGAGACCAACTTTGACAAATGTTTTAAGTGCATGCAAAAATTTGGCATGAACTAACATTTCTACAAGGCGTGGAAAAATAAACAAAATAGACACTCTGAAAATGCGCATTTTCAAAGAATCCATTTTGATTATTTTGCCACGCCTTGTAAAAATGTTAATTCATGCCAAATTTTTGCATGCACTTAGAACTTTTGTCAAAATTGGTCTCAAAAAAATTTCAGAATTGTTTGAACATTTTTAGAATTTTTTTCGATTTTACTGTTCACCCGAGCTCAAATGAGCTCGGGAGCAGAAATGCACTTTCGTTTCAGTTCTCACTTGCAAACAATCTATAAGGGATTGACAACCCCTTCATAGCGTTGGGAGCAAGCTATTTGTGTTTGTGCAGGTACTTGTCATACTCGTTCACTAGATCGATAGTTTGGTTCTCAAACTGAGGGAAATACTTACCACCGCTGCGCTACATCACCCTTTCCGCTTCGAGGGAACACCAACGCAAGGCTCCAAGGCCATAGGGGAAATTCTTTGCATATTTTCCTAGGTAGTCCATTAAGGCGTAGCCGTAGCAGAAGGATTCCTGGTGCCGTTGCTGAGGAGTATCAAGACAAGAACAGTCTCCCGTCAGCACGTTTCTGGCGCCGTTGGAAGGTCTTTTGTTGCAGTAGCAAATACTACCCCGAGGAATCTAATCAACCCCCGTGCGAGTGCTATTCATGAGTGTTGGTCCAAATCAGAGCCACTTGCGGGGGCAACTAGGGGGATGTCTATCCGGCCACTGTACGTAGTGCTCATCCGTCGTGTCCAAAGAACAAGGTGCGCGGATCCTATCGGGATCACCGACACGTCGGGAGGTCTTGCTGGACTTGTCTTACCTTAGCGATATATCTTGCGCACTCGGATTCCGGTGAGACTTTGGTCTTCTTGGAGCTGAGGTTTTCCTCTAAGGAATCTGACGAGATCACGATTTCATGGTAGAGGATTATTATGCGGCCTATGGTAATTTGTGATGGACTAGTTGGAGCACCCCTGCAGGGTTTAATATTTCGAAAAGTCATGCCCACGGTTACGTGGCAAACATGGATATTTGTTAACATCTGTTCTAGACAACTTAAAGTAATTCAAATAAAACTTGCCAACTGAGTGCATAACCGTGACTGTTTCTTTCAGAGCTCCTTCTCTGATCGAGAACACTGTGGGGTTATGAATGGTGTAAGTAGGTGTTCAAGATCACTTAGTGATCATTCTAGTCTTCGACCGTCTTATGTAGACCACCACATGTTAATTCTGTTCTTCGTAAGATAGCCACCATATATGCTTAGGATGCTGCAAAACTCAAACACTTAACCTACCTCACCTATTTAACTTAGTTAGACTCGATACCAAGGTCATGAGATTGTTGAGTCCTCGTGGCTCATAGTTTACTACAAACACACACATGTGCAGGTACCCCAAATGCAGGAGTTCCTGATGATAACCAGCTGAGGTGGGAGTTCGACGAAGATAGTGGCAGGTTGTATGTGACTTATCCCGAGGACTAGAGGCGCATGGTCGTGATCGTGGGACTAGCAAGATGGGATAACATGTTTTACCGTTTATCTTGTCCGTAGTCGGACCCCATCTTATGTATGAATAATGAATGCTTTGCGTGGATTGTAATCTAACATGTGGCGAGTGTAAGCCGAATCTTATACTCATCTCTCTCTTTATGTAATGGAAATGTTATCCTACTTGCGATACACTTAGATGCAACCCTTTCCCCTTATGAGGCCTCGCCCCCAAATAAGGAAAGTGCCGCATCTTGGTCGTTACATAAAAGTGGCTGGAGGAGCCTGAAAATCTACAACGGCCCTACCATAGGAGCGTGACCTATGTCTGGGATTCCCAATTTAGTTTGGTCAACAACGATCACATCACGTAGAACCAATAGTGAGACTAATGTCTCCTCTGCAAAACATAAATTAAGTAACCATGAGTACAAAGGTAATCAGCAAGACTTACATCAGAACTATCTACATATGCATCATTATCAACAAAGGCGGTTGTGGAGTTTATCGCAGAAAGCCAACTTTGACTCTTGGCTAACCTGTACTATGACTACAAGTACTTTCTTTGGGGTGGAACAACGCACTAGAGTCCACATATTCACCAAATCAATACACCACTATGGTTCCACTCCTGTCTCCCTACAAGGAGGCCATCCATAGCACTCACACTTTTTTTGGCGTATTTTAGAGTATCCATTTCAAGTTGTCTATGTACCACATAAGTTTCCAAGTAGTCTATATCCGAGGACGCATCTATTCGAACAAATTAATTCACCTTGCAAGGTATAATTATTCACACCCGCTCTCACCACTTATCAGCATATGCACATCATGCATCTCGGCAACCTTCAAGAAGAAGCACTGGCGTGAGCGTCGGTCACGACCTGACTAACCACACAAGACTCTAGTCCAGGTTTATCACCTATTTGAGACTGAACCCGCAAGGAAGTCCGACAAAAGTTTCCATTACGACCCCAAATGATGTGTACAAGGTTCCCAAGCCCACCTCGACGGATGGTTCTATGCTTGGTACACCCGACCAGTGGTGCATATACCGCGCCATAGCCTACCCGTCTGGTCAGTGCAATGCACAGTCGCCAACACATCCTACAAACACCAGAAACTAGTTGCAACTCCTGGATAGAGATCAAGGCGATTAATAACTCGAGAGAGTCAATTAAGGATCCCAATGTGTGGTAATATCTTGTCTGAGATAACATACACAAAACTCAGTTCTTGAGGACGGTCCCAATGAGACAACCCACCATGTACTCCTACAGGGCCTCTCATCACTACCTTTACCAAACCGGATTCACATACTTAAATCTGACACAGTAGGACGTCTTCACAACCATTCTGATTCATCGCCCAAATGGATCAGACCCGACATGACTCTAAGCATAGCAGGCACAGTAAGCAAGCATGGATGAGTAAGCACAACAAGGCTTAAAGAATTGCTACTCATGCTAAGTGGTTTCAATTATTTACTGTGACAAAGACAGGTCATGCAAAGGAATGGTTCAACTACCGAGAACAAGTAACAGTTGAATCATTGTCGTCCTGATGCATTTAAATGAGAGCAGGAGCGAGAGAGTGGGATTGTATCGAAATGCTCAAGGGGGGTTTCTTTCCTCGCAGTTCTCAAGATACTACTTGTCTTCATTAGTGTCACCGATCACATCGTTGAAACCATCGTCTACCGAGAGGGAACAACACCTCCAAACAGAAAAGAACATCATTTACTTCATGAAAATTTAACACTATGATGCATGATAATGGCATGGCAATGTGATTCTATTTGAGGTAATGCGTCTAGCATCAAGATTAAATGAAGTTGATTTGAACCAATGGTACAAATTCAAACTCCATATGTGATTATTTAAATTTTATTTAATTGAATTGTCCCAAGCAGAAGACATAAGTTGTTCTAACATGCATGAAAGTGCCATAAACATAATTCCTTTGATTTGTGTGATACTTTTTCATATATAAATTATTTCAATCCTTGCTAGGGTTGAATTTCTATGAATTTTTCAGTTTTAGGCATTTTATGGAATTTCCTGATTAGTTTTAGAATCAGAAAATCTTTTAACTGCATCAGCATTACGTCATCTTGACGTCAGCTGGTCAACAGGGTTGGTCAAGGTCAAACCGGATCATTGTCTCCCGTATGTGAGTGGGTCGGCTTTAATTAAAAAGGTTTAATATTAAACTAGGGCTTTATTAGCCCGTAGGGTCCAGTGTTAGTGGCTAAATGGGGAGGAGTTAATTAGCCCTGTCATTAGCACTAATGATAGTGCCATGTCGGCTCCGCCGGGGTTTAACTGCTGGTGACCTCTGGCCACGATGAAGGTCCACCGCAGGGCCACGGAAGTGGTGGAGGATGGCACCAGGGGGTTTCCCTTGCTCTCACACATCTAGGGGTGTCGCAGGAGGTTACAGGGCGGGGTGAGGCGTCAACGGCGACGAGCCAGGCGGCGGCAGGACTCAGGCATGGTGGCCGACTAGATACAACACAAGAGGGAGAGCGTGAGGAGAGGGAAAAGGATGAAGAACTCACGACAATCTCGAGGAGCAGCTAGACGAGCTCGGGGACGAGCCGCAGGCGAAGAATCTACAACGAAGACATCCTGAGGTGTCGGGCCTCGCATGCCTTGCTGGATAGCTTGAGAGGGACGAGACGGAGCTCGTTGTCGGCTCGGAGGGGTGAGGAGAGCGCGACGGCTACAGATAATCGGATTGATATGAAGAAGGAATATGATTAATTAAAAGCATTCTGACGTCATAATTGAAAAGAACTTGAGATCTTCGAAAAAGATTAAATGAGCCACATACGATCGTGGAGAAGAACCTATGGGTTATGGGTGCACTCAAAAGAAACAACCGTTGAAAGATTGCTTAGAAAGGAGATTGTGCTGGTGCAAATTAAGAACTTAATGAGGAGAGACCCTTGAAATAATTTAAAGGATTTGAATGAAAACATGAATCTTCAAAGATATCTACATCACTGTGGATAGAATTGCGAGAGGTGAAAACACAAGAGAGGCTTGGCTAAGAATATCCAACACGAAAAGCATTTAACGAATGAAAAAGGATATGATGAACACCGAGATATTAAATTGAATCCAACAGAGAAGTAAACAAAATGAAGAAATGATGAACTCCAAACTCCTGAGAATCTTCACAATGAATCACGGGATACAACACAGAAGAGAGGATAGCAGATGCAATAATGAAATAAAGGCACTTGGATGAGAATTTAATCTTTGAAGGAAAAGGGCGGGAGGGTGGGAAAAACAAAGACAACTTGAGACAGATGAGACGAACTCTGGAAAGAAATGAGGGATTGATCTTGCAAATTTTGAAAAGGACTGAATTTACTTGAAGAGAAGCACTCCAGATGGAAAACAATTAAAATGACAATTGATTGAGAATATTGATTAGAACTCCCATAGAAATATGAGAACACCACTTAGAAAAGATATGAAATCATCAATTGACATCGATGCAACTCGAATTACCATATTCCAACAAAACAAAGGATGAGGCTTACTAAATAATCTGAAAAAAAATCATGACAAAGATTTCGTTCGATATTTTCGTGGTAAGGTTTGCACGGGCTCGATCGTACATTGGATTTTCATATTGAAATGATTCTCGGATAGGCTCCCTAGGCATAGAGAACTACAAGGCTTGACGAAGCATATGTGACAAAATATATCGAGACTGTGGTGTGTAAGAAATTTCGTGAACAAATGAATCCACTAGATGTCGAACCCCAATAACTACTTGAATTCCCACCCAAGGACTTCCGAAATTTTCCAGTTATGCAATCCGGTCCATGGATACAAGGAGTAAAATCCATCACGCAAGTCCTATCAATAACACTACCCGTCCAATGTATCACATCTGTCAACACATAACCAGAGGTCTCGGAAACTCATCTTCCTTAGACCCTCGTAATCACAACGATACCAATTATACCATTACTGGGTGACGCCAAACTCCTCTATCCACAAAGAGTATTGAAGCAATTTCAAACATCCTCCGTCCTGATATACTAAGGAAACTGAACAATAGCGATGTGTCAAGAATCCGCTGGAGCTCAACTGCCCGGCAGAAATCAAGTCAGTCAAGAGGCACCAAGTAAGAACTTTGTCACATCGATATCATAGAGGTTCCAAAATACCTACGTGATCCTAAAAAACATTTTGAGTGAGAAGAGAAGTAGAATTAGAAGTCCTACGTCAAGATTCCTCGCTACAGAAAAGAAGAGGGGTAAAAAGAATCCTACTCTCCGATATATAACTAGACTTAAGATAGTTTTTCACTAGACTCGACTCGACCAAGTTCAATCAATCAAGGGGGCTGCTAGGTCGGTACTCCTCTCTGATACGAACTTGTAATGCCCAAGATGCGATACTATCCTTATTATGGCACGAGGGCCTCGACAGGGATAGAAGCACATCTCGTCGTTCTGCAAGAATGGATATTGTCAAATTTCGGGCTCCACAAAACACTAAGGATTCGAACTCAGGGGCGTCTATGAAGATCTCTCACGGCCTAACCTTGCCGAGCTCTCTAATCGATGGGAACGACAAAGAACTCACTCGATGGTGCGGGAAACACAGAACGCATGAGTTTACCCAGGTTCGGGCCGCTGCGAAGCATAAAACCCTACTCCTGCTTTGGTGCATTGCCTCTCGTGGAGGTCGATTGATGAACTAGTACAGTGCTTGGGCACCTCCGGAGGCTGGATGACCTAGCGGAGTGCTAGTGGGCGAATTGGTGGTTCGGGAATTCGATCCCTTCTACAAAGCAACCTATCCTCTATTTATAGTGGCGGCCCCGGTCCTCCTCCCTTATCGTTTTAGCGGGAAGGGATCCCACAGTGGCCAATTTTGAAGGGGGACACGGGAACATGCTCCCCTGCACAAAGGTGGTCTTCGCCTGCAAAGTAGCTGCCAGCGTTGTTGGGGCTGGCCAAAGGATGACGTCCGTCCACTCGACGGGCGACCAGGGTCTTGTTGCACCAGAATGGAAACCTTTAGGAGATGCCTTGGGAACCTGCGTTCGTCCTACCCCCCTTTGCACCAAAGGGGAAACTGCTCCGCTCTGCTGTCTGCTGCTCGCCTGTCCTTCCCTTGCGTCACCCTTGACTCATGAGGCCTGGCCTCGCCTTGGAATATCCGCCGCTCCGGAGGGGTCCTGAGGAGGCCCGTGCCGGTCTTGGTGCTGGTCCTCCTCACGAGGCTTGGCCCCTCGTGAGGGTCTTGTCCTGAGTGACGCCGGTCCCATTGGTTTTAGGTCGATGAAGTGGGCCGGCCCTGGGCCGTAGGCAGGCAGGTCTGGGTAACCCCATTCCCAGAACGCTGACAGTAGCCCCCGGGCCCAAGGCGCATCGTGGTTGGCTTCTTGGCGAAGCCTGGAGGGCGGCCTGAAGCATCGCGTCCCCTATTTGCCTACGGGCCAGGCCGCACACGCTTCCAGCAGCCATGTGGTGACGCTCTCGCTCCCCGAGGCGTTCGCGAGGCGTCTGGGGTGTGCCAGGCCATGACGGCATGATCTCCTAGAACCATGCAGGCCATCATTGCTCCCATTGAATGGCATAGGTGCGGCCTGTCCACTGCCAACGGCCCTCGCGAATGTGACCGCTCGATGGACAGGTGAGGCGATGTTGGCTGCAGCGCTCCCGTCGACCCTCCTCGTGACCCTCGTGAGGCGCGCGACACTCGCTCTTCCACATCGGTTGGTGGCTGTGACTCGCCTATAAATCTGCCCCGCCCCCACTAGGGGGGAGGCGATGCAATCTCGAGCTTCTTCTTCGCTTCCTCTGCTCGCCGCGAGAAAACCTCCTCTCCCGTTCGTTCCTTGTCTTCATGGCGTCCCCCGGAGACGGTCTCGGTCTGGGGAAGCGCACGATGCCTCTGACGCCTCTGTCTGCTCCCGGAGGCAGCGATGGAGGGCCCTCGGGGCCTTAGCGTGCCCGTCACCACTGGGCTCTGGCGGCGAGTAAGCCCCTTTCTTGAATTTCCTTTACGTGTCGCCTCTTCTGCAGCTTGGTGGCTGATTTCCTCTCTCCTCTAGCACGCCCTTCTCCAAGAAGCCCAATCTTGGCGAGCTTCAAGAGGAGGTCAAGGGGCTGCGTGCCCAGCTTGACAGCGCCAAGGCCGCCCTCCAGGCCACCCGCCACGGTGAGGCGAAGGCCAAGTCGGAGCTGGCATTGTTGCAGCAACAGGTCAAGGATGTGGCCGACACTGTTCAAGCCACCCAGGACGAGGCGTCGTATGCCCGGCTGATGGCGTCACAGGGCGCCAAGCAGTTTGCGGACATCGCCAGCCGAGTGGTTGCCGCGGCGCACCGATTCACGGGAGAGGCTCCGGCGCTGCCCAACATGAGGAGTGATGGGGGTTACCTCGCCATCTTCGAGAAGGTGGTGCAGGCGCTGGAGACCGGCATCTCTCGGGTGGAGGAGGAGAGTGCGTCCAGCGCGCGCGAGCTTCTGGGCCTTGCCTTGACGCTCGTCTTCTCCAATTTGCGCCGCCTCATCATAGAGCTCGATCTCCAGCGCGTGGCCGAACCCATGCCCGCCGCGTCCCAGTGTCTTCTCCGGGAGGAAGTCCGCCTGCGTGTGGACGCCTTGGTGGAGCGGTATGTCTAGGTGCCCGCATCGAGCAAGGAGGAGGGCCCCGACGCCGAGCCTGCTGGCGTCGTGGGTGATGTCGGTAGCCCCTCCCTTGTGGCGTCCTCAGCCTCTGTCTCCTTCCCTTGTAATAGTGGATCAAGAAGCTTGCCCTGTCAGGCGTTAAAAATTTTGTTCGTTACCTTCGTTGTTTTCTTTTTCCTTTCACTCCTAGATTGATGGCTTGCTCGCCGGTGGTCATCGCGGCTTGGCTTCGAGGTTTAGGGTCCGACACTACCCCAACCACTGCTTGGGAGTGACGGGGTCGGGGCCGTCATTAGGTCCTCTCCTCCCAAGGCACCGCTCATGCTGCCGCACGTTCGGTCGATGGCCTCCTTCCTTGCCGCTGCTGAATCCTTAGCCTCTGCATCCCTCCGTTAGCACGCATGTTCCTAATTCATTATTAGTTTGATGTGAGACGAGAAGGCTCCAGTTCGGGCCCTCGGGGTACTTAGATCGTGGGTTGGTGTCGGTCCCTCGTGTAGTTCCTCCTGTGTAGCTTCTGTTTCGTAGGTGGGACGGGGTGAAGATTGTCGGCGTTCTAGGATTGGGGGTACCCATGAAAGGATCGATATGGTTGACTAGAGCGGGGTGAATAGGAAACGACCACTTTTTAATTAATCTTAGCAAGTTAGGGTTAGCAACATAAGGGTTATCTAAAATGTCAACAAGGAGGTGAACCTATATGATGCTACCAACAACGATAACTAAGACAAGTAAGAGATAAACAACAACATAAACATACACAATGTAAAGGTTAGAGATAACCGCAAGTGGAACCAATGAAGACGAGGATGTGTTACCGAAGTTCCTTCCCTTTGACAGGAAGTACGTCTCCGTTGGAGCAGTGTGGACGCACAATGCTCCCCAATAAGACACTAGGGCCACCGTATTCTCCTCACGCCCTCACACAATGCAAGGTACCGTGATTCCACTATAGGTGCCCTTGAAGGCGGCGACCGAACCTTTACAAACAAGGTTGGGTTAAACTCCACACAAAGCTTGGAGGCTCCCAACAAGACCACGAAGCTTCACCACAATGGAATGTGGCTCCGAGGTGACCTCAACCGTCTAGGGTGCTCAAACACCCAAGAGTAACAAGATCCACAAGGGATTGGTGGGGGAATCAATTTTCTCTTGGTGGAAGTGTAGATCTAGGCCTTCTCAACCAATCCCTAGAAAATCAACAAGTTTGATTGGCTAGGGAGAGAGATCGGGAACTTTTGATCTTAGGGAGCAACAATGGAGCTTGGGAGGGTCAAAGGTAGGGTTCTAGAGCAAGAAGAACCCTTTATATAGTTGGGAAAAAAATCCAACCGTTTTCCCACTCACACCCCGAGCCTAGCGGTACTACCGCTGGCTGCAGCGGTACTACCGCTCGCACTCCAGCGGTACTACCGCTGGCTGTAGCGCTACTACCGTTGGCACTCCAGCGGTACTAACGCTCGCTGCAGCGGTACTACCGCTGGCCCATGGTGGTGCAGATGCACTACCGGGCCAACCACCGCCAAGAAAGTCTTCGCAAAAAGTCCGACGAAGTACAGCCGCTAGGAAGGCGGTACTAAGTTCCTGGAGCGGTACTACTGCTGACCAGGGGCGGTACTACCGCCAGCACAACGGTACTACTGCCAGCACTAGTGGTACTACCACTAGGGTTCGCGATACTACCGCTAGGGACAGCGATACTACCGCTGAGAGACCTTTTTGCTTAGAGGAGATAAACCAGAGGCGGGAACCACTCCAAAGTTGCAGGGAAAGGGAAAGGAGATAAAGTGTGTGCGTGCAAAATTAATTGCACCCAAACCTTTCCACTACGGGTCCCCTCTTAATAGTACGGCGTTCCTATGACTCAAATAAAGAGAATCATAGAGGACACCGTGCTTCTGTTCCATGGAGGGGGCCGAGTCATCTTGTGCCGTTGACATGTGTTATCTGAAATCTTAATGCACACAATTAGTCCTTTACGGTACTATCATCAATCACCAAAATTACTTAGGCATAAATATGCCCTAACAATCTCCCCCTTTTTGGTGGATTGATTACAATACCGGATTTGCACAGTAGATAGTATGTGAACATAAAAATAGTGCTAGAGATAATTGAAGAGCATATGACTCACAATATATGATAGAAATAAGTCTCACACTAGTCCAAGTCTCACATCACACAAAGCAAAGATAGCAGATAAGATCAAACCAAGTTCAAAGCAAACACGATAAAGATAAGAAAAGCTAAAGCAAAGCGGAAATCCAACTCCTAGACTCTCTCCCCCTTTGGCACAAGACACCAAAAAGGGGTACAACTAACGACACAGGTGGTCACTCCGCATCCTCATCAGCCCCAGACTCGTCCGTGGCATCCGGATCGTCCTGCTCCTCCTCATTGTCCTCCTCAGACGCCTCCTCCTCTGCATCAGACCCAGTCCACTAATAACCTTGAGCCCGTATCCAATCAGACTCGGGAGTGATGTCGTCCTGTGATCCGCTTGAGATATCAACATCAAGGGTCCTCAAGACACGCTTGTGCCTCTGAGGTTCTCCTTCTGGGCCACATGAGACTGATATTGTCCCTTGGACTGCATACAGAAGAGAGTCTTCATTTTATCCTTCAGTTTCACTGCCCAAGATGGCATAGCAGAAGAGCGGGACTGAGAAGCGGGACCTCCTCTAGCAGCAGTCTCTGTGTCCGTGTCCATGTGTTGAGACGAAGTTGATGGGTTGGCCCATTTGTCTTTGATACGGAGCTTGATAGGATCATGCACAAAAGGATCAGCCTGAATAGGGATTCATCTATCAGATAGACTTTGTGCCACCTCTTGCGAATATAGGCAAACAAGTAGGGCCTGTAGATGGGAACCTTGCGGTTCATGATGCAGTTCCAGAGCTCATTGAACATCACGTGAGCAATATCGAGAGGGGCAGTTTCCTTAGTCCTAGCCTACTCACAGAGCAGAAGCATCTCAGCTAGATGACCATGCACCTCGTCAAAGTTGCCAATGCGAGGAAAGAGAGTGTTGCAGAAGATCCGATGCATGATATCCAGATGCTTGGGGAGCACACCTTTCTTCACATAGAGTTGTTGCAGCCTGTCCTTGGGGGTCGCAATAGATGAAGACGGAGCATGAGGACGCATCCCAAGAGGAGTTTCGTCCCCCTGAAAGTCGACTTTGAGAAGTTGTATGAATTCTGACCAGGAACCTGTCATCTTCTGAGTACCGGTCATCCAAGTCATGGTGCGCACGTCATCAGGTGCAAAGTGAACATTGACATAGAATTGGGCCACAACATCTGGGTCAAAGTCTTGCCTGAAGGTGATGATCTCTTTAAGGCCAAGCTTATGAATCAAGGAGAGAGCCTCACCAAAGTAATCCGGGTTCCGCTAAAGGTGAGCAAGAACAATCCACTGCACTGGGACAAAAATCTTCTTGAATGGCTTGATGATGTCGCGATATATCATGCAGTGATCCCGTGACCAAACATGCTCGATGTTCTTGATCTGAGCCTTGTATTCTAGATAGTGATTGCGGTTGCGGAACAGCAGAAAATCCTTAGGGGGGCATAGTGCGAACATTGATCCCCTTGTTTTGGAAGCTGTCTTCTTGAAAGACTTCTTTTTGGGATTCATACCGGAAGTGGCGGAGCCCTCTGGAGCCTCTGAAGTGCGATACTGCTTTGGTTGGGTGTCCCGTGGGGGATTCAAGCGACGAGCACCACCTGTGACACACAAGACACACACCGAAAAAGAGCGACAGGAGGAGTCAAGGCAATGGTGAAAAGAAGCATAAGAAGAAACTCAAATTGCCAAACACAACGAAAAATGTCCTCCTGGCGGTAGTACCGCTCGGGTCCTAGCGGTAGTACCGCTACCCCTGGCGGCAGTACCGCTGGGATCCTAGCGGTAGTACCGCGAGGCTGGCGATAGTACCGCTAGGGGGTTGACTTTCAGGTCTGAATATAGAAAGACCCATAAGAACGCCTAGATTTGATTTACGAGGTCCATGGCTGCTGCATAAAATCACTACAAGAAACACCATAGCCCTAATCACATGTGAACCTCAAGAACATATAGATAGAGACATGCCTAGCCAACGGGATTCAAGTTTTAGATCTAATCCAGTGAGAAATATGAGAAGAAGAACTTGATCTAAAACATGAAGAACTTAGGGCATGTCAAGATAAAAGAAATGAATCATAGAACCTAAACTCCCCTAGGATATCTCCTTCGTTCCATCTAAAAACAAAGCACAAACCATAGCCATGGATCCAAATCACCAAGCTCCTAACCCTAGAACAAGAAAACACCAATCAAGAGAATAAAGGGAGGAGCTTTACCGGTGTCCATGGCACTTGATGGAGGAAGGAGGAGTGGAGCAAACCCTCCAACTTAAGGAAGATAAGGGGCTCCACAGATAGAGATCCAAACGGGGGGAGTTCGGGGTAGAGGAAGGAAGAGCCACGCGGAAGAAGAAAGAGGGCAGAAAAAACGGGCTCCCCCTCCTTTATATAGCCCAAGGGGTACGGGCCAGCGGTAGTACCTCTGCCCCTAGCGGTAGTACCACTGGGGTCCTGGCGGTAGTACCGCTCCCCCTGGCGGTAGTACCTTTCCCCCCTTGTGACAACCCTAAAGAGCCCTAGTCAAGTCGTGATAGACTGGGGTCCTGGCGGTAGTACCGCAACCCTGGCGGTAGTACCGCTGGGGTCCTGGCGGTAGTGCCGCTGGGGTCCTCACGGTAGTACCGCTACCCCTGGCGGTAGTACCGCTCAAAATGACACAACGAGACATCAGATTTCATGGAAAAGACGTGGGCAACGACTAGTCACTGTAATAAAAAGATAACACCAGCAAGGTATACTGACTAGTCATTTTGTATCCTTTCTTCCATATGAGAGAAAGGTGGGGGCGGTGGCCGAGGCCACCTATGTTTGAGGCAAAGGTATGACACCGCGAAGAATTATCCTTGGGTTCATGACCAACGCTCATCTTTGAAGCACAAGTGCCATTTAGTAATGGCCAAAGTGAAAGACTTGATCGACTTATGCATAATGGGGGGTGGGAAAGTTCATTGAGAGAACAACACTCCCCCTATGTCCATGCCTACACCTAGAACCAGATCTAATGCATAGTGAGGTGCAAAGTGCCTAGTTTCAATCCATATTACTTGAATCAATGATATTTAGCTCATGCCTTAACTCCCGGAACCTTGCTTCATCTAGGGGCTTAGTGAAAATATCTGCAAGTTACTCTTCAGTGTTGATGAAATGAATCTCAATATCACCTAGCTTGATATGTTCACGAATGAAGTGATGGCAAATATCAATATGCTTGGTCTTGCTATGTTGCATCGGGTTGAGGGAAATCTTGATAGCACTTCGATTGTCACATAGAAGAGGCACTTTGTCACAAGTGACACCGTAATCCTTTAAAGTTTGTCTCATCATAGCAACTGTGCACAACAACTTGCAGCTGCCACATACTCAGCTTCGGTGGATGATAGTGAGACACAATTCTACTTCTTTGAAAACCAACTTACTAGTGAGCGACCAAGGAATTGGCATCCTCCAGAAGTTGACTTCCTCTCCACACAATGTCCTGCCCAATCTGAGTCAGAATAGCCCACTATGTTGAAGTTCGCTCCTTTGGGATACCATAGACCAAAGTTTGGGGTATGAGACAAATATCGGAAGATTCGCTTAACAGCCATATAATGACTTTCTTTTGGTGCGGATTGAAACCGTGCACAGATCACTACACTCAACATAATATCTGGTCTAGATGCACAAAGGTAAAGGAGGGATCCAATCATGGAGCGATATACCTTTTTATCCACTACTTTACCATTGGGATCACTGTCAAGCTTGCATCTTGTTGGCATGGGGAACTTGACCGGCTTGACATCTTCGAGCTCGAACCTTTTGAGCATGTCTTGAGTGTACTTGGCTTGTTTGATGAAGTTCCCTTCTAAGCCTTGTTTAATCTCGAATCCGAGGAAGAACTTCAACTCTCCCATCATAGACATCTCAAATTTCTCGGTCATTAGTGCAGCAAATTCTTCATTGAAAGAAATGTTAGGAGAACCAAAAATGATATCATCAACATATAGTTGGCATATGAACAAATCCCCTTTAACCCTCTTAGTACAAAGAGTGGGATCTATCTTCCCAATTTCAAACCCACGATCTTGTAACAACTCAGTAAGATACACATACCATGCACGTTGGGCTTGTTTAAGGCCATAGAGTGCCTTATTAAGTTTGTACACATGATTGGGGAGCTTGGGATGTTCGAATCCCGGGGGTTGTTTGACATAGACCAACTCATTGAAAGGACCATTAAGAAAAGCAATTTTCACATCAATTTGCTGTAATTTGAAATTATGATGAGAAGCAAATGCAAGCAGCATGCGAATAGATTCTAGACGAGCAACAGGGGCAAAGGTTTCACCGTAGTCGATACCCTCGACTTGGGAGTAGCCTTGAGCCACTAATATTTCCTTGTTTGGAATCACAATCCCATTGGCATCTTGCTTGTTTTTGAAAATCCATTTGGTTCCGATGACATTATGTTCCTCCTTTGGTCTTGGCACTAAATCCTAGACTTGATTACGCTCGAAGTTGTTGAGTTCTTCATGCATGGCCATAAGCCAATCCTCATCATCGAGCGCTTCCTGTACCTGTTGAGGTTCACAATATGAAACAAACGCGTGATGCTCACAATAATTCCAAATCTGTTGACAGGTGGATACTCCCCTTTTTAAATTGCCAAGTACATTCTTCATAAAATGTGACTTGACTCTCAGCTTGTTCGCAATCTTGGCTGCTCGACACTCCAAGAGTTCTTCATTGGATAACTGGGGAGCATCGACTTGATTACTTTGATTTCCCTTGCGTCTTGAACCTCCCTTGGCGTTTTTGGCGCTGCAGAAGGGAATTGTGAGACAGTATCCTGATCAACTTGATTTTTGACTTGAGCAGGTTCACTTGTTTGTCCTTGTTCTTGTGGTTGCTCTTGATCTTGATCTTGTGCTTCTATTTGGTCTGGATCCTGTAGTTGCACTTGATCTTGATCTTGAGCAGGTTCGGAACCTTGGGTAACTGCTTGTACATCATGGGACACATCACCATCTTTGGGCAATTGATCTTGACCTTGAGCTTGTTCAACTTGTTGGGGGTCTTCTCTTTGTTCATCGGAAGCGTGTGGGGCTTGTGAGGGTGATGGCTCCACTTGAGTAGAGCAATGTCCTTCTCCTTCAGCCACAAGTGGTTCCTCAATGGGGAGTATTTGACCAATCCCCATTCTTCTTATGGCTTGGGGAGCAATTTCATCACCTACATCACAAAGACCACTTTGATCCACTTGGGAGCCATTATTTTCATCAAACTCCACGTTACATGTCTCCTCAATGAGTCTGGTGGACATCTTGAGGACACGGTGAGCATGATAGTTTGTAGCATGACCAACAAAGATGCCCTCTTGTGCTCTAGAATCAAATTTAGCTAAACGTGCACCTTTCTTGAGAATGAAACACTTACAACCGAATATCCGGAAGTACTTGAGATTGGGTTTGTTTCCTGTAAGAATCTCATATGGAGTCTTGTTCAAGCCTTTGTGGATATAGAGCCGATTGGACGCGTGACATGCTGTGTTGATGGCCTCAGCCCAAAAGTTATATGGAGATTTGAATTCTGCCATCATTGTTCTTGCAACATCCATCAAAGTCTGGTTCTTCCTTTCCGCCACACCATTTTGTTGAGGGGTATATGGTGTTGAATATTGATGTTTTATTCCGTCATCACCTAGAAACTCATCCAAGGTGTAGTTCTTGAACTCGGTGCCGTTGTCACTTCTAATCATCAAAATCTTTGCTTCATGTTGACGTTGAGCTTCATTAGCAATGTTGATGACAGTTTATTGAGTCTCACTCTTCCTCTTGAAGAAATATACCCAGGTGTATCTTGAGTAGTCATCAACAATCACCAAACAGTACTTTCTGCCTCCAAGACTATCAAATGATGGAGGACCGAAAAGATCCATATGGAGGAGCTCCAATGGCCTCTTAGTGTAAATGAGAGTTGTTGGACGATGAGCAGTTTCATGAATCTTTCCTTCAATGCAGGCACTGCAAGCACGATCTTTAGCAAAAATCACATTTCTTAGTCGACGAATATGGTCCCCTTTGAGAAGACTTTGCAAAGATCTCATATTGACATGAGCTAGTCGGCGATGCCAAAGTCAGCCCACATAAACTTTAGCCATTAGACAAGTCGCAGTCTTAGTGGGTCGCTTTGAAAAGTTCACCACATAGAGACCATTTTCGACATATCCAACATAGGCTACTTTATGAGTCTTGATCCACAAGAGTACCACGGTATCAAGATTAAAGGATGTGGAAAAACCCATAATTGCAAGTTGACAAACCGAAAGTAAATTGTAGGCAAGAGACTCAACAAGCATGACCTTCTCAATAGATAACTCTTGAGAGATGACCACCTTACCAAATCCCAATACCTTTGACGAGGATGCATCGGCGAATTGGACATGGGTGGGCATAGATGGAGAAGGATGCACATCCACCACTAAGTCCTTGCTTCCGGTCATATGATTTTTGCTCCACTATCGAGCAACCATGACACCCCACCGAAAGCAAACTCCTGCAATAGATCAAGGCTTGGTTTTAGGTACCCATTTTTGAATGGGTCCTTTAATGTTAGAGACAAGGGTCTTAGGAACCCAAATAGCCCATTCAATGGACTCATAGTAAGAACCAACAAATCTGGCATAAACATGCCCATCACCAGCACGACATAAAACATAGGAAGGATTGAGTTTGCCGGTTGTGTTGGTAGGAATGGTTTTGCCCTTCTTGACGTTACCATCGTCCACCGTGTTCCTATTCACCTCCCGAGTCCCTTCGCCCTCTTTGACAAAGATGTCCATGAGGGTAGGGGATCGTTTGTTCCTGTTCCTCCTTTTCTTTTTGACTTGGAGGTAAGTCCAAGTCCCTCCTTTCCTACCACACCCTTTTGATTGCTCAAGAGGTCGTTCAGGCTCTTCTCTCCTTGTATGCATGACACAAGGCCCTTCTCAAGTCTCTCCTTTAACTTGGCATTTTCCTCCACAAGATGTACATGCTCACAAGAAGGGTTAGTTGTACAAGCATTATCAATTAACACAAAAGGAGGACAAGTAGAGATTTCCTTGGTAAGCTTTGCTTGGAGTTGATCATGAGACTCTTTCAGAGAGAAATGAACACCTTTCAAGACCTTATGAGCCTTGTCAAGTGTGTCAAACTCCACTTTGAGTCTGTCATCGCCAACCCCAAGAGCATCCTTTTCAGACTTAAGCATACGAGTAAGAACAGTAGAATGATCTAGTTTCTTTAGAATTTTAACGCAGTCATCATTGTATGACTCCTCAAGAGCCAAACGAAGAGTGCACTCCTTTTCTAGAGCAATAGATAGTTCAGCAATCTCATCGGCATAGTGACGACTATGTCCCTGAAGCTCGGAGATGGTCTCCTCATGAGACTCGATGAGGTCATTAGCCTCACCCAGTTGTTCCAAGAGAGCAACAAAGTGCTTCTTGGATTCTCCCTTGATAGTGCACAGAAATTTGTCAAGATCATGCTCATTAAGTTCCCCAACATCACTATCATCAACACAATTCAACAATGAAGGAGCAGTAGCGATGTTGGTCTTAATGAGGGGGGGTTACCTGATCGATACCTTTGGCCATGAGGCACTTGGCGATGTGGTTCTCGTTGGGGCCGTTGAAGAGAGACACCTTCTTAGGAGAGGGGGTGGCAATGGCAACAGTTGCAGTTGCCACCATATCATCATCGTCGTCATCATCGGAGGGGTACTCTTCAAGGGCCACCATACCCTTTGGGTGGGGTTTCTTCACAAAGTTGTTCTTGTTTGGGAATGACTTGGTTTTGTCTTTGCGAATGAGCTTGCCCCCGTTGTCTTCCCTTTTCTCATAGGGACATTCGGCCACGAAGTGACTCACATTACCACAGTTATAGCATGTCCTCACTCGTTGCTTGGGTTTGAACCCACTTGAGTTGTTCTTGGTGAAGGTGGGTCTTGAGTTCCTCTTGTTGCCCCAGAATTGCCTTGACGCAAGATCCATGTGCTCATGATAAGCATACTTCGTGTCTTCAAGGAAGCTCTCCTCTTCCTCATCATCATCTTCTTCTTCAAAAGCCGCTTTTGCCTTTAATGCAAGGTTGGGTGAAGTTGTCTTTGAGCGAACTCGAGCAAGTGCATTGTCAGCTGTCTCGTTCATGATTGACATTGCCATGAATTCATCCAACACCTCACTGGAAGACAAGGAGTGGAAATCTGGTCGTTGGCGAATGACAGATCAGATGGCTTTATTGAAAGGCATGATGTCCTTGAGAAACTTGCGCTTGACCCATGTATGATCCACATCCTTGCTCCCATGGTCCTTGAGAGCCACAGCAATAGCAGTCACCCTTCGATAGAGATCACGAGGGTCCTCATCTTCCTTCATCACAAACTCATCGGCCTTATCAAGTACCACTTCATAGTTGGACCGTTGAATGCTTGAGCTTCCCTTGTACAACACCATAATGTGCTCCCAACAGTCCTTGGCCAAAGTGAAGGGACGCAAGTGAGGAAGATCTTCAGGTGGCACTGCGGACTGGAGAATAAACAATGCGGAGTGATTATATTGATTGTACGCTTCTTCTTTTGGAGTGAGGTTGCTTGGGTCATGGGGATAATAGCCTTGCTCGATGATTCTCCACAAATGTGTTGAGCTGTGATTCAAATGAGACTTAATAGAAAATACCCAGCTAGCAAAATCACCTTTTACAAGCTTAGGAGGAGGATCAATAGGATTAAGACGCAGTGTGGGAACCGGTCCTCCATAGACCATGGGTGGTGGAACAGATGCATAAGTCCCATTCCCATCATTTTCGAGAGGAGGGGAAGGTTGCATACCTTTAGCCGTTTCCTTAGAGGAATTGGCCTCCGAATCTGTGTTGGTGGGTTTAACCACCAATGCCGGTTCGGGAGAACTTTTAATTCCCTCAATTAACTCTTTAAGCATGGTCTTGACCTCGTTCGTCAAGGACGTCTTGAGTGCGGTCATACCCGCATTCAAGTCGTCCTTGTGATCAAAGTCAAGTCCATGGCCTCGGTTTGCGCACGGGGAACTCCCTCATCATCTTCCATACTCTTCGGGTGGTGAAACCCTTAATAAAGAGACGTGGCTCTGATACCAATTGAAAGGATCGATATGGTTGACTAGAGGGGGTGAATAGGCAACGACCACTTTTTAATTTATCTTAGCAAGTTAGGGTTAGCAACATAAGGGTTCTCTAAAATGTCAACAAGGAGGTGAACCTATATGATGCTACCAACAAGGATAACTAAGACAAGTAAGACATAAACAACAACATAAGAATACACAATGTAAAGGTTAGAGATAATCGCAAGTGGAACCAATGTAGACGAGGATGTATTACCGAAGTTCCTTCCCTTTGACAGGAAGTACGTCTCCGTTGGAGCTTTCTGGAGGCACAATGCTCCCCAATAAGCCACTAGGGCCACCGTATTCCACTCACGCCCTCACACAATGCAAGGTACTGTGATTCCACTATAGGTGCCCTTGAAGGCCACAACAGAACCTTTACAAACAAGGTTGGGGCAAACTCCACCCAAAGCTTGGAGTCTCCCAACAAGACCACGAAGCTTCACCACAATGTAATGTGGCTCCGAGGTGACCTCAACCGTTTAGGGTGCTCAAACACCCAAGAGTAACAATATCCGCAAGGTATTGGTGGGGGGAATCAATTTTCTCTTGGTAGAAGTGTACCTCTAGGCCTTCTCAACCAATCCCTAGAAAATCAACAAGTTTGATTGGCTAGGGAGACAGATCGAGCACTTTTGAGCTTAGGGAGCAACAATGGAGCTTGGGAGGGTCAAAGGTAGGGTTCTAGAGCAAGAAGAACCCTTTATATAGTGGGGGGGGGTAATCCAACCGTTTTCCCACTCACAGCCCGACCCTAGCGGTACTACCGCTGGCTGCAGCAGTACTACCGCTAGCACTCCAGCGGTACTACCGCTGGCTGCAGCGGTACTACCGCTGGCTGCAGCGGTACTACCGCTGGGCCCATGGTGCTGCAGATGCACTACCGGGCCAACCACCGCCAAGAAAGTCTTCACAGAAAGTCCGACGAAGTACAGCCGCTAGGAAGGCGGTACTAAGTTCCTGGAGTGGTACTACCGCTGACCAGGGGCGGTACTACCGCCAGCACAGTGGTACTACCGCTAACACTAGCGGTACTACCGCTAGGGCTAGTGGTACTACCGCCAGCTCTAGCGGTACTACCGCTAGGCCCAGCGGCACTACCGCTGAGAGACCTTTTTTGCTTAGAGGAGATAAACCAGAGGCGGGAACCACTCCAGAGTTGCAGGGAAAGGGAAAGGAGATAAAGTGTGTGCGTGCAAAATTGATTCCACCCAAACCTTTCCACTACGGGTCCCTTCTTCATAGTAAAGAAAGAGAATCGTAGAGGACACCGTGTTTCTATTCCATGGAGGGGGCCGAGTCGTCTTGTGCCGTTGACATGTGTTATCTGAAATCTTGATGCACACGATTAGTCCTTTACGGTACTGTCATCAATCACCAAAATTACTTAGGCATAAATATGCCCTAACAACCCAGACCTGCCTGCGTGTGGCCCAGGTCGAGCCTGCCTCACCAGAGAAAACCAACGGGCCTAGCACCGCTCAAGGAAAGGTCCTCGTGAGGGGCCAAGCCTCACGAGGAGGAGGAGTGTCAACACCCGCGGGGGGCCTCCTCAGGACCCCTGCAGAGCGGCGGATATTCCTTCAAGGTCGGGCCTCAGGAGTCAAGGGTGTTGCCAAGAAAGGACAGGCTAGCAACAGATGGCAGGATGGGGCAGTTTCCCCTTTGGTGCAAAGGACGCGGAAGCGTACAGGTTTCCCAAAGGCATCTTCCAAAGGTTTCCCTTCTGGTGGAATAAAGCCGCAGCCTCCCACCAGTAGGCCAAACGTCGTCCACGGGGCCGTCTCTGCAACGCGGACAGTTACTTTGCAGGCGAAGACCACCTTTGGGCATTGGAGCGTGTTCCCTTGTTCCCCTTCAAAATTGGCTGTTGTGGGATCCCTTCCCGCCAAAGTTATGAGGGGAGAGGAACCGGGCCTCCGCTATAAATAGAGAGGGTATGATACTTGAGAGAGGGAGTTCATTCGAACGGTAGAAGAACACACCTAGTTGCTCGTCCTCCGGAGGCCCAAGAACACTGTACTAATTCATTCACCTCCTCCGTGAGAGGTAATCCACCAAAAGCAGGAGTAGGGTTTTATGCTTCACAGCTGCCCGAACCTGGGTAAACTGTTGTGCTTTGTGTTCCCCTCGCCATCGAGTGAGTCCTTCATCGTTTCAATCCAATTGAATAGTGGGTTAGGCGAGACGGAGCAGGGAGAGACATTCGTACACGCCCCAGTGTTCGAATCCTTTGGGTTTTGGGGAGCCCGAAATCCGACATTTGGCGGGCCAGGTAGGGGCGTGTCGAGGTTTCCTCCAAGCTCCGCCCTCACCAAGCTCCACTGCTCCTATGGTTGATGCCCGCCAGGTTCGCACAGAACGTCGTGCCACCCGCATCGCCCAGACCGCGCCCGTCGGTGCCATCATCACGCGCCGGTCGCCGTCACCCATGGTGAACGCTCCCACCGGCCCCGAAGCTCAAGAGCAACGTGGCTCCTCCCAGCCGGCGACCGAGCCGATCGACGGTCGCACCGCCACGCCGTCGCTCCCAGGTCTTCGGGGTTGGCATCGCGCGCTCGGCCAAACATGCCCCACGGGCGCCGTGCGCTTGCCATGGCAACTGAGCTACTCCTTTACCGGCCCGCTCCAGGCCGCCACGATGACTGGCTCCATCACATCGAGGAGCTCATCACCGCCGTCGGTGACTCAGCGGCAATCTCATGCTCGCTCCGGCCCAGCCATCCCTGGCAAAAAATGAGGGACAAGACGCGTCGCTCCCACCACCGCGATGTGTCACGGACCCCGAGCACGCGCAGGAAGCGCGACCCCGCGCCCGACCTCGTGAACCAAGGGCGGGGCCCGGGGATGAAGCAAGCTACCAGATGATCCCCCGACCCCGTGCCAACACGTGTACGCCCCCGACGTTGTAGATCCCGCGCCAGGAGTTCGCCCCGCTCAAAGCAGACCCTGTGGAGCAACAAGACCCGATAGCCCCCGCGCGTACCATGCCCGTTGGACCGGTGGGGTGCTTCGCCATCGCCCTCGAGCTCTACCCAGTCACATGGCCCTGCAAATTCAAGCCCGACCTGCCCCCATGTTACGATGGCACCCACCATCTGGCCTAGTTCATGCAACTCTACACGTAGAGCATTAGGGCGGCAGGAGGAGGCGACAAGATCATGGCGTGGTGGTTCCCGATGGCGCTCAAGGGCGGCACACTCTCGTGGCTCCTCAACCTCCCGAAGGCGTCCATCACCTCCTGGGACGGCCTGTGCGAGTGCTTCAGCGCCAACTTCCAGGGCACTAGCGACCGCGCTCCCACTATGAACGACCTGCTGCGCGTCAAGCAGCAGCGAGACGGTGCACAAGTTCATACAACATTTCACTGTCATGCGCCTCAAGGTCCCCAAGGCATCGGACAAGGCCGTCATCTCGGCTTTCTCCGACGGAGTCATCGACCTCAAGATGAAGGAAGAGCTCGCCTTGAACGATGAAATGAGCACCACACTGGAGATGTTCAACTTGTAAAGCAAATGCGCTAAGGCGGAAGAAAGACGCATGTCGATCCTCAGGCCCCAGGCGGCAGACCCAGAAGAGAAGAAGCCAAAGCCAAGGAGGTGAAGCGCAAGGCCCCGGCGGTGCTTGCCGCCGAGCCTAAGGCGAAGCATACCCGAGGGGGAGAGCGCCCATTCGGACGGGGGCGACGTGCATCTTCTAGGGCACCAGTGGCCATGACACCTTTGAATGTCAAGAACTTCGTTTGGTTCATGCCGAGCACTTCAACACGCGCCCCGGACAGTTCGACATTAGCCCTGCGCACGGAGGAGGCCGCAATGGTTGTCGCTGGGATGACCGTGAGCCGCGTCAGGGGTGGCGTGAAGAGCCTCAGGAGGACCCCTGGCGTGGCCAGCCTCAGGAGGACCGCTGGCGTGATAATCCTGAGGAGTAGCAGCGATGCGGCCAACCTCGTGAGGCTCGCCCTCGGGAGTCCGGGCTGCCCCCGTTGCCTCCGCAGCCCAGGTGGAGGTATGAAGATAGCCAGGACGACGAGGCTGGGGGCTTCCAGGAGGCCAGGGCAGTGGCTTCCTGATGACCCACAAGTATAGGGGATCTATCGTAGTCCTTTTGATAAGTAAGAGTGTCGAACCCAACAAGGAGCAGAAGGATCTGACAAGTGGTTTTCAGCAAGGTAAAATCTGCACGCACTGAAATTGTCGGTAACAAGTGATTGTGTAGTGAGATGATTCGTAGCAAGCAACAAGTAACAAAAGTAGAAATGGTGCAGAAAAGTGGCCCAATCCCTTTTGTAGCAAGGGAAAAGCCTGGACAAAGTCTTATAGGAGGAAAAACGCTCCCGAGGACACACGGGAATTTCTGTCATCCTAGTTTCATCATGTTCATATGATTTGCGTTCGTTACTTTGATAGTTTAATATGTGGGTGGACCGCCGCTTGGGTATTTCCCTTACTTGGACAAGCATCCCACTTATGATTAACCCCTCTCGCAAGCATCCGCAACTACGAAAGAAGAATTAAGACAAAGTCTAACCATAGCATTAAACTAGTGGATCCAAATCAGCCCCTTACGAAGCAACGCATAAACTAGGATTTAAGATTCTGTCACTCTAGCAACCCATCATCTACTTACTACTTCCCAATGCCTTCCTCTAGGCCCAAATAATGGTGAAGTGTTTTGTAGTCAACGTTCACATAACACCACTAGAGGAAAAACAACATACAACACATCAAATTACCGAACGAATACCAAATTCACATGACTACTATTAGCATGACTTATCCCATGTCCTCAGGAACAAAAGTAACGACTCACAAAGCATAATCATATCCATGACCAGAGAGGTAATGAGTAGCATCAAGGATCTAAACATAAACTCTTCCACCAAATAATCCAACTAGCATCAACTACAAAGAGTAATCAACACTACTAGCAACCTTACAAGTACCAATCGGAGTGGCGAGACAGAGATTGGTTACAAGTGATGAACTAGGGTTTGGATATGAGATGGTGCTGATGAAGATGTTGATGGTGACGAGTCCCCTCCGATGAGAGGCGTGTTGGTGATGACGATGGTGACGATTTCCCCCTCCGGGAGGGAAGTTTCCCCGGCAGGATTGTCCTGCGGGGGCCCTAGATTGGTTCTGCTCAAGTTCCGCCTCGTGGCGGCGGCGAATCCACGAGAAAGCTCCTCCCTGATTTTTTCCTAGACGGAACCCTTCATATAGCAAAAGAGGGGGAAAGTGGGCCTATAGTGTGCCCACAAGCCCTCATGGCGCGGCCTGGGGGGTGGCCGCGCCATGCAGGCTTGTGGCCACCTGCACGCCCCCCTCTGGCACTTCTTCGGCCCAGTAATTTTGATAAATCGGGAAAAAATGCTCGTTGATTTTTACGGCGTTTGGAGTTGCGCAGAATAGGTATCTCAACTTTGCTCCACTTTCAGGCCAGAATTCCAGTTGCCGGCATTCTCCCTCTTCATGTAAACCTTGCAAAATAAGAGAGAAAAGGCATAAGAATAGTACCGTGAAGTGAAATAACAGCCAAAAAAGCGATAAATATCAACATGAAAACATGATGCAAAATGGACATATCAACTCCCCCAAGCTTAGACCTCGCTTGTCCTCAAGCGAAAGCCGAGCTCAATAAATATGTCCACATGTTTAGGGAGAGAGGTGTCGACAAAACAAGATACGAACATGCATACATCATGATCAAGATCAGAAGAGCAAATCTCTCATGCTAAAGTGATAATTCGTTCACAAAGTAAAGCATGGATCAAGAACCTTACCAAGAAGTAACAACCGGTAGCCTTTAGTCATTGAAGCAATTGCAATTTATCACAACATCAGAAAGAGTCAAATAAGAGCTTGTAAAGCAAATCCACATACTCAATCATCTCTTTTTTTTCTGCAATTGTTATAACTCACGTGGTACTCTTGGTGTCAAAGTTTCAGCTGAACACAGAGGAAGATAGGGGCTTATAGTTTTGCCTCCCAATAGTTTACCTCAAGGGTAAAGTCAACAATAATAAAGCATGAATACTCAACTCCAAGTTGATATATGAATATAGATCTTTCCCAAGCATGTCACGGTAGCCAAAACAAAGGCAAAAATTGAATTGGTGATGATCACCATGACTCTTACAAGGGTAAAAAGTAAAGGTACAAGATAGGCCCTTCGCAGAGGGAAGCAGAGGTTGTCATGCGCTTTTGAGGTTTGGATGCGTATCCTCTTAGTGCGGAGGAACGTCACTTTATATTGCCTCCTGTGATAAAGAACTTTATTATGCAGTCTGTCGCTTTTATGTCTTCCTCATCATAGGTTCGTATAAAGATTATTTTCCACACACTAATATATCATACATATTAGAGAGCAATTTTTATTGCTTGCACCGATGACAACTTACTTGAGGGATCTTATTCAATCCATAGGTAGGTATGGTGGACTCACATGGCAAAACTGGTTTGAAGGTTTATGGATGCACAAGTAGTATCTCTACTTGGTGCGGGAGTTTTGGCTAATATGAGGTGGAAGCAATCGTCACATGCTAAGGGATCTCTAATCATATAACATTGTTCGGAGCCAAGTAAACACAATTCATTATGTTGTCTTCCTTGTCCAACATCTACTTCTAGGCATGCAATAGTTTAGTGCGTGTTCACAATCATAGATGGTGTCAGAGATGATATATTTATATGTGAACCTCTCCTTCCTTATCACTTCCTATTAATTGGAACCATGACCAAGGTCTACGTTTGCCTACCCTCAACAAGTTTCAATCCTCATTCTTTTTACATGTGAAGCCATCACTTCGCATAAGATCATTACATGATCTTTCATGCTTTTGTTCTATTCTCACTCTTTTGATCATGGCAAGAGGCAAGGCCCTTCAACTAAGACACTCTTTATTATATGGCTCGCGAGCTCAAATACATCGGGGGTGACACAAAGCTAAACTCAAAACTAAAACGCTAAGACTTTTAAAACTACTAGAGAAAAATAAAACTGAAAAGGAAAACTAAAACAAAGGTAAAGGGAAAAGATGTGATGGTGATACGATACCGGGGCAACTCCCCCAAGCTTGGCACAAGCCAAGGGGATTGCCCATACCAATGCTCAGTTGTCTTCCTTTGGTGGTGAAGGTGGAGTTGTTGCAACATGAGTTTGATCCTCCGTCTTCCAAGGCATAGGTGCTCCATCATGGAAAGATGAACGAGTCTCCGGAATCCTCAAATCTGCAGCCAACCATATTGATTTAAATCTATACTCATACTCACAGTTTTAGTTCTGCACGTCATAGATCTGGTCCTCGAGATGTGCTTCCCAATGTCATTGGAATCAATCATGTGCTTGTTGGTGAACTCCGTGATCATCGTGTGGTTGGCGTTGAGTCCACGCTCCACCATCCCTTGGCACTTGAAGACTTGTTGCTCCATTGCTTCGAGCCTCGTCTCCACGCTTCCTGTCTTCTTAGGCCCCTCAACATCACGGATGTGCAACATCCCCTCACACATCTCGATAGATTTAGGGTGTTGCAACACTCCCGTGAGGTAGGGATTGAT
Organism: Hordeum vulgare subsp. vulgare; assembly: GCF_904849725.1. Lineage (NCBI taxonomy): Eukaryota > Viridiplantae > Streptophyta > Magnoliopsida > Poales > Poaceae > Hordeum > Hordeum vulgare. The sequence continues at coordinate 251,666,285 of NC_058522.1, read as the reverse complement.
GACCTTCTCGAAGATCTTGTCCTTCGGAGCTTTTCGGAAGTCATGGCGATCTAGATCTGCAACAGAAACAGGCTTGAAACGAAAAACAGAGGAAATCTCCGTGATGCAGGGGTCAGACCAATCGGAAGTATATATAATGATTTTTTCCAGACCAGAAGGAGTACCCCGCACGAAAACGGAGTCCGGGAGGCGCACAAGGTGGCCACAAGCCCTCACGTCGCGGCCAGGGGGTGGGCCCGCGCCGTGCAGGCTTGTCGCCTCCTCGCGCACTTTCCGGACTACTTCCAATTTTTGTATTTTTTCAAATATTCCAAAACGGAGAAAAATTCCTACTAGAAAAGTTTTGGACTCTCTTTTCTTACCGAATCACATACCTCTTCGTTTTCGGAGTCTGAAACAGGCTGATAAATGTCCCTTAGGTATTCTTCCGGAGTTATGGTATTGATAATATTGCTTTCAACATTTATGGGAGTACCTCAGATATAATTCTTGATTCTGTGCCAATTTACCACTCTCGGACAATTACCTTCCGTGTTGTTGATCTTGATAGCACCGGAACGATATACTTCCTCAACAACATACGGACCTTCCCATTTAGAGAGAAGCTTGCATGCAAATAATCTTAAATGAGAGTTATATAGTAAGACATAATCACCTACATTGAACTCACGCTTTTGTATCCTCTTATCATGCCACCTCTTAACCTTCTCTTTGAGCAGCTTCGCATTCTCATATGCCTGAATTCTCCACTCATCAAGCGAGCTAATATCAAATAACCTCTTCTCACCGGCAAGTTTGAAATCAAAGTTGAGCTCTTTGATTGCCCAATAAGCTTTATGCTCTAGCTCAAGAGGTAAGTGACATGCTTTCCCATACGCCATTTTGTACGGAGACATGCCCATGGGATTCTTATAGGCAGTTCTATAAGCCCACAGTGCATCATCGAGCTTCTTAGACCAATTCTTTCTAGACCTGTTGACAGTCTTTTGCAGAATCAGTTTAATCTCTCTATTACTTAGCTCTACTTGACCACTGGACTGAGGGTGATAGGGGGCGCAATTCTATGGTTGACATCGTACTTAGAAAGCGTTTTACGGAAAGCACCATGAATGAAGTGTGAACCACCATCGGTGATTAGGTATCTAGGGACTTCAAATCTAGGGAAGATAACTTCTTTCAGCATCTTGATAGAGGTGTTGTGATCAGCACTACTAGTGGGGATATCTTCTACCCACTTAGTGACGTAGTCAACAACAACTAGGATATGAGTATAGCCATTGGATTTTGGAAAAGGTCCCATATAATCAAAGCCCCAAACATCAAATGGTTCAATAACAAGTGAATAGTTTATAGGCATTTCCTGACGTTTGCTAATATTACCTATTCTTTGACATTCGTCACAAGACAAGACAAACTTACGGGCATCCTTGAAGAGAGTGGGCCAATAGAAACCTGATTGCAATACCTTGTGTGCAGTTCTATCTCCTGCATGGTGTCCTCCGTAGTCCTCGGAGTGACACTTCTGTAGGATCTATCCCTGTTCATGTTCAGGTACACAACGTCTAATAACACCATCTACTCCTTCCTTATAAAGGTGAGGATCATCCCAAAAGTAATGTCTCAAGTCAAAGAAGAATTTCTTCTTTTGCTGGTACGTGAAACTAGGTGGTATGTATTTGGCAACGATATAGTTTGCATAATCAGCATACCACGGTGCACTACGTGAAGCATTGATGACATTCAATTGCTCATCAGGAAAGCTATCATCAATAGGTCGTGGGTCATCAAGAATGTTCTCCAACCTAGACAAGTTATATGCTACGGGGTTATCAACACCCTTTCTGTCGACAACGTGCAAATCAAATTCCTGTAGCAAGAGAACCCATCTGATAAGTCTAGGTTTAGCGTCCTTCTTCTCCATGAGGTACTTAATAGCAGCGTGATCAGTGTGAATAGTGACTTTGGAATCAACTATGTAAGACCTGAACTTTTTCACATGCAAACACGACTGCTAAAAATTCCTTTTCCGTAGTGGCATAGTTTCTTTGGGCACTATCTAGAGTTTTACTAGAGTAGTGAATAATATTCAACTTCTTATCGACTCTTTTCCCTAGAACAACACCAACAACATAATCACTAGCATCACACATGATTTCAAAAGGCAAGTTCCAATCAGGTGGTTGAACAATAGGTGCAGTTATCAAAGCCCTCTTAAGTATTTCGAAGGCTTCCTCACAATCATCGTCAAAAACAAAAGGAATATCCTGTTGCAAGAGACTGGTAAGAGGCCTAGAAATCTTAGAGAAGTCTTTAATGAACCTTCTATAGAAACCAGCATGACCAAGGAAGCTTCTTTTACCTTTGATATTTGTGGGGTATGGCATTTTCTCGATTGCATCAACCTTAGCCTTATCGACTTCAATACCTCTTTCAGAATTTTTATGTCCTAAGACGATGCCTTCATTAACCATAAAGTGGCACTTCTCCCAATTCAAGATAAGATTGGTGTCTTTACCTCTCTGCATGACTCGATAAAGGTTGCTGAGGCAATCATCAAAGGAAGACCCGTAAACAGAAAAGTCATCCATGAAAACCTCGACAGTCTTTTCACAAAAGTCAAAGAATATAGCCATCATACATCTTTGAATGGTGGCAGGTGCATTACATAAGCCAGAAGGCATACATCTATAAGCAAAGGTACCGAAAGGACAGGTGAAAGTGGTTTTCTCCTGATCAGATTGTGCAACTGGTATTTGGGAGAAACCAGAATATCCGTCTAGAAAGCAGAAGTGTGTGTGTGTTTGGATAGCCTTTCTAGCATTTGGTCGATAAAAGGCAAAGGGTAATGATCTTTCCTAGTGGCTTTATTTAGTTTCCTAAAATCGATCACCATCCTATAGCCAGTAATAATCCTTTGTGGGATCAATTCATCCTTATCATTAGGGACAACGTTACTGCCTCCCTTCTTAGGGGCACAATGCACCGGACTCACCCAATCGCTATGAGCAACAGGATAGATGATACCCGCTTCGAGGAGCTTTAGTATTTCTTTTCTCACTACTTCAGCCGGGAAAAGCCCCCGCTCGTTGAAGATGGGCATCACGGCGACCAGATCGGTCCGGTCGTCATGATGATATAGAGGACCCAGGGCCTCGGGGAGGTCGCCAGGGTCACCGCCCAACAGAATTGCCAAGACCCTACTCAGGTCCTCTGCGGGAAGGTCCCAGGAACGAAGCCGGAGTTCGTTGTCGCCAGCCCTGTACTCCCACAAGGGCCTGGAATGTGCCTAGAGGGGCGCCAAACGCTGCTCCAGGAACTCCTTCACTATCATTCCCCCCGTCAACCTCTTGGCGCCGATGTCTCGGTAAAAGCGCTTTAGCACGGGCACAACCCGAGGGTCGGAGAGCTTCGTCGAGCTCCATGCGGAAGTCTTCTCCGGCAACCCCTTCGGCTCTTCCAGCAAAGGGTTGGCATCGTTGAGACACATGAGGACCCATCGGTGCCTGAAGTTCTCCACTCTCTTCCCGGCCTTCAGAAGCACGTTGTCGCTTTGGTCCTCCATGAAGGAAACGCACGCTGACACGTGAGCATCGTCGTGTAGGCGCAGGCTCAAGAAGTGGCGGAGGAGGGCAGCCGAAGGCTGCACGCCAATGAAAGCCTCGCAGTAGAAGGCAAAGACGGGCAGAAGCAAGATGGAATTGGGTTGGAGATGAAGGGCTTGGATCCCATAGTGGTCGAAGACAATGGCGAAGAATCGAGAGAAAGGCGGCACCAGCCCAGCGTAAATACTGTGAAGGAAGAAGGGGTACACCGCTCCAGGCGCGGGCCACTCCTCTACATTGCGAGGCCAATACAGGGTTCGCCCGTGCTCGCTGGACTCGGCCGCGGTCCATGGAAGCACCGGGACGAGATCCGCGTCCTTGGAAAGGGCGCAGTCCAGGAGCGGAGAAGCCGGGGTCGAACCATGCCCCTCTGGCTTCTGCTTGCCGGCGGGCGCCATTGCTGGACTGGCAAGGAACTATGCGGTGCTGGATCTGGGAGGCATCTGCTGGAGTCAAAGACTTAAGAAGAAAGGGTGAGTGCGGAAGAAGGAAAGCAATAAGGCACCAAAGCTACTGGCAGGGCACCTAATAAAGGGGAGCACAGAAAGAGGACAATGAGGACCAGACAACAGTCGCGTGGCGGGCACCGGCCTGGCCCACAGGCATTTGAGGGCTTACAACGTCTCATGCTGCCCCGAGGCTCCTCCCTGAAGCCAACCCGAGCACGCCGCTAGCCCGGGGGCTATTGTCGGTGTTCTTGGATTGGGGGTACCCAAACCTTCTTGCGTGTGGGTGATACGTCCATTTTGCATCATGCTTTCATGTTGATATTTATTGCTTTTTGGGCTGTTATTACACTTCAAGGTACAATACTTATGTCTTTTCTCTCTTATTTTGCAAGGTTTACATGAAGAGGGAGAATGCCGGTAGCTGGAATTCTGGCCTGAAAAAGGAGCAAGTTTGGGATGCCTATTCTGCGCAACTCCAAAAGCCGTGAAAATCAACGAATATTTTTTCGGGATTTATAAAAAATACTGGGCCGAAGAAGTGCCGAAGGGCGCCAGCAGGTGGCCACAAGCCTGCTAGGCACGACCACCCCCCTGGTCGCGCCTAGGGGGCTTGTGGGCTCCCTGCTAGCCCACTGGCCCCCCTCTTTTGCTATAAGAAGGGTTTCGGTCTGGAAAAAATTGGGAGGAGGCTTTTGGGAGGATTCACCGCCGCCATGAGGAGGAACTTGAGCAGAACCAATCTAGAGCTCCGGCAAGACGATCCTGTCGGGGAAACTTCCCTCCCGGAGGGGGAAATCGTGGCCATCATCCTCACCAACACTCCTCTCATCGCAGGGGACTCGTCACCATCAACATTTTCATCAGCACCATCTCATCTCCAAACCCTAGTTCATCACTTGTAACCAATCTCCGTCTCACGACTCCGATTGGTACTTGTAAGGTTGCTAGTAGTGTTAATTACTCTTTGTAGTTGATGCTAGTTGGATTACTTGGTGGAAGATTATATGTTCAGATCCTTGATGCTACTCATTACCTCTCTGGTCATGAATATGATTGTGCTTTGTGAGTAGTTACTTTTGTAACTGAGGACATGTGATAAGTCATGCTAATAGTAGTCATGTGAATTTGGTATTCGTTCGGTAATTTGATGTGTTGTATGTTGTTTTTCCTCTAGTGGTGTTATGTGAACGTCGACTACATAATGCTTCACCATTATTTGGGCCTAGAGGAAGGCATCGGGAAGAGGTAAGTAGATGATGGGTTGCTAGAGTGACGAAAGCTTAAACCCTAGTTTATGTGTTGCTTCGTAAGGGTCTGATTTGGATCCACTAGTTTAATGCTATGGTTAGACTTTGTGTTAATTCTTTTTTCATAGTTGTGGATGCTTGCGAGAGGGGTTAATCATAAGTGGGATGCTTGTCCAAGTAAGGGCAGTACCCAAGCGCCGGTCCACCCACATATCAAACTATCAAAGTAACAAAAGCGAATCATATGAACATGATGAAAACTAGCTTGACATAAATTCCCATGTGTCCTCGGGGGCGTTTTTCCTCCTATAAGACTTTGTCCAGGCTTGTCCGTTGATACAAAAGGGATTGGTCCACTTTGCTGCACCGTTGTTACTTTTGTTACTTGCTACTTGCTACGAATCATCTCACCACACAACTACTTGTTACCGATAATTTCAGTGCTTGCACATATTACCTTGCTAAAAACCACTTGTGAGATCCTTCTGCTCCTCGTTGGGTTTGACACTCTTACTTATCGAAAGGACTACGATAGATCCCCTATACTTGTGGGTCATCAAGACTCTTTTCTGGCGCCGTTGCCGGGGACTGAAGCGCCTTTGGTAAGTGGAACTTGGTCAGAAAACATTCATATAGTGTGCTGAAATTTATTGTCACTTGTCACTATGGAAACTAATCCTTTGAGGGGCTTGTTCGGGGTATCTTCACCTCGAAAATAAGCACAAAGAGTTGCTCCTCAACCTGCTGCACCTATTGAAAATATTTGCTTTGAATTTCCTTCGGGTATGCTTGAGAAACTGCTGGCTAATACTTTTAGAGGAGATGGGACATCACATCCAGACTTGCATCTAATCTATGTAGATGAAGTTTGTGGTTTATTTAAGCTTGCAGATTTGCCCGAGGATGAGGCCAAGAAGAAGGACTTCCCTTATCTTTGAGGGATAAGGCGTTGGCATGATATAGGCTATGTGATGATACTGGATCATGGGACTACAATCAGTTGAAATTGGAACTTCATCAGAAGTTTTATCCTATGCATTTAGTACATTGTGATTCGAATTATATTTATAATTTTTGGCCTCGTGACAGAGAAAGCATCTCTCAAGCTTGGGGAAGCTTAAATCAATGTTATATTCATGCCCCAACCATGAGCTCTCGAGAGAAATTATCATTTAGAACTTCTATGCTCGGCTTTCTCATGATGATCGCACCATGCTTGACACTTCTTGTACCGGTTCTTTTATGAAGAGAGATATTGACTTCAAATGGAATTTATTGGAGAGAATTAAACGCAACTCTGAAGATTTGGAGCTTGAACAAGGTAAAGGAGTCAGGCATGAATTTCAAGTTTGATTGCGTTAAATCCTTTGTTGAAACAAATACTTTTTGTGAGTTTAGCGCTAAGTATGGACTTGACTCTGAGATAGTAGCTTCATTGTGTGAATCATTTGCTGCTCATATTAATCTCCCCAAAGAGAAGTGGTTTAAATATCATCCTCCCTTAGAAGTCAATGTAGTTAAACCCAATCCAGTTGAAGAGAAAGTCATTGCCTATAATGATCCTGTTGTTCCCAGTGCTTACATTGAGAAACCACCTTTCCCTATTAGGATAAAGGATCATTCTAAAGCGTCAACTGTGATACGTAGAGGCTACATTAGAACACCTACACCCCCTGAGAAAATTAGAGTTGAACCTAGCATTGCTATTATCAAAGATCTCCTATCTGACAATGTTGATGGCCATAATATTCACTTCTGTGAAGATGCTGCCAGAATTGCTAAACCACGCGAATCATATGAACATGATGAAAACTAGCTTGACAGAAATTCCCATGTATCCAGGGGAGCGTTTTTCCTCCTATAAGACTTTGTCCAGGCTTGTCCCTTGCTACAAAAGGGATTGGGCCACTTTGCTGCACCGTTGTTACTTTTGTTACTTGCTACTTGCTACGAATCATCTCACCACACAACTACTTGTTACCAATAATTTTAGTGCTTGCAAATATTACCTTGCTGAAAACCACTTGTCAGATCCTTCAGCTCCTCGTTGGGTTCGACACTCTTACTTACCGAAAGGACTACGATAGATCCCCTATACTTGTGGGTCATCAGTGGCCAGGGTGGGCCCGCATCAACAAAGAAAACGAACTGGCCCAACACAGCTCAAGGAAAGGCCCTCGTGAGGGGCCAAGCCTCACGAGGTGGAGCAGCGTAAAGACCCGCAGGGGGCCTCCACACTACCCCTCCGGAGCAGCCGATATTCTGAGGCAAGGTCGGGCCTCAGGAGTCAAGGGTGACGCCAGGAAAGGACACACGAGCAGCAGATGGTAGGACGGGGCAGTTTCCCCTTTGGTGCAAAGGAGGCGGGAGCGTGCAGGTTTTCCAAAGGAATCTTCCAAAGGTTTCCCTTCTGATGCAACAAAGCCGCAGCCTCCCACCAGTAGGGCAAACGTCATCCATGGGCGAGTCTCTGCGGCGCGGACAGTTACTTTGCACGCGAATACCACCTTTCGGCACGGGAGTATGTTCCCTTGTTCCCCTTCCAAATTAGCCGCTATGGGAAGAGGACCCGGGCCTCCGCTATAAATAGAGAGCGTAGGATACTTGAGAGAGGGAGTTCATTCGAATGGTAGAACAACACACCTAGTTGCTCGGCCTCCGGAGGCGCAAGAACACGGTACTAATTCATCCACCTCCTCCATGAGAGGCAATCCACCAAAAACAGGAGTAGGGTTTTACGCTTTGAAGCGGCCCGAACCTGGGTAAACTGTTGTGCTCGATTGACTCATTTATCGTTTCCATCGAATAGTGGGTTAGGCGAGGCAAAGCAGGGAGAGACCTTCGTACACGCCCCAGTGTTCGAATCCTTAGGGTTTTGTGGAGCCCGAAATCCGACAAAGACCCTTTCGGCACTCTATGTCTGCGGGTCCCGATCCCTCGCATTTCCTTGCCTCCGTAGGGCGCAACATGTTACCAAGGTTGCCACCCATAGGGCAAGGCCCTGGCCTGAAGGCCAGCAGGCCTTGTGACCGGTAAGGCTCCTAAGGCGTGCTGCTCAGGAGCCCCCGTTGACACGCAAGCCGCTCTGCATCAACAGGCCCCAGCCCCGCACATTTCCCCACCGCCTTTGGGCTCGCGCTTCATAGGGCGGGCCGCTGCCATTCCTAGGGCCGACCGGGGCTCCGGGACGGCGCCAACAGTGGCGAGCGGCATTATGGCCGGTTGATACGTCTCCAACGTATCTATAATTTTTGATGGTTCCATGCTATTATCTTGTCAACTTTGGATGCTTTGTATGCATTTTTATATCTTTTTCGGGACCAACCTATTAACTCAGTGTCAAGTGTCAGTTCCTGTTTTTTCCATGTTTTCACCTTTTTCAGAGGAGAATATCAATCAGAGTCCAAACGGAATAAAACCTCCGAAAAGATTTTTTTCCGGAACAGAAGATACGCAGGAAGCTTGAGAACCAAGGCAAAGGGCACCAGGGGAGGCCACAAGCCCCCTAGCCGCTACCTGGGGGCACGCCTAGCAGGCTTGTGGGCCCCCTGTGGATCCTTTTCCCTACTTCTTCCGCCTATAAATCCCCGAAAAATCTGAAACCACGGGAGAGAGCCACGAAAATACTTTTCCGCCGCCGCAAGCTTCTATCTGCGCAAGATCCCATCTGGGGCATGTTCTGGTGCCCTGCCGGAGGGGGATTCGGACACGGAGAGCTTCTTGATCAACACCATTGCCTCTCCGATGATGCGTGAGTAGTTCACCACAGACTTTCGGGTCCATAGCTAGTAGCTAGATGGCTTCTTCTCTCTCTTGAATCTTCAATACAAAGTTCTCCATGATCTTCATGGAGATCTATCCGATGTAATCCTCTTTTGCGGTGTGTTTGTTGAGATCTGATGAATTGTGGATTTATGATCAGATTATTTATGAATCTTATTTGAGTTTATTCTGATCTCTTATATGCATGATTTCATATCCTTGTAATTCTTTTCGAGTTGTGAGTTTTGTTTGGCCAACTTGATCTACAGTTCTTGCAATGGGAGAAGTTCTTGGTTTTGGATTCATACCGTGCGGTGACCTCACCCAGTGACAGAAGAGGTAGCGAGGCACGCATCGTGTTGTTGCCATCAAGGGTAAAAAGATGGGGGTTATATCTATTGCATGAATTTATCCCTCTACATCATGTCATCTTGCTTAAGGCGTTACTCTGTTTGTTATGAACTCAATACACTAGATGCATGCTGGATAGCGGTCGATGTGTGGAGTAATAGTAGTAGATGCAGAAACTATCGGTCTACTTATCTCGGACGTGATGCCTATATGTATGATCATTGCCTTAGATATTGTCATGACTTTCCGCAGTTATATCAATTGCTCGACAGTAATTCATTCACCCACCGTAATCACTACACCACGACACTGCATTCCCTACGGACGGGTGTTGGGAAAAGTCAGTATTCTCGACTGACTATTGGTCGGGAAAACTTGTGACAAACAGTCAATCGGGAAATCATGCTAACAGTAACAAACAGTCGGTCGGCAATACGAGAATATTTCCTGGCAAACGGTCGGTCGGGAAAGCTCTTGTGCCCATCGGTTCGTCGGTCGGTAAATAATCCCGACCAACTATCGGACAATAAATGGGCCTCGCGCATGAATAGCCAAATTTTAGCGCCAATTCTGGCCCAACGCGCGGTCTTTTTTCCCCAAATGACCTTATCTTATCCAGCCAAAAATCATATCCTCCCAATGCCCCGTTCTCGCGGCCAGTCTTCCTCCGCACCGCCCGTCGCCGTCCCGCAATGTCCCCCACCGCCCCGTGTCTCCCTTCCGCCCCGTGTCACCCCCGTCGCCTTGCGTCTCCCCCGTCACCCCGCGTCACCCTTGTCGCCCCGTGTCGCCCCCGCCGCCCCATGTCTCCCCCGCTGCCCCGTGACGCCCCCCACTGCCCTGTGTCGCCCCGCGTCGTCCCTCGCCGCCCCTCGTCGTCCCGCACGGCCCCACATCGCACTGCGCCGTCCTGCGCCGGTTGTCTTTGGACCTGCTAGCCCCGCCTCCGCGGCTCCGCACCTGCACGGTTTGGGTTGCCACGTTTAGGTATGGATTAGTTTGGTTATTAGGATTACTAGTTACTACTTGCTGCATGAGATATATAATTTTACTTCAATAATTCATCATATTTTCTTTTGTGACGATGTACACATGGTGTATGCATGTGCTGGCTTTTTTCTATTACATGCAGGCCATGCGTTGTTTCTACATGATTCTGTTATTTGTGTAAATGCCAGTAGATGGTTCCTGTCATGATGACCGAATGATGGGGTTTGGGTTTTTTTTGCTTCAGCTATATGCCGTGGACATACTATTATGTTGTGGAGTACTATACACGTATTATTATTTTTGCTTCTGCAATATGCTGTGGAGTACTATTATGCTGTGGAGTACTACAGGATTATGTTATGGAGTATTATACACGTATTATTTTTTTGCTTCAGCAATATGTTGTGGGCATACTATTGTAAATCTAGGGAACCTATTTATGATAAGGACTGTGTACTATCATACACTTTGTGGTTCTTTTAAGCACAGACTTTAGGAGTTCCTGGGATGGGTCCTATTATTTTCCTAGTAGCTCTCAAGTTTAGTTGTTGTAAGTTTTAATCTTGTACCTATTTGATCTATCTTAATGAAGCCTCTCTTCAGTTATAACACAATCTTAGTAACTTATATGAGGAGCCTGAAAACTTGATGTGGTGAGGGGCAAGTTAGAATCAGTAAATTGCAATTCAGTAAAATCAAGGGGGCGATACCTCTAAAGTCCTTTCTCACATTTAGCTGAGGTACAACTGCTCTATGTGCCCTTACTTAAACTATCTTGTTTTCTTGCAGGTAGCACAGACAACCTCAACTCGTACTACTGAGCGGAGGAAGAAGATCTAGTAGCAGAATATTTGGTACTTAGCGATCACCTTGTGGTATTTGATTTTACCTAGCAGAATATTTGCCACTGAAATTGATGAGTTTAATAACAAATGTCGGCTCCAAGATTTATTGAAGTTGTTATCTTATTGTATTCCTAGTATAACCCAATGGATGTTGTGCGTGAACATAAATTGAAGGTTTTGCTTAGGCTTCAGTTCTCATGCAATTTTTTCTTCGGGAGGCTGCATCGTGGGAGCTTATCTTGAAGAGATCGTCCACTAACGTGCTTACTACATCCACTCAAGTGAGTTCCTCTGCCCCACTCAAGTCCAGATGTCGTCCATATGTGTGGATGCCATGAATATGTAGGGATGCCTCCTTATGTTTGACACTAATTTTTATAGTTTGTAACTAGGTTGGTTATTAGGATTCTTGTTACCAAGTGTGAAGCTAGCTACCATGGATAGAAGTTGGATGCTGTCACAAGGTCCATTCCATGGCCATCTAGCAAGGTAATCATCAAAAATGTGTGTTTTGCTCACTTATTTTGAATTGTTTGATGTGTGATATATACTGACTCATGATCACTATCCTAGATGAAACCCTACAAAGAGGGACATCTTCCTTGTCTCGCCGCTAAGGTATTTTTTGTTGGTTATTCTTACATCTTCCTTGTATCGCTGCTAATGTCTTGCTAGGTGAAACCCTACAAACCAGGGACTTTCTTTTGGTATTTTCGATTAATAGAGAAATGAAATCCTAACACAAGCAAACAACAACGAATTAAAAAGACATGAACATATATATAACTATCTAGCATTTAACAGAGGGAAGAAACAACATTATATTTGACACGGGATAGATGTTTCACATCAGAAATGCACACACACACACACGTATATATATCACAAGTACATGAGCTAACACAAGGACTACAAAATGTAACAAGGTTCTTAAGCAAGAATTACACAGGGAATATATATATCCAATTATCAAGCATACAAACTAGTGACACATTTCACGGTCCGGTTCAGAGAGCACCAATTTAACACTACAAGCACAAATCTAAAGCTGAACAAGTCACTTCATTATGCAGTACTAGTAAAAATTTCAGAGATAGAGATATAGAGATGGAGAGGGAGAGAGAGAGAGAACATCAGCAGTTTGGAGAGGAGCATCAACAAGACAGGGGAGAAGAAAGGGCAGTAGCAGCTTTGGGGAGTAGAAAGGAGCAGCAGCAGGGGTGAGGTAGAAGGAGCAGCAGCAGCTTTGGGCAGAATAAAGGAGAAGCAGCATAGGGCGTTGGAGAAGAGAAGCAACACGAGTTGGAGAGGACAAAAGCGCGACACGGACGTGGGAGAGGTAGCAGCAAGGGAGGTGGTTAAGGAGCACCAGTGTGCAGAAAAAGACAGGTTTAAAATAGAAGTATAGTAGCAGGGACGTGGGGAGAGGGAGTGGCAACAATTTTGGGAGAAGAAGAGCAGCAAGAGGAGCTTGAGAGAAGTAGGTGCAGCAGCGAGGAGTGGAGATAAGCGGCAACAAGTAGCAGTTTGGATTCAAAGAAGGTTAGGGGCAGCAGTGTGCAGCAGCAAGGGAGATGGTTGGGTGGTGGCGCTCGTGCAGATGGATGCTGGTGGCTGGGTAGTGGCTGCAGATGGGTGGTGGCTACAGATGTGTGGATGGATGGTTGTGTGGCTGATGGATGGTAGTGACAACAGCTTATCTTCATGTCCATAATAGAAGAAATTTGGGCCTTTTCACCCTTTTGTGCAAAGGAAATAAGTCACAAGTAAATGATCGCTTTATATGATTTTTATTCAAATATGCAACATTTCATAGCAAGAATGGATGAATATATCACAATAGATTCTATATTTGTGTGCTGTAATATATATGTGAAATGTACTTATCATCTATGGTTTAGTACATGTGCAGTGTGCTTGCATAATGGTGTTTTTTTGCATGGAGCGATTGTCATGTGCTGGTTTGCATTTTGTCATCCTTGTGGAATATTCATCTATGTAATAATGTAACTTATTTTTAGAGTCATTTGTATGCCTACTAATTCTAGTGTTTGTACAAGTTTTTATGGTGTCATTTGTACATGTAATCGCAACTTCTTTACATTTTGCAGGAAAGACATGGAAGTGGACCAGGAACCATGAAGCCGACGGTTCAGGATATTTTGTGTAATAGTGATTGAACCATTGGAGATGCATTTTACCTATCATTTTGTAAACCCACATTGTGTTTGAGACAATGAACCATAATGTTTCCTCTAGTTAATTAGCTACATTAGCTTATGGAAAATTTGGATGTTATGAAATATTGTCTGCTTATGGTTTATTATTGCTTGAGAATATGCTTGTTATGGTTTATTATTGTTGGAGAATATGCTTGTTATGAAATATTGATTGATATTTGATTGGTAGCGTAAATGTAAGCTATGTGAGGGTTGTTGGTGTGGAATTTTTGAAAAGCACATGGGATGCCCAATAGACTGTTTGTTGGGAATGCAGAACCCCGTCAGATAGTCGGTCGGGGAAGGTTCCGGACATGCCCAATAGACTGTTTGTTGGGAATGCGGAACCCCGTCAGATAGTGAGTCGGGAAAAGTTCAGGACATGCCCAATAGACTTTTTGTTGGGAATGCAGAACCCCGTCACACAGTCGGTCGGGAAAGGTTCAGGACATGCCCAAGAGACTGTAGGTCAGGAAAGGCTCTTGGTAGGCCCAACAGAATGTTGGTCGGGAAAGGTAAGCCATAGCCGACAAACTGTCGGTCAAGAAAAATATGTCGGTCGGGAAAGACCTTTCTCGTCTGGACTTTCCCCAACAGACACTTTCGGTCGGCAGTAATCTTTCCCGGCCGACTATCTATCGGTGGAAGTTGATTTCCCGTCCAACCTGGCTGTTAGGGATGTAGTGTTGTGGTGTAGTGAATATTTACTATCTTGAGAGAAGCCTCTAGTGAAAACTATGGCCTTCGAGTCTACTTCACATCATATTTTCAGCCTTACACTTTTACTTTGTTGCACTTTCCACCTTCAGATCTCACCTTGCAATCAATAGTGAAGGGATTGACAACCCCTTTATAGCGTTGGGTGCAAGTTTGTTGTTTTTGCGCAGGTACTTTGGAGACTTGGCTTGATTCTCCTACTGGATTGATACCTTGGTTCTCAAACTGAGGGAAATACTTACTGCTACTGTGCTGCATCACCCTTTCCTCTTCAAGGGAAAAAACAACGCAAGCTCACGAGGTAGCAAGAAGAATTTCTGGCGTCGTTGCTGCGGAGGATCAAGTCAAGAATAGTCTCCCGTCAATGTGCCAATTTCTGGAGCCGTTGCCGGGGAGCATCAAGTCAAGAATAGTCTTCCTGCTACGTGTCAATTCCTCGCACTGGGGATTATTGTAAGTGAAGCTTATCCAAGTAACTGTCGCAAACTCATCTCTTGCATTTACCTTTTTTGCCTCTCGGTTTCCTCTCCCCCACTTCTGAAAAACAAAAAATTACAAAAATATTTGCCTTTTTCGTTCGCCCTTTTCTTTCGCTTGCTTTGTGCTCTCCTGTGCGCTAGTCTGCCTACTAAGACCTGTATGGCCCAACCAAAGGATTATGATGCTTACTATACAAGGTTGGAAGAAATTGAAACTAGTGTTAAAGGCTTCATGTCTACACAGTTTGATTATAATTGTTACTTCCGTAGAGAACTAAGGGAGCAAAATTCTTTTATGGCTTTTATGAATAAAGAAGTTGATGATATGGCCAAAGAATTCCTTGCGCTAAATTCTCAGTTTGCTCGTCTTGAAAAATTAGTAGGCAAGATTTCTGATAAATAGGCTACCTTAGTCAATAAAATGGCTGCTAAACCTGAAATTTTTGATGAGAATCACGAAGATCTTAAAGTTCTTGGTGTGACTCCCATTGAATCCTTGTTTTCTAGTGTCAAACCTAATGATGATGGGGCTAGATATGAATCCACTTTGGTTGAAAAATGCCCCAAAGATTCGGAGCCTATCTGTCTTGATGCTAAAGGCATTGAAAGTGGAGTAGAAGATATCAAAACTTTGAGTAGTAATGAAAATCCTACTTTGGATTTCAAGGAATTCAATTATGATAGTTTCTCTTTGATTGAATGTATTTCCTTGATGCAATCCATGCTAAACTCTCCACACGCTTATAGCCAAAACAAGGCCTTTACCGATCATATCGTCAATGCTATGATGAAATCTCTTGAAGAGAAACTTGAATTGGAAGTTTCTATTCCTAGAATACTTCATGATGAGTGGGAACCTACTATCAAAATCAAGATCAAAAACTATGAATGCAATGCTTTGTGTGATTTGGGTGCTAGTGTTTCCGCGATTCCAAAGTCTTTATGTGATATTCTAGGCTTCAATGAGATTGATGAGTGCTCTCTTAATTTGCATCTTGCGGATTCTACTGTTAAGAAACCTATGGGAAGGATCAATGATGTTCTTATTATTGCAAATAGGAACTATGTACCCGTGGATTTCATTGTGCTTGATATTGATTGCAATCCTACATGTCCCATCATTCTTGCTAGACCTTTCCTAAGGACTATTGGTGCTGTCATCGATATGAAGGAAGGGAATATTAGATTTCAATTTCCATTAAAGAAGGGCATGGAACATTTTCCTAGAAAGAAAATAAGATTGCCTTATGAATCCATGATGAGGGCTACTTATGGTTTGAGCACCAAAGACGACGATACGTGATTTTATCGCCTTATGCCTAGCTAAGGGCGTTAAACAATAGCGCTTGTTGGGAGGCAACTCAATGAATTTATCTTTGCTTTTTGCTTTTTGTTTTATTGCGTCCACACCTAATTCTGTTATGATTGTGTTTTTTGTGTTTCTTTTTATGTTTGAGCCAAGTAAAACCTTTATGACTAGTTTTGGTGATGGTTGTTTGATCGTGCTGAAAAAGACAGAAACTTTTTGCTCGCGAAATTATTTTTCATTTTTATCCAGAAAGAGCTTTTGAGTTGATTCTTTTTTCTGCTGGTTGATATGCCAATTTCCCAAATTATCATAAATTTTCAGAATTGTTGAGATACCAGAAGTATACGAAGCATACAGATTGCTACAGACTGGTCTGTTTTTGACAGATTCTGTTTTTGTTGTGTTGATTGCTTATTTTGATGAAACTATGGATAGTATCGGGGGGTACTAACAAGGAGAAGTGAGAATACAGTAATATAACACCAATATAAATAGAAATCAAGTTTTCTATAGTACATACAGAGGTGGTAGTTTGTTTTCTTGTGCTAATGATATCACGAGTTTCTGTTTAAGTTTTGTGTTGTGAAGTTTTCAAGTTTTGGGTGATGTTCTCGTGGACGATGAGATAAAGAGTGGAAAGAGCTCAAGCTTGGTGATGCCCAAGGAATCCCAAGCCAAATTCAAGGACACCAAAAAGCCTAAGCTTGGGGATGCCCCGGGAAGGCATCCCCTCTTTCGTCTTCAATCCATCGGTAACGTTACTTGGAGCTATATTTTTATTCACCACATGATATGTGTTTTGCTTGGAGCGTCGTGTATTATAGGAGTCTTTTATTTTTGTTGTGTCACAATCATCCTTGCTTCACACCTTTTGAGAGAGACATGCAATCATCGTGAATTTGCTAGAATACTCATTGAGCGTCACTTATATCTTTTGAGTTAGACAATTTAGCTCGCATGTGCTTCACTTATATCTTTTTGAGCTAGATAACTTTGCTCTAGTGATTCACTTAGATCTTTTTAGAGCACGGCGGTGTCATATTTTGGAGAAATAAGAACTCTCGATCTTCACATATATCTTTTTGAGAGTGCTCTCTTTGAGTAGCTGGGTAGTTGGCTTGTGCTATGAAATTAGTCCTAAAGATGATGGGCATCCAAAGAGTATACAATAAAACTTCCATATTCATGTGTATTGATTAGAAACAGAAGTTTGATTCCTCTGAATTAGTTGTGAGATATGGATATGGTGATATTAGAGTTATGTTAGTAGGGTGTTGTGAATCTAGAAATACTTGTGTTGAAGTTAGTGATTCCCGTAGCAAGCACGTATGGTGAACTGCTATGTTAGGAAGTCGTAGCATAATTGATTTATTGATTGTCATCCTTTGTGTTGCGGTCGGGATCGCGCGATGGTTAACACCTACCAACCCTTCCCCTAGGAGTATGCGTTTAGCACTTTGTTTTGATTACTAATAAAACTTTCACAATATGTATATGAGTTCTTCATGACTAATGTGAGTCCATGGTGTAGATGCACTTTCACCTTCCTCCATTGCTAGCCTCTCTAGTACCGCGCAACTTTCGCCGGTGCACAAAACGACCATATACCTTCCTCAAAACAGCCACCATACCTACCTACCATGGCCTTTTCATAGTCATTCCAAGATATATTGCCATGCAACTCCCACCGTTCCGTCTCATGACTTGTGCCGTCACTTTCATATTGCCTTTGCATGATCGTAAGATAGCTAGCGACATGTTTCAACGTCATACTCTACGCTAGATCGTTGCACATCCCGGTACACTGCCGGAGGCATTCCCTATAAAGTCATCATTGTTCTAAGTATTGAGATGTGAGTAAATAAAAGTGTGATGATCATCATTATTAGAGCATTGTCCCATGTGAGGAAATTTAAAAAAAAAGAAAAAGATGCCAAAGTTGCCCACCAAAAAAAATATGGAAAGAGGCCAAAGAGCCCAAACAAAAAAAAGAAAAAGAAAGAAGGGACAATGCTACTATCTTTTTCCACACTTGTGCTTCACAATAGCACCATGTTCTTCATGATTGAGAGTCTCTTGTTTTGTCACCACCATATACTAGTGGGAATCTTCATTATATAACTTGGCTTGTATATTCCAATGATGGGCTTCCTCAAAATTGCCCTAGGTCTTCGTGAGCAAGCAAGTTGGATGCACACCCACTAGTTCTCCTTTTGAGCTTTCACACACTTATAGCTCTAAGTGCATCCGTTGCATGGTAATCCCTACTCATTCACATTGATATCTAGTGATGGGCATCTCCATAGCCCTTTGATACGCCGAGTCGATGTGACCATCTCCTCCTTTTTGCCTCACAACCTTCACCACACTCTATTCCATCTATAGTGCTATATCCATGGCCCACGCTCATGTATTGCGTGAGAGTTGAAAAAGTTTGAGAAAGTAAGAGTGCAAAAACAATTACTTGGCCAATACCGGGGTTGTGCATGATTTAAATTCGTTGTGTGGGGATGATGGAGCATAGCCAGACTATATGATTTTGTAGGGATAACTTTCGTTGGCCTTGTTATTTCGAAAGTTCATGATTACCTTGGCAGTTTGCTTGTAGTATTATTCTTTTCATGTCAATAGCAAACTATTGTTTTGAATCTTATGGATCTGAACATTCATGCCACATGAAAGAAGTTAGAAAGGACAAATATGCTAGGTAGCATTCCACATCAAAAATTCAGTCTTTATCACTTCCCTACTCGAGGACGGGCAGGAGTTAAGCTTGGGGATGCTTGATACGTCTCCAACGTATCTATAATTTTTGATGGTTTGATGCTATTATCTTGTCAACTTTGGATGCTTTGTATGCATTTTTATATCTTTTTCGCGACTAACCTATTAACTCAGTGCCAAGTGCCAGTTCCTGTTTTTTCCGTGTTTTGACCTTTTTCACAGGAGAATATCAAACAGATTCCAAACGGAATACAACCTCTGAAAAGATTTTTTTTCCGGAACAGAAGATACGCAGGAAGCTTGAGAACCAAGGCAAAGGGCACCAGGGGAGGCCACAAGCCCCCTAGCCGCGGCCTGGGGGCGCACCTAGCAGGCTTGTGGGCCCCCTGTGGCTCCTTTGCCCTACTTCTTCCGCCTATAAATCCCTGAAAAATCTGAAACCACGGGAAAGAGCCACGAAAATACTTTTTCGCCGCCACAAGCTTCTGCCTCCGAAAGATCCCATCTGGGGCACGTTCTGGCGCCCTACCGGAGGGCTTCTTCATCAACACCATTGCCTCTCCGATGATGCGTGAGTAGTTCACCACAGACCTTCGGGTCCATAGCTAGTAGCTAGATGGCTTCTTCTCTCTCTTGGATCTTTAATACAAAGTTCTCCATGATCTTCATGGAGATCTATTCGATGCAATCCTCTTTTGCGGTGTGTTTGTCGAGATCCGATGAATTGTGGATTTATGATCAGATTATCTATGAATCTTATTTGAGTTTCTTCTGATCTCTTATATGCATGATTTCATATCCTTGTAAGTTGTGGGCTTCCTTTGGCCAACTTGATCTATAGTTATTGCAATGGGAGAAGTGCTTGGTTTTGGGTTCATACCGTGCGGTGACCTCACCCAGTGACAGAAGGGGTAGCGAGGCACGCATCGTGTTGTTGCCATCAAGGGTAAAAAGATGGGGTTTATATCTATTGCTTGAAT
This sequence comes from Hordeum vulgare subsp. vulgare, assembly GCF_904849725.1. Classification (NCBI taxonomy): domain Eukaryota; kingdom Viridiplantae; phylum Streptophyta; class Magnoliopsida; order Poales; family Poaceae; genus Hordeum; species Hordeum vulgare. Next base: position 251,646,611 of record NC_058522.1, on the reverse strand, counting down.
TTATCCCTCTACATCATGTAATCTTGCTTAAGGCGTTACTCTGTTTGTTATGAACTCAATACACTAGATGCATGCTGGATAGCGGTCGATGTGTGGAGTAATAGTAGTAGATGTAGAAAGTATCGGACTACTTGTCTAGGATGTGATGCCTATATGTATGATCATTGCCTTACATATCGTCATGACTTTGCGCGGTTCTATCAATTGCTCGACAGTAATTCGTTCACCCACCGTAATATTTGCTATCTTAAGAGAAGCCTCTAGTGAACACTATGGCCCTCGGGTCTACTTCACATCATATTTTCAGCCTTACACTTCTACTTTGTTGCACTTTCCACCTTCAGATCTCACCTTGCAAACAATCGTGAAGGGATTGACAACCCCTTTATAGCGTAGGGTGCAAGTTTGCTATTTTTGCGCAGGTACTTTGGAGACTTGGCTTGATTCTCCTATTGGATTGATAGCTTGGTTCTCAAACTGAGGGATACTTACTACTATTTTACTGCATCACCCTTTCCTCTTCAAGGGAAAAACCAACGCAAGCTCAAGAGGTAGCACCGGTAAGGCTCCTGAGGCGTGCCCAGGAGCCCCCTTTCTGGCGCTCGAGCGATTCCACACTCCGTTCCTTTGTTCATCGCCCCAAGGGGCCCCAAGGCCTCCCGAGACTCTTTGTGGTGGTATCAAGTTCCGGTCCGGACCCCCGAGCGGGGGTTGACTACTGAAAAATGTTTTCCCGTGGGGTGACAAGTCCTTGCTTTCATGCTCCTTGACTCCCAGGGGCGGTGCGGAGTGTTCATCTCCAAACACGTCCTCCAAACGGGAGATTTTAAGTCAGTGAAATAAGACAGTGCCACAGAAAGTGTCCCCCCTTTTTGTTTTTCGAGCGTCAAGCACTGAGAATCAGAGAACAACTTTGGGAACCGACAAGTTTAAGGTCCGCGAGAAATGGCTCGAAATCCAAGAAAAGCAAGCAAACGCCGCGTCCGGCACTCTGGCTCGCATAGTCATTGGTGGACTATATGGATTTCCTTGCCAGCTGCGGTCATAGTCATTGGTGGACTATGTTGATTACCTTCGTCTTCCCCAGCGCGGAGTGTAGGGCTGCCACTAGGCGTGGGATGGACCCCTCCGCGCCCTCAGGGGCCCTGGGCGTATACAGCCTCGGCTTGTTATTACGTGAGAGTGTCACGGTGGGGTGTATATGGGAGGTCGTGAGGACGCGAGTGTCCCTACCCCCGAGGCATAGGTGCCTGATTCCGGAAGTCATTGGTGGACTGTGTTGATTTCCTCCATCTGTACCCAGCGTGGAGCATAGGTCTTCCACTAGGAGTGGGGTGGACCCCTTCCGCATCCTCGAGGGGGGGGGCTGGGCATATACAGCATCGACTCGTTATTACGTGAGAGTGTCACTGGATGAAGTTGGTTACGGAAGGAATGAATGACGATGCATAGGTGCTACGGGTTTATGCATGTCCTCCGTGCTGCTTCCCCGGAGGCCAATTAAGGGCTTTTCTGTGGCTCTACGTCGACAGGTCCCAGTCCCGCACATTTCCCAACCGCCGTCGCGTGTGACCGAGTGAACGGATGTAGCTACGGGGTCAGGCTCTACCACCCCCGACAATGACCGGATAACCGAGGAGGATGTTGAGGGCGGCAGGTGGCCTTGTGATCGGTAAGGTCCCTGAGGCGCGATGCTCAGGAGTCCCCGTCAAGGATCCAGTCCCGCACATATCCCAACTGTCGTCGCGTGTGACCGAGTGAACGGATGTAGCTACGGGTCAGGCCCTGCCACCCCTGACAACGACTGGATAACCGAGGACGGTGTCAAGGGCTGCAGGTCGCCTTGTGACCAGTAAGGTCCCTGAGGCGCGATGCTCCGGAGCCCCCTTTTGACGTTCAAGCGGCTCTGCGTCATCGGGACCCAGTCCCGCACATTTCCCGACCGCCGTTGCTTGCAACCCAATGAATGATCTCAGCTACAGGGTCAAGCCCCGCCACCCCTGATAACGACCAGATAACTGAGGACGATATCAAGGGCGACAGGTGGCCTTGTGACCGGTAAGGCCCCTGAGGCGCGATGCTCAGGAGCCCCCCTTGATGCTCAAGCGATTCTGATTTTATCCTGTCGATTGTGGTCCGGGGGAGTCGTGGGGCTTCCCGAGTCCCCGCGTCGGGGCAACGCGCACCGGCCGGAGCCCTCGAGCAAGGGGGGGTAGATCGCACAAAGATGCAAGCAAGACAGTGTGTCAGGTCGCCAAGTGGATGCAGCAGAAATTATAAAAGATTGTGCGAACGATACGACAGGCGGAAGCATGCCTTGAATGCTTGAAGTCCTTGCGGTTAGCGGGCACTTCCTAAGGCAATAAATCCAAAAGATTACCTCGAATAGCTCCCTTGTGCCTGAGGAGCGCCTCGCGAGGGCTGGCCCCGGCGCCCACGCCACCATCGTGGTTGCCGCGGGTAACCCGCGCTGCTTGCGTCTCGTCACTCGACTCGTCCTCCTGAGGCCCGGGGGTTTGGCCTTACGTAGTTCTCCCGTAGGGAAGGCGGCTGGCGCCGTGCCCCGTGGCTTGAGGGCGCGCCCCTGCCCGCGCCTCTTGGGCCCGGCTCAAGGAGGCCCCCCAAAGCGTTCCTCACTCCTGAGGAGGATAGGCGCCCACGGGGACGCCTGAAGCTCTTCCTCATTGGGAGGGTCACGTGATGCTGCATACTCCGGCACGTACGGCTCCATGTAGGCACTCGACCATCCTCCATGGCCGCTCAACGGTGCGGCGGTGGCAGTCCCTCTCGATGGTGGAGGGGGATCCCCCTGTCGTACTACTCGGAGATCTTCCAGCGATAAGCCTCCGTGCGAAGTCACTTGTTCATGTTGTTGTCGTTGGCTGGTCCCGGCGCCGCCCGGTGCTAATTCCATCATTGGTGTCCTGGCGTGTCTCCGTTGTCGTAGTTCGCCCACGCCGACGCCTCCTTCCTCTGCTGGCTGCGTCGGAGGGAGCGCTCCTGCCTGGCCGCCCCTGGCTGCCAGGGGCGCTCCTGGTCTTGGTGATGCACACCGGTTTGTGCATCGGTTGTACCGCCGCTCTCTTAGCGCCCCTCGTGGTTGTCAGCATGGTGCGCCTCGGAGCCGGCCGCCGGAACCTGGAGGAGGAGGAGGATTGTATGGGGCGCATCTCTCTCGGCCCCGCCCAGCATAGGAGGGGCCCCGTTGCTCGAAGCCCCGGGGGCCGGCATGAGGTGTGAGCCCTCAGTGCTCGAAGCTGGCGGCCTTGAAGAGGAGCGGGGTTGGACGGCCTTCTGGGCGATGGCGATCAGCTCCATGATGTGGTCTACCCAGGCGTCAAAGGCCCCCTGCATCGGCCGTTGACGGAGCATCTCCCTCGCCATCTGCAATGCGTCTTGCGCGCCAAGGTCCCCCAAGTTGATGCGACGAGTCGTGGGTGCCGGGGGCACCACTCAGCCGCCAGGTGCCTAGGTGGTGCGGGTGGTTGCGACGGTGGAGAGGACGTTGACGATCTGGTACGAGCCGCCCTGTTCCACAACGCTGGCATGTGCGCTTCCGGTCGTCGGGACCTGGTGGTTGGCGGCCAACTCGATGAGGCTCGAAGAAGCGAGTTGGGCGCCGGCCATCGGAGCAGAGGGCCTAGGGAAGGTGAGGCTCGGAGATGATCTTAACACGCGCCATACTTGGCGCGCCAAATGTTGGATTTCGAGCTCCGGAAAACCCTAAGGATTCGAACTCAGGGGCGTGTATGAAGATCTCTCACGGCCTAACCTCACCCACCTCTCTACTCGATTGGAACGACAAATAACGCACTCGATGGCGAGAAAACACATAACACAGCAGATTACCTAGGTTCGGGCCGCTGCGAAGCGTAAAACCCTACTCCTACTTTGGTGGATTGCCTCTCGTGGAGGTCGGTGGATGAACTACTACAGTGCTTGGGCACCTCCGGAGGCTGGATAACCTAGCGGAGTGCTGGTGGGCGAATAGGTGGTTCGGGAATTCAACCCTTCTATGAAGCAATCTATCCTCTATTTATAGTGGCGGCCCCGGTCCTCCTCCCTTATCGTTTCGGCGGGAAGGGATCCCAAAGTGGCCAATTTTGAAGGGGGAACAAGGGAACATGCTCCCCTACCCAAAGGTGGTGTTTGCCTGCAAAGTAGCTACCAGCGTTGCACGGGCTGACCCAAGGATGACGTCCATCCCGCCGGCGGGTGGCCATGGTCTTGTTGCACCAGAATGGAAACCTTTAGGAGATGCCTTGGGAACCTGTGTCCGTCCTACCCCCCCCCCCCCCTTTGCACCAAAGGGGAAACTGCTCCGCTCAGCTGTCTGCTGCTCGCCTGTCCTCCCGTTGCGTCACCCTAGACTCCTGAGGTCTAGCCTCGCCTCGGAATATCCGCCGCCCCGGAGTGGTCCTGAGGAGGCCCTTGCGGGTATTGGTGCTGCTCCTCCTCGCGAGGCTTGGCCCCTCGCGAGGTTCTTGTCCTGAGTGACGCCGGGGTCATTGGTTTTAGGTCAATGAAGTGGGGCGGCCCTGGGCCGCAGGCAGACAAGTTTGGGTACCGCCATTCCTAGAACGCTGATAGTAGCCCCCGGGCCCAAGGCGCGTCGTGGTTGGCTTCTTGGCAAAGCCTGGAGGGCAGCCTAAAGCGTCGCATGCCATATTTTCCCGCGGGCCAGGCGGCACACGTGTCCAGCAGCCATGTGGTGACGCTCTCGCTCCCCGAGGCGTTCTCGAGGCATCCGGGGTGCGCCAGGCCACGATGGCATGATCTCCTAGAACCGCGCAGGCCAATCATCGCGCGTACGTCAAAGTATTGCCTTACCTGCATGTGCAGTTGTTGTTGTAGTAATTGGTGAGCCACAAGGACTCAGCAATCTCATTTCCAAAGGTATCAAGACTAGCAAAGCTTAATATGTGAGGTATCGTTAAGTGGTGAGGGTACAACAAGCAAGTAAGCATTTCTTTGAGTGTCTAACTTGCGAGTACAAAAATAAGAGGGGGGGGGGTGATCTACGCATAATAGGACGTGAACTAGAACAATCACGAAGTGATCCTGAACACCTACTTACAGGCCAGAAATAACTCGAGCGTGTCCTCTCTCGAATACGGAGCTCACAAGAAGAGTCAGTCACGGTTACACACACAGTTACATATTTTAATTAAGTTTACTTCAAGTTTGCTATGAACGGGTGTTAAACAAAGTTTTCAAGTTTCCACATAACCGCGGGCACGGGTCATAGAAAGATTTAACCCTATAGGGATGCTCCAACGTATCCTTGGAATCCCTCGCACAAGGCGTTCGAGAAAGGTAAAAATAATCCAACCAGGCCGCCTGACATATCGACGATCCTGATAGGAGCCGCGTACCTCGTTCTCAGGACATGATGGATAAGCTAAGCGTACAGTAGCCTAATAGACATCTCTCGAGTTGCCCCGGGTTGGACCCAACGATGCGTTGTTTTGGACCAGCACCATCAGCACTGGTCCCATGTATTATTTTGAATTACTCCTCGGGTTCATGGTGCCCTACTTTTTGATAACGTTGTTTAGTATTATTATGTTGGTAAAATATAATACCAATATTGGGCCTTGCGAGACGAGTTTTATCCCAAAACAAAAATTTAGGGGGTCCCCATAACAACCCCAAGCATGTTAGGAGTGCTGAGTTATGAAACATAACACCGATACACAAGTAACTAGGGCGGCAAAGATGGAACAAAACACCAGGCTAGAAGGCCACGCCTTCCACTTTTTACCAAGTATATAGGTGCATTAAATTCATTAGCATTAATATGGTGATATAACAAGGAATCCATGTTATCACACAAAAAGCAACTGTACCTACAACTAGCAACGCTATAAGAAGCCCGAGCAAGCAGTAACATATCCAAACAAGGGTTTGCTGGGTTGTGGAGGGGGTGAGAGGCTCTTCATGGAAATGTTGGGAGGCTGACATTTAAGTGATAGGCACCAAGACATAGCGAAAGAAATGACACAAATAGCATGACAATGATATTAATGGTATCTAAGGAAATGATCATCTTGCATGTGACCCCGCTTGGAAGAAGGACCATTCCATGAAGTAGATGACCCGACGTAGTCGAACGAATCTTCGCAATCTGAAGCGGTTCAGAACTCTATCATAAGAAACAATCCAGGCCAACAATCAACACACGATAACATCACACATATTCATGACACGATGCATAATCAAATATGACGCATGTCAATTTCAATTAAGCAAGGCATGGCAAAGCACAACAATCAACTCCTACACATTAAGTGAAGCTCAATATGCAATGAGTTGCATATTGACGAAACATCATATTCGAATATTTAGTTCACTCTCATTTAGGTACACGAGAATATTAACTGTTTTTAAACATGACAAGAGGTGAAGCATAAATAAACTACACTATCTAGGCATTTTAAATAATGTCAGAAACAACATATAGCATTTCCGAAATGACCACATGTGTTAAATTTTGAAATTGATCCAGATCTAAAATGAACACATTTTATATTTATTAAACAGCAAAATAAAGTGGACCATGTGATTCTACACGTGATTCTAGTCGATTTACATATATAGGTCATCCAAAACGAAGCTACCGACTAAAAGATACGATCAACACAAGATGATATGCCATGAATGTAGAATGTATGCAAATGATAGCCACAAGCATGTTAAAATGGATGCAACAAGATATTATTGAACTGCATGAAATTATAAAAAGTTTAAATAAGGTCGGAACAACGAATAACAATTCTGGAAAGTCCTCATATGTAAATTAATAATTTCATATTGTTCTGCCTATACATAATTTTAGAGTTGATAAATAGCAAAATAAAAGTCACCATTTTATTCTACACATTTTCTAGTCAAGTTACACATGTGAAATGTTTTAATCGGAGCTACGGTTAATTAATTATGAGACAAATAATTTTTACATGGCATCTATGCAAACTTAATTAAACAACAAGTTTAAACATTTTTATCATGGTTAAAAATTGGATATTCTTAATATACACAAAATTCTCGGCATTTTACATGTCTATAGTTTTAACATATGATATACAATTAATTAGTTATTAGCAATTCAAAACGGCGAAAAAATGTGTAACAAATGCATATCTTGATTAATGACAAAATAGCAGCAGGAAATATATATATATATATATATATATATATATATATATATATATATATATATATATATATATATGGCCCGAATTGCAGCAAAGTGCAGTGGGTTAGGGCTGGAATCGGCCCAAGATGGGTGTGTTTGTGTGTGTGTCAAACAAAAAAGAAAACAACGCAAAATATTGGTGAGTCTGGGTCTCGAACCCATGACCGTTACTGACCAGGTGGGCTACGAAGCTCTAGTGGATAAATAGAGGAAATCCTAACTAAGATCTGTATCCCAGAACGGATCGAGGAAAAATGTTGAAGTTTAGTTATGGGGGAATTCCTCACAACGGGAACAGGGAGGCTAGCGAGAAGATGCAGTGGAGGCCCCTGCCGGGGGACGCGGGAGGGACGAAGCTACGACTGCGGCTTGAGGCGGGTCGGGGCTGATGGTGGAGCTCCGGTGCGGCAGCTTGGCGGCGCGACAAAGGCAGACATCGGTGGAGCCGAGCTGGCAGCACGACAGTGTCAGGTCCAGCCGGCCTGGGTGCCACAGGACCGGCTGCAGGGCGGAGCAGGTTGTGTGAGCGATGAATGGATCCGAGAGGGAGCTTGCGGGGCGAAGCGGCGGACCGTTGGTTCCCTGCCGGAACGGAGGAGGAGCGCAGAACCTTGATGGCGACTCAGCTCCATGGCGGCTCGGGTGTCGGGGCTCGGTGACCCACAAGATGGACACACACAAACAGAGCGAAACGTGAGAGGGAGAGAAGAAAGAAAACAAGTGCGAGAAACAAAGGAAGGAGGGCGCGAAGCAGGGACCTGGAGGTGGTGCTTGACGTGATGGGTTGTGGTCCGGCGAGGTCCTCAGCGAGGCGGGCTATAGGAGGGCCGGCTGGTCGCCGGCAGTTGGCCACAGGTGGCGTTGGGGACGGCAACGCTTGCACTGAGGCGCGACTCCTCTGCTTGTAGAAGCGGCCCTGGACTCGGGATCGAGGAGGAGCTCGATACGGGACGTGAGGCAATGGTTGTTTTCGTTGCGTGGGGATGGATCCCGAGGGAGATCGAGACCAAGTGTTGGTGGCGGCGCTAAATCGGTGGGATGGGACTCTTTAAATAAGGCGCATGCTACAAATCAATCGACAATTTTTTTCCAAATATCAGCCGGGTTCTTAGCCATCCGATTCACCTACGTTTAGTCGTCGATGGAGTCAACACATCGGTCTGCTCCAACAAATCTCCTCCTGAACCAGCAAACACAATGTTTGCAGCGGACCTCTTTGTCGGCGCCCTTCGAGTAGGAGAACCACCTCGTCGCCGCTCGGGACATGGCTTCACTGCAGCACCGGCCGCCGGCGACGAGGGCTTCATTGCAGCACCGGCCGCCGGCGACGAGGGCTTCATTGCAGCACCGGTCGTCGGTGACATGGCTTCATTGCAGCACTGGCCGCTGACGACGAGGGCTTCATTGCAGCACCGGTCGTCGGCGACATGGCTTCATTGCAGCACCGGCCGCCGGCGAGGGCTTCATTAGAGAACCGGCGGCTTCAGCACCGGCGCCGGCGACGAGGGCTACATCGCAGCACCGGTGCCCACGCGGCGTCGCACCCCACCCGGCATGAAGCACCGACGAGGCTTGTAGCACGGGTGGAAGTTGAAACACGGCGTGCCAGGCGCCCCCTCGACGGTGCCGACGACGCTCTGCCGCACCGACCGATAGCCCCATGTGCTACAATGAAGAGGATAGTCTTTCTCAGCTCCGACGAAGCTCCATGGCAGCCCGGGTAGCGTCAACGACCCCGGAACGTAGCTCCATTGCAGCTCCCTACCAGCGATGAGATTCGGATCGAAGCGGCGCGAGTTGCATTGAAGCTTCGCCGGCGACGAGATCCAACTTGTAGCAGCACACGCCTTGAGTTGCAACTCGGGCAACGCACAAGATTCGGCTTGAAGCAGCACACATGTTGCGTTGTTGCTCCGCCGTGATGATGAACATAGGTTGCCGCTAGTGCTGCAGGCCGCACCCGAGGGCTGCTCCTGATCAAGCTGATGTCACAGAGGTGAGCTGAGATGGATGTGTGTGGAGGTGGAAGAAGGAGACGAAGTGGATCTCGAAAAGGGGAAAGGAAAATGAGTGGCTCATGTTAAACTCGAGATAAAATAGATGGGGTGATGCCTGGTCCCGCCAGTACGTGGCACGCGCGTGGGGCGGATGATTTTCGACAGAAATCACCCGACTGTTTTTAAATAATTTCCTTTAAATAAATAGGGTTTGATCTAGGGAGTCCAATTAAAAAACCGATGACGATTTGGGGTATTTCGGGCTAGGTTGCGTGTAGGTCTGGTGCACTGTGTAGAGGGGCTAGGCATAGAAGAGAGGGAAAATGGGCAGCCCAGCATCGGATTTTAAATACTAAAAATGTCCGCGATTTGACCGGCTATAGTGTTGCTATATGTTTAACTGTTCGGGTATCAAACGAACTCATATTGGAACGAAATTTGACATGTGGTCTACCTACACTATATCAACACAACACACCAACTTTCAACCCAATTCGAGAAATTCTTATACACACTTTTTAAACAAACAATATATAACGATGCCACGGGTGTGTGTGTATGTGGTTGGCTTCAAAATGGTCGATGACAAAAACGGACAAAATCGGCAACTAAGAGCGAATGCAAGTTTTAAAATAATGGCGACAACGGAGTGTCGATGCAATGCGGATTATGCGCATGATGCGATGATGAATGCGACCAACAAAAGAATCAGACGATGACAATGAAATAAAAGAGGAATCTTTTGGAGCGTCGGTTCCGGCCCATCTCATGAAGTTTTTAAGATGCACCCATCCATGGGCCTAGACAGTCTATACCTCCCACATAAATCACAGGGGGGTGAACATGATCTATTGATCCTATAGGCTTTGTGTTATGATTTGGTAAGATTGGAGACCTATTTTGCATATTTTCATATATTGTACATACCATTCCCTCCCTCGTGACTCAAAGTGGGGGTGCACAGACCAACAATACAGTGCGCTCTACGAGACATGTGTGTCACATGGAAGTTGTGCATTCCGTATTTGAACATCACAACAACGTTTCCATATATACATTTGGTCCAGATGCAAGTATGTTTGTGCTCTGACCCTAGCTTTTTCATGTTTATTTTCCAATGTTGCTATATAATTGCTAGACGAGTCTTTTTCTGAAATTTAAATAACACACGAGTTGAATGAGACAACTGTGTGCGATTCTGGAGCCACTAGACATAGTTCTCGCATTCTAACCGTGTGACATGCTTATGTACAGTCTATATGTTTGTACCAACCCCGCTGAGAGGAATATTAAAAATAGCTACCCATCTTGATCAATTTAAAAATTGGTGGTTCCAAGAGTTTTTCACTTTGAATTGCACACAAGTATTACGTTTGGGCCATGTGTGATGTTTGTTCCTCCCGCGCCACTTGAAACCCTTCATATAAATTTTAGTTATCCCAACTTTTCACTCCCTCTAAGTAAAATTTGCTAGTGGTCGCGACATTTCCTGAAACACTACCTAGACCCCTCATATACCCCCACACACAACTCCTCCCTTGCTAGAACCCTAACTAGCTCTCCGCCGCCGCAACCGCCACCACCCGTGCCCGTCTTCCACACCCATCCTCTCATGATCTCCCGTGCAGGTTACCAACCATCTCCGTACCCTCGCCGCCCTGAATGCTTACATGGCGCCTACTAAACACCCCCCTTCCTCACAGATCCCCATCCCCCACCGCACACCATCACATCCTAATCCCAGCTACGCTTCTAGGGGATCTCGAGGAGAGAACGGGCCAAAGGAGGTATATTGCGGCCTTATCGCCGGACGATGGCCCAGTGGCCGCCGAGGTCACCGGGGAAGCTGACTATGATGACGAGGTGACCGGCGAGTCCGCCAGGGAAGTTTCCTATGGTGAAGAGGTGGCCTTCGAGGCCTCCAGAGAATCCAAGACAGTGGGTTCCCGTATGAATGTATATCGACATAGCTGACTACAACATCGAGCTCGTCGACGGTGATGGCTAGACACGGGCTATCTCACAGGTTAAGTGGCCCACCCACAACCCCTAGGGTTCAACCCTTGTCGACCTAATGCAATGCAAGACCCATCTACTGATCTCCTCTGCTTCGCTTTCAAGAATTTGCCTTCCTTCATCGCCATGGAGCCTCTTTTGTCATTTTTGAAGGACACATTCTAAGGAAGTGGATCGACATCGTCAGCTATCAAGTCAGTCCTCATCGACTACGTCGACAAGAGGACCCTATCCATCTCTTCCAAGGGGAAAGAGTCCATCCATGATAGGGAGGGAACCCTGAAGCCGTGCTCTTCCAAGGCGAAGGAGCCCATCCGCGAGATCGGCGAGGGCACTATGCATCCATGCTCTTCCAAGGGGAAGGAGCACATCTGCGACAACAGGGAGCACACCCAGAATCCATGCTCTTCTAATGGGAAGGAGCCCATCGGTGGCAGGTGAGGAAGCCCATGTCATGTGTAATTATTTCACTCATGCTAAATGTATGGACTGTGCGGTTGAATTTTATCAATACCTATTTCAGTTCCATCACATGTGATGTTCAGTTATATAATTTGATGTTTAAGCACCATCTTCATTCTATGCAACTTCAAAATTACACTATGAAGGCCTATTTTTGGTTGCTATTAAGCCTGTTGTAGTAAGGACATGTCTTGTTTAACTGTTTTTCCTTGCTCGGTTATTTGTAGTGGGTATATGTCCAGATTCAATTACTATATAGTATGCCTTGTTTATTTGAGTTACTCACATTGTGAAGTTCTATATATGCAAGTATGTACTTTCCAGTTCTATTTCGTCATACCAGTTTCAACATCCATATGTGGTTCCTGTTAAGCGCGGTGTAGTTAACACCCCCATTTCTTATTTTAGTTTTTTCACAATGTGATGTTCACTTGAACAATTTGATGTTTAAGCACCAATGCCCCCTACCCCATGATTTTAGCTCAAGTTCCGCCAGTGGGTGGGAGTACTAGTATTCTCCCAAGCTACGTTCTATCAATTTCAACAGTACCATTATGAATGACTATTTGCTTGCTCTCAAGCATGTTGTAGTGAGCATATGCCTTTCCATTTTTCTGTAACAATAACTAATGTGCTTCCTAGTTCGAATGACTATATTTTGTTGTTGTTAAATGTTAAGCCTATTGTAGTTAACACACATCTGCACTTCTTATTTCTTAGCTAGCGTGCTTAAACCTGCACACTCAAGTTATCATTTTGTGATCATGTTGTTTATGAGGCATATATTTGATTGTTGTTTAGCTTGTCGTACTTAACATGCCTTTATGTACATACCCAGGACAATGCGGGAACAATTGTTGTTCTCCATCGAGGTTAGTTTCATCAGATGGCTTATATATACTTCCTCCACCCCATAGTATAAGATGTTTATACATCAAATATGTGAGTATTTTGGATGTAATAAGTTCTTGCATAGTGGGGCATGGAATACTCTAATACGTCATTGTGCAATTTTAGTTTACCTTCTAATACTAACTTGTTCTTTGTAGGTACATATGTCACTGGTAAAGATCCGCACGTCAACCCTTTTTGTGTATGGAGCAATGAGATATTCATGAACCAACATCAAGTGAGGAAACTAATAAAGATTTTTAATGAAATGAGATTAAATATGCCAATTAAACTTACACGTTATCCAAGACAACCATAAACTACAGAATGGTAACTAAGAACTCTCTACCCTTCTTTTGTTATCCATAATGAGTTGTTATCTTTCAAATATATAATGTCTGAATCTTTTTTGTTTGTAGTGGTTCCCAAAGCAGTTTACTAAAGATTAGCTCTCAAGCAACCTGATTAGTGGATGTGCAAAAGTTAAATTATATCTACTAGGTCACGATGACTATGTAGATGTCCTCATCAATACATAGAAGGATGGACGGTACGCCATCTCAAGGGGTTGGCATTGAGTAGTGTGTGCATTTTGCATGGGGGAAGACACAATATGGGCATTCTGCTTCACCTCGTACAGCTCCCAAAATGTCTTTCGCCTCTTTCTTTACCGTATTTAATATAAGTATGCAACCGAGGTTCGTCATTCTTTATTTGGTCCTCATGTAATTATTATTTCTTGATGTCACTACTGCAGGATGGTCCAAACGCGACACTACACTCAGAGACCCTTTGATTAAACTATGTGTGATGCATTAATCACAAACGATGCTGTAAAAAAACGTCAAAAGGATGCAAAATGTTTGCGATGGGAGAGACATCAAACATGATTCAGATTACAGTTGCATGAACTGTTTGTGATTAGGCAACACAATAGAAATGGTCAACCAGATCAAAGGTGTTTGCGATATACGACATACACTTCCGTCAGATAAATTGTTTGCGTTGAGCGAAGAGAACAGAAATGGTTCAACTTAACAAGATGTATCGATAAGGAAATGATTGCACAACCAAATTAAACATCCAATTACATAGGTGGCTAGTACACACATGACATTTCCACACACCAAAATAAACTATTACATGCATAATTAACTAGGATAAATGATCATCTGATCATCATCTACTTATTTTTGTGACGCTTGCTGCCACTGCTCTACTAGGATAAACAGAACAATATTCTTTACTGTGAATAGTGTGCTCTGTTAGCGGGCACATGAGTATATATATGGTCATAGCCTTGGGCGAGCAATATGTCCTTGTGCGTCGTGCTAGCTCGATGTTCCTTCTATGCTAAGTTTCCATTAATTGACGACGTTTTATGAACACGTCACCATTTCCTGCCATTTCATCACCGGTTTCCCACCGCCACCCAACGATATTTGCACATAAACCTACGTGTTGCGCGACGCACCGAGGCAACAAGAGCAGCCTGTAGCACATCCACCTTTGCATGCCAACCCATGGAAGCATCACCTCTGCCATCAACCTCCTCGACAAGGAAAATGAGAAGGCACCATGGCTCGTCGAGGCCGAGGCGCTCCTCGACAATGCGATGGACGACGTCGTGCTGCGCGTCATCACCAGGGTTGAGCAGGCCCTTCGTGCATGGCGCTTTAGCACTGCGGATCAAGACATGCATGTTAGTGCCTAGAGGCTACAACTCGCGACACAACATGATCGATGGTGTGTTGCAGAGCAAGCTACGCGCGTCTGCACCGGTAGGCTGTGGCTCTGTAATTGCCCCAAGAGTGTAACTTGCCATATTTGGAACCTTCTGTATGTGGGTCCATCTTGTCATTGCAATGAGAGTATATTCCATGAGGTATTTCATGTGCTCATATCTTGTTTCCCTTTGCATGCATGCATCCATGTCATTCCATGCTATTGTGGTGTTGTTGTTTTGTGGGTCCATGAGGTGAGGTGTGATGTTGATATGTGAAATGATGTGGGTGTTGTTTGAAGTAGGAAGCATCTATGTTAGTTTTCAATAGGATTCAAAAACTCCCCCCCCTCTCTATTTATCTCAAGCCCAAGATTCTTTTGCTCCATCCGTGTTTCAAAAATGCCCATGCTTTAGTATGAATTGTGGTGGATGTGATGCTATGTATTTGTTGTTTTGAAACTATGTTTTAGTGGTGCAAATATTCACGAAACAGATCCATTAATTCTGTTTTGTAAATATTTACTTGCTCCAAAAATTCCTTTTCATTTTTATTCAAATAGGTCATAATTTCTTATGACCAGGGGCATTTTTATTTTATTTTTTGGTGCCATAGTTTTCCCTGGGAGATTATTTATTTGCTGGTGCAATTTTTAATTAGAAAACCCTGAGGGGTATTTTCTCCCTTACGTGTCGCCAGTATGGGCCTCTTTCCCCCTCCCGAGGCCCATCTCTCTCTCTCTCTATTTCCCCAGCGAGAGCCCAAGCGCACTCCATCTTCTTTCTCCTAACATCGTCGTCCCTGTGCTTGCTTTCCGTCAGAGCTTCAGAGAGAGTGCGAGAGAGATTGACAGCGCCGTCCCATCCGCGGCCCTATATCCTCGGCGTGCGTGCCCTATAGCCTAGGGTTCCGCGTCCCCCCTCCTTGCGCCGCTACTTTCCTGCCATCTCTTCCTCCCTTCCCCAAGGTAAGATCTGTAGAGGGTAAAAGAGGAGTAGAGCAGTCCGCCGCCGTCGCCCACCGCGCTTCCATCGCCTTCGGCGCCGGCCAGCATGTCAGGGAGCTCAGGGAAGGCTTCCGCATTCCATTCCCGTCATCATTGAGGTCGGGGCACGACCACATCGACGGGCAGGAGCTCGTCTCTGGCGTGTACCCGGCGGACCGTACCCCTGCTTTGGTTCTGCATCAGGTCGTCGTCAGATCGTCTTCAGGCGTATCCCTCCGATTGGGACGCCCTCTCTCCTTCCCCTCGGTGACTCGTGCTCCTTCCTCCCTTCCCCCTCGTCAGATCGGCCTAGGTGCTTGTTGCCATGCTTCTCTGATCAGAGAAGAGAACGACCGGTCATGTGGTGTGCTGCGATGTGTGTGCTCTGCTCGTCCTGGTGCTCAGGGCAGTTTCTTCCAACGCGGTAGGAGTGGTAGCCGTAGGTGATTCCCTCTGGCGCAGCAGTAGAGTAGGAGGGCGCTCCGGTGGCGTTGCTGCCGTCGTCTCTGTGTGCAGAGCAGAGCAGGGCAGCCTTGTTTGTGTTACCTTGTAGAATCCCTCTGTTCTCCGTTCGTAGCCAAGTGGTTTGCCATGTGTGTGTTGGTTTGAGGGTGTGGGTTCGAGTCCCAGCGGCAGCACCCCTTTTTAATTCCTGGTTTTGGCACAGTAGCTGCAGGGAGTAGCTTACCCTGCTTTCCTCCTTGGTTCTGTCGAGCGAGAGAGACTTAGCATAGTGGTGTGTGGTGGTTTGTTGGACCAGGGGGTCTTGGGATCGATTCCCAGGCCAACCCCTTTTATTTTTTTGCCAACCTTTTATTTTTTGCACTTAGTTGATTGAATAGTTGCTGCAGCTTGCTTGGTTACCTTGTGAGGTATTTTTCCTCCTCACAACCAGTAGGTTACCTCTAGTATTTTTGCATGTATGTGTAGGACTTTGAATACCATATGTGTATGTGTGAGCTACCTCATGTATGTGTGTGTGTTAGTTAGTATGTGTATTGCACTAGAGTGATGCATGTGTGTGGTGTTTCTCATGTGCATGATGATGAGCTTATGCACTAGCGTGTGCAAGTATATGGTGTGTGTGTGTGGGGGGGGGGGGGTTCCCCCACATACTTTGTGGTTGTGTATGTGTTCATGTGTTGTGTGTGTGTATGTGCATGGTGTGTGTCACACACATGCACAAGGCATGGTGTGCCTTGCTAAGCACCTATGTGCAAGTTTGTATGTGTATGTGTAGGAATGCATGATGTGAGTGTAAGTAGTGTGTGTGTGTTCCAACTAGCATGTGTAGATGCTTGTTTTAGTTGTGCTTGAAGTAAGTGTGTGTGTGGTGGTGTGCTAAGGCACATGAACATGAGGTCTACCCTCATGTGCACCATTGGATATGTGAGTGTGTGCAAGTGCATGTGTAGATGATGATCTAGTGAGTAGCATGTGATATAGCACTATTCACCCCCTTGTGGTTCCATGTAGATTTTCCTTTCAAGTTTGTGCCCATTTGTTCTATGCAAGTGCCTATGTATTATATATGTTTTTGGGGTAGAATCATCCGAGGAATCCAATGGTGGAATCAGATTCCACTTTGGAACACTTTCTGGGAATGTCATATTTATGTTTTGTTCAATGTTTAGAGCTTGGTTCCATGTGATGTGATGAGCCCAAGAGGTTGATTCCTTGGTGTGGCAGTAGAGGGTGAACCCCTCTATAGCATGTTGGTTTTGTTTCATGCTTAGGAGTTCATATGTGCATGTTGTGCCTAGTCAAAGTAGGCATGTGGCTGAATATTCCAGTTTAGTGAAAATCTGTGATTTTCACTAAGTCTGAGAAACTGTTGTTATTTTCTTCCCTTGTAGTTATGCTTGCAAAAGTTCATGTGTTGGGAATCAGCCCCTGCAATCAACTGAGAAGTTGTAGCTTTTGTGTTTGTCTAGCTCTCTGTCAATTTTCATTCCATTGGGCTTCATGTAGATATTGTTTTGGGTGCTGTCAAAATGCTTCAGAGCATAAACAGCTAGTGAGAATCTGAGAATTTCACAGTCCCTGAAAACTGATATTTTTGTCCAAGTTAGCAGCTGTAGAACTTTTTGTGTGAAACTCCTTTGAATTATATTTTTGCTCATGCTTGTAGAGATTTTGAATAGCTTCTGCCACATATCCTATTTGGCACATTTGGGTGGCTGTAGGTGCTTTGCATGTAGCTCTCAAACTGCTATGATGTTGTTTAGGACATAATGTATAGTTTTGATGTTTTGATGCTTGTGAGTGCATAGTTGATGGTGTGGTGATATTCCTTGCACCACCCCATCCATACTTGTTTGTTTTGTGATTTGGCAACCTGGGAATACCAGAAGTATGCCATTGGAGTGTGTTGTGATGGATTTGATCCGTAGGACTCCATTTCTTGTTTCGTTGTTTCCGGATGATCCGTAGGTCCGTTCGTAACGTTCTTTATATGTTTTTGCATCGTTTTCGCGTGATGCACTTGTTCATGTCATCCTCATGCAAGTTAAGATAGCTTAGAGTGCAGTTCTATCTAGAAGTTTGTATTTTCTTCTCATGCATGTGCAAGTGACTAGAATAGAGATGCATGCTACATTTTCATCTCATGCATCATGTGCTTGTTGCATCTTGTTGTGCTGCTGTTAATTGGATGCTATTTTTATGTTGGGTAGCACCAGGATCGAAGAGCGGGTACGTGGATCCGGGAGACTACGTGCAGGACGAACAAGAGCAGTTCCAAGCTGAAGACATCACAGGCAAGATGATATGACCTTGATAACATCTCTAGACTTGTTATGCTAGATTCACGTTTCCTTCTTCATATGCTCGCTGCCTAGAACTGAAATAATTGCCTCCTGATATTGCCATGAAACCCAAACACTTATCCCCTCCTAGAAAATATTGAATGGCTAAGTAGGCTTGCCCAGCTACTAATGTTAGCGTTGCTAGTTGCACGTGCAATTGTCTCATGTGATAACATGAGTTTGATATCATTATGTTAAATGTGTTATTTAATTAATGCACCTATATACTTGGTACTTGACGGGAGGCCTAGCCTTTTGCCAGGTGTTTTGTTCCGTTATTACCACCATTGTTTCCGGCTACCGGTGTTTGATTCCATAACTGATCGCTCCTAACACGTTCGGGGTTGTTATGGGGACCGCCTTGATAAATCGTGTAGTGTTAAGACTTGTCCGGCAGGACCCAACATTAGTGTTAATTTGCTAATCATTTAATAATAATCTGCATAGGGAATAGCTACCCCGAGGAATTAATCAACAACCCGGGCCAGTGCTCCTCATGAGTGTTGGTCCAGATTGAGCAGACTATGGGGCCACCACAGGGCAACCTGAGGTTTGGTATACCCGTAGTGTGACTCATCCGCCGTGTCCTGAGACTGAGATACGCGGCTCTTATCGGGGTCATCGACACAACGGGAGGTCCTGCTAGTCTTGTCTTACCTTAGCGATATATCTTACGTATAGGAATCCTGGTGAAGCTTTGGTTCTCCCTAGAGTTGAGGTTTTCCTCTAAGGAATCCGACGAGATCACGAGATTCGTGATAGAGGATTACTTTGCGGCCCATGACCGTTTGTGATGGACTAGTTGGAGCACCCCTGCAGGGTTTAATCTTTCGGAAAGCCGTGCCCGCGGTTATGTGGCAACTTGGAATATTTGTTAACATCCGGTTATATATAACTTGAACCTAATCTAATAAAATTGCCAACTGTGTGCGTCACCGTGACTGTCCCCTTCGAAGACCTCTCTTCGACCGGGAACATGGTGGGGTTATGATTGACATAAGTAGGTGTTCAGCATCACTTGTTGATCAGCTAGACTTCGCCCGCTAGCATAGACCACCGTCTATATCTGTTCTACGTAAGTTAGTCACCATCAATGCTTAGGATGCTGCAACCTAAACACTCAACCTTCCTTACCTAATAACTTGACTAGTTCTGGCACCGAGGTCATAGATTGCAGAGTCCCTGTGGCTCACAAATTACTTCAAACACCCAACAGGTACAGGTACGCCCGACACAGGTGATCCCGAGGGCACGCAGCTGGCGTGGAAGTACGATGAGGAGAACGACCGCCTGTACGTGAACTATCTAGAAGACTGAGGCGTGGTCGTGATCGTGGGCAAGCATGTAGCGTAGCATAGCCTTTTTCTCATGTTATGTAGTCCGTAGCGGAACTACCTTGTCTGAATAAATGTGTGATGTAAACTCTAATATTATCGATGAGATGGCAGATGATTCCCTATTTGTCATTCTATTATTGTGTATGTGCTACGTTACCGTGCTTGCGAAACACTTAGATGCGCTTCTTTCCATTTTGGGGCCTCGTTCCCTAAATCAGAAAGGACCGCATCTTAGTCGTTACAGGCTCGCTGCACAGCGAGACCATTGGAGCACCGCAAAACGAGAGGCGCGACGCCCCGCACAGCAAGAGCGGATCCATCGTCGCTTTCCTGCTATCGATGGGGCGCCGCAGCTAGGTACACGTCACGTTAGTACCCTCATTCCTCGCCAGGAGTGGTCACAGGCCGTCTGTGTCGTACTTGCACCGAAAGCCGACCGTGTCGTACTTGCACCGGACGCCCGCCGTGCCATTTGCACGGGTCGCGCCATTCGTCTTGCCCGCGGCTCGACCGATGCCAACACATTGGTCGCTAGGATCAACCGCCTCCTTGGCCTAGGTGTCGACCGGGGTGTAGTAGAGGAACATGGACGTCGCATCCTCTAGATGGTGATCTCTGATGAAATAGCCAACTTGGAGCTTGAGATCATGCTCCAGATGTACCACGAGCGTGTCGATTGATGTCTGTTATGTAATTTTATTCTTGTAGACTCGTGTTGGGCCTCCAAGCATAGAATTTTGTAGGATAGTAGAAATTTTCCCACAAGTGGATGGCCTAAGGGTTATCAATCTGTTGGAATTGTAGGTTGAAGATGGCTCTCTCAAACAACCTTGCAACCAAATAATAAAAAGTCTCTTGTGTCCCCAACACACCAAGTACAATGGTAATTTATATAGGTGCACTAGTTCGGCGAAGAGATGGTGATACAAGTGTAGTAATGATAGTAGATATTGATTTTTGTAATAGTAAAAATAAAAAACAGCAAGGTAGAAAGTAACAAAATTGATCACAAACGGTATTGCAATACTTGAAAATGTAGGGTCCATACTTTTGCTAGTGCAATGTCTCAACGATGCTAATATAATTGGATCACATAAAAATCCCTCAACGTGCGATGAAGAATCACTCCAAAGTTCCTATCTAGCGGAGAACATAATAAGAAATTGTTTGTAGGGTACGAAACCACCTCAAAGTTATTATTCCAGATCGATCTATCCAAGAGTTTGTACTAAAATAACACAAGTTATCCTTTCTGATTGATCTATCTAAGAGTACGTACTAAAATAACACCAAAATAAATTCATATTCCTTATACTTAATCCAACAAAAATAACCTCAAAGAGTGCCCCAAGATTTCTACGGGAGAACAAAGACGAGAACGTGCATCAACCCCTATGCATAGATTACCCCAATGTTACCTCGGGAAACCGCGATTTGAGTCCCAAAACATATATCAAATGAATCAATATGATACCCCATTATCACCACGGGTATTCATAGAAAGACATAAATAAAGTGCTCCCAAATTCGTGAAAGTATCCAATCCGATAAAACAAAATCTCAAAAGGAAAACTCAATTCATCAAAACAAAATCTCAAAAGGAAAACACCATATGATTCAACTATATTAATAAAGCCCGTGATACATCAAGATCGTGTCATATCAAGAACGCGCGCGAGAGAGATTAAACACATAGGTAGTCTTACAAAACCTCATCCCGGAGGGTGGAATACTCCCTCCTCATCATGGTGGCCATAGGGATGATAAAGACGGCCTCCGGTGATGATCTCCCCCTCCGGCAGGGTGCCGAAATGGGCTCCTGATTGGTTTTTTGTGGCTACACAGGCTTGCTGGAGCGGAACTTCCGTTCTTGGGTTATTTCTAGGGGTTTCCTTTTTTTATAGGAATTTTTGGCGTCGTTCTCACGTCAAGATGGGCCTCGAGGGGCCCACTAGGTACCAGGGCGCGCCTGTGGGCGCTGGCACACTCTGGTGCCTAGTGGGCAGAAGGGGGCCCCCTCTGGTGGTTCTTTCCTCCAGTATTTCTATTTTCTTCTAGAAAAAATCATCAAAAAGTTTTGTACTATTCCAAGAACTTTGATTCTACACAAAAACACCATGGTAGTTGTGTGAAAACAACATCCGTCTGGGTTAGTTCCATGCAAATCATAGCCAAACCATATGATTTTTTTTGTAAAAATTGCATGAATACTTCATAAATTATAGATACATTGGATACATATCAGCATCGCCAACCTTAATTTCTACTCATCGCTGAGTAGTTAAATGATAAAGGAAATAATTTATGAAGTGTGATTGTTAGCATAGTGCATATGCTTGATCAATGATAATTTCAACCACTTCTCCTAGCATCATAACAACAAATCTTTCTTATAAAATTCATCGTGATAAAGTAGGAATTGAAAACAGAATTTTTGATGCGGAATGCTATCAATCATATTCATCATATACTACTTTATTTTGTAGCATGGACATTTGGACTTGAATGATTCAAAAAAATATTCTATAATTTGACATAAAAACTTTAATACTCAAGCATATAAATAAGCGACAAAGTCTTTCAAAATGTCAATGGTAAAGAATGCTATCCCAAGCCCATCATGCTCAATCATTGATCCATTCATGCAACACACCCAAATATTAGCTATATCCAATGATCATGTATGATAACAGTGTTCCGTAATTGGTTCTTTATAACAGAAGATGGAGGCTCAAATAAAAATATAAATTGCATAGAAGTAAATTTATAGTCCCTTCGCTGAGGGAAACAGAGATTTGTAGCGATGCGAGAGCTCAAAGCAAAAAATTGAGAGATAAAATATTTTGGGCGACATGCTTTTCGTGTCAACGAAAAGGATTAAGAGTTCCCGATATCTTCAATGCTAAACAAATCATAGACGGTTCCCAAACTTAAAATAAAGTGTATTCCTTTTTCGACCATTTTTCAAACTCCACGTCTAGCCGCATCCACGGGTAACGTCCATAACAACACGTTCCAAGGAATTTATTATTTGACAACATAAAATAAATGCTCATTGCATTTTAGGACTGGGCATCCCTATTACCGCCATACGCTCGTTCAATGACAAGTGAATAAACACTCATCTTGATAATAACCTATTTAACATTGAAGGTACCAACCAGGCCTTGCCACTTCATGAGCTGTACGGGCACACAAAACACAAGTCCATTTTGAACATTAGAGTTGGCACATACAAATTTACATAGAACGACACTGAAATACTGCATATAGGTAGGTATGGTCGACTCATTTGGCACAACTTTGGGTTTAGGATTTGGATGCACACGTAGCATTCCCGCTTATTACAAGTAAAGGCTAGCAAATAGATTGAGAAGCGCCCAACCAAGGAACAAAAACCATCATAAGCGAACATTAAACATAACTAACACTGAATAATGCAACACAAGTAGGATGCAATTTCATAGCATAATTATTTACTTCATGTGCATGCATAGGGAATCACAAACCTTAACACCAACATTCTTACTAAAGCATAATGACTCCTCAACACAACTCACATATCACTATCTTCATATCTCAAAACTATTGCAAAGAATCAAGTTTAACATCTAATGATCTCCATGAAAGTTTTATTATATCTCCCCTGGATATCTATCACTTTGGGGCCAATTTCATTTAAAGAAAATTTCCATTGCTAATAACAAGTTCTCAAACAAATATAAGTGAAGAACAAGAGCAGACGTTTCTTTAAAAAAATTCAACTCTCAAAATAATATAAGTGAAGCAAGATAGGATTTCTTCACAGTTTATAATATTTCTCAAAATAGGCTAAGTGAAGCATGAGAGCATATTTCTTCAAAGTAACATCACCATCATGCTAAAAAAGATATAAGTGAAGTACTAGAGCAATTCAATCGAACTACTCCCAAAAGATATAGGTGAAGATCAATGAGTACTCAAATGATTAATTATCTATGGGAGGACTCTTTCTCAATAAATATTTTTAGATCTGAGTATTTTATTTCAAACAGCAAAGAAAACAAAATACACTCCAATAATAGCACATATCATGTGGACAAATAAAAACTTAGTCTCAACTTAGGCTAACCGATAGTTGTTGATGAAGAAAGGGGGGATGCGTAGCATCCCCAAGCGTAGATGCTTGAGACTTGTTGAAATATTTACTTGGGATGCCTTGTGCATACCCAAGATTAAGCTTTTGTATCTAGTTAAATCCTCTCATATCCCTGTTTCACATAAGTGTCAAAAACTTCATCCACACAAAACTTGAAAAGATTTCGTGAGATAGGTTAGTACACATAAAAGTGAATCAACACTTCATGTACAACTAAGACAAGGTGCATAATAATTTTCAACCATTAGGTACTACATACTACCATTTCCACAAATTATATCCACTAATACAAGCCATGAAAATCTAGTATAAGTAGTTAACAAAACTATGGGAGCAATCTGTCCAAACAGAACAGTCTGCAACAATCTATACAAAAATTGTACTTCTACATCTCCAAAATTATACTTCTGTATGAAAAAAGCTTGATGTCTACTACGAAGCTTTATTCTTGTAGACTCGTATTGGGCATCCAAGCACAGAGTTTTGTAGGACAGTAGTAATTTTCCTTCAAGTGGATGACCTAAGGTTTATCAACCCATGGGAGGCGTAGGATGAAGATGGTCTCTCTCAAACATCCCAGGAACCAAATAATAAAAAGTCTCTTGTGTCCCCAACACACCAAATATAATGGTAATTTCTATAGGTGCACTAGTTCAGCGAAGAGATGGTGATACGTGTCAAATTTAGGGCGCCGCAAAACCCTAAAGGTTCGAACTCAGGGGCGCGTACGAAGATCTCTCACGGCCTAACCTCGCCTAGCATGCTACTCGATGGGAACGACGTAGAACTCACTCGATGGTGAGGGAAACATAGAACACAAAAGTTTACCCAGGTTCGGGCCGCTGTGAAGCATAAAACCCTACTCTTGCTTTGGTGGATTGCCTCTCGTGGGGGCTGGTGGATGAACTAGTACAGTGTTCTTCGGCCTCCTGAGGCTAGGTGGCCTTAGTGGTGTAAAGATGGGTGAATGAATGGTTCGGGTCCTGATTGGCACTCTCTGGCAATAGCTAGACGAATGCTGATTTTGTGACAACAGACCTTCCCCTGCAACGGCACCAGAAGAATGCTGCTAGCACTCCCCGACAACGAAAGTAGAAGAATATTGTTGACGGCCAACCAGCACGTGGGTTCGCAGTAGTTTCCGAGGGTAGAGTATTCGACCCAAATTTGTTGATTCGACAGGAGGTGAGAGAATACTCTCGAGTATTAGCAGCTGAATTTGTCTGATTCAACCGCACGTGAAATATTAGTATCTGCAAGCAAACTAGTAGCAACAAAGTAATATGATAACAATGGTGTGAGAAACGATCTGTTGATGGCAGACTATTCCTAACTATCGTATCAACGGCGCCAGAAATTGCCCGTTGACGAAAATTGTCTGTTCCCGTCAACGACGCGTGAACTAAATTGTAGAAGGTAGCAGCAGTGTAACGAGTAATAGCAGTGGCAAGGAACATCAGTAGTGACAACAGTAGGAAGTAGCAACATTAGCAAGTAACAGCAAGACAAGTAACAACAGCAGCAAAAGTAGTAACAGCAGTAGCAGGAGAGCAAGACAAGTAACAACAGTAGTGGGACAAGCTCATAGGCAATGGGTCGGTGATTTGTTTGGATGATATTCATCATGCAACAGTTATAAGACGGAGAGATATGTGGCTAGCTCCCATTCGTCAATGTGATGTAGGCATGCATTCCGTGTGTAGTCATACGTGCTTAGGGAAAAGAACTTGCATGACATCTATTCTCCATCCCTCCCGTGGCAGTGGGGTCGAAAAGGATACTACAGGATATTAAGGTTCTCCTTTTAATAAAGAACCGGAACAACGCATTAGCACTTGGTGAACACATGAACTCCTCAAACTATGATCATCACCGGGAGTGGTTCCGGTTATTGTCACTCCGGGGTTGTCGGGTCATAACACATAATAGGTAACTACAACTTGCAAGATCGGATGTAAAACACACATATATTGGTGACAACATAATAATTTCAGATCTGAAATCATGTCACTCGGGCCCTAGTGACAAGCATTAAGCATGGCAAAGTAGTAGCAATATCAATTTCAGAACATAGTGGATACTAGAGATCAATCCCCGTCAAAACTAACTCAATTACATGATAGATCTCATCCTACTCATCACCACCCAACGAGCCTACGAATAGATTACTCACAAACGATGAAGAGCTTCATGAAATTGGAGAGGGAAGAAGGTTGATGATGACGATGGCGACGATTTCCCCTCTCCGGAGCCCAAAACGGACTCCAGAACTGTCCTCCAGATGAAGAACAAGATGTGGCGGCGCCTCCGTATCGCAAACGCGACGAAATCTTCTCTTCTGATTTTTTCTGGGCGAAAGTGAATTTATAGAGCTGAGATTGGGGGCGGCAGAGCCATGTGGGTCCCACAAGCTTGGTTGCCGCGGCCAGGGGGGTGGCCGTGACAACAGGGCTTGTGGCCCACTGGCCCACCCCCTCTGGTGGATCTTTGTGCAGGTATTTTTCATATTTTCCAGAAAAATTCTCTGTAAGTTTTCAGGACGTTCCGAGAACTTTCATTTCTGCACAAAAACAACACCATGGCAATTCTGCTGAAAACAACGTCAGTTCGGGTTAGTTCCATTAAAATCATGCAAATTAGAGTCCAAAACAAGGGCAAAAGAGTTTGGAAAAGTAGATACGATGGAGACGTATCAAACTCCCCCAAGCTTAAAACCTTGCTTGTCCTCAAGCAACTCAGTTGACAAACTGAAAGAGAAAGAAAAACTTTGACAAACTCTGTTTGATCTTGTTGTTGCAACTATGTCTAACTCATAACCAGAATTTCAGCAAGATCACAAGTTAACCACATAAGCAAGTAACACAAAGGTCTCACGGTAAACTAATATCAATGGCATAATCAGCTAGCGAGCAAATAATAATGAGTTTTAGATACCAACAATTCAATCAAAACAAGCATGAAGCAATATGAATAGGTGGTATCTCGCTAGCTCTTTCTGAGACCGCAAAACATAAATGCAGAGCACTTTCAAAGATCAAGGGCTGACCAAACATTGTAATTCATAGCAACGAAGATTCAGTCACAGTCATACTCAATATCAATCAAAAGCAAAGCATAAAAATGACAGAGGTGCTCTCTAATTGGTGCTTATATGAAGAGGAGGATGACTCAATAGGAAAATAAATAGACAGACCCTTCGCACAGGGAAGCATTGATTTGCAGAGGTGCGAGAGCTCAAGCTTTGAAAACAGAGATAATAATTTTGGGTGGCATGCTTTCATTGTCAACGCAATGACCAAGAGTTCTCAATATCTTCCACGCTACTCATGCTATAGGCGGTTCCCAAACAGAAAAGTAAAGTATTAACTACCCCACCACCAATCAATCACACTCCACGGCTAGCCGAATCCTCGGGTACCGTCCATACTAACATCAATCCAGGGGGAGTCTTGTTTTACAGTTATGTTTTCGATTTAAGCGTGGAACTGGGCATTCCAATTACCGGCCCCTTTCTCGGGAATGACAGTGAATAAACACATGTCTAGGATAACATGCCTAACATGGAAGATACCAATAGCCCCTTGTCACCACATGAGTGGTTCGGCCATGCAAAACAGAATATTTCCTGAAGATTTAGAGAATGGCACATGCAAATTTACTTGGAATGGCAGGTAGATACCGCAAATAGGTAGGTATGGTGGAGTCTCATGGAAAAACTTTTGGGTTTATGGAAGTGGATGCACAAGCAGTATTCCGCTTAGTACAAGTGAAGGCTAGCAAAAGACTGGGAAGCGACCAACTAGAGAGCGACAACAGTCATCAAGATGCAATGAGTTTGACTAACATGGAGTGCAAGCATGAACAGGATATAAATCAACATGAACACAGACATCATAGAGGCTATGTTTATTTTGTTTCAAGTACATGCATGAACATGCGCCAAGTCAAGCCACTTAAATCGTTCAAAGGAGAATACCATCCTATCATACTACATCATAGTCATCTCAAAATCTATGTTGGCATTCAAAACAAACCATTATAAGCTCCTAGCTAAATAAGCATGGCATCAGAAACTATGATATCTAAGTTGTCATTGCAAACATGGTTCTCTCACAACAAAGCTGAATCTAGGACGACAAGCTAGTCATATTTACAAAAACAAAATAGATAGAGTTCATACCAGCTTTTCCAGTCTCAGTCACTTCATCATATATCATCATTATTGCCTTTCACTTGCACGATCGAACGATGTGAACAATAATAAGCGTGCTCGTGCATTGGACTAAGCTGAATCTGTAGGCAAACACAAAGGAGAAGACAAAGTAATATGGCCCTTTGAAAGCTAAACAGGTATGCATGCAAGAGCTAGTAAACATTGTAACCAATATCTTCTACCTTGACCCAAAGAAAAAGAAAACTATTTACACGGGAAAGCTCCCAACAAGCAAAAAAGAAGAAATGAAAATCTTTTTGGGTTTTCTCAAAAGGACACAAAACAAGAAAACAAGAAAACGAAAATAAACTAGCATGGATGATACAGTGGCAAAGTGTAAACACCGGCTAACAAAGTGAAAGCATAAGCATGAATGTAAGGTCGGTGAGAACACGTACTCCCCCAAGCTTAGGCTTTTGTCCTAGCTTGGGCTACTCCCAAGGCGGGAAATAACCAGCTCCGGGATACTCCGGAGCAGACTGTGGATGCCACTGCTGTGTGCGCTCCTCTGGCTCCCACTGATAAACTGGCGTCTGGTACTCGACTGGCGGCTCGGGCTCGGGCACTTGTGGTTGAGCCAAGCCCCAATACGCGTAGATGTCCGAAGGCATAATAATGCACCTGCGTGCATGAAGATCGAACAAAGAAGGAGCAGGCAAAGTAATAGTCTCTCGAGTACCCTGACTAAACACTAGGTTATAAATCATCCATCTACTAGCATCTCTATCCAGAAAATCATGGCGAACCATGCTGTCATAATCCAGATATTTCTTAGGAAGAAGCATCTCTTCTTCCTCGCGAAGTCTAATGGGTATCTCAAAGTGTCTAGCAAGACGAGTAGCATAGATACCTCCATAGACGACACCTTTGGAACGGTTTGTGTTCAACCGCTGAGCTACTATAGCACCTAGGCTATAAGTCTTAGTGCTATAAAGGCCTTCGCGCAAAACCGCAAGGTCTGGAGAGCTAAGTGATCCAGCCTCCCCACGGCCAATCAGACATTTTCCCACAAATAATGAGAAGTACCAAAGCACAGGAAAATGTATGCTAGCAATTCTAGCGTGAGACACTCCTCTCTCCTCTCCAACAGCAATAGTACCTATGAAGTCCTCCAAGTCCCGTGGATGAGGATCATGAATATCCCCACCATAAGGTAATTTGCATGCATTGCAAAAATCCTGCAGTGTCATGCACTGGGGGATATCGTACAACATGAACTCAACCATGGAAGGATTCTTCCTCGGATAAAAGTTGAAGCTTTGAATGAAAATATTGGTGAGGAGGAGGTATTGTGAGCACTTATCTTCAACGAACGCGGTAAGACCTGCGTTCTCCACCAAGTAATAAAAGTCTTCATAAAGCCCGGTGGCGCGCAAAAATTCATCACTTGGCCACTTGCACGCTCGAACTTCTGTGACTCGAGGAACCACGTACTTGGGGTGGTTCTTCTCATCCTCCTTGGGGTTACGGCTTGAAGAGCCTCTCAAGAACCTCCACATCTTTTTCCTTTTCTAGCTCTGAAAAATTCTGAAATTTTTAGAGACTTCGAAACAAAAGTGAATAAAGATTAACCCAACTAGTAGCAACTACTCCTACTAGTGCCTAGAGACCGTATCACGCGCTAAAACTACTTGGGACTAGCTAAAATCAATATTTCAAGCTTAAGAACAGGGTCACCAAGGTAGCAAGAATACGCGAAGGATAAAGCACTAGAGCAAAAACTAATTGGACCAATGGAGGAATCACTTACCAAGGAGCAATTTCCCCAAAACGGTTCGGAGAATGATGCTTTGAGCAAGGAGATCAAAAATCACAGCCAAATGAGCAAGAACACGGGTTTGAGCTGCAAACAAATTTCTTCTGGAGGAAGAAAAAGACGATGGGAGCTGGAATGAGTGGAGGGGGGCCCTGTGGGCCCCACAAGCTTGCTCCCCGCGGCCAGGGGGGTACCCCGTGGTGACAGGGCTTGTGGCCCACTGGGGTGGCCCCCAGGCCAGCTCTCTGTCCCAGTATTTTTCAAATATTCCAGAAAAAATCATACTAGATTTTCAGGACCATTGGAGAACTTTTATTTTTGAGGTATTTTTCTTCGGGACGCTAAAACAGAAAACAGGGAAAACTAAACTAAACCTATCATTTTTCTTCTAAGAAAAAGAAAGTGAAATCTTAAAATAGAGGTATGTGACTCTTTGATTCATCCATTCCATGGTCATCGAAAGAAATCCGTCAATGGGGTTGATCAAATCCTTATGACAAAACTTTCTCGAATCGCAAGAGAGAACGGAGAATTTTCGAATAGCCACTAAGTCACCTCAATGGGGATATGTATCTCCCCAACAAGCAATCCATACTTCATCTTGACACGAGGAATAGGGCATTCAAAGCTCCCAATAAGAATCGATGAAGTTTTTTCGATAGCATTGATGCAATGTACTTGATATCGTTTCTTCAGAAAGTGCACGGTATGCTCATTACCGTTGACATGGAAAGTGACATTGCCTTTGTTGCAATCTATAACAGCCCCTGAAGTTTTTAAAAAGGGTCTTCCGAGGATGACAGCCATGGCATCGTCCTCGGGAATATCCAAGATAACAAAGTCTGTTAAGATGGTGGTGTCAGCAACCGCAACAGGCACATCCTCGCAAATGCCAACAGGGAAAGCAGTTGATTTGTCGGCCATTTGCAGAGAGATTTCAGTAGGTGTCAACTTATCCAGTTCAAGTCTACGATAAAGAGAGAGAGGCATAACACTAACTCCGTTTCCAAGGTCACATAAGGCAGTTCTTACGTAGTTTCCTTTAATGGAGCAAGGTATAGTGGGCACTCCAGGATCACCAAGTTTCTTAGGAGTTCCACCTTTGAAAGTGTAATTGGCAAGCATGGTGGAGATCTCAAGATCTGGTATCTTCCGTTTATTGGTCACGATATCCTTCATGTACTTGGCATATGGAGACACTTTGAGCATATCAACTAACTGCATCTGCAGAAAGACGGGTCTTATCATTTCAATAAAGCGCTCAAAATCCTCATCATCCTTTTTCTTGGATGGTTTAAGAGGAAAGGGCATAGGTCTCTGAACCCATGGCTCCCTTTCTTTACCATGCTTCCTAGCAGTGAAGTCATTCTTATCGTATCTCTTAGGTTGTGGGTTATCAGGATTAACCATAGGTTCAATCTCCACATCCTTATCATTGCTAGGTTGAGCATCATTATGAACATCGCTGTCCATATTGTCACCAGGTTCATGTTCATCACCAGATTGTGTTTCTGCATCAGACGCAGAAATATCATTTGGTTCTTCAGGTGTGACAGTATTTGGTGAACTAACATGTAGGTTTCTGTCATCCTTCTTCTTCTCCTTAGGATGACTGGGTGCATCTGCATTAATTCCTTGAGAATCTTGATCGATTCTCTTAGGATGACCTTCAGGATACAAAGGTTCCTGAGTCATTTTGCCTCCTCTAGTAATGACTCTGACAGAGTTGTCATTTAATTCATTGAGCAGGTCATTCTGAGCTTTAAGTACTTGTTCTACCTGAGTAGTAATCATAGAGGCATGTTTACTCAGAAGCTTCAGATCGTTGACATTTCTGTCTACACAAGCACTTAAATGGCTAAGCATACTAGTACTTTGTTCCAAATGTCTGCTAACATAATCATTGAAACTCTGTTGTTTGGCAACAAAGTTGTCAAATTCATCAAAGCATAGGCTAGCAGGTTTATCAAAAGGAATATCACTCTCATCAAACCTACGCAGAGAATTTACTTCTACTACCTGTATCAGGTTATCGAGACCATGGATCTCTTCGATAGGTGGTAGATTTTTGACATCTTCAGATCTAATGCCTTTCTCTTGCATAGATTTCTTGGCTTCTTGCATATCTTCAGGACTGAGGAATAGAATACCTCTTTTCTTCGGAGTTGGCTTAGGAGGTGGTTCGGGAATAGTCCAAGCATTATCGTTGATCAAGATGTTATTCAGAAGGGTGTCATCTTGTTCTACAGTTCGTTCCCTAAAAACACAACCGACACAACTATCTAGGTGGTCTTTAGAAGCATCAACAAGTCCGTTATAGAAGATATCAAGTATCTCGTTTTTCTTAAGAGGGTGATCAGGCAAAGCATTTTGTAGCTGGACGAGCCTCCCCCAAGCTTGTGGGAGACTCTCTTTTTTGAGTTGAGCAAAGTTGTATATTTCCTACAAGGCAGCTTGCTTCTTATGGGCAGGGAAATATTTCTCACAGAAGTAATAGACCTTATCCTGGGGACTACTCACACATCCACGAGCAAGAGAAGTGAACCAGGCTTTAGCGTCATCCTTTAGAGAGAAAGGAAACAACTTAAGCATATAGTAGTGGCGGATCTTCTCCTCACTAGTGAAAAAGGTGGCTATATCATGTAGTTTGGGAAGATGGGCTACGACCTTCTCAGACTCATAACCGTGGAAAGGATCAGATACGACTAGAGAGATTATCTCAGGGTCGACAGAGAATTCATAATCCTTATCGGTGATAAAGATAGGTGAAGTGGCAAACTTTGGGTCGTATTTCATCCTAGCTTTCAGAGATTTTGCCTTCCACTTGAGAAGTAATTTCTCAGCGTCATAGGCATCCTTACACGCAAGAAAATCCTCATCTATCTCTCCCTCCATAACGTAACCCTCAGGTATATCACACAATTCATATCTAGGAGAGCTAGATCTAGCAGGAGCAAAAGCAGATTCTATCTCAATAGTATCGACAGTTTCAGAAGCATCACGAGCATTGGCAGTAACTCTAGCAATATGAGCATCAAGGAACACCCCTAGTGGAACATCAGGCAAAGTAGCATCTCTAGCAGTATCAAGCATAGCATCATCAGGCAAAATAGCATCTCTAGCATCATCAGGCAAAGGAGTATCAAGCATAGCATCTCTAGCATCATCAGACATAGTATTTCTAGCAGTATCAGGCATAGCATCAGGCATAGTATCAAGCATAGCATCATCATGCATAGTATCAAGCATAGTATCTCTAGCAGTAGCATCATAAGCATCATCAAACAGAGGCGACATATCAAGATTTCTAGCAGGAGGTGATGTCACAAACTTACTCATAACTGAAGGTGAATCAAGTGCAGAGCTAGATGGCAGTTACTTACCTCCCCTCGTAGTTGAGGGAAAGACTTTGGTTTTTGGATCCTTCAGATTCTTCATAGTGATCAGCAGATATAAATCCCAAGTGACTCAGAGAATATAACAATTACCTCCCCGACAACGGCGCTAGAAATATGCTGATTGGCACTCTCTGGCAATAGCTAGACGAATGCTGATTCTGTGACAATAGACCTTCCCCTGCAACGGCACCAGAAGAATGCTGCTAGCACTCCTCGGCAACGAAACTAGAAGAATGTTGTTGACGGCCCACCAGCGCATGGGTTCGCAGCAGTTTTCGAGGGTAGAGTATTTGACCCAAATTTGTTGATTCGAGAGGAGGTGAGAGAATATTCTCGAGTATTAGCAGCTGAATTTGTCTGATTCAACCGCACCTGAAAGATTAGTATCTGCAAGCAAAGTAGTAGCAACAAAGTAATATGATAACAACGGTGTCAGAAACGATATGTTGATGGCAGACTATTCCTAAATGTCGTATCAACGGCGCCAGAAGTTGCCCATTGACGGAAATTGTCTGTTCCCGTCAACGACGAGTGAACCAGAATTGTAGCAGGTAGCAGCAGTGTAATGAGTAATAGCAGTGGCAAGGAACAGCAGTAGTGACAACAGTAGCAAGTAGCAACAGTAGCAAGTAACAACAAGACAAGTAACATCAGCAGCAACAGTAGTAACAACAGTTGCAGCAGAGCAAGACAAGTAACAGCAGGAGTGGGACAAGCTCGTAGGCAATGGGTCGGTGATTTGTTTGGATGATATTCATCATGCAACGGTTATAACACGGAGAGATATGTGTCTAGCTCCCGTTCGGCAATGTGATGTAGGCATGCATTCCATGTGTAGTCATACGTGCTTAGGGAAAAGAACATGCATGACATCTATTGTCCATCCCTCCCGTGGCAGCGGGGTCCAAAAGGATACTACAGGATATTAAGGTTCTCCTTTTAATAAAGAATCGGAACAACGCATTAGCACTTGGTGAACACATGAACTCCTCAAACTATGATCATCACCGGGAGTGGTTCCGGTTATTGTCACTCCGGGGTTCCCGGGTCATAACACATAGTAGGTAACTACAACTTGCAAGATCGGATCTAAAACACACATATATTGGTGACAACATAATAATTTCAGATCTGAAATCATGGCACTCGGGCCCTAGTGACAAGCATTAAGCATGGCAAAGTAGTAGCAACATCAATCTCAAAACATAGTGGATACTGGGGATCAATCCCCGTCAATACTAACTCGATTACATGATAGATTTCATCCGACTCATCACCGCCCAGCGAGCCTACGGATAGATTACTCACGAACGATGAAGAGCTTCATGGAATTGGAGAGGGAAGAAGGTTGATGATGACGATGGCGACGATTTCCCCACTCCGGAGCCCAAAACGGACTCCAGATCTGTCCTCTAGATGAAGAACAGGATGTGGCGGCGCCTCCGTATCGCAAACGTGACGAAATCTTCTCTTATGATTTTTTTCTAGGTGAAAGTGAATTTATAGAGCTGAGATTGTTGGGGAACGTCGCATGGGAAAGAAAAATTTTCCTACGCGCACAAAGACCTATCATGGAGATGTCCATCTACGAGGGGGATTTCAGATCTACGTACCCTTGTAGATCGCACAACAGAAGTGTTAATAAATGCGGTTGATGTAGTGGAACGTCCTCACGTCCCTCGATCCGCCCCGCGAACCGTCCCACGAAGCATCCCGCGATCCGTCCCACGATCCGCTCCGATCTAGTGCCGAACGGACGGCACCTCCGCGTTCAGCACACGTACAGCTCGACGATGATCTCGACCTTCTTGATCCGGCAAGAGAGACGGAGAGGTAGCTGAGTTCTCCGGCAGCGTGACGGCGCTCTGGAGGTTGGTGGTGATCTAATCTCAGCAGGGCTCCGCCCGAGCTCCGCAGAAACGCGATCTAGAGGAAAAACCGTGGAGGTATGTGGTCGGGCTGCCGTGGAAAAGTGTCACATCCCTAAAACTTAAGCTAGATAGCATTGTGCTCATGTCTTCTTTGCATTTGCATCTAAGAAGTTTTAACAAAAACAACAAAGTGGCAAAGGAAAAACTCAAAACCCTAGCCACCATTTCAATTAAAGGAAATTTCAAACTAGCTCAAAATCAATGAACCCAAAATGGCCTCAAGAAATGTTCAAACTTTCTGATAAATCATGAAAGTAAATGAGCATTGGAGAAAACTAATTCCTTGGCACTTCAAGCTTTTTAAATAAATGCAAAAGCCACTGGTTTCAAATCTAAAAATTTGAAAACAGAAGCTATAATTTTCCAAAAATGTTGAAAGTCTTGGAAATGAGTGGGGACATTATAACAAATATTTCACGAGGTTTAAAATAGTTTTTACTTTTTGTTTTGGAGCTGAAATAATTAGCAAAGCAATAAATAGCAAAACAGAAAAACAAAAACAGAAGAAAAAGGAAAAGTCTTACCAGACGCCCACGCCAGGCCCAGCCCACCTCGCCGCTCGTCCCCTTCCCCGCGCCAGTAGGCAGCAGGAGGTGGCCGCCGCCTCCTCCGACGAGGCCACGCACCTGCGTGCCTGCCTGGCCACCGGTTCACGCTGGCGACGGCGGGGATAAGCTCCCCAGAGCCTCCCCTATCCATTCCCCGCCTCGGTTCTTCCCCTCCGCCCGGATCTCCTCCCCCTCCCTGCTGCCGCCATTAGAGCCGAGCTCGAGCTCGAGCTGGCCGTTGCCCTGGCCACAGGAACCCCTCCGCGAGCACGCCATTAGATCCGCCTCGTCGCCCTGGTCGTCTCTGCAGAAGCCGAAGTCCCCTCGAGCCCTGCAACGCCCGCAACGCCGTCGTCTTCTTCCTCCGGCCGCCGGACATCTCCCATCGATTCGTTGCCCCCAGGCCTTCCCCGAGCCGTCTGAGCTCTTCTCTGCACTCCCTGTGAGCATGCGGTGGTTTCCCCTAAGCTTTCCCCGTCGATCCCCTTCTCTAGCCCTAGTTTCACCGGAGGCCGACGAGCACCGCCGCTGCCGCTCGTCGCCGGTAGCCCTCCGATGTCCACCTCGTCCTCCCGTGAGCAGCAGAAGCTCCAGGACGACGCGTAGATGCCGTAGCAGCTAAGAACTAAGCGTGGATCCCCCTGATTCGAAGCCCCCGACGACGCCCGAGCTCCGGCCGCCGCTCCGGCTCTTCGCCGACGCCTCTTCCGGCGACCCTAGCCTCCCCAGTTGGTCCTGCCAGATCGGCCGCTTCGCGAGCTTGCTGTAGCTGCTATCCGCGGGCGATTTGGTGCTGTGCAGCACCGTCTAGGTCGCCTCCGGCGAGCCCTCCGCCACGGGTTTGGTCGCCGGCGACCACCCTCCGGTTGCCATCGATGTGGCCGGCCATTAGGGCCTAATCGCCCTCCTCTGGGTCGCTGACAGAGGGCCCCACGCCTGGTCAAACCCCAATTAGGGGCTGGTCAGCGCGGGATTAGCCCAGAGAGGCTGACTAGTGGGGCCCCCCTGTCAGGTTTGACCTGTACAGGTCGGCTGACCTGCTGACGTCAGCCTGATGCAATAAATAGAATTTCCAGTTTAAAACTAATTCAGGAAATTGCTAAAAATTGCAAAAAATCATAGAAATTAATCTGTAACTCCAATGAAAATAATTTATATATGAAAAAGTATCAGAAAAATTCAAGGATTCTGATTATGCTATTTCCAACTATGTTCGAAAAAGTTACAGAACCCTAAATTGTGAAATAAGGAATAATTCAATTCTTTTAATCACTTTATAAATGGAATTTGCAACAATATCCAAATTTCATTATAAATACAATGATCACACACTGCCCTAGAGGTAAATCAGTACCATAACATGACATTTCATGCATGTTAACATTAGGTTGATGTGAGCATCAGGTCGAATCAATTAAACCGGTATCCAGGAATACCCGTTTGAATTGCTATTTGAATGTGATTCAAATTAACTCTAAACCTAAAACATCTTGATTATAATAACTTATCACTTTGCATTCTCATGCCATGCTCATGCATCATTTTGATTGCATATGATTGTTATTGAATGTTGCCGTTCATTTCGGTAGGCTCCGCACCCCCGGATTCCACCGAATATCCGTCCAACGGATATCGTTCCTCCTCTGAGCAACAAGGCAAGCACCCCTTTTGATCATCCCGATAACACCTATGTTCTTGCTCCTGCACCTATTTAATGCATTAGAATCAAATGCTTCAACTGCTTTTGCCACGATAGTTGGACCCACTTCCTTTGCATGACTTAACCTTGTCACAGTAAATAGCCGAACCTTGCAACCTAGCATACCTGGTAGTTGCTTGAGCTATGATGTGCCTTATCCTGCTATGCATGCTATGCTTAGAGTTGTGTATGGTCTGTCATCTGGGAGATGAACAGAAATGTGGAATGTGTTCGGTAAGCAAAGGTCGTGTGTTAAACTTGATTTGGTAAAGGTACCGGTGAAAGGCTGTGTAGGAGTACATGGAGGGTTGTTTCATTGGAACCGTCCTTAGGACCTGAGTTCCGTGTATGTAATCCAAGACTAGATACTACCACATGCTGGGCCCTGAAATATGACCCCGCTCGGCCTATTAATCGCGTAGTACTCGGTTCAGGAGTTGCAAGTAGTTTCTGGTGTTTATAGTAATGCTGGAGGCCGTGCATGGTGCTGACCTGAGAGGTGGACCGTGATGCGGTAGGCAGTGGCACGGTGTACCAAGTGGCACCCGGATGGTGGGCTTGGGAACCCTGCGCACATCGTTTGAGGCCGTGGCGGAAACCTCGGCCGGACTTCCGTACGGGTTACTCTCAGATAGGCGATAAACCTGGACTAGGTACTAGTGTGGTTAACGGTCGTGGCCGACTCCCTCGCTGGGCTTCCGCTTGAAGGTTGCCGAGGTGCATGACGTGCACATGGCGATAAGTGGCGGAAGCGTGTGTGACGAAGTACACCCCTGCAGGGTTATGATCTATTCGAATAGCCGCGTCCGCGGATATGGACTACTTGGAGACATATGTTGTTCATAGATAACTTAAATGGCTACTCCTAAAATTGTCAAGATAAGCGTGAGTGTCGTGGACGGCATTTCTGTATGGAGACGGAATGATTCCACGATAGCGTATTGTTGTGGTGTTAGTGGACTCGTGTGCGAGAAATCAAGTTGTCAAAACTAATTTCAAAAAGCAAGTTGTCTAGCCACGAGTCAAATGCTGGCTTTCCGCATGAAACCCCACAATACCTTCTTGATACCTTGCATGAGTAGTTAGCCATCCTAAAGTCTTGCTGAGTACCATCGTACTCATGTTTGTTTAATAAATGTTGCAGAGGTTGCTAATGACCCTAATGGAGGGTTCTTCGTAGACATCGACGACGACGAGTAGCTGGTGTCCCAGCTACGACCTGGCCCTACGTCGGCTCTGTAGTATAGTCAGGCCATGTGCCTTCTAGTTGCTCTGTCTGTACCCAGACAGCTTATAACTCTTCCGCTGGCTTGTATTGTGTGACTGATATTATGAGTCGTGAGACCCTTAATGTGTAATAATATGTGTGTGGCTCTTCCGAGCCTCTTCAATAAAGCTTGTATGTTTATGGTTATGTTGTGATGCCATCGATGTATCTATACATATCGGTATGCCATGCGTACGTGTGTCTTACTTGATATGTATGGGGTTCGATTACCTAGTCGTGAACTTTAGTAGCACTCCTTACAAGGAAATGCCCCTTTGTGATCCAACGAGCCTTGGTAGTTCGCTACTGCTCCGGACGCATTGGTTGACCGGCATGTGTCCTTCTTAGCTGCTGTGTCTGTCCCCTTTGGGGAAATGTCACACGACGTAATGGAGTCCTTGTAGCTTGCTACGACTCGTCTACGTTCGTTGATGACCGACACCTGCTTTGTTGGGTCATGTATGCCTGTCCTTGTACGGAACTGCCACTTTGGTTTATGACTAGACATGTCGATCCGGGTTCTTTGACATTGGAATGATAGCGACACGATCACATACATGAGTCAAAAGACGCAAACGGTCCCGGCTAAGGTAAGGCTGCAGCCGTGGAGTTAACAGTGCGTGAGACCACAAAGGGATGCGATGGGTTACAGGCTAGATTCCTATGGCTTAGGATCGGTGTCCTGACAGCGTTGGTATCAGAGCCTGACTGACTGTAGGATTACTAAGCCAAACTGGTCGAAGTTGAGTCTAGAAATGCTTTAGTTATATATAAGGGAATTGTTTGTGGAAGGGAATGTAACACTCTTGTTCTCTTCTCAAGGTATTCTATTCTGGTCATCCTCGTCTTTTCTGCGGGAGTTAAGGACTAGGTTACTCATCTTCTCCTAGGTTCGGATTTTTGATCGGTAGATTATAGGACTACGGGTCGAGAGACATTGGGTTTCTATTATTCCTAGGAGGCAGGAAGTAAGTTTGATGATCAGAGAGTTGAACTTGATAGTTGAGTGGTGACGCTATTTCATTTTTGGGTTGTCTCAAAATTTGTTTTTGAGCATTTACAGCCGTTATGCTGCCCAATTTTTGCATTCAGAGCTCTAATGCTTCTGCATTACTCTCTAATTACAGATGCCTGGCCGTCCTTCTCGTCAGGTGGTACGTCTGACCAGGTGCATTGATGTACCGGGTCATACGGCCATGCTGGTCAGGATGATGTCGGTGTGCGGTTACCGCTGGTACCCCGAGTACACAGTGGAGGAACAGTACCGAGACTTCAACCAGAGCCAATACATCAGCACTGTTAGGGTATTTCCAGACTACCCTGGAGTGGAGAAGCCAATCCATTGGTCCTATGGGTTGGGAGTCACTGTTGACATGGCAGTACAGGATGCTGCCTATTCAATGCTGACCATCATGAGAGCGAGACATGCACTGCTGCAGAATTCAGAGTTCTGCTATGTTCCGGCCTCTCAATCTGGCGAAGAGGGATACCTCAGTGGAGTCTATTTTGATTCTTCTATGGAGGACCCACTTCTGCAGTCCACCGTTGAGATGCTAGAGAACAGAGATAGGGATGCTCGTGCTCTCCGCATGGAGCTTTACGCTACCCGTGCCCGCCTGTGGACAGCTTTGACGCAGCTGGCACCGGTAGTCCAGACAGGGTATGGAGAGATGGAGATGCTGAACCCTGTTAGGACCCATCTTCCGGCCCACGTTGACTGGCCAGCTATAGGAGGAGTCACACCTCTTCGGGGAACCCTCTTACCACCAGTCAGGGGACCAAGGCCACATCCGTGTCCCTATGGATCCCAGGGATCTCAGGCTAGAGTGTTTCCTGATCCGCAGGTTGAGCTTCCAGGTCATGGAGGTAATCTCTATGAGATGTTCTATGCGGATGCCTGAGCTGTGAGCGGAAGGATAGTTTGGTAGTAGCCGTACGTTCACAGTCCTGTGTGACTTGTGGAGTATGGTAGTAATGTGAAACGAATTCCGGAGGCCTAGATAAATAATGTATAGGAAGCTTGTAAGCCTCTGATGAGTAGTTCCACCATTTCAGTAGTTTGCTCTTCGAGTAAGTTTGTACTGAACTATGTAAGGGTGTGTATGAACCATGGTGTATATATAGCAGTTGCTTGTTACCATGTTGTTCGGATATTCATTTCCGCATTCCGTGTGTTCAGTACATTCTTAATCCATAGCTAGCAATGATATGTTATTGGTCTAAGCTATGAGTTTGTTTGTCAGGATGGTGTTCACCAGGTTGAACCGTGCCCCAGCCCATGAGCAAGGTGAGGGTAGTCAAGCGTCGCAGGAAGACCTGCCTCACCCACCTTCTCTGGTAGAAGTGATGCTTGAGGCAGAAAGAAACAAAAGGGAGACCAACCGACTGCTAGAGTGTATTGAGCAGAATACGGCTCGACAGCCTAGGAATGCTGTAGTATCCCTCAATGACTTTGTGAAGCTGAATCCTCCAAAGTTTCATCATTCCGTCGATCCCCTCGACGCTGATGACTGGCTATGCAGCATTTCACGCAAGATTCGCTCGACAAATGTATCTGAAGCCGACAAGGTGACCTTCGCGACGTATTTCCTCGAGGGACCCGCCAATCTGTGGTGGGAGAATTTTGAAGCTACGCGTCCCGCTGAACCAGTGGCCACATGGGCAGACTTCAGTGCAGCTTTTCGTCTGCACCATATTCCAGAGGGCCTGATGGACAGAAAGAGAGAGGAGTTATGTGCCTTCACTCAGGGCAAGTTGTCTGTGGATGCCTATAGCCGCGAGTTCGGTAACCTCGCCCGCTATGCAACAGAGGAGGTGTCTACTGACGCCAAGAAGCAAGCAAGATTCCGTAAGGGTCTGAGCCCTGAGCTCCGTCGAGATCTGCGCCTCCATGAGTGTGCAAGCTTCCAAGCCCTGGTCAACAAAGCGATCAGTGTGGAGACTGGTCATACTGACTTCGAAGCCACAAGGAAGCACTCCCGTGACTTTCGCTCGTCTTCTGGTTCTGCGTTTCCAAAACGCAGGCTGTGGGTTCCAAACAGTTCTCTGCCGCCAAGATACACTCCGAGGCCATCCTACGTGGCGCCTCAGACGAATCAGGCCAACCCTCCAGCAAAAGCTTATGGTGGTCCAGCTAGCAATGCTGCACCACGTGCCAACCAGGTGATATGCTACAAGTGTGGAGAACTAGGGCATTATTCCCGTGAGTGTCCTCAGAATGTGGGTGCCAAGCAACCCGGAAAGTCTGTCGGGCAGGCCAAGTCGGGCAAAGCATTTTATGTGAAGCCAACTCCTGCACGTGGCCGTGTGAACTATGTGTCAGCAGAAGAAGCTGCAGAGGATCTCGACGTCATGCTGGGTACGCTTCTTGTTAATCATCACCCAGCGTCCGTTCTCTTTGACACTGGGTCTTCTCATTCCCTCATTTCAGAAAGTTATGCACAGTTGCATAACATGTCATTTTGTGATATGCCAATCCCATTGGTTGTCCAAACCCCTGGTAGCAAATGGCAAACCTCTAGCATAACCTATGACAATGAAATTCTAGTAGACAGGCTAGTTTTTCTAGCCTCATTGATAGCATTGAAATCTTCGGATATTAATATCATCTTGGGCATGGACTGGATGTCAGCTCACTATGCCAAGATTGATACCCACTCTAGAAATGTCCAGCTTACCCATCCCTCGGGTGGGATAGTAAATGTCTCTACTCGAGTTGCCAAATGCCAGCTCTATTCCCTAAATGCCAACCCTCTTCCGGAACTTGAAGACATTCCGGTAGTCCGTGACTTCCCGGATGTTTTTCCAGAGGAACTGCCAGGAATTCCACCTGACAGAGATGTAGAGTTTGTGATAGATCTTGTTCCGGGAACTGTCCCAATAGCCAGAAGACCTTATAAGATGGCACCCCTGGAGCTAGCCGAACTTAAGAAGCAATTAGATGAGGCCTTGAACAAGGGTTTCATTCGTCCTAGCTCTTCTCCTTGGGCTTGCCCCGTCCTCTTCGTCAAGAAGAAAGACGGAACGGATCGGATGGTTGTAGATTACCGACCAGTTAACCTGGTCACCATAAAGAACAAGTATCCGCTCCCCAGGATTAACGATCTGTATGATCAGCTCGCTGGATCCTCAGTCTTCTCCAAAATGGATTTGAGGTTGGGATACCATCAAATCAAGATTAAGAACGGGGACATTCCAAAAACGGCCTTTGTTACTCGTTATGGCCAATATGAGTACACCGTTATGTCCTTCGGTTTAACCAATGCCCCAGCCACCTTCTCTCGGCTGATGAATTCAATCTTTATGGAGTATTTGGATAAATTCGTCGTAGTATACCTCGATGATATTCTCATCTACTCCAAGAATGAACAAGAACATGCCGAGCATCTAAGGCTGGTATTGATGAAACTTCGAGAGCATCGCCTTTATGCCAAATTTTCAAAATGTGAATTCTGGTTACCAGAAGTGACCTATCTAGGCCACGTAATCTCTGGTAAGGGTATTGCTGTCAATCCCGAGAGAGTTCAAGCTGTCCTTGATTGGACTCAACCTGAATCGGTTAAGCAAGTTAGGAGTTTTCTTGGTTTAGCGAGCTATTGTCGCCGCTTCGTCGAGAATTTCTCCAAGGTTGCAAAGCCTCTGACTGAACTCCTCAAGAAGGATAAAAAGTTCGAGTGGACACCACAATGTGAGCATAGTTTTCAGAAACTGAAAAGACGCCTGACCTCCGCACCCGTGTTGCTACCACCAGATTTTTCTAAGGACTTTGCTATCTATTGCGACGCCTCGCGACAAGGATTAGGTTGCATTCTCATGCAAGATCGTCATGTGATCGCATACGCATCTCGCCAGTTGCGCCCACATGAGGATAATTATCCCACACATGACCTTGAGCTTGCAGCTGTGGTCCATGCACTAAAAACCTGGTGACATTACCTTCTGGGTAATCGTTGCGAAATATTCACTGATCACCAAAGTCTGAAATATATCTTCACCCAGCCGGATTTGAATCTCAGGCAAAGACGGTGGGTTGAGTTGATCTCAGATTACGACTTAGGGATAACTTACACCCCGGGGAAGGCCAATGTTATGGCCGATGCACTAAGTCGTAAATCTTATTGTAACAATCTGATGCTACAACAAGGTCAACCACTTCTCCATGAGGACTTTCGGAAGTTGAATCTTCATATTGTTCCTCAAGGATTCCTTTCTACCCTGGTGGCGAAGCCTACTCTTAAGGATCAAATTATAGCTGGCCAAAAGCGTGACAAGGGTATATCACGGATCAAGGAGAATATTTTTAGCGGAAACGCTAAAGAATTTTCCATGAATGATCAAGGTGTGGTATTCTTCCAGAATCGTTTAGTGGTTCCTAAGAACCCACGTCTAAGGCAGTTAATTCTTAAGAAGGCTCATGATTCCCCTCTCACCATTCATCCCGGTAGTACTAAGATGTATCAGGACCTACGCCAGAGGTTCTGGTGGACTAGGATGAAGAGAGAAATTGCCGAGTTCGTTGCTAACTGCGACGTTTGTCGTCGAGTTAAAGCAGAACATCAAAGGCCTGCTGGCACCCTTCAACCTTTAGCTATTCCTGAATGGAAATGGGATAAAGTTAGCATGGATTTCATTACTAGATTTCCCAAGACCAAGAAAGGAAACAATGCTATCTTTGTGGTCATTGACCGTCTTTCCAAAGTGGCTCATTTTCTTCCTGTTCGTGAGAGTATAACAGCTAGCCAGCTAGCAGAGTTATATATCTCTCGAATAATGTCTCTTCATGGTGTTCCCCTGGAAATTAACTCGGACCGTGGAAGTATCTTTACTTCTCGCTTCTGGGAAAGTTTTCAGAATGCCATGGGGACTCACTTATCTTTTAGCACTGCTTTCCATCCCCAGTCAAGTGGTCAAGTAGAAAGAGTGAATCAAATCCTAGAAGATATGCTCCGAGCTTGTGTTATTTCGTTCGGTATGAATTGGGAGAAGTGCCTTCCATTCGCCGAATTCGCTTAAAACAATAGTTATCAATCAAGCTTGGGCAAAGCCCCTTTTGAAGTTCTCTATGGACGAAGATGTCGAACACCTCTTAATTGGTCAGAAACCGGAGAGAGGCAACTCTTTGGCCCGGACATGATCCAGGATGCAGAAGAGCAGGTTCGCATTATTCGTGAAAAGTTGAAAACAGCCCAGTCTCGTCAAAAGAGCCAATATGATCGTCATCATAAGGCTGTGACCTTTGAAGTTGACGAGAAGGCTTACCTTCGGGTTACACCTTTGAAGGGTACCCATCGTTTCGGTATCAAGGGCAAGTTGGCTCCTCGTTACATTGGACCTTTTCGCATTCTTGCCAAACGAGGAGAAGTTGCCTACCAGTTGGAACTTCCTCCGCATCTTTCCAAAGTTCATGATGTTTTCCACGTCTCGCAACTCAGGCGTTGCTTTTCGGATCCCATCCGTGAAGTGGACCATGAAACGCTTGATCTCCAAGATAACCTTTCTTACCGAGAATACCCCGTGCGTATTATTGATCAAGCTGAGCGTACCACTCGACGTCGAAACCTCAAGTTTCTTAAAGTTCAATGGTCAAATCATTCTGAAAAGGAGGCAACATGGGAAAGAGAGGATCGTCTC
Source organism: Hordeum vulgare subsp. vulgare (assembly GCF_904849725.1). Classification (NCBI taxonomy): domain Eukaryota; kingdom Viridiplantae; phylum Streptophyta; class Magnoliopsida; order Poales; family Poaceae; genus Hordeum; species Hordeum vulgare. The sequence goes on along the minus strand of NC_058522.1, from coordinate 251,601,614 downwards.
CGACTTGAATATCCTGCGTTATTCCCGACGACTTCTAAATCTCGGGACGAGATTCTTTTGAGTGGGGGTGAGTTGTCACATCCCTAAAACTTAAGCTAGATAGCATTGTGCTCATGTCTTCTTTGCATTTGCATCTAAGAAGTTTTAACAAAAACAACAAAGTGGCAAAGGAAAAACTCAAAACCCTAGCCACCATTTCAATTAAAGGAAATTTCAAACTAGTTCAAAATCAATGAACCCAAAATGGCCTCAAGAAATGTTCAAACTTTCTGATAAATCATGAAAGTAAATGAGCATTGGAGAAAACTAATTCCTTGGCACTTCAAGCTTTTTAAATAAATGCAAAAGCCACTGGTTTCAAATCTAAAAATTTGAAAACAGAAGCTATAATTTTCCAAAAATGTTGAAAGTCTTGGAAATGAGTGGGGACATTATAACAAATATTTCAGGAGGTTTAAAATAGTTTTTACTTTTTGTTTTGGAGCTGAAATAATTAGCAAAGCAATAAATAGCAAAACAGAAAAACAAAAACAGAAGAAAAAGGAAAAGTCTTACCTGACGCCCACGCCAGGCCCAGCCCACCTCGCCGCTCGTCCCCTTCCCCGTGCCAGTAGGCAGCAGGAGGTGGCCGCCGCCTCCTCCGGCGCGGCCACGCACCTGCGTGCCTGCCTGGCCGCCGGTTCACGCTGGCGACGGCGGGGATAAGATCCCCAGAGCCTCCCCTATCCATTCCCCGCCTCGGTTCTTCCCCTCCGCCCGGATCTCCTCCCCCTCCCTGCTGCCGCCATTAGAGCCGAGCTCGAGCTCGAGCTGGCCGTTGCCCTAGCCACAGGAACCCGTCCCCGAGCACGCCATTAGATCCGCCTCGTCGCCCTGGTCGTCTCTGCAGAAGCCGAAGTCCCCTCGAGCCCTGCAACGCCCGCAACGCTGTCGTCTTCTTCCTCCGGCAGCCGGACATCTCCCGTCGATTCGTCGCCCCCAGGCCTTCCCCGAGCCGTCTGAGCTCTTCTCTGCACTCCCTGTGAGCATGCGGTGGTTTCCCCTAAGCTTTCCCCGTCGATCCCCTTCTCTAGCCCTAGTTTCACCGGAGGCTGACGAGCACCGCCGCTGCCGCTCGTCGCCGGTAGCCCTCCGATGTCCAGCTCGTCCTCCCGTGAGCACCAGAAGCTCCAGGACGACGCGTAGATGCCGTAGCAGCTAAGAACTAAGCGTGGATCCCCCTGATTCGAAGCCCTCGACGACGCCCGAGCTCCGGCCGCCGCTCCCGCTCGTCGCCGACGCCTCTTCCGGCGACCCTAGCCTCCCCAGTTGGTCCTGCCAGATCGGCCGCTTCGCGAGCTTGCTGTAGCTGCTATCCGCGTGCGATTTGGTGCTGTGCAGCGCCGTCTAGGTCGCCTCCGGCAAGCCCTCCGCCGCGGGTTTGGTCGCCGACGACCACCCTCCGGTGGCCGTTGACGTGGCCGGCCATTAAGGCCTAATCGCCCTCCTCTGGGTCACTGACAGAGGGCCCCACGCCTGGTCAAACCCCAATTAGGGGCTGGTCAGCGCGGGATTAGCCCAGAGAGGCTGACCAGTGGGGGCCCCCTGTCAGGTTTGACCTGCACAGGTCGGCTGACCTGCTGACGTCAGCCTGATGCAATAAATAGAATTTCCAGTTTAAAACTAATTCAGGAAATTGCTAAAAATTGCAAAAAATCATAGAAATTAATCTGTAACTCCAATGAAAATAATTTATATATGAAAAAGTATCAGAAAAATTCAAGGATTCTGATTATGCTATTTCCAACTATGTTTGAAAAAGTTACAGAACCCTAAATTGTGAAATAAGGAATAATTCAATTCTTTTAATCACTTTATAAATGGAATTTGCAACAATATCCAAATTTCATTATAAATACAATGATCACACACTGCCCTAGAGGTAAATCAGTACCATAACATGACATTTCATGCATGTTAACATTAGGTTGATCTGAGCATCAGTTCGAATCAATTAAACCGGTATCCAGGAATACCCGTTTGAATTGCTATTTGAATGTGATTCAAATCAACTCTAAACCTAAAACATCTTGATTATAATAACTTATCACTTTGCATTCTCATGCCATGCTCATGCATCATTTTGATTGCATATGATTGTTATTGAATGTTGCCGTTCATTTCGGTAGGCTCCGCACCCCCGGATTCCACCGAATATCCGTCCAACGGATATCGTTCCTCCTCTGAGCAACAAGGCAAGCACCCCTTTTGATCATCCCGATAACACCTATGTTCTTGCTCCTGCACCTATTTAATGCATTAGAATCAAATGCTTCAACTGCTTTTGCCACGATAGTTGGACCCACTTCCTTTGCATGACTTAACCTTGTCACAGTAAATAGCCGAACCTTGCAACCTAGCATACCTGGTAGTTGCTTGAGCTATGATGTGCCTTATCCTGCTATGCATGCTATGCTTGGAGTTGTGTATGGTCTGTCATCTGGGAGATGAACAGAAATGTGGAATGTGTTCGATAAGCAAAGGTCGTGTGTTAAACTTGATTTGGTAAAGGTACCGGTGAAAGGCTGTGTAGGAGTACATGGCGGGTTGTTTCATTGGAACCGTCCTTAGGACCTGAGTTCCGTGTATGTAATCCAAGACTAGATACTACCACATGCTGGGCCCTGAAATATGACCCCGCTCGGCCTATTAATCGCGTAGTACTCGGTCCAGGAGTTGCAAGTAGTTTCTGGTGTTTATAGTAATGCTGGAGGCCGTGCATGGTGCTGACCTGAGAGGTGGACCGTGATGCGGTAGGCAGTGGCACGGTGTACCAAGTGGCACCCGGATGGTGGGCTTGGGAACCCTGCGCACATCGTTTGAGGCCGTGGCGGAAACCTCGGCCGGACTTCCGTACGGGTTACACTCAGATAGGCGATAAACCTGGACTAGGTACTAGTGTGGTTAACGGTCGTGGCCGACTCCCTCGCTGGGCTTCCGCTTGAAGGTTGCCGAGGTGCATGACGTGCACATGGCGGTAAGTGGCGGAAGCGTGTGTGACGAAGTACACCCCTGCAGGGTTATGATCTATTCGAATAGCCGCGTCCGCGGATATGGACTACTTGGAGACATATGTTGTTCATAGATAACTTAAATGGCTACTCCTAAAATTGTCAAGATAAGCGTGAGTGTCGTGGACGGCATTTCCGTATGGAGACGGAATGATTCCACGATAGCGTATTGTTGTGGTGTTAGTGGACTCGTGTGCGAGAAATCAAGTTGTCAAAACTAATTTCAAAAAGCAAGTTGTCTAGCCACGAGTAAAATGCTGGCTTTCCGCATGAAACCCGACAATACCTTCTTGATACCTTGCATGAGTAGTTAGCCATCCTAAAGTCTTGCTGAGTACCATCGTACTCATGTTTGTTTAATAAATGTTGCAGAGGTTGCTAATGACCCTAATGGAGGGTTCTTCATAGACATCGACGACGACGAGTAGCTGGTGTCCCAGCTACGACCTGGCCCTACGTCGGCTCTGTAGTATAGTCAGGCCATGTGCCTTCTAGTTGCTCTGTCTGTACCCAGACAGCTTATAACTCTTCCGCTGGCTTGTATTGTGTGACTGATATTATGAGTCGTGAGACCCTTAATGTGTAATAATATGTGTGTGGCTCTTCCGAGCCTCTTCAATAAAGCTTGTATGTTTATGGTTATGTTGTGATGCCATCGATGTATCTATACATATCGGTATGCCATGCGTACGTGTGTCTTACTTGATATGTATGGGGTTCGATTACCTAGTCGTGAACTTTAGTAGCACTCCTTACAAGGAAATGCCCCTTTGTGATCCAACGAGCCTTGGTAGTTCGCTACTGCTCCGGACGCATTGGTTGACCGGCATGTGTCCTTCTTAGCTGCTGTGTCTGTCCCCTTTGGGGAAATGTCACACGACATAATGGAGTCCTTGTAGCTTGCTACGACTCGTCTACGTTCGTTGATGACCGACACCTGCTTTGTTGGGTCATGTATGCCTGTCCTTGTACGGAACTGCCACTTTGGTTTATGACTAGACATGTCGATCCGGGTTCTTTGACATTGGAATGCTAGCGACACGATCGCATACGTGAGTCAAAAGACGCAAACGGTCCCGGCTAAGGTAAGGCTGCAGCCGTGGAGTTAACCGTGCGTGAGACCACAAAGGGATGCGATGGGTTACAGGCTAGATTCCTATGGCTTAGGATCGGGGTCCCGACAAAAAGTTGTCTCAAATCAGCCCTAAAACCTCCATATATATAGGTGGGATGGGAGGGGCCTTCCCTTGGGGCTCAAGAGGCCCCAAGGGGTTCAGCCAATGGGGGGAGGAGGATTCCTCCTCCAATCCTAGTCCAACTAGGATTGGAAGGTGGAGTCCTTTCCTTCCTTCCCACTTCCCCTTTTTTCTCTTTGATTTTCTTATCTCCTGTGCACGGGCCTCTCTGGGCTTGCCTACCGGCCCACTAAGGGCTGGTGCGGCACCCCTAAGGCCTATGGGCTTCCCCGGGGTGGGCTGCCCCCCCGGTGAATATCCGGAACCCATTCGTCATTCCCGGTACATTCCCGGTAACTCCAAAAACCTTCCTGTAATCAAATGAGGTCATCCTATATATCAATCTTCGTCTCCGGACCATTCTGGAAACACTAGTGACGTCTGTTATTTCATCCAGGACTCCGTACAACATTCGGTAACCAACCATATAACTCAAATACGCATAAAACAACGTCGAACCTTAAGTGTGCAGACCGTGCGGGTTCGAGAACTATGTAGACATGACCCGAGGGACTCCTCGGTCAATATCCAATAGCGGGACCTGGATGCCCATATTAGATCCTACATATTCTACGAAGAACTTATCGTTTGAACCTCAGTGCCAAGGATTCATATAATCCCGTATGTCATTCCCTTTGTCCTTCGGTATGTTACTTGCCCGAGATTCGATCGTCAGTATCCGCATACCTATTTCAATCTCGTTTACCGGCAACTCCCTTTACTCGTTCCGTAATACAAGATCCCGCAACTTACACTAAGTCACATTGCTTGCAAGGCTTTTGTGTGATGTTGTATTACCGAGTGGGCCCCGAGACACCTCTCCGTCACACGGAGTGACAAATCCCAGTTTTGATCCATACTAACTCAACGGACACCTTCAGAGATACCTGTAGAGCATCTTTATAGCCACCCAGTTACGTTCTAACATTTGATACACATAAAACATTCCTCTGGTGTCAGTGAGTTATATGACCTCATGGTCATAGGTATAAATACTTGACATGCAGAAAATAGTAGCAACAAAATGACACGATCAACATGCTACATCTATTAGTTTGGGTCTAGTCCATCACATGATTGTCCCAATGATGTGATCCAGTTATCAAGCAACAACACCTTGGACATAGTCAGAAGACCCTGACTATGCTTGATCAACTGGCTAGCCAACTAGAGGCTTGCTAGGGACAGTGTTTTGTCTATGTATCCACACATGTATCTAATTCTTCATTCAATACAATTATAGCATGGATAATAAATGATTATCTTGACACAGGAATTATAATAATAACTTATTTATCATTGCCTCTAGGGCATAATTCCAACAGTCTCCCACTTGCACTAGAGTCAATAATCTAGCCCTCACATCACCATGCAAATTACATTGTAATAAATCTAACACCCATACAGTTCGGGTGGAAGAGGTTTAGTCAGCGGGTCTACTACATTCAGATCCGTGTGCACTTTGCATATATTTATGTCCTCCCCTTCGACGTAGTCGCGGATGAGGTTGAAGCGTCGTGTGATGTGTCTGGTCTTCTTGTGAAACCGTGGTTCCTTTGCTAAGGCAATGGCACCCGTGTTGTCACAGAACAAGGTTATTGGATTCAGTGCGCTTGGCACCACTCCAAGATCCGTCATGAACTGCTTCATCTAGACACCCTCCTTAGTCGCCTCCGAGGCAGCCATGTACTCCGCTTCACATGTAGAATCAGCTACGACGCTTTGCTTGGAACTGCACCAGCTTACCGCACCCCCATTAAGAATAAATACGTATCCGGTCTGCGACTTAGAGTCGTCTGGATCTGTGTCAAAGCTTGCATCGACGTAACCTTTTATGGTGAGCTCTTCGTCACCTCCATACACGAGAAACATCTCCTTAGTCCTTTTCAGGTACTTCAGGATATTGTTGACCGCTGTCGAGTGATCCATTCCTGGATTACTCTGGAACCTGCCTGCCATACTTATGGCCAGGCTAACGTCCGGTCTAGTGCACAACATTGCATACATGATAGAACCTATGGCTGAAGCATAGGGGACGGTGCTCATATGCTCTCTATCTTTATCAATTGCCGGACACTGAGTCTTACTCAATCTCGTACCTTGTAAAACTGGCAAGAACCCCTCCTTGGACTGTTCCATTTTGAACCTCTTCAAAACTTTATCATGGAGTGTGCTTTGTGAAAGTCCTATCAGGCGTTTTGATCTATCCCTATAGATCTTAATGCCTAGAATGTAAGCAGCTTCTCCTAGGTCCTTCATAGAGAAACTTTTATTCAAGTAATCCTTTATGCTCTCCAAAAACTCCATGTTGTTTCCAATCAGTAATATGCCATCCACATATAATATTAGAAATGCCACAGAGCTCCCACTCAGTTTCTTGTAAATACAAGATTCTCCAACCACTTGTATAAACCCAAATGCTTTGATCACCTCATCAAAGTGTTTATTACAACTCTGAGATGCTTGCACCAGTCCATAAATGGATTGCTGGAGCTTGCATACTTTGTTAGCATTTTTAGGATCGACAAAACCTTCGGGTTGCATCATATACAACTCTTCCTTAAGGAAACCGTTAAGGAACGCTGTTTTGACATCCATCTGGTAAATTTGATAATCGAAAAATGCAGCTATTGCTAACATGATTCTGACTGACTTAAGCATCGCTACGGGTGAGAACGTCTCATCGTAGTAAACTCCTTGAACTTGTGAAAAACCCTTTGCCACAAGTCGAGCTTTATAAACGGTCACATTACCGTCAGCGTAAGTCTTATTCTTAAAGATCCATTTGTTCTGAATAGCCTTGCGGCCCTCTGGTAGTACTTCCAAAGTCCACACTTTGTTTTCATACATGGATCCTATCTCGGACTTCATGGCCTGTAGCCATTTGTTGGAATCCGGGCCCACCATTGCTTCTTCATAATTGGCAGGCTCATTGTTGTCCAACAACATAATTGATAAGACGGGATTACCGTACCACTCTGGAGTAGTACGCGGTCTCGTCGACCTGCGAGGTTCCATAGGAACTTGATCCGGAGTTTCATGATCATCATCATTAACTTCCTCCTCAACCGACATTGCAATGACAGGGGTTTCCCCTTGCCCTGCGCCACCATCCAGAGGGATGAGAGGTTCGACAACCTCATCAAGTTCTATCTTCCTCCCACTCAATTCTCTCGAGAGAAACTCCTTCTCGAGAAAAGCTCCGTTCTTAGCAACAAACACTTTGCCCTCAGATTTGAGATAGAAGGTGTACCCAACTGTCTCTTTCGGGTAACCTATGAAGATGCACTTTTCCGCTTTGGGTTCCAGCTTTTCAGGCTGAAGCTTTTTGACATAAGCATCACATCCCCAAACTTTAAGAAACGACAACTTTGGTCTTTTGCCATACCACAGTTCGTATGGTGTCGTCTCAACGGATTTTGATGGTGCCCTATTTAAAGTGAATGAAGCTGTTTCTAATTCATAACCCCAAACGATAACGGCAAATCGGTAAGAGACATCATAGATCGCACCATCTCTAATGAAGTACGATTACGACGTTCGGACACACCATTACGCTGTGGTGTTGCAGGTGGTGTCAACTGTGAAACAATTCCACATTGTCTTAAGTGAGCACCAAACTCGAAACTCAGATATTCTCCCCGACCATCAGACCGTAGGAATTTGATATTCTTGTTACGATGATTTTCAACTTCACTCTGAAATTGCTTGAACTTTTCAAATGTTTCAGACTTGTGCTTCATTTAGTAGACATAACCATATCTACTCAAATCGTCAGTGAAGATGAGAAAATAACGATATCTGCCGCGTGCCTCCATGCTCATCGGACCACACACATCGGTATGTATGATTTCCAACAAGTCACTTGCACGCTCCATTGTTCCGAAGAACGGAGTCTTAGTCATCTTACCCATGAGGTATGGTTCGCACGTGTCAAGTGAATCAAAGTCAAGTGACTCCAAAAGTCCATCGGTATGGAGTTTCTTCATGCGCTTTACACCAATATGACCTAAGCGGCAGTGCCACAAAAACATGGCGCTATCATTGTTAACTCTTACTCTTTTGGTCTCAATGTTATGTATATGTGTATTGTCACTATGAAGATTCAATATGAACAATCCTCTCACATTGGGTGCATGACCATAAAAGATATTACTCATCGAAATAGAACAACCATTATTCTCTGACTTAAACGAGTAACCGTCTCGCAATAAACAAGATCCAGATATAATGTTCATGCTCAATGCAGGCACTAAATAATAATTATTCAAGTTCATAACTAATCCTGATGGTAACTGAAGTGAAACTGTGCCGACGACGATTGCATCAGCCTTGGAACCATTTCCCACGCGCATCGTCACTTCATCTTTCGCCAGCCTTCGCCTATTCCGCAGTTCCTGTTTCGAGTTGCAAATATGAGCAACAGAATCGGTATCGAATACCCAGGCACTACTATGAGAGCTGGTTAAGTACACATCAATAACATGTATATCAAATATACCTGATTTTTCTTTGGCCACCTTCTTATGAGCCAGATACTTGGGGCAGTTACACTTCCAGTGACCCATACCCTTGCAATAATAGCACTCCGTTTCAGGCTTAGGTCCAGCATTGGGTTTCTTCGTCGGATCGGCAACAGGTTTGCCGCGCTTCTTTGAATTACCCTTCTTTACTTTGCCGTTTCTCTTGAAACTAGTGGTCTTATTCACCATCAACACTTGATGTTCTTTACAGAGTTCTCACTCTGCGACTTTCAGCATCGCGAACAACTCGCCGGGTGACTTCTTCATCCCTTGCATGTTGTAGTTCAACACAAAGCCCTTATAGCTTGGCGGCAGTGATTGAAGAATTCTGTCAGTGATAGCCTCTTGCGGGAGTTCATTCCCTAGCTCAGCTAGACGGTTTGAGTACCCAGATATTTTGAGCACGTGTTCACTGACACACGAATTCTCCTCCATCCTGCAAGCATAGAATTTATCGGAGGTCTCATACCTCTCGATCTGGGCGTTCTTCTGAAAGATAAACTTCAACTTCTGGAACATCTCATATGCTCCATGACGCTCAAAGCGACGTTGAAGTCCCGGTTCTAAGCTATACAAGACTGCACATTGAACTACTGAGTAGTCCTCCTTACGTGATAACCAAGCGATCTTAACATCTTGGTCAGCCGTAGCGGGTGGTTCATCTCCTAGCGCAGCATCAAGGACATAATCCTTCTTCCCAACTTGTAGGATCAACTTAAGATTACGAGCCCAGTCTACAAAGTTGCTTCCATCATCTTTCAACTTAGCTTTCTCTAGGAACGTATTAAAATTCAGGGTCACTGTCGCGTGAGCCATGATCTACAACACAAGTATATTCAAAGTGGACTTAGACCATGTTCAAGATAATTAGAGTTTAACTTAATCAAATTACTTGCTAAACTCCCACTCAAAAAGTACATCTCTCTAGTCATTTGAGTAGTTCATGATCCAATTCCACTAGCTCAAGTCCGATCATCACGTGAGTTGAGGATAGTTTCAGTGGTAAGCATCCCTATGCTAATCATATCAACTATATGATTCATGACCGACCTTTCGGTCTCATGTGTTCCGAGGCCATGTCTGCACATGCTAGGCTCGTCAAGCTTAACCCGAGTGTTCTGCGTGTGCAACTGTTTTGCACCCGTTGTATGTGAACGTTGAGTCTATCACACCCGATCATCACGTGGTGTCTCGAAACGATGAACTGTAGCAACGGTGCACAGTCGGGGAGAACACAATTTTGTCTTGAAATTTTAGTGAGAGATCACCTTATAATGCTACCGTCGTTCTAAGCAAAATAAGGTGCATAAAAGGATTAACATCACATGCAGTTCATAAGTGACATGATATGGCCATCATCACGTGCTTCTTGATCTCCATCACCTAAGCACCGACACGATCTTCTTTGTCACCGACGCCACACCATGATCTCCATCAACGTGTCGCCGTCGGGGTTGTCGTGCTACTCATGCTATTACTACTAAAGCTACACCTTAGCAATATAGTAAACACATCTGCAAGCACAAACGTTAGTTTCAAGACAACCCTATGGCTCCTGCCGGTTGCCGTACCATCGACGTGCAAGTCGATATTAACTATTACAACATGATCATCTCATACATCCAATATATCACATCATATCGTTGCCCATATCACATCACAAGCATACCCTACAAAAACAAGTTAGACGTCCTCTAATTGTTGTTGCATGTTTTACGTGGTGACCATGGGTATCTAGTAGGATCGCATCTTACTTATGCAAACACCACAACGGAGATATATGAATTGCTATTTAACCTCATCCAAGGACCTCCTCGGTCAAATCCGATTCAACTAAAGTTGGAGAAACCGACACTCGCCGGTCATCTTTGAGCAACGGAGTTACTCGTAGCGATGAAACCAGTCTCTCGTAAGTGTACTAGTAATGTCGGTTCGAGCCGCTTCGATCCAACAATACCGCGGAATCAAGAAAAGACTAAGGAGGGCAGCAGATCGCACATCACCGCCCACAAAAAATTTTGTGTTCTACTCGAGAAGACATCTACACATGAACCTAGCTCATGATGCCACTGTTGGGGAACGTCGCATGGGAAACAAAAAATTTCCTATGCGCACGAAGACCTATCATGGAGATGTCCATCTACGAGGGGGATTTCAGATCTACGCACCCTTGTAGATCGCACAGCAGAAGAGTTAATAAACACGGTTGATGTAGTGGAACGTCCTCATGTCCCTCGATCCGCCCCGTGAACCGTCCCACGAACCGTCACGCGATCCGTCCCACGATCCGCTCCGATCTAGTGCCGAACGGACGACACCTCCGCGTTCAGCACACGTACAACTCGACGATGATCTCGGCCTTCTTGATCCAGCAAGAGAGACGGAGAGGTAGGTGAGTTCTCCGGCAGCGTGATGGTGCTCCGGAGGTTGGTGGTGATCTAATCTCAGCAGGGCTCCGCCCGAACTCCGCAGAAACGCGATCTAGAGGAAAAACCGTGGAGGTATGTGGTCGGGCTGCCATGGAAAAGTTGTCTCAAATCAGCCCTAAAACCTCCGTATATATAGGTGGGAGGGGAGGGGCCTTGCCTTGGGGCTCAAGAGTCCCCAAGGGGTTCGGCCGATGGGGGGAGGAGGATTCCTCCTCCAATCCTAGTCCAACTAGGATTGGAAGGTGGAGTCCTTCCCTTCCTTCCCACTTCCCCTTTTTTTTCTTTTCTCTTTGATTTTCTTATCTCCTGCGCAGGGGCCTGTCTGGGCTTGCCCACCAGCCCACTAAGGGCTGGTGCGGAACCCCTAAGGCCTATGGGCTTCCCCGGGGTGGGCTGCCCCCCCGGTGAACATCCGGAACCCATTCATCATTCCCGGTACATTCCCGGTAACTCCGAAAACCTTCCGGTAATCAAATGAGGTCATCCTATATATCAATCTTTGTCTCCGGACCATTCTGGAAACACTAGTGACGTCCATGATTTCATCCGGGACTCCGAACAACATTCGGTAACCAACCATATAACTCAAATACGCATAAAACAACATCGAACCTTAAGTGTGCAGACCCTGCGGGTTTGAGAACTATGTAGACATGACCCGAGGGACTCCTCGGTCAATATCCAATAGCGGGACCTGGATGCCCATATTATATCCTACATATTCTACGAAGATCTTATCGTTTGAACCTCAGTGCCAAGGATTCATATAATCCCGTATGTCATTCCCTTTGTCCTTCGGTATGTTACTTGCCCGAGATTCGATCGTCAGTATCCGCATACCTATTTCAATCTCGTTTACCGGCAAGTCTCTTTACTCATTCCGTGATACAAGATCCCTTCCTCTTCATCATCCTTGACTCCTCAGGCTGGGCCTTGCCTTGGAATATCCACCGCTCCGGAGGGGTCCTTAGGAACCCCCGTCCAGGTCTCGATGTCGTTCCTCCTCGTGAGACTTGGCCCCTCACGAGGGCCTTGCCTTGAGTGATTTCGGGCTCGTTGGTTTGCTTGATGAAGTGGGCCAGCCCTGGGTCATAGGCAGGCAGGTCTGGGTACCCCATTTCCAAGAACGCCGATAGTAGCCCCCGGGCCCAAGGCGCACCTGGGTTGGCTTCTGGACGAAGCCTTGAGGGTGACCTGAACCGTCGTGGGGCCTAGTTGCCCACGGGCCAGGCGGCACATGTGTCCACGGACCATGTGGTGACGTTCTCGCTCCTCGAGGCTTCCGGGGTGCGCTAGGCCACGACGGTATGATCTCCAAGAACTGTGCATGCCATCATTGTTCTCATTGAATGGTGTCGGTACGGCGTGACCACCTACAATGGCCCTTCACGGACGTGATCGCTTAGTGGACACGTGAAGAGACTTGAGAGGCAACGCTCAAGTTGGCCCACCTCGCGACCCTCATGGGGCACGCGACGCTCGTGCTCCCATCACGGTTGGTGGTCATGGTTCGCCTATAAATCTGACCCGCCCCCGCCAAGGGGGGGGGGCACCGGAACCTTGAGCTCCTTCTCTGCTTCTTCTGCTTGGTCACGAAAAACCTCTCCTTCCCTTAGTTCCTCGTCCTCATGGCATCTCCGAGTGGTGATCTTAGCCGGGGGAAGCGCGCGGCTGCTTCCGAGCCTTCGTCTGTCCCCAGGGGCAGCGGCAGGGGGGCCTCTGAGTCGCCGCGCATCCGCCACCGTTGGACCCTGAGCGATGAGTAAGTTCCCCGTCTGCATGTCCTTTCCCTGTCGCCTCATCTGCTGCTTGTTGGTTGATCTTTCATTTCCTCCAGAGTGCTCTCGGCTAAGAAGCTCAAATTAGGCGAGCTTCAGGAGGAGGTGGAGAGGCTGTGGGCTCAGCTCGCGAGTGCGCCCGCACGTGGATACCTTGGTGGGGCCGTACGTCCGAGCGCCCTTCTCGAGCGAGGAGGAGGCTTCCGATGCCGAGCCCACAGGCTCCAAGGGCGGTGTCGGCGGCCTTTCCCCCTAGGCGTCTCCCAGCTTCCGTTTCCTTGCCTGTGACATCAAACCAAGAACTCTGCCCTGTTGTGCATTAAACTTTTGTTCGTTACCTTCGCATTTTCCGTTTTTTTCTTTCGCTCGTGGGTCAATTGTTGGCTTGCCGGTAGTCGTTGAAGCTCGGCTTCTTTGCATAGGGCTCGTCGCTGCCCCAGCCATCACTCAAGAGTAGCGGTGGCCGGGGCCCTCACGAGGTCCCGTCCTCCTGAGGTACCGCCTGTGTCGTCGCATGCTTGGTTGATAACCTCCTTCCTCGTCGCGGCTGAATCCTTAGGCTCTGCATCCCTTGGTTAGTGCACATATTTTTAATTCATTGTTAGTCTCATGTGAAACCAAATGGTCCCCGTCTGGGCCTACAGGGTACTTAGCTCGTGGGTTTGCGCCGGTCTCTTGCGTAGCCCCTCATGAGTAGCTCCTGTTTTGTAGATGGGACGGGGTGAAGACCCTTTCGGCATTCTATGTGTGCAAGTCCCGGCCCCGCACATTTCCCTGCCTTCGTGAGGCACAACCCATTACCAAGGTTGTTCTTCACGGGGCAAAGCCCCGGCGCCCCAGGTGCCGACGTGGTCGACACCTGGGTGGCCGAGTGGCCTTGCGACCGGTAAGGCTCATGAGGCATGCTGCTCAGGAGCCCCCCTTGACACTCAAGCCACTCTACGTCGACAGGCCCGAGTCATGCACATTTCCCCATCACCGTTAGATTCGCACATCACAAGGAGGGGCAACACCACTCCTAACGCCGACCAGAGCTCCACGACAGCGCCAGCAGTGGCGAGTGGCATTACGACTGGTAAGGCTCTTGAGGCGGTGCCAAGGAGCCCCCCTTTTGGCGCTCGAGCGATTCCTCACTCCGTTCCTTTGGTCATCGCCCCAGGTTACCCTGAGACCTCCCGAGACTCTTTGTATCAAGTTTCCGTCCAAAGCCCCGAGCGGGGGTTGACTACTCAAAAGTGTTTGCCCCTAGGGCGGCAAGTCCTTGCTTTTGTGCTCCTTCACTCCTAGGGGCGGTGCGGAGCGTTCATCTCCAAAAATATCATCCGGAAAAGGAGGCTTTGAAGCCGGCAAAACGAGAAAGCACAAGAGAAAGCCCCCCCTTTTTTGTTTTTCAAACGTCGGGTACTGAGAGTTAAAAACTAACTTTTGAAATCGGCAAGTTTAAGTTCAGCGGAAGACAGTTCAAGACCCAAGAAAAAGCAAGCAAAACGCCGCATCCGACACCTAAGCTGGCACAATCATTGGTGGATTGAGTTGGTTCCTTTTCCAGCTGGGGGCATAGCATTAGAGGACTGGATTGGGTGCCCCCATCCTGAGCGCTGAGCTTATGGCTTCCACTAGGTGTGGGGTGGACCCCTTCCGTGTCCTCGTGGGGGGGGGGGGGGGAGCCCTGGGCGTATACAGCCTCGGCTCGCTATTACGTGAGAGTGTCACGGTGGGGGTGTATATGGGAGGTCATGAGGACGCTTTGGCCTCACGAGTGTCCCTACCCCCGAGGCATTAGGTGCCTGATTCCAGAAGCCATTGGTGGACTGTGTTGATTATCGCCATCTTTCCCCAGCGCTGAGCGTAGGGCTACCACTAGGCGTGGGGTGGACCCCTTTCTTGTCCTCCGGGGGCCCTGGGCGTATACATCCTCGGCATGTTATTACGTGAGAGTGTCACGGGATGAAGTAGGTTTCGAAAGGATTGAAGGACGATGCAAAGTTATCGAGAGTTGGTGCAGGTCCCTCGCGTTCGTTCTCCTGAGGCCGGTTGAGGGCTTTTCTATTGCTCTATGTCGGCAGGATCCAGTCCTGCACATTTCCCTGCCACCGTGAGGCACCTCACGGGGCAAGTCCCTAACCCAGAGATCAAGTGGCTTTGTGACCGGTAAGGCTCTGGAGGCGCGATACTTAGAAACCCCCTTTAACATTCAAGATGCTCTGCATCGGTAGGATCCAGCCCCGCACATTTCCCACTGCCGCTGCATGGGACCGAATGAACGGATGTAGCCACGGGGTTAAGCCGTGGCACCCCTGATAACGAGCGAATGTCCATGGACAATATCAAGGGTGGCACGTGGCCTTATTACTGGTAAGGCCACCTGAGGCGCGATGCCCGGGGGCCCATTTTGACGCTCAAGCGGCCCCCATCTCTTCATGTTGTCTGTGGCCTTGGGGAGCACCGAGGGGTCCCCAGGTCCCATGACGGGGCGTCGTGCATCGGTCGGAGCCCCCAAGTGGAGGCGGGGGGGGGGGGGGAGGGGAGGGTAGATCGCCCAAACATGCAAGCAAGGCAAGATGTCATGTTGCCGAATGGAGGCAGCAAACGTTACGGAAGCTTGCGCAAATGATATGACGGGCAGAGACATGCCCTGAATATTTGAAATTCCTGCGGTCAGTAGACGTTTCCTAATGCAGTAAACCCAAAAAATTACCTCGAATAGCTTCCTTGTGCCTGAGGAGAGCCTCGCGAGGCCTGGCCCTCGATGCCCATGCCTGCATCGTGGTTGCCGCGGGTGGCCCGTGCCACCTGTGTCTCATCGCTGCATCTAACTTGTCCTCCTGAGGCCTGGGGTTTGGCCCTTCGTAGTTCCTCTGCGTGGGGGGGGGGGGGGGGGCGCTGGCGCCACGCCCCGCGGCTTGGGGGTGCCTCCTTGCCCACGCCTCTTCAGCCCGACTCAAGGAGGGCCCCAAAGCATTCCTCACTCCTCATGAAGATAGGAGCCCGGGCGGACGCTTGAGGCTCTTCCTCGTCGGGAGGGTCCGGTGATGCCGCATACTCCGGTACGTACGGCTCCATGTAGGCACTCGACCGTCCTCCGAAGCCATTCAACAGCACGATGGTGGCGGTCCCTCACGACGGTGGAGCGGGGTCCCCCTGACCGTGCTGCTCGAAGATCTTCCTCCGACAAACCTCCGCGCGAAGTCGCTTGTTTCTGTTGTTGTTGTTGGTTGGTCCTTGCGCCACTCGGTGCCGACGCCCCACTTGGTGCCCCTGTGTGTCTCCATTGTCATAGTTTGTCTGCACCGACGCCTCCGCCTTCTACTGGTTGCGCCGGAGGGAGCGCTCCTGTCTGGCCGCCCCGGACTGTCGGGGGCCGACCTGGTCTTGGTGATGCACACCGGTTGTGGATGCGCCTCGGGGCCGGCCGCCGGAATCTGGAGGAGGAGGAGGGCTGCACGAGGCGCGTCTCTCTCGGCTCCGCCCAGCATAGGAGGGGCCCCGTTGCTAGTAGCCCTGGGGCCGGCATGAGGTGCGAGCCCCCGGTGCCCGATGCCTGCGACCTCGAAGAAGAGCGGGGTTGGATGGCCCGTTGGGCGATGGCGATCAGCTCCATGTTGTGGTCCACCTAGGCGTCGAAGCCCCCTTGCGTCGGTCGATGGTGGAGCATCTCACTCGCCATCTGCAATGCGTTGTGCACGCCGAGGTCCCCCAAGTTGATGCGACGCGTCGTGGGTGCCAGTGATGCCGCCCAGCCACAGTGCGCCTGGGTGGCGCGGGTGGTTGAAACGATGGAGACGATGTTGATGACCTGGTATGAGCCACCTAGTACCACAACGCTGGTATGCGTGCTTCCGACCGCTGTGATGTGGCGGTCGGAGGCCAGCTCGACGAGGCTCGAAGAGACTGGTTGGGCGTCGACCATCGGAGCAGCAGGACTAGGGAAGATGAAGCTCAGAGAAGACCTTAACACGCCCCCTACCTGGCTTGCCAAATGTCGGATTTCGGGCTCCCCAAAACTCTAAAGGTTCGAACTCAGGAGCGTGTACGAATATCTCTCACAGCCAAACCTCGCCTAGCACGCTACTCGATGGGAACAATGTAGAACTCACTCTATTGTGAGGGAAATACAGAGCACAACAGTTTACCCAGGTTCGGGCCGCTGCGAAGCACAAAACCCTACTCCTGCTTTGGTGGATTGCCTCTCGTGGGGGCTGCTGGATGACCTAGTACAATGTTCTTCGGCCTCCTAAGGCTAGGCGGCCTTAGTGGTGTGAAAATGGGTGAATGAAGGGTTCGGTTCCCGGATCGGATCCCCCTCTCTGGAGCAACCTATCCTCTATTTATAGTGGTGGCCCTGGTCCTCTCCCCTTATCGTTTTGGCGGGAAGGGATCCCACAACGGCCGATTTTGAAGGGGGACAGGGGAACATGCTTCCCCTGTACAAAAGTGGTCTTCACCTGCAAAGTAGCTGCCAGCGCTGCAGGGGCTGGCACAGGGATGACGTCCGATCTGTTGGCGGGCGGCCAGGTTCTTGTTGCACCAGAGCGGAAACCTTTAGGAGATGCCTTAGGAACCTGCATCCGTCCTTGCCCCCTTTGCACCAAAGGGGAAACCGCTCCGTCCTGCCGTCCGCTCCTTGCATGTCCTTCTTCTACGTCATCCTTGACTCGTGAGGCTGGGCCTCGCCTTGGAATATCCGCCGCTCCAGAGGGGTCCTGAGGAAGGGTCTCAATTTCGTTCCTCCTCGTGAGGCTTTGCCCCTCACAAGGGCCTTGCGTTGAGTGATGTCGGACCAGTTGGTTTGCTTGATGAAGTGGGCCAACCCTGGGTCGTAGGCAGGCAGGTCTGGGTACCCCCATTCCCAGAATGCCGACAATACAGGTGTAGTAATGATAGTGGCTATTGATTTTTGTAATAGTACCAATCAAAACAACAAGGTAGCAAGAAACAAAAGTGAGCACAAAGGCATTGCAATGCTTGAAAATGAGGCCTAGGGTTTGTAATTTCGCTAGTGCAATCTCTCAACAATACTAATATAATTAGTTCAAATAAGAATTCCTCAACGTGCCATGAAGTATCACTCCAAAGTTCCTATCTAGCACAGAACATAATAATAAATTGTTTGTAGTGTACGAAACCACCTCAAAGTGGTTCTTTTTTATCGATCTTTCGAAGGGTTCGTACAAAAATAACACAAGTTGTCCTTTTCAGTCGATCTATCAAAAAGTTTGTACTAAAATAAGACCAAAACAAATTCAGATTCATAATACTCAATCCAACACAAATAATCTCAAAGAGTGCCCCAAGATTTCTATTGGAGAAAAATAGACGAGAACACGCATCAACCCCTATGCATACATTACGCCAATGTCACCTCCAGAATCTGCAAGTTGAGTGCCAAAACATATATCAAGTGAATCAATATGATACCCCATTGTCACCGCAGGAATTCATAGCAAGACACAAATCAAGTGCTCTCAAATACAAAAAAGTATTCAATCAGATAAAACAAAATCTGCAAATGAAAACTCAATTCATCACAACAAGATAAAGAGCGGAAAACACCATATGATCCAACTATATTTATAAATCCCGCGATACAACAAGATCATTCCATCTCAAGAACATGAGAGAGAGAGAGATTAAACACATAGCTATTCATACAAAACCTCAGTCCCAAGGGTGGACTACTCCCTCCTCATCATGGTGGTCATGGGATGATGATGATGGCATACGATGATGATCTCCCACTCCTGCAGGGTGCCTGAACGGGCTCCTGATTGGTTTTTTGTGACTACAGAGGCTTGCGGTGGTGAAACTTCCGATCTATGGTTATTTCTGGGTGTTCCTGTATTTATAGGAATTTGTGGCGTTGGTCTCACATCAAGATGGGCCTCGAGGGGGCCACTAGGTACCAGAGCGCGACTGGGGGGGTGGTGTGCCATGGTGTCTAGTGGGCACCAGGGGGGCCCTTTGGTGGTTATTTGCTTTAGGATTTCTGTTTTCTTCACGAAAAAATTGCCAAAAAGTTCCGTCCAATTCCGAGAACTTTTATTTCTTCATAAAAAACAACACCACGGTAGTTCTGTTGAAAACAGTGTGAGTCCGCATTAGTTCCATGCAAATCATACCAAAAGCATATAAAATTGTTCTAAACATGGCATGAATACTTCATAAATTATAGATATGTTGGATATGTATCATGCAGAGTCAATAGCTACCGTAGGCAAGGGCTGCTGGCCATGGTCGCGTTTAATTTTGGAGAGTCATTTCCATGTGGATCGCTATGTATACACAACAATCATAACATTGCTCTGTTTCAATGTGTGACTCTGTTTTGCATTCTTACATGTTATTTTTCAATGTGTGTATATATGCTTTTCATTCTGTATATGTGGATGATAACAGCTAGATAAAAATTAGTATACGGAAACAGATATAAAATGGAATTAATAATATATATTAATTATTCATCGGTTCATCACAAAATATTATGGGGACCCCGACTTACGAGTCGAGATGAATGATCGTGCTCAGTGATCCCACAGATCAATGCTCGCCGAACACACATATACTGAATATTAAAAGTCTTACATCCTTACATACCATTTGATACAACAAATGACCGTCATGGTCGAGTCTCACATAGGTAGGGCCTATAAGGTCAATCACACCAATACATCTACTAGCGGAAATCATGGCAATAAACCGGAACACATGCCATCAGCCTTCACCAGCAGGCATTCTGACTGTGAAGCATCCTAGTTCGCGTGTCCGTCTCCGATGATGAATTTTTCTCCGAACTCCGGTTCCTCCATGTCCGGTCAATAACATATCAGTGGCAAGCCAGTGAGTACTTTGAATGTACTCGCGAACAGTCCACACTACAAGAAATATGCTCATACATGACGTTTTTTAAGACGTCGTTGATGAATTCATCATAAATCTATGACGATTTCATCCGAGATTGTCGTAAACCGTTTGAGGGCATCAAATCTACATATAAATTATGACGATGTGAGTCAAAAACGTCGTAACCGCATAAGATGAGATCGTCATAACTTTTACGACGATTATAAAAATGTCGTAACATGTTATAACTATGTTGACATGTCACTCATGGGTCCATTCTATGTCACGCGCCAAACCCGTCTAGTTTGTGAAGCAACCTACTATTCTGTCATTCGAAAAATTCTCGAAAAATTCTCATAAATCCTTTGGATCATATATTCCTCAAATATGTGAAAACTCTTCCTACCATAGTTCAAAAATAATTCAGCAATTCATTTTTCTATTCTGTTTAGAATAACACTTTGTGAAGGAAGTGCTATTTCTATATATTTGATTACCCTCATATTTTTTGGGCACTCTTTCCTATCCAAATCAGTGTCACATGAAAACTTTCGGAACCATTTTCCTAGTAAATCTTTCTGAGCAAATTTCCAAAGTTTGCGTTGAGCTAACAACTTTGTGAAGGAAGTACTAGATAGGAATATCCTGACTATTTGAATTTTTACACATCTTCTATGTGCCCAAAACATAGATCTCCACAAATTTTTAGCCCCATATAACAATCCATGTGAGCTCATCATCCAATCTTTGTTTCTGGTAATATTTGTATCACTGAAAAAATGATTAAAAATAGCTAGAAATATAAAAAATGCATACAAATTGGTTCTCATTCATAAAATGTGGTCTAATTCTAGTGAAAATTTGTGTGGTGCCCTTTTGTAAATTATTTTTGATAGATGTTTCACAAAATTCCTCTATTTTTAGTACTTGAAAACTATTTTAAATCACTAATTTCCGAACCAATCAGAACTCTTCTCACGGATCGATGACATGGCGCCCATCCATCCATCCATCTCTCCATCCCACATCTATACGTTCATCTATCCACAGAAAAAAATTGAAAAAGAGATACGCCACCGACACAAACCCTAGCTCAGATCGCATACCCACAACGCGTTCTCGCGAACCCTACCCAACCACTCTTCGCCTCCTCCCCTTCCAGATCGCCGCTGCCACCTCCCTCCGCACCGCACCCACTGCGGCTCCCACCCTCCCTTCACCCGCGCACGCCGTCGAGCTTGCGGGCAGTCTACAGCAGGAAGGGCGGCCATGGCGCTCGCATCGGGCTCGCATCTGGCTCTTCGCTGTGGACGCTGGCGCGGCTCTCCTCACCTCCCCCGCCGACCGCGAGGAGTGGCACGACTGTGTCCCGGAACTCGCCGACAACTTCTCCGACCTCGAGGAGCTCCAGGTCATCCGCGTGCAGGGCGCGGACAGATCCGACCGGGCCGTCAAATGCATCGTTGGCAAGTTCTTCCCCGATACACCAAACCCCTTCTCTTGAATTCCCGTCCTCTCCTCGTCCGCGAGGGGGGAGGAAGCCGATGCAGTCGCCAGAGTCCTCCTCCTCCCCACTGCTGATTGTTGTAGTTCAGTTCATCTGCTCTCCGGTTGCTGATTTTTCTTGATTTTTTTGGTCTGTCCAGATGAGCGCGATGAAGGCCACCAACAAGGAGATGAGCTCAAGGGGTGATGTAGACCACCGTCAAGATCAAGGGCATCGATGTGCGTTTTGCTCCTCCCCATTTTTAGCTTTGCCGTTGCTGCTGCCGAATTCGTGCTGCCGTCTATGGCCTGTCAGATTTTGTTTTCGTACAGTCTGAATATTTCAGTGTCGCGAGGGATTCGTAGGATGCATCCCCTCTAAGCTTGCGTCAAAAGCTCTAAAGAATGCTACCATATCAGTAACAATTCAGTTGCAGATTCTTAGTGAAAATATGTAGAGTGAAATGAAAACTCTAAGCAGAGCACACTAAGGAACCACTGTTAATTTCCCCATGAACACATTAGCTGACGACGAACAATCAATTTCATTATGTGATGCAGGAGGATGAGCTCGGACTGCCACCGACACCTCGAGCATTGCTCCATAGTTAGAACCTGCAAGTAATTTTTATGTGTCGTTGTTCTCAACTGTTAATGTGATGTGAGGAGTATTTGTGTTTGTTACTTGAGCGATCCCTGTGCGATGTTTATATTGGTGGTGCCTTTTACGGTTAATCCGTGCGTGCAAAGTAGCTAGTATCCTGCTCTGTTCTTCTCCATCGCGGTCACCCTGGGATTTTGAATTTGCGACGGTCTGAATCCCGGTGCATAGCATTCGTTCTTTCCTGATGGCCGTTCCGTTTTGCGGTAGCGAAGTACTCTCATCACAGTTAGCTGTCAGTGCACATCAGGTTACGATAGAGATAATACAAGTATATTTAAGATCATTTCTCTGTCCAGTCTTCTGTTTGGAGATATGTGTTCTCTTTTCAAGTTTCATTATTTTTGTAAACTGAAATCCATTTTAATTATTTATAGACCCCTTTGTTCCTAGACATTTTCATCGTGACACATGTGTGGCCATATTGACATTGCATGATTATTGATTATTTATCCACTTATTTGTGTTTCCATATGCATGTTAATCTGCTAAAGTTATCTGTAGATTTTGGTTGATATCTTAAAATCTTGTTTGTTTATTCAAGTCCCATGAACATATGTCTTGCTTCTGGACAACATTGTTGACAAACACGCAATAGATATTGAACCTGACTATCTGAAAGCTATCAAGGTAAATTGCATCTCACTGTAGGAACTTGTGGTGGCACAGGCTTGGTTCATTTCAGAAGATGTATGAGGCACTGTACTCAAAGGTACACCAATTGATACCAATGCCGGTGCTTGTTCTGTTTTACCCTATTTCCAAACTTCACTTTGACCCGTGTAACCGGTGTTTAACTCTCACCTATACCATAATAATAACTGCTAAACTTGGATATAAAGAAATCGTTTCTGTTTTGCATGCTTCATACAATACAAACTGTCTTGTATCATATTTGATGCGGTATGCCATGATCCATGTGATTGATTTCTCGCACCTGCAAAATGACAACGTCATGATGTTGTCAATGGTGTGGTTGAGGTAGAAGGTGTAACCAAAGGCGATTCAGGTGAAGCTGCTGCAGATCAGAAAGGTGAGCATATGTTGCCGTGCTAAGATCTTTTGAGTAATTTTCTATGCTGGAAGATCATACATAGTAAGAACAGAATATAATCTCCAACTGTCTTTGACCTTGGTTCTGGTCTTTCAGGATTAGAGTAGAATTTCAAGTTTTGGGGGCTAATTAAATTTAATACTTTAATCATTCAACTAAATAATTAATATATGTAATATGGAGTTGATGTATATATGTTCTTGGCTGTATATAACTTATAGTAGTAATATATGTAGTCCTAAACTCAGGTACTAAATACATGTGTTCTTGGCTGTATAAATGTTGATGTATGCATATTGTTGGCTATATATATGTAGTTGTACACCTCTTCATATGTTGTTGATGTATACATATATATATATATATATATATATGTTGATGTATACATATATATGTTGATGTATATATATTGTTTTGTACTATATATACATATATATTACTACTATGTATATTACTACTATTACTACTACGTATACATATATATGTTCCTCTACTAAATATATTGTTGATGTATACATATATATGTTGATGTATATATGTTGCTGGAAAAGTACCAACAGTTGATGTATATGTGTTTAGTAATATATGTAGTCCCATATATGCACCAAATGTTGATGTATATGTGTTCTTGGCTGTATATATGTTGATGTATGCATATTGTTTGCTATAGTAGTAATATATCTAAGTTGGTTGTTTACAACTCTTGGGTGTAGTTATAACATATAAGTGCTGCTTGGATGTGAGGTCATGCTATTATTTAAATACCTGCAGTGTTAGTTTACACTTTTTTTTTGTAAATGTTGTTATTTAAATACCTGCAGTGTTAGTTCATATGTTATTTTTATTTTTTGCACAGGTGAAGTACAAAGCCAAGTGTAAAGCTATGAAGCGTATCAACAAAGAGTAGCATATGTATTGTAATAGTAGGCAATAGTAGGTATATCTGGGTTGTGGTGTAGTGTAAAGATTGTAATAGCCAAATTTAATGTTGGTTTGGACGAATTTTATTTGCTCCCTAGCCTGTTTGAAATATTGATTCTGAATGTGATTTGTATACCTATGAAATGGAAACTTGACAAGGGGACCAAGTTATGATATTTATTTGACAAATTGTGAAATTTTGGACGTGTGGGATTAATTTTGAGATCAACATGACATGTGGGACCAGTACAAAATAAAAATGGACAAAAAAGAAAATCAATAGAAAGTAAAAGGCCACAAACCAAAATTCGAAAAAAATACTAGAAGTGGCTCTAAATATGCTAAGGCCCCAAAAGAAGCCCAAAAAAATAAAACCAGCCCATGTGATCTCGTTGTAATTTTGCCACATAGGACTGCCACATAGGATTGGGTTAGATTGCTAACGACGATTTAGGATCGTCGTAAACGTTACGACGATCCAGGAATCGTCGTAAAGATTACGATGATTTTGATCAAAACGTCGCTGCTGTTCATTTGTGACGCTCCATTTTTGACGCTTGCTTTTTCGTCGTAAGATCGTCGTAAACTAAAAACCGTGACGATGTAGCGACGAAAATATAACGTCGTGTATTAGCATATTGCTTGTAGTGCCATGATGTCGATAATGTAGTGGGTACGATGATAAGTAATATGCAGGCTTGGCGGAAAGCAAGTTTTTACTTAAGAGTATGCATGATCATTTACTTGTATGGATATGCATCATAAGCTAGATGGTATTCGTAATAACAGGTTACAGATATCAACATATCTGTTGAGGGCTGAACACTTCGGGTTCACCCGATATGCCAAGTCACCGAACTTGACCATATCACGTCTTTCATATAACACTATGAACACACACACACACACACACACACACACAGACACACACACACACAGACATGGTTTATGCGAAAACGACTGGACGTAGTTTAAGCAGGATTTCCCAACTGTCCTTTACCATGGACATGGCTATTCGAATAGTTTTACACACTGCAGAGGTTGTACGCTATACCCACGAGATCCAGGAAACTTCCGTGTCATCCACGACTCGCGGTATATATCATACCCGAGGTAAGTACCTAATCATTGCCTTTCCCCTGACGACACTAGACAAAGACTCCACTCGTTTGGTACCCAGCACACATGACGTACGTCTTACGAGCACCGACTCTAGACCGTATCATCCATGCGGGGACCAACAATGTGCCCGGAACACATAAAAACGGCATAGTCGACCTACCTGGTACGATCTCGTCATGAGAGTGACCACATATCACTCCCGCCACTAGTAACATGGCTCTTTGATATCACCGACCAAAGTAATCGACAAAGCCCCGTCCCACAAAGGGGTATAGTGGTAGTACATGTAAGGTAGGGACGATGTACACATCATAAATCTAATTGCATTTCTGAAACCACTCACAAAAAACCTTTCCGGTGCACCACTTCCTTCACAAGCGGTCACCTAACTCAACATCATAACCTTCGGGCATTAGTGGCACCCAACGGGTTTTTTTTTGTAAACTTTTGATATCAACTTTGTGTTACCATCATCATGCACATGCTCTTTCTATACGTAGCTCTACTATCTACTTGTCAATATATTATCAGCATGACCCTCATAGATGATAGGGTCATGCTCAATGCAAATGCTCCACAGGAGCTATCAGAAACACCATGCTGGGGTGCACCGATCATCCTTAACAATATGCATCGGAGTTGAGTAACCAATGTGTCATGCATAGAAGTATTTTCTTAGACATGGTCAAAGGGCTGCTTGCCTTGATCATCTAGGTATCCGGGGTCTTCGGGTCTTCTGGTCCAAGTCCTTCGTCGAACGCGGGATCTATCATTGTAATAATAGTAATAATAATAAGAAGGACTTACAAAAACGGAGCACAAACTCACTTTTAAAATGTTAACCTGTTCTGATAAATCTTAACTACAGTTTTAGAAATATTTGTCTCTGGTTTTGATGCAAAAAGGTATTTTTAAAACCTACTTAACAAGAGCTAAAATATTTAAACTAGGCATTTTAATCAAAGCTATGTATAGAAGTTTTTACAAAAAATAGTGTAGCAGCACTAATGAATTCTACACATTTTTAGAAGAATTGTGGTGGAAAATATTTAAATTTGATTAAATATTAAATATTTAATCTTACAAAAATCATTTAGAATCAGATTTAAAAGGAAACAGAAAAAGGGTTCAACCCTCGCGTGGCTCGGCTAGTGGCTGGGCCGGCCCAATTGGCCAACCGGCCAGTTAGCCAACCAGCAGCCCAGGTGCACGCGTGCCGTCACGTACAAACGTGACGTGCGAGCCCCTGTGGTCAGCAGCAGAGAGAGGAGAGAGGGGAAGAGACTGGCCACCGACAGGTGGGAATGCATGTCGGGGTCGTCTTCCTCCTCTGGACAGGGGGGAGAGGAGGCACGCCGGCGGCGATTCCGATGCCCTCATGGCCAGGAGATGGCAGAAATGGCACCGGGGCATCGTCGCCTACCTGCTGGTGGTCAAATGAATGACGGGGAGGTCCTGGGTCACCGGCGACGACGAGACCGCGGCGGAGCTGAATCGGGTGGTGGCCGAAATGCGTGTTGTGGGCAGGGAAATGCTCGGGGAAGAGGTAGAGAGGCTTTCTAAGCTCACTATGGTCAGGGAGGAGGTGAGAGGAGCGTGAGAGGTGGCTTGTAGCCAGGGATCGATGGAGCTCCGAAGCGGCAAGGCCTCGGTCGATCTTGAGCACCGGACCTCTACTTGCTCGAGTGGGGTGAGGTGCTGGAATGAAGGGGGAGCGCCTATTTATAGGCCAGCAATGGTGCACCAAGCGGGGGAGCGCCGGTGGTTTCACCGCGGCTGGAGGAGAGGGAGAGAGAGCTCCGGGTTGATACCACGGTTTCATGGATGTGGTTTGACCCCAGAAACTCAACGAGAGGGAGAGGGGGATCAGTGCGTGCGTGCTGTGGGGACGCGCACGACTGACCGAATCGGGCGCGTGCGTGCACGCGTCGCCTGAGTTAGTAAAGAGGGGTAGAAGGGGACTTGGGGCTGCCCCGAGTCAGGAGGTTTATCAGAGACAACGAGGGACACCGAGGGGAGGTGAGCACCGGTCGAGGGTTGGCCTCCTTTGCCTCGGGTGCACCCTGTAGCGCGCCCAGAGCGCACATTTGGCATGCCATGGCATGTTGGCACGCTCCGGGGTGCTTTGGCCCTATCTGGCGTGTCCGGGGGTTGGCTTGGAGCCCCTTAGCTAATTGGAGCCGAGAGACTCACTGCTGGTCAAAGGGAAATGCTTTGGCAGAAGCTGTCAGCCTTGAATCAAAGGTTCAATTGAGGATTTTGGCTTACCTGCTTGGAACCAGCGAGGGTCCACTCGTGTGTAGTTGAGGAGTGGTGTTGGCAGCTTGCACTAAGAGTTTAATGGGAACAGAGTGGGTGTAGAGGGTGTGAAGTGATGTTTGACCATTCGGGGTGAAGGTGTTTGATATGGGTTTGGGGTAGCTAACCTCCACCAATGATGCTGAAAGTTAACAGGATTGGGTTTTAGGAAAAAGTAGGATGCTCTCCCAAATTTGAGCTCCATTGGACAAGTTTGACAGTGTAAACTTGAAAACACCCCCAAATGGGCAGTTCGGCCTTGCTAAAGGAGACTGTGCGTAAATTAATCCCCACAAATCCAATTCTTCGCAGGGTTCCCTCATTTGGGGTATTGAGCACTCTTGCAAAGTTTCAGGTCATTTGAACAAACTTTGCTATGTAGAGTTGCTACAACTTGCTTTTGGCCAAGAAAGGTTTTAGGAAAATTTGGTGAAGCAAATCACCTTGGAATGAGGTGAAACTTTGCATGATCACCAAATATAGCTTGGGAAGCATGCTAGAATTTTCTGAGAATTTCTTGAGAATATTTCCTTTGGAAATATTTTCAAAGGTCAAAATAGACAGAATAGGTTTTCAAGGATTAGCTCAAATATTTTGAACATAAATAGGGGTTGAAAATCTTATGTATGGAAAATATATGTCCTGTGAGTATCTCCAAATTTTCTCAGATTTTTCTAAGGCGGAAAAATAATTTTCCATTTAGAAATATTATTTATGGCCTCAGAAAAGGACATGCAAATAAATATAAAAATATTTTATTAAATAATTATTTTATGATTTTGGAGAGTTATAATAGTGCTAAACTCAGAATACAATCTTTGGGTGAAGGCACCCCCTTGGAATCAGGGACTTGTAGTGCAAACCCCAAAGCAAGGTTTTGAATTTTTCAAAACGAGAAAAGGATTTTCTTGGAAATATCATGTTATAGAAGTATTATTTTTAGATCCACTCATTCACGCATACTCACAATTTTTTAAAAGACTATTGTTGAAATAAAGTGAAACAAGAGTGTGACACACCTATCCCCCTTACAAGAATCTCGTCCCCGAGATTCCTAGGCAAGGTGCTAAAAAGGTACGGAATTTCGGATCGGAGATAGTCTTCACGCTCCCATGTTGCTTCTGCTTTGGTGTGGTTGCTCCACTGAACCTTGAAGTACTTGATGGCACGGCTTCTGGTACAACGCTCAGCTTCGTCCAAGATGCGCATCGGTGTCTCACTATAAGTGAGATCAGGTTGAAGGTCAATGGATTGATGGTCAATGTCCTTATAAAGATCTGGACGGTTCGGCGCTTGAAGGCACTTCTGAAGTTGTGACACATGGAAGAATTTGTGCACACCCGAAAGTTCTGGAGGGAGCTCCAACTGGTAAGCAACTTCCCCACGCCTTGTCGTGATCTTAAAAGGTCCAATAAATCTTGGAGCAAGTTTCCCCTTGACGTGGAAACGCTTAGTTCCCTTGAGAGGTGTGACGCGAAGGTACACCTGATCTCCGGGTTTAAACTCCACTTCTCTGTGGTGAGAATCTGCATAGCTCTTCTGCTGAGACTTGGTAGCTTTTAGGCGTTCCCTGAAACATTGCACTTTGTCTTCAGCTTCATGAAGAATGTCTGGCCTGAAAATCAACCCTTCACCAGTTTCTGAACAGTTGAGCAGGGTGCGGCACTTCCGTCCATGTAGCAATTTGAATGGGGCCATCTGGAGACTGGACTGATAGTTGTTGTTGTATGAGAACTCAGCGAATGGCAGACAGTCATCCCATTTGTCCCCATGTGCTAGGGCACAAGCACGAAGCATATCCTCAAGTATGTGTTTCACTCGCTCCGTCTGTCCGCCCGTCTGTGGGTGGAAGGTGGTGCTGAAAGAGAGCTTGGTTCCCAGAGCTTCTTGGAACTTCTTCCAGAATCATGAGGTGAACTGCGTGCCTCGGTCAGACACAATTTCTATGGGAACCCCATGGAGTCTCACAATACACTCAATGTAGAGACTAGCCAGCTTGTCACCACCATAAGTGGTGCTGACAGGAATGAAGTGCGAGACCTTGGTCACGTGATCGACAATGACCCATATGGAGTCATGGCCTCTGCTGGACCTAGGTAGACCGGTGACGAAGTCCATGCCAACTCTGTCCCACTTCCATTCCGGCACTTGGAGTGGTTGCAACAGCCCAGCAGGTCGTTGGTGTTGAGCCGTGACCCGTTGGCACACATCGCATTTGGCGATATAGGAAGCTATTACCCTCTTCATGTCATGCAACCCAAATCTTTCCTTGAGGTCTTGATACATCTTGGTGCCGCGGGATGAATTGAGTAGGGTGTATCATGGGCTTCTTGCAAGATTAAAGTCTTGAGTTTAGCCTTGTTGGGTACGCATAAATGTTTCCCAAATCACACAACTCCTTGTTCATCCACTGAGAATTCTTGGGCCTTGCCTTCCTTAATCTTCTTCTTGATGCCCTCAATGTTCTCGTGTCCCTTTTGGGCCTCTTTGATGTCGTTTAGGGTTTGACTTCGAGGTTAGCTAGGAATCCTGGTTCAACCATCTCTAACCCTAAGCTCTCCAGCTCATTATATAGGGCGGGTAGCCTTTCTTGATCATAGCATTCAAGGTGTAGGCCTTCCGGCTCAAGGCATCAGCCAGCATGTTGGCCTTACCGGGGTGGTATTGAATGCTGAGGTCGTAGTCTTTGATTAGTTCTAACCATCTTCGCTCCCTCATGTTCAACTCCCTTTGAGTAAAAATATACTTCACACTCTTGAGGTCTGTATATATTTCAAATCGCTTCCCCACAAGGTAATGTCACCATGTCTTCAAGGCATGCACTACAGCCGCCAACTCGAGGTCATGAGTGGCGTAGTTTTCCTCATGCGGGCGTAGTTGCCATGACAGATAAGCCACAACCCTGCCACCATGCATCAGGATGCCACCGAGCCCGAGTATATCACAAACTCCTTGTTGATATATGGAGTAGCCAGTACCGGGGCGATAGTCAACCTCTTCTTCAGTTCCTGGAAGCTTTCTTCACACTCCGGCGTCCATTCGAACTTTTTGCCCTTCTTCAAGAGCTAAGTCATTGGTTGGGCGATGTGGGAGAACCCTTCCACAAACTTGCGGTAAGACCCCGCGAGTCCAAGGAAGCTCCTAACTTCCTTCACATTGATTGGCGACTCCTAGTTGGTTACCGTGGTAATCTTGGAAGGATAGACTGCCAATCCGTCTGCCGTCATGGTATGACCCAAGAATCCAACTTCGTGTAGCCAGAATTCACAAATGCTAAACTTGGCATAAAGTTGGTGCTCTCGAAGCTTTTCCAACACTAGCCTCAAGTGTTGTTCATGCTCCTCTTCAGACTTGGAGAAGATTATTATGTCATCGATGAAAACAACGACAAACTTATCTAGGTATTCCATGAAGACTTTGTTCATGAGGTACATGAAATATGTTGGGGCATTGGTTAACCCAAACGACATGACTGTGCACACGTACAGACCGTACCGTGTCACGAATGCCTTGTTAGGTATGTCCTCGGGCCGAATCTTTAGTTTGTTGTACCCAGATCTGAGGTCGATTTTGGAAAATACCTTGTCACCATTTAACTGGTCAAATAGGTCTTCATACTTGGGGAGTGGGTACTTGTTCTTTATCGTGACTTCATTGAGGGAACGGTAATCGACACAGAGCCTAATAGTCCCATCATTCTTCGACATGAATAGAACAGGTGATTGTAATGCCCCAAGAGTGTATCTTTCCCTATTTGGAACCTTCTCTATGTGGGTCCACCTTGTCATTGCAATGAGAGCATAATGCATGTGTTATTTCATGTGTCACCTTGCCATGTCTTCCTTTGCATGCATCCATCACTTCCATTCCATTCATCCTTGTCTTGTGTTTGTGCTTTGTGAATCCATGTGTGATGTGATGTGATGAATATGTGATGGTGTGGTGTTATGTGAAATGATGTGAATGCATTGTGAGTAGGAGAGACTATGTTGGGTGCAAAAGGGTTGCAAAAAATTCCTCCTCACTTTTATCTCAAGGTCAAGTTTCACTTGCCCCATTCCTATTTCTAAAATGCCCATGTTTTAGAATGTTTTGTGGTGGATATGAAGAGGTGATTTTGCTGTTTTGAAAAGTTGTTTTAGTGGTGCAAATAATTACAAAACAGATCCATTAATACTGTTTTGTAAATATTTAATTGCTCCAAATATTTATTTTCCATTTTATTCAAATAGGTCATAAATTCCTATGACCAGGGGTATATCTATTTTAATATTTGTTGCCATAGTTTTTCCGTGGGAGATTATTTTGCTGGTGTTGTTTTTAAAATGGAAAACCCCAGGGAATCTCTTCTCTCTTAACTCTCGCCAGGATAGGCCTCTCGCTCCCTCCCGAGGCCCATTCCTCCTCTCTTTCCCGCGGCAGCCCAGGCGCGCTGTTTCTTCTTTCTCCTCACGGCGTTGTTGCGGCAGCTCACTTTCCGTCAGGCAGCAGAGAGAGAGAGAGAGCGAGCACGCCGTGAGGGATCATGGACCTCGAGGCCCTCTTATAACCCTCGGAGTGCGTGCCCCTTGACCTATGGTTCCATGCTCCCCCATCTAGCGCCGCCACTCCTCCCTCCATCTCTCTTCCTCCCCCAAGGTTAGCTCTGTAGTCCATCTAGCAGAGAGAGAGAGAGAGAGAGAGAGAGAGAGAAGTGCGCCGCCGTCGATCCCGTGTTGCCGTCGTCTCCGACGCCGGCCACCATGTCCAGGGGCTCGGGGTAGTACCCCACGCTGCATTCCCACCGTTGTTGAGGTCGGGGAGCGACCACACCGACGGCCAGCTCCACGTCAACGGCGAGTTCCCGGCGGCCTAGCTCCTACTTCGGTTCGGCGACAGTACACCTACATCCCCTTCAGATCGTCTTCGTTCATCTTCATCACGCTTCGTCCCCGGTCGAATCGGCCCTCTTCTTCTTCCCTAGGTGAGCCTAGCCCGTCCTCCCTTCCCCCTTCGGTAGATCCGGCGATGTTCGAGGCCGTGCCTCTCTGTTTGGAGAAGAGCACGGGGGCAGGTGATGTTGCATGTGTTGATCTTGTGTAGGTGGTAGGGCTCGTCCCGGTGCTCGGGACAGTGGCTTCCAACGGTTAGGAGCAGTAGGTGCAGTTGTTTCCCCGCGGCACAGTAGCTGTAGTAGAGACGCTCCGGTGCTCGTTGTCGTCGTCGTCTCTCTGTGCATAGCAGAGCAGGGCGACCATGTTGTTCTGTAGGTTACCTTGTAAAGTTCACCTGTTTTGTCGAGTCCCGAAGTGCAGCGTAGTGGTTGTAGTGGTTGTGTTGTTCTGGCGCGTCAAGGGTTCGAGTCCCCGCGGTGCCACCCCTTTTAATTCCGGTTTTTTTTGGCACAATAGCGCAGAGGGACACGTTAACCTGGTTGCCATCCCTGTTCTCTCGAGTCAGTGTGTTATAGCAGAGTGGTATTGGTTCAGTGGCTGCACCAGGGGGTCTAGGGATCGAATCCCTTCCCCAACCTTTTTATATTTTTGTCTTTTCTTTTCCTGTTTTGCATTGATCACTTGCATACTTGCTGTGGTGAGCATGGCTCCTCTTGTGCTAATTATTTTAGCTCTCAACAAGTAGGTTTCTCCTATGTATGAGATAGAGTTTGATCTAGCATGTGTAGCTGATGTTTTGGGCATGTGATTGTGCTAGTGATATGTGTGTGAGCTAGTGATGCATGTGTGGTGTGTGTTTATTAGTGAGTGATGCTTGTGTGCATGTGCAAGCTTCCATGTGTTATGATAAGCTTATACACTACATGTGCAAGTGTGTGAGTGTGTGTGTGTGAGGGTTCTCCCCCTCCCCACATACTTTGTGGTGTGGTAGTAGTGCCTCTTGTGTGTGTGTATGATGTTGTGTGTGCTTGTGTGTGTGTGTGTCTCACACATGCTCAAGGCATGATGTGCCTTGATGAGCACATGTGCAAGTGGGTGTGTAGGTGTAGGAATGCATATGGGAGTGTAAGTAGTGTGTGTGCTCTAACTAGCATGTGTAGGTGCTTATTATGCATGTGCTTGATGTACGTGTGTGTGTGGTGGTGTGATAAGGCACATGAGCATGTGGTCTACCCCTCATGTGCACCATGTATATGTGAGAGTGTGCAAGTGCTTGTGTAGGTGATGAGCTAGTGGAAGCACATGGGATGATGCACTATTCACTCTATGTGATTCCATGCACATTTTACTTCTTAGTTTGTGCCCTTTTGTTCTATGCAAGTGCCTATGTATTATATATTTTTTGGGGTAGAATCATCCCAGGAATCCAATGATGGGTTCAGATACCACTTTGGAACACTTTCTCGGAATGTCACATTTCAGTTTTGTTCCATGTTTAGAGCTTGGTTCCATGTGATGTGATGAGCCCAAGAGGTCGATTCTTTGTTGTGGCAGTAGAGGGTGAACCCCTCTACCACATGTTGGTTTTGTTTCATGCTTAGGAGTTCATATGTGCAAGTTGTGCCTAGTCAAAGTAGGCTTGTGGCTGAAATTCTAGTTTAGTGAAAATCTGTGATTTTCACTAAATTTGAGAATCTGCTTATATTTTCTTCTCCTGTTGTTGTGCTTGTAGAAGTCCATGTTATGGGAATTAGCCTTTGCTATCAACTAGAAAGTTGTAGCTTTTCTGTTTGTCTAGCTCTCTGTCAATTTTCATTCCATTTGGAATCCTGTATATATTGTTTTGGCTGCTGTCAAAATGCTTCAGAGCATAAACAGCTAGTGAGAATCTAGAATTTTCACAAAGTCCCTGAAAACAGATATTTTTGTCCAAGTTAGGAGCTGTAGAACTTTCTGTGTGAAACTCCTTTGCATTATATTTTTGCTTGTGCTTGTAGTAATCTTGGATAGCTTATGCCACGTATCTTATTTGACATATTTGGGTGGTTGTAGGTGCCTTGCATGTAGCCCTCAAACTGCTATGATGCTGTTTATGGCAGATTGTGTAGTTTTGATGTTTTGATGCTTTTGAGTGCATAGATGATGTTGTGGTGATATTTCTTTGCACCACCCCATCCATTCTTGTTTTTTTTGTGCTATGGTAACCTGGTAACACCAGGAGTATGCCATTGGAGTGTGTTGTGGTGATTTTGACACGTAGGACTTCATTTCTTGTTTCGCTGTTTCCTGTTGATCCGTAGCTCCGTTCGTTACGTTCTTTATATGTTTTTGCATCGTTTTCACGTGACGCATCTATTCATGTCATTCTCATGCATGTCAAGATAGCTTAGAATGCAGTTATGTCTAGGAACTTGTATTTTCTTCTCATGCATGTGCAAGTGAGTAGAATATAGGTGCATGTTCATTTTCGTCGCATGCATCATGTGTTTGTTGCATATTGTGGTGCTGTTATTCATTGGGTGATATTTTTATGTTGGGTAGCACAGGAATCAAAGAACAAGTACGTGGATCTGGGAGAGTACTAATACGTCCATTTTGCATCATGCTTTCATGTTGATATTTATTGCTTTATGGGCTGTTATATTACTTTGTGGTACCATATTGATGCCTTTTCTCTCTTATTTTGCAAGGTTTATTTGAAGAGGGAGAATTCAGGCAGCTGGAATTCTGGACTAGAAAAGGAGCAAATCTTAGTCCACTATTTTGCACATCTCCAAATGCCCTCAAAAGTTACGTGGAATTTTATGGGATTATATAAAAAATACTGGGCGAAAGAAGTACCGGAGGGGGGCCACCAGGGCGCCACAAGCCCTGCCACCGCCACCCCCTGGTGGCGGAGGGCAAGCTTGTGGGCTCCCTGACGGCCCACTAGCCCCCCTCTTTTGCTATATGAAGGGTTTTGCTCCAGAAAAAAAAATCGAGAGCTTTTTCGTGGTTTCGTCGCCGCCACGAGGCGGAACTTGAGAAGATCCAATCTAGGGCTCCGGCAGGACGATCCTATCGGGGAAACTTCCCTCCCGGAGGGGGAAATCGTCGCCATCGTCATCACCAACACTCCTCTTGTCGGAGGGGAGGCATCTTCATCAACATCTTCATCAGCACCATCTCCTCTCCAATCCCTAGTTCATCTCTTGTAACCAATCTTCGTCTCGCGACTCCGATTGGTACTTGTAAGGTTGCTAGTAGTGTTGATTACTCTTTGTAGTTGATGCTAGTTGGATTACTTGGTGGAAGAGTTTATGTTCAGATCCTTGATTCTATTCATTACACCTCTGATCATGATTATGGTTATGCTTTGTGAGTAGTTACTTTTGTTCCTGAGGACACGGGATAAGTCATGCTGATAATAGTCATGTGAATTTGATATTCGTTCGGTATTTTGATATGATGTATGTTGTCTTTTCCTCTAGTGGTGTTATGTGAATGTCGACTACATAACACTTCACCATATTTGGGCCTAGAGGAAGGCATTGGGGAGTAGTAAGTAGATGATGGGTTGCTGGAGTGACAGAAGCTTAAACCCCAGTCTATGCGTTGCTTCGTAAGGGGCTGATCTGGATCCACTAGTTTAATGCTATGGTTAGACGTTGTCTTAATTCTTCTTTTGTAGTTGCGGATGCTTGCGAGATAGGTTAATCATAAGTGGGATGCTTGTCCAAGTAAGGGAAGTACCCAAGAGCCGGTCCACCCACATATCAAACTATCAATGTAATGAACGCGAATCATATGAACATGATGAAACTAGCATGACAGAAATTCCCGTGTGTCCTCGGGAGCGTTTTTCCTCCTATAAGACTTTGTTCAGTCTTGTCCCTTGCTAAAAACGGGATTGGGACACTTGCTGCACCATTGCTACTAATAGCTACTTGTTACTTTTCCTTGCTACGTTTCACCTCACTACACCATCACTTGTTACCGCTACTTTCAGTGTTTGCAGTTATTACCTTGCTGAAAAACGTTTATCAGAGCCTTCTGCTCCTCGTTGGGTTTGACACTCTTACTTATCGAAAGGACTACAATTGATCCCTTATACTTGTGGGTCATCAAGACTCTTTTCTTGCGCCGTTGCCGGGGAGTGAAGCGCCTTTGGTAAGTGGAAATTGGTAAGGAAACATTTTTATACTGTGCTGAAATTTATTGTCACTTGTCACTATGGAAACTGTTCCTTTGAGGAGTTTGTTCGGGGTATCTTCACCATGCACGGAAGCACGAGGAGTTGTTCCTCGACCTGAGGTACCTACTGAAAATATCTTTTATGAAATTCCTTCGGGTATGCTTGAGAAACTGCTCGCTAATCCTTTCACAGGAGATGGATCTTCACATCCAGACTTTCATATAATCTATGTAGATGAAGTTTGTGGTTTATTTAAGCTTGTAGGTTTGCCCGAGGATGAGGTAAATAAGAAAGTCTTTCCTTTATCTTTGAAGGATAAGGCATTGACATGGTATAGGCTATGTGATGATACTGGATCATGGGACTACTATCGGTTGAAATTGGAATTTCATCAAAAGTTCTATCCTATGCATTTAGTACATCGTGATCGGAACTTTATTTATAACTTTTGGCCTCGTGACAGGGAAAGGATAGCTCAAGCTTGGGAGAGGCTTAAATCAATGCTATATTCATGCCCCAATCATGAGCCTTCGAGAGAAACTATCACTCAAAACTTTTATGCTCGGCTTTCTCATGAAGATCGTACCATGCTTGACACTTCTTGTACCGGTTCTTTTATGTAGAAGGATATTGACCACAAGTGGAATTTATTGGAGAGAATCAAACGTAACTCTCAAGATTGGGAGCTGGAGGAAGGTAAGGAGTCAGGTATGAATTTCCAGTTTGATTGCGTTAAATCTTTTGTTGAGACAAAGACTTCTAGAGATTTTAGCACTAAGTATGGACTTGACTCTGAGATAGTAGCTTCTCTATGTGAATCTTTTGTTGCTCATGTTGATCTTCCCAAAGAGAAGTGGTTTAAATATCATCCTCCTGTAGAAAGCAACATAGCCAAAAGCAATCTAGTTGAGAAGAAAGTCATTGCTTTTAGTGATCCTGTTGTTCCTTGTGCTTACACTAAGAAAACACCATACCCTGCTAGGATAAAAGATTATTCTAAAGCTCCAACTGTAATACGTAGGGGTTACATTAGACCACTTGCACCCCGTGAGGAGATTAGAGTTGAACCTAGTGTTGCTATTATCAAAGATATCTTAGCCGAAAACATAGATGGGCATGTTATCAAATTCTGTGAGGACTCCGCTAGAATTGCTAAACCTCACGCGAAAGAAAAATACGGACCTGTAGTTGGCTTGCCCGTTGTTTCTGTCAAGATAGGAGATCACTGTCACCATGGTTTATGTGATATGGGAGCTACTGTTAGTGCAATACCCCGTTCTCTATATGATGAAATCAAAGATGAGATTGCACCTGCTGAGCTAGAACCCATAGATGTCACTATTACGCTAGCTAATAGAGACACTATCTGCCCTCTGGGAATTGTGAGAGACGCAGAAGTCCTGTGTGGTAAGACGAAGTATCCTACTGATTTCCTCGTCCTTGGTACTGCACAAGATAGCTTTTGTCCCATCATATTTGGTAGACCCTTTCTCAACACTGTCAATGCTCACATTGATTGCATTAAGGAGACTGTCACTGTTAGTTTCGAGGGTGTGTCTCGTGAATTTAACTTCTCCAAGTTTGGAAGACAACCCCATGAAAAAGAGTCGTCTAGAAGGGATGAAATTATTGCTCTTGCCTCTATTGCCGTACCTCCTCCGGATCCTTTAGAGCAATATCTTCTTGAGCATGAAAATGATATGCATATGGAGGAGAGAGATGAGATAGATAAAATTGTCTTAGTACAATATCCTATTCTCAAGAATAATCTGCCTGTTGAACTGCTTGGGGATCCTCCCCCACCAAAGGGTGATCCTATGTTCGAGCTTAAACAGTTGCCTGATACTCTTAAGTATGCCTATCTTGATGAGAAGGAGATATATCCTGTTATTATTAGTGCTCTCCTCCGAGAGCACGAAGAGAAGAAGTTACTAAGAACTCTAAGGAAGCACCGTGCTGCTATTGGATATACTCTTGATGATCTTAAGGGTATTAGTCCTACTCTATGTGAGCACAAGATTAAAACCGATGCTGACTTTAAACCAGTTGCTGATCATCAAAGGAGATTAAATCCTAAGATGAAAGAGGTCGTTAGAAAAGAAATATTAAAGCTTCTGGAAGCAAGAATCATTTATCCTGTTGCTCATAGTGATTGGGTAAGTCCAGTACATTGTGTACCTAAGAAGGGAGGTATCACCGTCGTTCCTAATGATAAGGATGAACTAATCCCACAAAGGATTATTACCGGCTATAGGATGGTGATAGACTTCCGGAAACTGAACAAGGCAACCAGGAAAGATCATTATACTTTGCCGTTTATCGACCAAATGCTAAAAAGGCTATCAAAACACACACACTTCTGCTTTCTTAAAGGTTATTCAGGTTTCACGCAAATACCTGTTGCACAATCTGATCAGGAGAAAACCACTTTCACCTGCCCCTTTGGTACCTTTGCTTATAGACGTATGCCTTTTGGCTTATGCAATGCACGTGCCACCTTTCAAAGATGTATGATGGCTATATTCTCTGACTTTTGTGAAAAGATTGTCGAGGTTTTCATGGATGACTTCTCCGTTTACGGGTCTTCCTTTGATGATTGCGTCAGCAACCTTGATCGAGTTTTACAGAGATGCGAAGATACCAACCTCGTCTTGAATTGGGAGAAGTGCCACTTTATGGTTAATGAAGGCATCGTCTTAGGACACAAAATCTCTGAAAGAGGCATTGAAGTTGATAAGGCTAAGGTTGATGCAATTGAGAAGATGCCTTGCCCCACAGATATCAGAGGCATACAAAGTTTCCTAGGTCATCCTGGTTTCTATAGAAGGTTCATTAAAGACTTCTCTAAGATTTCTAGGCCTCTTACCAACCTCTTGCGGAAGGATGTTCCTTTTGTTTTTGATGAGGATTGTGAGGAAGCTTTCGAAATACTTAAGAAGGCTTTGATAACTTGTCGAAAGGGTTCAACACTCTTACTTATCGAAAGGACTACGATTAGTCTCCTATACTTGTGGGTCATCAAGTACGGGCAGGACGAACAAGAGCAGTTCCAAGCTGAGGACTTCACAGGCAAGATGATACGACCTTGATTCCATCTCTAGACTTGTTATGCTAGATTACGTTTCTTCGTCATATGCTCGCTGCCTACCACTTAGATAATTGCCTCCTCATTTTGCCATGAAACCCAAACACTTATCCCTTCCTAGCAAATCTTGTATGGCTAAGTAGGCTTTGCTAAGCTTCTAATGTTAGCGTTGCTAGTTGCAGGTGCCTTGTCTCACGTGATAACATGAGTTTGATATCATTATGTTAAATCTGTTATTTAATTAATGCACCTATATAGTTGGTAAATAACGGAAATCCTAGCCTTTTGCCGGGTGTTTTGTTCCGTTATTGCCGCCATAGTTACCGGCTACCGGTGTTTGATTCCATAACTGATCGCTCCTAACACGTTCGGGGTTGTTATGGGGACCCCCTTGATAAATTGTGTAGTGTTAAGACTTGTCCGGCAGGACCCAACCTTGGTGTTAATTTGATAATCACTTAATAATAATCTGCATAGGGAATAATCACCCCGAGGAATTTTAATCAACAATCCGGGCGAGTGCTCCTCATGAGTGTTGGTCCAACCTGGTCTGCCTGCGGGGCCACCACAAGGAAACTTGAGGTTTGGTTCTCGTAGTTAGTTCCATCCGTCGTGTCCTGAGATTGAGATACGCGGCTCTTATCGGAGTCGTCGACACAATGGGAGGTCCTGCTAGTCGTGTCTTGCCTTAGCGATATATCTTGCGTATAGGAATCCCGGTGAAGCTTTGGTTCTCCCCAGAGTTGAGGTTTTCCTCTAAGGAATCCGATGAGATCACAAGATTTGTGATAGAGGATTACTTTGCGGCCCGTGACCATTTGTGATGGACTAGTTGGAGCACCCCTGCAGGGTTTAATCTTTCGGAAAGCCGTGCCCGCGG
Source organism: Hordeum vulgare subsp. vulgare (assembly GCF_904849725.1). Classification (NCBI taxonomy): domain Eukaryota; kingdom Viridiplantae; phylum Streptophyta; class Magnoliopsida; order Poales; family Poaceae; genus Hordeum; species Hordeum vulgare. The sequence goes on along the minus strand of NC_058522.1, from coordinate 251,561,205 downwards.
TTATGTGGCAACTTGGAATATTTGTTAACATCCGGTAATAGATAACTTGAACCTAAGCTAATAAAATTGCCAACTATGTGCGTAACCGTGACTGTCCCCTTCGAAGACCTCTCTTTGATCGGGAACACGGTGGGGTTATGATTGACGTAAGTAGGTGTTCAGGATCACTTAGTGATCATCCAAACATCGATCGCTAGTATAGACCACCTTCAATACTTGTTCTACGTAAGTTAGCCACCATATATACTTAGGATGCTGCAACCTAAATACCCCACCTTCCTTACCTAATAACTTGACTAGTTCTGGCACCAAGGTCATAGATTGCTGAGTCCCCGTGGCTCTCAAATTCCTTCAAAACCCAACAGGTACAGGTACCCCCGAGACAGGTGATCCCGACGGCACGCAGCTGCGTGGCAGTACGATGAGGAGAACGACCACCTGTACGTGAACTATTTAGAAGACTGAGGCATGGTCGTGATCATGGGCAAGCGTGCAGGGTAGCGTAGCCATTTCTCATGTTTTGTAGTCCGTAGCGGAACTACCTTGTTTGGATGCGTGATGTAAACTCTGATATTATGTATGAGATGGCAGTTGAATCCCTAATTGTCATTCTATTATTATGTATGTCCTAGGTTACCGTGCTTGTGAAACGCTTAGATGCGCTTCTTTCCTCTTTGGGGCCTCGTTCCCCTAAACCGGAAAGGACCGCACCTTAGTCGTTACAGTGATCCCCAAGGTGACGCACTCGGACGGATGAATCCCTTCCTGAGTTGCTCATCTATCTGCTTCTTCAACTCTGCCAGCTCTTTGGATCCCATCCTATAGTGCTTCTTATAGATAGGCCTTGATCCGATCATGAGCTCAATGATGAACTTGATGTCTTGGTGAGGAGGCATCCCAGGTAGTTCATCAGGAAAGACGTCCGGGTATCCACAGACTACTGGTACTTGGTCCAACTCTTTTTCCGAAAGGCAATTAACCTCAGGGACTTGAGTGGAGGTAGGTGCAGGGACATACTTGACTTTGACCCCTTGGTCACTTGTCATGGTAATAGCCCTCTTGGCGCAGTCCAGTATGCTTTGGTGCCTGGCCAACCAGTCCATACCAAGGATCACGTCCAAGCCTTGCGACTTAGGGATGATGAGATCTGCTACGAAGCTTATCCCATCGATGTTGATCCCAACTCCTCTACATCCTAGGTTGGTCCTTAGCACTGCTCCGGGGGTATATACTGCCATTTGCCCATTAAGGAGGGTAGGCTTCAAACCACACTTTGCAGCAAACTTTTGAGTGACAAAAGAATGCAAGGCACGACCATCAAACAATATTGTTGCTGGGGTGGAGTTCACGAGGAACGTAGCCAGAATGCAGTCCGGGTCCTCCTGGGCATGTTCTTCGGAGATGTGATTCACGCATCCCCTACTGTGGTACTGCTGGTTGCGGGGATCCTAGTTCCTGTTTGGCGCCCCTTGACCTTGTCCTTGGTTAGGTGCATTAAGGCGCGGTGCATCGGGCTTCTTGCTGGGGAATTTCCTGGAGTAGTGCCCAGTCTGTCCACATCCAAAGCAGGTAACCTGCCCTGGAATGTTGGGCTTGACCCCACCACTGTTGGGCGGATTGATTGTTGGCTTGGGGTTGGCATGCTGCTGGGGCTGATAGTTCTGACGGAACTTAGGTGCCTTGTACTGTTGCTGCTGATAGCTAGGTCTTGTCGGGGCGTATTTCCACGGACGTGCCTTCTGGTTACTGGAACCTCCATTGCCCATCTGCTTATGCTTGTGGGTGTCATCCATTGCATGACGCTTGTCCTCTAGCATGATGGCCTTGTTCACCAGATCGCAGAAGGTTCGGCATTCAGAGACAACAAGCTCGTACTGAAGCGACTACTGAAGCCCTTCCATGAAGAGTTCCACCTTCGCGGCTCGAGTGTTGACGACTTCTCGTGCATATCTTGACAAAAGGTTAAACTTCTCCACATACTCTTTGACTGTTCCGCTGCCTTGCCTCAGAGTTCAGAATTCCCGCTTCTTAATGGTCATCATTCCAGGGGGAATGTGAGCGACGCGGAATCTTTCCTTGAAGACAGTCCAAGTGATAGCCTGCCCGGCCCGCATAATTTGGAACCCGTCCCAACATGCCCTGGCCGTGCCTCTGAGACAGTGAGATGCATCAAGGGCTTTCTCACGGTCGTCAGTGCATTTAACCAGCACGAGGAGGTCTTCAATGGTGTGGATCCAATCATCAGCATCCAAGGGTTCCGTTATCTCTCTGAATATGGGAGGCGTAGTCCTCATAAACTCACACAGAGTGGAGCGACCGTTGTCATTTCTGCTTTGCGGCGGGTTGTTCACTAAGACTTGAGCCAACTTCTGGATGGCGGCGTTGCTGGCTTGACGTTCCTCTCGGAGAGCCTGGAGGAACTGAGCCACGAACATTCTCTCTGGAGGAGGTGGTGGTGGTGGTGGGGGGGGGGTAATGTCGCCTTGCTGCTGCTCGGGGTGATCTCCAGCTTGGGCAGACCCACCGGTTCCTAGCTGCTTGCTAGAAGTGCAAGTACTGGGGTTGCTGAAGGTACTGGTACGAGTAGAAATCACCATCATGTTTGGAGCAGACAGGGCAATATCTCAAAGTGGTCGAGGGGAAATCATAAAGGGATGACGCGCCTAGATAAGGGGGTTTTGGTATAGTGCAAGTGTGTGACAAACAAAAAGGTTTGAAGAACCTCATGCAAATACCTTAATTAAAATAGGTGATGAAGTTGCTTAAATGCTGCCTAAGGCAGAAATGCGGCTTGCATCGAAACATGATCAGGAAGCACACAACACTCATGGTTCTCATGAACCGATACACGTACTCGACTTTGTAGGGGAGACTTGTAACTTGTCCTAAGATGTTCCTCTAAGCGGCGGAATGCTCGGTCTCGTATGCAGGTTCTACAGGGTCTTCTTCATCGTCCTCGTTGGTGTCTTCTTGCTTCAGGGGTGTGGGGGAAGGAAAAGGTCCATCACGATGATGCTTTGTTGGTGAAGCGGTGAGGAGATCAGTGTATTCTTCTGAGGTCAGACGACGACTCTGTATAGGAGTGGCTTGGAGCGGTGGTATTCCTCCTTGGAAGGCGATGGTAGACTGCCCTCCGGGTGCTCCCTCGTTCTTGACCTTGCGTGTCTTCATCTTTTCCAAGCGAAGTAGGTCCTTGACTTGTGAAGTTCTTGGCGAAGCATCACAGATTTCTTGATCAGAAGGTGAGTCAGCGTGTCGGCGGAGAGGCTGTAGTAGGTCTGAAACCTAAATGGCGTCCCGTCCAGCTCCCGCCAAGCCCGTCCTTAACAAAAGGCAAGTGAAATGTAGGTGGCTTGTTGACAATCTCAGGAAGGATATTGCGGAGATGCACGAGCGCCTCTCGTGTTGCTGTCTCCACTGCCAATACCAGATTCTCCATCTGTGGTCCTTCAAAGAACCAACTAGTTGGGGAGTCGTTTTCCTTCACTATCACGTCTACGTGATATTCCCTTGTGTCGGCGTTGACCAAGTGCTTGTGGTAGTGGAAAATGGGCGTGTGGCGTACTTGACACTTCTCCATGCTGTCTCCCAAAAGTAGGGGAAAGCCAGTGTCTAGAAGCGTCTCGGGTACGATGGCCATCTACAAGGTTTTAGGATAGGGTTAGAAATTTGTGGATGGTATGAAATGGTAGTAGGGTGTAGAAAATCTCAAGTGTAAGGGTTGAGTGTGTTATTCGTCTCATATATCGTCCATGCTACCTAAGGCTTCCTACAATCAGGATGGCTCTGATACCAACTCTGTGGGGACCCCGACTTACGAGTCGAGATCACCAAATGATCGTGCTTAGTGATCCCAGAGATCAATGCTCACCGAACACACAAATACTGAATATTAAAAGTCTTAAATCCTTACATACCATTTGATACAACAAATGACTGTCATGGTCGAGTCTCACATAGGTAGGGCCTGTAAGGCCAATCACATCAATACATCTACTAGCATAAATCTTGGCAATAAACGTGAACCCATAACATCATCCTTCACCAACAGGCATTCTGACTGGGAAACATCCTAGTTCGCATGTCTGTCTCCGACGACAAATTCTTCTACGAACTCCGGTTCCTCCATATCTGGTCAATAACATAACAATTGGCAAGCCAACAAGTACTTTGAATGTACTCGCAAACAACCCATGATGTGGATAATGCAGTTTGGACGATGATAAGTAATATGTAAGATTGACGGAAAGAAAGTTTTTACTTAAGAGTATGCATGGTCATTTACTTGTATGGATATGCATCATAAGCTACATGGTATTCGTAAGAACATGCTACATATATCAACATATCTGCTGAGGGCTGAACACTTCGGGTTCACCCGATATGCCTAGTCATCGAACTTGACCATATCAGCTCTTTCATATAACACTATGAACACACACACACACACACACTTGGTTTATGGGGAAACGACTAGACGTATTTTAAGCAGGATTTCCCAACTGTCCTTGACCGTGGACACGACTATTCAAATAGTTTTACACTCTGCAGAGGTTATACGCTGTACCCACGAGATCCAGAAACTTCTTTGTCATCCACGACTCGTGGTATATATCATACTCGAGGTAAGTACCCGATCATTGCCTTTCCCCTGACTACACTAGACAAAGAGTCCACTCGATTGGTACCCAACCCACATGATGTACGTCTTACGAGCGCCAACTCTAGACCGTATCATCCATGCGGGGACCAAAGGTGTGCCCAGAACACATAAAAATGGCACAGTCGACCTACCTGGTACGACCCTATCACGAGAGTGACCACATATCACTCCCGCCACTAGTAATTAATGTGGCTCTTTGCTAGCACCGACCAAAGTAATCAACAAATCCCCGTCCCACAAAGGGGTATCGTGGTCGTACATGTAAGGTTGGGATGGTCGACACATCATAAATCTAATCCCATTTTCGAAACCACTCACACAAAACCTTTCCAGTGCACCACTTTCTTCACAAGCAGTCACCTAACTCAACATCATCACCCTCGGGCATTAGTGGCACCCGATGGGGGTTTTTGTAAACTTTTGATATCAACTTTGTGTTACCATCATCATGCACATGCTCTTTATATGCGTAGCTCTATTGTCTACTTGTCAACATATTGCCAACGTGGCCCTCATAGATGATAGGGTCATGCTCAATGCAAGTGCTCCAGAGGAGCTATCAAAAACACCTTGTTGGGGTGCACCGATCATCCTTAACTATATGCATTGGAGTAGAGTAACCAATGTGTCATGCATAGAAGTATTTTCTTAGACATGGTCAAAGGGCTGCTTGCCTTGATCACCTACATATCCGGGGTCTTCGGGTCCAAATCCTTCATCGAATGCGGGATCTATCGTTGTAATAATAGTAATAATAAGACGAAGCACTTTCAAAAACAGAGAACAAACTCACTTTTAAAATGTTAACCTATTCTGATAAATCTTAACTATAGTTTTAAAAACATTTGTCTCTGGTTTTGATGCAAAAAGGTATTTTTAAACCAATTTAATAGTAGCTAAAATATTTAAACTAGGCATTTTAATAAAAGCTATGTACAAAAGTTTTTACAAAAATTAGTGTAGCAGCACTAATAAATTCTACATATTTTTAAAAGAATTGTGGTGGAAAAATATTTCAATTTTGATTAAATATTTAATCTTACAAAAATCATTTAGAATCAGGTTTAAAAGGAAAAAAGAAAAAGGGATCAACCCTGGCGTGGCTCACCCAATGGGTGGGCTTGCCCAACTGTCCAACCGGCTGGTTAGCCAGCCAGCTGCCCACGTGCGCGCGCGTCGTTAGGTTCAAATGTGACGCACCGGCCCGTGCGGTCAGCAACATAGAGAGGAGAGAGGGGAAGAGACTGGCCACCGACAGGTGGGACATGCCTGTCGAGGTCGTCTTCCTCCTATGGACAAAGGAGAGGGGAGGCACGCCAACGACGATTCCGACGCCCTTATGGCGAGGAGATGGGAGAAATGGCACCGGGGCATCGTCACCAACCTGCTAGTGGTCGAATGAATGACGGGGAGGTCCTAGGTCACCGGCGACGACGAGGCCGCGGCGGAGTTGAATCGGGTGGTGGTGGAGATGGGTGCTACGGGCAGGGAGATGCTCGGGGAAGAGGTGGAGAGGCTTGCTGAGCTCACTACGGTCACGGAGGAGGCGAGAGGAGCGCGAGAGCTGGCCTGTAGCCCGAGAACGACGGAGCTCCGATCGGCGGGGCCTCAGTCGATCTCGAGCACCGGAGCTCTCCTTGCTCGAAAGGAATGGCTAGGGGCTCGATTGAGGTTCTCAAGGAGTGGGGTGAGGTGCTGGAGTGAAGGGGGGCTATTTATAGGCGAGCAACGGTGCATCGAGCAGGGAGCGCTGGTGGTTTCACCGCGGCTGCAGGAGAGGGAGAGTGGGCTCGGGGTCAATACCACGGTTTCACGGACGTGGTTTGAGATCCCAAAGACTCAACGAGAGGGAGAGGGGGCTCAGTGCGGCGTGCTGCAGGGCCGAGCACGAGTGATCGAATCGGGCGCGTGCGGGCACGCGTTGCCCGAGTCAGTAAAGAGGGGGAGAAGGGGCCCTGGGGCTGCCCTGAGTCAGGAGGTTTGTCGGAGACACGGAGGGACACCGAGGGGAGGTGAGAATCGGCCGGGGACTGGCCTACTTTGCCGTGGGCGCAAATTTGGCATGCCACGGCATGCCGGCATGCTCTGGGGTGCTTTGGTCCTGTCTGGCTTGTTCGGGGGTTGGCTTAGATGCCCCTTAGCTAAGTGGAGCCGAGAGACTCACTGTTGGTCAAAGGGAAATGCTTTGGGAGAAGCTGTCAGTCTTGAATCAAAGGTTAAATTGAGGATTTTGGCTTATCTGCTTGGAACCAGAGAGGGGCCACTCGTCTGCAGTTGAGGAGTGGTGCTGGCAGCTTGCACTAAGAGTTTAATGGGAAGGGAGTGGGTGTAGAGGGTGTGAAGTGTTGTTTGACCATTCTGGCTGAAGGTGTTTGATATGGGTTTGGGGTAGCTAACCTCCACCAATGATATTGGAAGTTAACAGGTTTGGGTTTTAGGCAAAAGTAGGATGCTCTACCAAATTTGAGCTCCATTGGACAAGTTTGACTGTGTAAACTAGAAAACACCCCCAAATGGGCAATTCTGCCTTGCTAAAGGAGAATATGGGTAAATTAATCCCCACAATTCCAATTCTTGGCAGGGTTCCCTCATTCGGGGTATTGAACACTCCTGCAATGTTTCAGGTCATTTGAATAAACTTTGCTATGTAGAGTTGCTACAACTTGCTTCTCGCTAGGAAAGGTTTTAGGAATATTTGGTGAACCAAATCACCTTGGAATGAGGTGAAACTTGGCATGATCACCAAATATAGCTTGGGAAGCATGCTAGAATTTTCTGAGAATATTTCCTTTGTAAATATTTTAAAAGGTCAAAACAGACACAATAGGTTTTCAAGGATTAGCTCAAATATTTTGAACATAAATAGGGGTTGAAAATCTAATATATGGAAAATATATGTCCTCTCAGTATCTCTAAATTTTCTCAGATATTTCTAAGGCAAAAATAATAATTTCCCATTCATAAATATCATTTATGGCCTAAGAAAAGGACATGCAAATAAAATATAAAAATATTTTAAGAAATAATTATTTTATGATTTTGGCGAGGTATAATGGTGCTAAACTCAGAATACAATCTTTGGGTGAAGGCACCCCCTGTTGGAAATATGCCCTAGAGGCAATAATAAAATGTTTATTATTATATTTCTTGTTTCAAGATAATCGTTTATTAATCCATGCTATAATTGTATTGAATGGAAACACAATGCATGTGTGGTTATATAGACCAAACAATGTCCCTAGTGAGTCTCTAGTTGACTAGCCTGTTGGTCAAGGATGGTTAAGGTTTCCTGACCATAGACAAGTGTTCTCACTTGATAACAGGATCACATCATTAGGAGAATGATGTGATGGACAAGACCCAAACTATAAACATAACATGTGATCGTGTCATTTTGTTGCTATTGTTTTCTGCATGCCAAGTATCCATTCCTATGACCATGAGATCATGTAACTCACTGACACAGGAGGAATGCCTTGTGTGTATCAAACGTCGCAACGTTACTGGGTGACTACAAAGGTGCTCTACAGGCATCTCTGAACGTCTCCGTTGAGTTAGCATGGATCAAGACTGGGATTTGTCACTCCGTGTAACGGAGAGGTATCTCGGGGCCCACTCGGTAATACAACATCACAAACAAGCCTTGCAAGCAATGTGACTAAAGAGTTAGTCACGGGATCTTGTATTACGAAACGAGTAAAGAGACTTGCCGGTAACGAGATTGAAATAGGTATGGAGATACCGACGATTGAATCTCGGGCAAGTAACATACCGAAGGACAAAGGGAATGATGTACGGGATTGTGTGAATCCCGGACATAGAGGCTCAACTGATAAGATCTTCGTAGAATATGTAGGATCCGATATGGATGTCTAGGTACCGCTATTGGATATTGGCTAGAGAGTGTCTCGCTCATGTCTACATAGTTCTCGAACCCGCAGGGTCTGCACACTTAAGGTTCAGTGACGTTTCCGATATAGTTGAATTATTGATGTTGGTAACCGAATGTTGTTCGGAGTCCCGGATGAGATCTCGGACGTCACGAGTGTATCCGGAATGGTGCGGAAACGAAGATTGATATATAGGATTGTTGTATTTGGATTCCGGAAAGATTTCGGGCATTACCGGTAAAGTACCGGGAGCGACGAGCGGGGTTTTACCGATAGGGGCCACCCACCCGGGAGAGAACCTAATAGGCCCATGGGTGGCGCACCAACCCTTAGTGGGCTGGTGAGGCCATCCCAATAGGGCTATTTCGGCTAGAGCAACAATAATAGAAAAAAAAGAGGAGGTGGGCAAGAAGGAAAGGACTCCTCCTCCAAACCGAATTGGAGGAGGAAACCTTCCTCCTTGGCTTGGCCGACCCCTCCTACTTGGAGTAGGAGGCAAGGCAGCCACCCCTTGGTTCCTCCTATATATAGTGGAGGTTTGAGAGGCTTTTTTCAACTCAAGCCTTTGTGCAAACCTCTCTCCCTCCACTACTTAGTGACACATCGTAGCTAGATCGGTACGACACGATGAAACTCTGCCGGAGTAGCTCCACCATCATCACCGCCACGCAGTCATGCTGCCGTAGAATTCAGCTACCTCTTCGTCTCTCTTGCTGGATCAAGAAGGCAGAGATCGTCATCGAGCTGTACGTGGAGGTGGTGTCCTTTCAGTGCTAGATCGGGACGGATCGTGGGACGGTGGTGATTTGGATCGCAAAGACGTTCCACTACATCAATCATGTTTCTTAACTCTTCCCGTTTAGCGATCTACAAGGGTATGTAGATCCGATCTCCCTCTCGTAGATGATCATCACCATGATAGTTCTTTGTGTGCATAGGAAACTTTTTCTTTCCCATGCAACATTCCCCAACAGTGGCATCATGAGCTAGGTTCATGCATAGATGATATCTCGAGTAGAACACCAAAGAGTTTGTGGGCGTTGATGTTCAATTTGCTTCCCTCCTTAGTATTTTCTTGATTCGGCGGTATTGTCGGATCGAAGCGGCCCGGATCAACCTTACTCGTACGCTTACGAGAGACCAATTTCATCGACTGACATGCAAGTTGTTGCATAAAGATGACTGGCGGGTGTCTGTTTCTTCAACTTTAGTTGAATTGGATTTGACTCACGCGGTCCTTGGTGAAGTCTAAATAGCAATTTGCATACCACCGTTGTGGCTTTGCGTAAGTAATATGCGATCATACTAGATACCCATAGCAGCCACGTAAAACATGCAATAACAAATTAGAGGACGTCTAACTTGTTTTTGCAGGATATGCACGTTCGCTTTACCTAGAACAAGTATGAAACTAGAAGTACTTTGTAGGAGTGAAAGGATAGGCTTGCAAGAAAGTAAAGAACACATAAATAAAACTAGGGGCTGGTTAGATAAAGAAGCAACTACGAGTGTCTAACGAGTGTGGAAAAGTGGTGGTAGGAGTTGCAGAATTGTCCCTAAGCAATTGACTATGTTACTAGATCGATAGCAAGTATCATGTGGGAGAGGCCTCTGCTGGCATGTCATCCCTTACTTGGAATTCTATGCACTTATGATTGGAACTATTAGCAAGCGTCCGCAACTACTAACGTTCATTAAGGTAAAACCCAACCATAGCAATAAGATATATTGGTCCCCCTTCAATCCCATATGCATCAATTTCTATGCTAGGTTTGAAGCTTCTGTCACTCTAGCCTGCCAATACATATTCCTATCAACATACAACTAACCCTATGGTGTAATCCACGCGCGCGATCATATGATGGGCACAAAAGGACAACAACATAGCCACAAGCAAATTAAACCAATCATAGCAATTCATCAATCACCAATAGGACAACGATAATCTACTAAGACATCATAGGATAGCAACACATCATTGGATAGTAATATGTAGCATAAAGCAACATGTTCAAGTAGAGGGTACAGAGGCTTGCGGGAGAGTGAACCGCTGAATATAGATGGGGGAAGATGATGGAGATGTTGGTGAAGATGACGGAGGTGTTGGTGTAGATCGCCGTCACACGATGATGTCCCGGGCGGCGTTCCGGTGCCGCCGGGAGAGTGGGGGACAGAGACCCCCTCCTTCTTCTTCTTCCTTGACCTCCTCCCTAGATGGGAGAAGGGTTTCTCCTCTGGTCCATGGTCTCCATGGCGGCGGAGGGGCAAGAGCCCCTCCGAGATTGGATCTCTCTCTTTGTGTCCTTCTCTTTCTGCGCTTCCAAATTCTACATTTCACCGTTTCTTAAACTCCGATTGGGCTGAAATTTTAACACGATTTTATTCCGGATATTATCTTTCTTGCAGCAAAATAAGGGCACCAACCGCCTTAAGGAGTGGCCACAAGCCTGCCATCCGTGGGCCCACCCCCTGGCCGCGGCTGGTGGGCTTGTGGGCACTCCGTGCACCGTCTCGCGTTGATTCTTCTTCCCAAAAATCATAAATATTCCACCAAAAATCCCCGTAAATTTTTATTGCATTTGGACTTCGTTTGGTATGGATATTGTGCGAAACAAAAAACATGCAACAAAGAGGACCTTGCACTGGGCACTGGATCAATATGTTAGTCCCAAAAATAGTATAAAAAGTTTCCAAAAGTATATGAAAGTTGTAGAATATTGGCATGAAACAATCAAAACTTATAGATACGACGGAGACGTATCAGCGCCCTGGGCCCGCGCCTCTCCTCGGGCCTTGTCTTCCTTCCCGGCAGGGTTACCCTGTCGGGGGTCTTCATGTTCCTCCCGGCACGGAGGTGATGGCCTGCTGATGACCCACACGTGTAGGGAACCTATCGTAGTCCTTTCGATAAGTAAGAGTGTTTAACACAACGAGGAGCAGAAGGAACTAACAAGTGGTTTTCAGCAAGGTATTCTGTACAAGCACTGAAATTATCGGTAATAGATAGTTGTGTGATAAGATGATTCGTAGCGAGTAGCAAGTAGCAATAGTAACAAAGGTGTAGCAAGATGGCCCAATCCCTTTTGTATCAAGGGACAAGCCTGGACAAACTCTTATAGGAGGTGAAATGCTCCTGAGGACACATGGGAATTTCTGTCAAGCTAGTTTTCATCATGTTCATATGATTCGCGTTCGCTACTTTGATAGTTGGATATGTGGGTGGACCGGTGCTTGGGTGCCTCCCTTACTTGGACAAACATCCCACTTATGATTAACCCCTCTCGCAAGCATCCGCAACTACGAAAGAAGAATTAAGACAAAATCTAACCATAGCATTAAACTAGTGGATCCAAATCAGCCCCTTACGAAGCAATGCATAAACTAGGGTTTAAGCTTCTGTCACTCTAGCAACCCATCATCTACTTATTACTTCCCAATGCCTTCCTCTAGGACAAAATAATGGTGAAGTGTTATGTAGTCGATGTTCACATAACACCACTAGAGGAAAAACAACATACATCGCATCAAAATATCGAACGAATACCAAATTCACATGACTACTTATAGCAAGACTTATCCCATGTCCTCAGGAACAAAAGTGAGTACTCACAAAGCATAATTTTGTTCATGACCAGAGAGGTATTGAATAGCATTAGAGATCTGAACATATGATCTTCCACCGAGTAATCCAACTAGGATCAACTACAAAGAGTATTTAACACTACTAGCAACCTTATAAGTACCAATCGGAGTCGAGAGACAGAGATTGGTTACAAGAGATGAACTAGGGTTTGGAGATGAGATGGTGCTATTGAAGATGTTGATGGAGATGAGTCCCCTCCAATGAGAGGAGTGTTGGTAATGACGATGGCGACGATTTCCCCGTCGGGAGGGAAATTTCCCCGGCAGGACGGCCCTGCCACAGCTCTAGATTGGTTCTGCTCAAGTTCCACCTCGTCGCGGCAACGATTCCTCCTGAAAGCCTCCCTCTCTATTTTTCTAGAATGAGATCCTCCTTATAGCAAAAGATGGGAGCTAGAGGGGCAACAGGGGGCCCACAAGCCACCTAGGCGCGGCTAGGGGGGTAGGTCGCGCTTGGCAGGCTTATGGCCTCGTAGTGGCTCCCCTCTGGTATTTCTTCCGCCCAGTATTTTTTATAAAATCCAAAATAATTCCTCGTTGATTTTCACGGCTTTTGGAGTTGCGCAGAATAGGTATCTCAAACTTGCTCCTTTTTCAGACCAGAATTCCAGCTGCCGGCATTCTCCATCTTCATGTAAACCTTGTAAAATAAGAGAGTAAAGGCATAAGTATTGTACCATGAAGTGTAATAACAGCCCATAAAGCGATAAATATCAACATAAAATAATGATGCAAAATGGACGTATCAACTCCCCCAAGCTTAGACTTTGCTTGTCCTCAAGAGGAAGCCGAGATCAATAAATATTCCCACATGTTTAGAGATAGAGTTGTCGGTAAAACAAAATACGGACATGCAGGCATCATGATCATATTTAGAACAACAATATCGTCATATAATCTCTTATGCTAAAGTGACAATTCCTTCACAAAGTGAAGTATGGGTCAAGAACATTATTGAGAATTAACAACCAATAGCCTTTAGTCATTGGAGCAATTGCAAATTATCATAACATCAAAGGAGTCAAATAAGAGCTTGTAAAGCAAATCCACATACTGAATTATCCTTTCGTCTTCTGCAATTGCCAAAACTCACGTGGTACTCATGAGATCGAAGTTTTAGTTGGACACAGGGAAAGATAGGGGCTTATAGTTTTGCCTCCCAATTACTTACCTCAAGGGTAATGTCAACAATAATAATTCATGGATACTTACTTCCAAGTTGACATATGAATATAGATATTTCCCTAGAACATGACGTTAGCCAAGATAAAGGCGAAATAAGGAATTGGTGTCGATCACCATGACTCTTTTAAGGACAAAAAGTAAAGGTACAAGATAGGCCCTTCGCAGAGGGAAGCATATGTTGTCATGCGCTTTTGAGGTGTGTATGTGTGACCTCTTAGTGTGAAGGAACGTCACTTTATATTGCCTCCTGTGGTAAAGAACTTTATTATGCAGTCTGTCGCTTTTATGTCATCCTCATCACGGGTTCGTACAAAGCTTATTTTCCACACACTAATAGATCATACATATTTAGGGAGCAATTTTTATTGCTTGCACCGATGACAACTTACTTGAGGGATCTTATTCAATCCATAGGTAGGTATGGTGGACTCTCATGGCAAAACTGGGTTGAAGGTTTATGGATGCATAAGTAGTATCTCTACTCAGTGTGGAAGTTTTGGCTGATATGAGGTGGAAGCAATCGTCACATGCTAAGGGATCTCTAGTCATATAACATTGTTCGGAACCAAGCAAACATAATTCATTATGTTGTCTTCCTTGTCCAACATCTACCTCTAAGTATGTAATAGTTTAATGAGTGTTCACAATCATAGACGGTGTCAAAGATGATATATTTATATGTGAACCTCTCTTTCTTTATTACTTCATATTAATTGCAACAATGACCAAGGTCTACATTTGTCCACCCACAACAAGTTTCAATCATCATTCTTTTTATATGTGAAGCCATCACTTCCCATAAGATCATTACATGATCTTTCATGCTTTTTTTCTCTTATTATTATTTTCTTTAGATCATGGCATGAGGCAAGGCCCTTAACTAAAAAAATCTTTATTATATGACTCATGAGCTCGAATACATTGGGGGTGACACAAAGCAAAACTCAAGCCTAGAACACTAAGAACTTTATTCTACTAGAGAAAGATAAAACCAAAAAGGATCGAACTAAGAAAAAGGTAAAGGCAAAAGATGTGATGGTGATACGATACCGGGGCAACTCCCCCAAGGTTGGCACAAGACAAGAGGAGTGCCCATACATGTGCTTAGTTGTCTTCCTTCGAAGGTGATGGTGGTGGAGTTGTTGCAATCTGGGGTTGATTCTCCGTCTTCCAAGGCATAGGTGCTCCATCATGGAAAGATGATCGAGTCTCCGAAATCCTCTAATCTGCAGCCAACCGTATTGATTTAAATCTATACTCATACTCATAGTTTTTGTTCTGCAGGTCGTAGATCTGGGCTTGGAGGTGATCAATTCTGTCATAGAGCCTGGAGAGGTGCTTCCCAATGTCATTGGCATCGATCTTGTGCTTGTTGGTGAACTCTGTGATGATCATGTGGTTGGCGTTGAGTCCGCGTTCCACCATCCCTTGGCACTTGAAGACTTGCTGCTCCATTGCTTCGAGCCTCGCCTCCACAATTCCGGTCTTCTTGGGCCCCTCAACATCACGGATGTGCAACACCCCCTCATGTATCTCGATAGATTGAGGGTGTTGCAACACTCCCACGAGGTAGGGATTGATGACCTTCTCGAAGAACTTGTCCTTCGGAACTTTTGGGGACGCCATAGTGATCTAGATCTGTCTGCACAGTAGCTCGAAACGAAAACAGAGGATATTTGCGTGATACGAGGGTCAGACCTTCCGGGGGAATATATAATGATTTTTTCCGACCAAAAGGAGTACTCCGCAAGAAAATGGAGTCCGGGACGCACACGAGGTGCCCACAAGCTACCTAGGCGCGGCCAGGGGGGTAGGCCGAGCCTGGCAGGCTTGTCGCCTCCTCGTGCGCTTTCCAAACTACTTTAAAATTTTCTATTTTTCTAAAATATTCCAGAACGGAGAAAAAATGCTACTGGAAAAGTTTTGGAGTCGGTTTACTTATCGAATCACATACCTCTTCCTTTTTGGAGTATGAAACAGGCTGATAAATATCCCTTATGTACTCCTCCAAAGTTATGGTTTTAATAACATTGCTTTCAACAATTATGGGAGTACCTGAGATATAATGCTTGATTCTTTTCCCATTTACCACTCTTGGGAAATTACCTTCCGTTTTGTTGATCTTGATGGCACCGGAATGATATACTTCCTCAACAATGTAAGGACCTTTCCATTTAGAGAGAAGCTTGCGTGCAAAAAATCTTAAACGAGAATTGTATAGCAAGACATAATCACCTACATTGAACTCACGTTTTTCTATCCTTTTATCATGCCACCTCTTAACTTTTTCTTTGAACAACTTGGCATTTTCATATGCCTGAGTTCTCCATTCATCAAGTGAGCTAATATCAAATAACCTCTTCTCACCAGCAAGTTTGAAATCAAAGTTGATCTCTTTGATTGCCCAATAAGCCTTATGCTCTAGGTCAAGAGGTAAATGACTTGCTTTACCGTAAACCATTTTGTACGGAGACATGCCCATGGGATTATTATAAGCAGTTTCTATAAGCCCATAGTGCATCATCGAGCTTCTTAGACCAATTCTTTCTAGACCTATTAACAGTCTTTTGCAGAATTAGTTTAATCTCTCTATTACTTAGCTCTACTTGACCACTGGACTGAGGATGATAGGGAGATGCAATTCTATGGTTGACATCATACTTAGCAAGTGTTTTACGGAAAGCACCATGAATATAATGTGAACCATCATCAGTCATAAGATATGTAGGGACTCCAAATCTAGGGAAAATAACTTCTTTAAGCATCCTAATAGAGGTGTTATGATTAGCACTACTAGTTGGGATAGCTTCTACCCACTTAGTAACGCAATCAACATCAACTAGGATATGAGTATACCCGTTGGACTTTGGAAAAGGTCCCATATAATCAAAACCCCATACATCAAATGGTTCAATGACAAGTGAATAATTCATAGGCATTTCCTGACGTTTACTGATATTACCTATTCTTTGACTTTCATCACAAGATAGGACAAACTTATGGGCATCCTTGAAGAGAGTAGGCCAATAGAAACCTGATTGCAATACCTTATGTGCAGTTCTCTCTCCCGCATGGTATCCTCCGTAAGCCTCGGAGTGACACTTCTGCAGGATCTGTCCCTGTTCATGCTGAGGTACACAACATCTAATAACACCATCTACTCCTTCCTTATAAAGGTGAGCATCTTCCCAAAAGTAATATCTCAAATCAAAGAAGATTTTCTTCTTTTGTTGGCATGTGAAACTAGGTGGTATATATTTGGCAACAATATAGTTTGCATAATCAGCATACCACGGTGTACTACATGAAGCATTGATGCCATTCAGTTGCTCATCAGGAAAGCTATCATCAATAGGTTGGGGGTCATCAACAACATTCTCCAACCTAGACAAGTTATCTGCTACGGGGTTCTCAACACCCTTCCTATCAACAACATGCAAATCAAATTCTTGTAGCAAGAGAACCCATCTGATAAGTCTAGGTTTAGCATCTTTCTTTTCCATGAGATTCTTAATAGCAGCATGATCAGTGTGAATAGTAACCTTGGAATCAACAATGTAAGATCTGAACTTTTCACATGCAAACACGACTGCTAAAAATTCCTTTTCAGTGGTAGCATAGTTTCTTTGGGCACTGTCTAGAGTTTTACTAGAATATTGAATAACATTCAATTTCTTGTCAACTCTTTGTCCTAGAACAACACCCACAGCATAATCACTAGCATCACACATAATTTCAAAAGGTAAGTTCCAATCAGGTGGTTGACCAATAGGTGCAGTTATCAAGGCCTTCTTAAGTATTTCAAAGGCTTCCTCACAATCATCATGAAAAACAAAAGGAATATCCTTTTGCAAGAGATTGGTAAGAGGCCTAGAAATCTTAGAAAAGTCCTTAATGAACCTTCTATAGAAACCAACATGACCAAGGAAACTTCTTATACCTTTAATGTCTGTAGGGCAAGGCATTTTATCGATCGCATCAACCTTAGCCTTATCGACTTCAATACCTCTTTCAGAAATTTTATGTCCTAGGACGATGCCTTCATTAACCATAACGTGGCACTTCTCCCAATTCAAGACAAGGTTGGTATATTTACATCTTTGCAAAACTCGATCAACGTTGCTGAGGCAATCATCAAAAGAAGACCCGTAAACGGAGAAGTCATCCATGAAAACCTCAACAATCTTTTCACAAAAGTCAGACAATATAGCCATCATACATCTTTGAAAGGTA
Organism: Hordeum vulgare subsp. vulgare; assembly: GCF_904849725.1. Lineage (NCBI taxonomy): Eukaryota > Viridiplantae > Streptophyta > Magnoliopsida > Poales > Poaceae > Hordeum > Hordeum vulgare. Next base: position 251,543,592 of record NC_058522.1, on the reverse strand, counting down.
GCAGGTGCATTACATAAGCCAAAAGGCATACGTCTGTAAGCAATGGTACCGAAAGGGCAGGTAAAAGTGGTTTTCTCCTGATCAGATTGTGCAACAGGTATTTGAGAGAAACCAGAATAACCATCTAGAAAGCAGAAGTGTGTGTGTTTGGACAATCTTTCTAGAATTTGGTCAATTAAAGGGAAAGGGTAATGATCTTTCCTAGTGGCTTTATTCTATTTCCAAAAATCAATCACCATCCTATAGCCAGAAATAATCCTCTGTGGGATCAATTCATCTTTATCATTAGGGACAATGGTAATACCTCCCTTCTTAGGGATGCAATCCACCGGACTTACCCAATCACTATGAGCAACAGGATAGATAATACCTGCTTCCAGGAGCTTTAGTATTTCTTTTCTTACTACCTATTTCATCTTAGGATTTAATCTCCGTTGATGATCGGCAACTGGTTTGGAATCAGGATCGGTTTTAATTTTGTGCTCGCATAGAGTGGGACTAATGCCCTTAAGATCATCAAGAGTATATCCAATAGCAGCACGGTGCTTCCTCAGAGTTTTCAATAATTTCTTTTCTTCATGCTCTAAAAGGCTAGCACTAATAATAACAGGATATATCTCTTTTTCATCAAGATAAGCATACTTAAGAGTATTAGGTAACTGTTTAAGCTCGACCAAAGGATCACCCTTCGGTGGGGGTGGATCTCCAAGCAGTTCCACAGACAACTTATTCTTAAGGATCGGATGTTGTTCAAAGATAACTCTATCTATCTCATTCCTTTCATCCATATGCATATCATTTTCATGCTCAAGCAAGTATTGCTCTAAAGGATCAGTAGGAGGCACAACAATAGAAGCTAGGGCAATAATTTCATCCTTACTAGACAATTCTTTTTCATGAGGTTGTCTACCAAACTTGGAGAACTTGAATTCATGTGACACACCTTCAAAGACAACAGTGACAGTTTGCTTCTCACCGTCAATATGAGCATGGACAGTTTTGAGGAAAGGTCTGCCAAATATGATGGGACAAAAGCTATCTTGTGTGGTAGAAAGAACGAGAAAATTAGTAGGATACTTAGTTTTACCACACAAGACTTCAAGATCTCTAACAATTCCCAAAGGGCAGATAGTATCTCTATTGGAAAGCTGAATAGTGACATCAATAGGTTCCATCTTGACAGGTGCAATCTCGTCTTTAATTTCATCATATAAAGATTGAGGTATTGCGCTAACACTAGCACCCACGTCACATAAACCATGATAACAATGATCTCCTATCTTAACAGAAAGAATAGGCATGCCAACAACAGGCCTATGTTTGTCTCTAGCATGAGGTTTAGCAATTCTAGCAGCATCTTCACAGAAGTGAATATCATGGCCATCAACATTGTCGGACAGGAGATCTTTGATAATAGCAATGCTAGGTTCAACTCTAATTTGCTTAGGGGGTCTAGGTGTTCTAATGTAGCCCCTACGTATCACCGTTGAAGCTTTAGAATGATCCTTTATTCTAACAGGGAAATGTGGTTTCTCAATGTAAGCACTAGGAACAATAGGATCATTATAAGCAATGACTTTCTCTTCAACTGGATTGGGTCTAACAACATTGACTTCTAAGTGAGGATAATATTTAAACCACTTCTCTTTAGGGATATTAATATGAGAAGCAAATGATTCACATAATGAAGCTACTATCTCAGGGTCAAGTCCATGTTTAGCGCTAAAATCACAAAAAGTATTTGTTTCAACAAAGGATTTAACGCAATCGAACTTGAGATTCATACCTGACTCCTTACCTTCATCAAAATCCCAATCGTCAGAGTTACGTTTAATTCTTTCCAATAAATTCCATTTGAAGTCAATATCTCTCTTCATACAAGAACCGGTACAAGAAGTGTCAAGCATGGTGCGATTATCATGAGAAAGCCGAGCATAAAAGTTCTGAATGATAATTTCTCTCGAGAGCTCATGGTTGGGGCATGAATATAACATTGACTTAAGCCTCCCCCAAGCTTGAGCGATACTTTCTCTATCACGAGGCCAAAAATTATAGATATAATTCCGATCACGATGTACCAAATGCAGAGGATAAAACTTTTGATGAAATTCCAATTTCAATCGGTTGTAGTTCCATGATCCAGTATCATGACATAGCCTATACCATGTCAATGCTTTATCCCTCAAAGATAAGGGAAAGACCTTCTTCTTGACGTCATCCTCGGGCAGACCTGCAAGCTTAAATAAACCACAAACTTCATCTACATAGATTAGATGCAAGTCAGGATGTGATGTTCCATCTCCTGTAAAAGGATTAGCCACAGTTTCTCTAGCATACCCGAAAGAATTTCATAAGAAATATTTTGAGTAGGTGCAACAGGTTGAGGAGCAACTCCTTGTGCTTTCGTTCGAGGTGAAGATACCCCGAACAAGCTCCTCCAAGGATTAGTTTCCATAGTGACAAGTGACAATAAATTTCAGCACACTATATAAATGTTACGTTACCAAATTCCACTTACCAAAGGCGCTTCACTCCCCGGCAGCGGCACCAGAAAAGAGTCTTGATGACCCACAAGTGTAGGGGATCTATCATAGTCCTTTTGATAAGTAAGAGTGTCGAACCCAATGAGGAGCAGAAGGAACTGACAAGTGGTTTTTAGCAAGGTATTCTCTGCAAGCACTGAAATTATCGGTAACAGATAGTTGTGTTATTAGATGATTCGTAGCGAGTTTGATATGTGGGTGGACCGGTGCTTGGGTGCTGCCGTTACTTGGACAAACATCCCACTTATGATTAAACCCTCTCGCAAGCATCCGCAACTACGAAAGAAGAATTAAGACAAAGTCTAGCCATAGCATTAAACTAGTGGATCCAAATCAGCCCCTTACGAAGCAACACATAAAGTAGGGTTTAAGCTTCTGTCACTCTAGCAACCCAACATCTACTTATTACTTCCCAATGCCTTACTCTAGCCCAAATAATGGTGAAGTGTTATGTAGTCGACATTCACATAACACCATTAGAGGAAAAACAACATACAACGCATCAAAATATCGAACGAATACCAAATTCACATGACTACTTATAGCATGACTTATCCCATGTCCTCAGGAACAAAAGTAACTACTCACAAAGCATAATTATGTTCATGACCAGAGAGGTATTGAATAGCATTAGAGATCTGAACATATGATATTCCACCAAGTAATCCAAGTAGCATCAACTACAAAGAGTAATTAACACTACTAGCAACCTTACAAGTACCAATCGGAGTCGCGAGATGGAGATTGGTTACAAGAGATTAACTAGGGTTTGGAGATGAGATGGTGTTGATGAAGATGTTGATGGAGATGAGTACCCTCCAATGAGAGGAGTGTTGGTGATGATGATGACGATGATTTCCCCCTCCGGGATGGAAGTTTCCCCGGTAGGACGACCCTGCCAGAGCTCTAGATTGGTTCTGCTCAAGTTCCGCCTCGTGGCTGCGGCGATTCCTCCCGAAAGCCTCCCTCTCGATTTTTCTGGAACGAAACCCTCCTTATAGAAAAAGATGGGAGCCAGAGGGGCAACAGGGGTCCCACAAGCCACCTAGGCGTGACCAGGGGGGTAGGCCGCGCCTGGCAGGCTTGTGGCCTCCTGGTGGCTCCCCTCTGGTACTTCTTCCGCCGAGTATTTTTTATAAAATCCAAAATAATTCCTCGTTGATTTTCACGGCTTTTGGATTTGTGCTGAATAGGTATCTCAAACTTGCTCCTTTTTCTGACCAGAATTCCAGCTGTCGGCATTCTCCCTCTTCATGTAAACCTTATAAAATAAGAGATAAAAGGCATAAGTATTGTACCGTGAAGTGTAATAACAGCCCATAAAGCGATAAATATCAACATAAAAGCATGATGCAAAATGGACGTATTACCTGCCGAGGCCTTGTCAATCTTCCCGACAAGGGTGGCTTGCCGGGGCTGAGTCCTTCTTCCTCGACGGGAGGGTCTCGCCGTGGCATTGTCTATCTCCCCGGAAGGGAGCTCCTATCGGGGTCTCTTCTTCCTTCCCAGCAAGCGAATGCTTACCGGGGCTTGCAATCTACACCAGGTGGGTTCTGAGTCTTTCTTCCGCCCTAGGCGCCAGCGACGTCCCTTGCCACTGTGGATGGGCTATCGGTGTCCGCGCACTAGTCCAGGGCACTAGAGACCCCAGTCTTTAGTGCACCGAAATGGTGGCTTTGTAAAAATTATGCATACTTAGCCTTTGTTTATAATGCTAGTATTTTGGTAGAGCAATATTTAGGTCAACTTGCTCTGTTTAATTACAAAAATTTCTTGATTCAGTAAGTGTGGGCCGTGTGCTGTAGTCTCTTTTAGGTGCCCAAATTAGCAAGTGATGTTACATTATGCAATGACGTGGATGAGGACAGTACCCAGGGAAATTTCCACCAACATTTGAATATTCCAACTCATCGCATGCGCATAAAGCAGAAGAATCATTTGTGATGCACACATTCGTTGAAAGTGAATGGTTTCCCGTGGCACCGCGCGCAAAGTTTCTCTCGACCTGTCGATATTTTTGGCCTACCATAGAAATATCTAACTCCCCACCCCCTTTTCTCGCCGGCCACAAGTCACATTTCCCCTGTTTCCTCTTTCCTTACTTCCCAACCTATAGCCACTTCCTCGCTTACTTCCTCGCTCTCGCCATCTAGCATCCGACCGCCGCGGTCCCCATGATCTTCTTCATTGACCTCTAATACGTCTCCAACGTATCTATAATTTTTTATTGTTCCATGCTATTATATTATCCGTTTTAATTGTTTTATATGCATTTATATGTTATTTTATATCATTTTTGGGACTAACCTATTAATCTAGAGCCAAGTGCCAGTTTATATTTTTCCCCGTTTTTGAGTATAGCAGATAAGGAATATTAAACGGTGTCCAAACAGAATAAAATCTACGGATTGATTTTTTTTGGACTAGAATAAACGTAGCAGAATTGGAATAGCGGGCATGGCATCTACTGGTAGGCCACAAGCCTGCAGGGCGCGCCCCCTGGCTTGTGGCCCACTTCAGGTCTCCTAACCCTATTATTTGGACTATAAATTCCCAAATATTCCCGTATCGCCAAAAAGAGCCACAAAAATACTTTTACGCCGGCGGGAGCCTCTATTCCCGTGAGATCCAACCTGGGAGCCTTTTTCGGTAATCTGCCGGAGAGGGAATTGATCATGGAGGGCATCTACATCAACTCCATTGCCCCTCCGGTGATGTGTGAGTAGTTTACCATAGACCTACGGGTCCATAGCTAATATCTAGATGGCTTCTTATCTCTCTTTGATATTCAATACCATGTTCTTCATGATGTTCATGGAGATCTATCCAATGTAATACTCTTTTGCGGTGTGTTTGTCGAGATCCGATGAATTGTGAGTTTATGTTCAGAATATCTATGAATATTATTTGAGCCTCTTCTGAATTCTTTTATGCATGATTTCATATCTTTGCAAGTATCTTCGAATTATTGGTTTGGTTTTGCCAACTAGATTGGTAATTCTTGCAATGGGAGAAGTGCTTAGCTTTGGGTTCAATCTTGAAGTGTCCTCAACAAGTGACATAGTAGGGGTGGCGAGGCACATATTGTATTGTTGCCATCGAGGATAAAAAGATGGGGTTTTCATCATATTGCGTGAGTTTATCCCTCTACATCACGTTATCTTACTTAATGCGTTACTCTGTTCTTCATGAACTTAATACTCTAGATGTAGGCAGGAGTCGGTCGATGTGTGGAGTAATAGTAGTAGATGCAGAATCATTTCGGTATACTTGACACGGACGTGATGCCTATATGCATAATTATTGCCTTGGATATCTTCATAATTTTTTGCTTTTCTATCAATTGCTCGACAGTAATTTGTTCACCCACCGTATTATTTTCCTCTTTGAGAGAAGCCTCTAGTGAAACCTATGGCCCACGGGCCTATTTTCCATATTATATTTTCACATCTATAAAGGAAAAATACCAAAAATACTTTGCTGCAGTTTATTTACTTTTGTTTCCGCAATCGTTTATATCTATCTCTATCAGATCTCATCATTGCAAATAACTCTGAAGGGATTGACAATCCCTTTGTAGCGTTGGGTGCAAGTGTTCGATTATTTGTGTAGGTACTACTATTGGGGCGATGCTTGTTCCTCCTACTGGATTGATGCCTTAGTTCACAACAAATTGATGTAAATACTTATCTACTTTGATGCATCACCGTTTCCTCTTTAGGGGAAACCAATGCAATCTCAAGAGGTAGCAAGAAGGATTTCTCGCGCCGTTGCCGGGGAGGACACATAGAAAGATCACGCCTACCAATTACCCATCACAAACTCATCTCTTGCATTTACTTTATTTGCCATTTCACTATCGTTTTCCTCTCTCCCACTTCTAAAATTATTTTAAGAAAATACCAAAAAGATTTGCCTTTTTATTCGTCCTTTTTTTGTTCGTCTTTTTGTTTGCTTGCTTATGTGCTACATTGCTTGCTTTGTAAGGATGTCTCGAGAGAATACCAAGTTATGTGACTTTTCCACTACTAATAATAGTGATTTTATTAGTACTCTGATTGCTCCCGCCACTAGTGCAGAAACTTGTGAAATTAATGTCGCTTTCCTCAATCTTGTTATGAAATAACAATTTTCTGGCCTTCCTAGTGCAGATGTCGCATCCCATCTAAATACTTTCGTTGAGTTGTGTGATATGCAAAAGAATAAAGATGTGGATAACTAAATTGTTAAATTAAAGTTATTTCCTTTCTCACTACGAGATCGTGCCAAAATTTAGTTTTCATCTTTACCTAAAGATAGTATTGATTCATGGAATAAGTGTAAAGATGCTTTTATTTCCAAGTACTTTCCGCCCGCTAAGATTATCTCTCTTAGGAATGATATAATGTATTTTAAGCAACTTGATCATGATCATGTTGCACAATATTGGGAGAGGATGAAACTAATGATTAGGAATTGCCCAACGCATGGTTTGAATTTATGGATGATTATACATTTTTTATGCGGGATTGAATTTTCCTTCTAGAAATCTTTTTGATTCCGCCACGGGTGGTACTTTTATGGAAATCACATTAGGAGAAGCTACTAAACTCCTAAACAATATTATGGCAAATTACTCCCAATGGCATACCGAAAGATCTCCTACTAGTAAAAAAGTGCATGCTATGGAAGAAATAAATACTTTGATTGGAAAGATGGATGAATTAATGAAATTGTTTGCTAGTAAGAGTGTTCTTATTTATCCGAATGATATGCCTTTTCTTCTTTGATTGGAAATAATAATGAATCTATGGATGTGAATTTTGTTGGTAGGAACAATTTTGGCAATAATGCGTATAGAGGTAATTTCAATCCTAGGTCGTTTCCTAGTAATTCATCTAACAATTACGGTTATTCCTACAACATTTCTTATGGAAATTATAATAAGATGCCCTCTGATATTGAGAATAATATTAAATAATTCATTAGCTCTCAAAAAGGTTTCAATGCTATGATGGAAGAAAAAATTGCTCAAGATTGATGATTTGGCTAGGAACGTTGATAGAATTTCTCTTGAGATTGGTTCTTTGAAAATTAGATCTATTCCAGCCAGGCATGATATTAATGAGTCTTTAATAATACGTGCTAAGCGTGAATGGCTTGAAAAGGTGTTTTCTCGTGATAATAATGATCAAGATCTTAAAGTGATTGATGTGACACCTATTGAATCTTTGTTTTCTAGTATAAATCTTGAAAAACATGGGACTAGAAATGAGTCAACTTTAGTTAAAAGGTGTCCCAATGATTCGGAGTTTATAGATCTTAATGATAAGATTGATAAAAGTGGGATGGAAGAGGTCAAAACTTTAAATAGCAATGAACCCACTCTTTTGGATTTCAAGGATTTAATTATGCTAGTTGCTCTTTGATTCATTGTGTTTCCTTGTTTCAATCCATGTGGAATTCTCCGCATGCTTATAATCAAAATAAAGCTTTTACTAAACATATTGTGGATGGTATGATGAAATATTTTGAAGAAAAACTTGAGTTGGAAGTTTCTATACCTAGAAAGCTTTATGATGAGTGGGAACCTACTATTAATATTAAAATCAAAGATTATGAGTGCCATGCTTTGTGTGATTTGGGTGCTAGCGTTTCCACGACTCCAAAAACTTTATGTGATGTTCTAGGATTTCATGAATTTGATGGTTGCTCTTTAAATTTGCATCTAGCGGATTCTATAATTAAGAAACCCACGGGAAGGATTAATGATGTTCTTATTGTTTCAAATAGGAATTATGTGCCCGTAGATTTCATTGTTCTTGATATAGATTGCAATCCTACATGTCCTATTATTCTTGGTAGACATTTCTTTAAAACGGTTGGTGCAATTATTGATATGAAAGAAGGTAATATTAGATTCCAATTTCCATTAAGGCAAGGAAAGGAGCACTTTCCTAGAAATAAAATAAGATTACCTTATGAATTTGTTACGAGAGCTAGCTATGAATTGCATACAAAGATGACAATACCTAGATCTATTGTATTATGCCTAGCTAGGGGCGCTAAACAATAGCGCTTGTTGGGAGGAAACCCAATTTTATTTGTTTTGTTTTGTTTTTTTGGTTCTATTTTTGAGTTTTGCACACATTATTACCTCTCTAATAATTGTATTATCTTGTTTTAATTAGTGTTTGAGCCAAGTAAGACCTTTGGATGGTCTACGGTGTTTGCAAGTTGATTTTGCTGAAAAACATAAATTTTTCCTCTCAGTCCAGGAATTTTATAAATTCACTGGAACATGCTTTTGATCTGGATTGTTTGCACAAGATTGTTTTACAAATTTTCCAGATTTCCTAATTTTTTAGAATGTTTGGAGTTACATAAGTATTCGAAGTAAACATATTGCTACAGACTGTTCTGTTTTTGATAGATTATGTTTTCTTTGTGTTGTTTGCTTATTTTGATCAATCTATGGGTTGTATCGGGGGGTATGAACCATGGAGAAGTTGGAATATAGTAAATATTACATCAATATAAATAAATAATGAGTTCCCAATAGTACATAAAGTTGTGATTTATTTTTCTTATACTAATGGATCTCATGAGTTTTCTGTTGAGTTTTTGTTGTGAAGTTTTCAAGTTTTGGGTAAAGATTTGATGGACTATGGAGTAAGGAGTGGCAAGAGCCTAAGCTTGGGGATGCCCAAGGCACCCCAAGTCATATTCGAGGATACCAAAGAGCCTAAGCTGAGGGATGCCCCGAAAGGCATCCCCTCTTTTGTCTTAAATCCATCTAGTAAATTTACTTGAGGCTATATTTTTATTGACCACATGATATGTGTTTTGCTTGGAGCGTTTGGTATGATAAGAGTCTTTACTTTCTAGTTTGCCACAATCATCCTTGTTGCACACATATTTTGAGAGAGAGACACACTGAATCATGAATTTATTAGAATACTCTTTGTGCTTCACTTATATCTTTTGAGCTAGGCAATGTTGCTCTAGTACTTCACTTATATCTTTTAGAGCACGGCGGGGTTGTGTTTTATAGAAATTATTAAACTCTCGTACCTCACTTATATTATTTTGAGTGTTCTTTAAACAACATGGTAATTGGTTTAGGTTATGAATTTACTTCAAATATAATAGGCATCCAAGAGGGATATAATAAAATCATTCATATTAAGTGCACTGAATATGATGAGAAGTTTGATTTCTTGCATATAGTTTTGAGATATGAAGATGCCAATATGAGAGTCATGCTAGTAAGTAATTGTGAATTAGAAAAAAACTTATGTTAAAGCTTTTGATTCCTGTAGCATGCACGTATGGTGAACCGTTATGTGATGAAGTCGGAGCATGATTTGATTAATGATTGTTACCTTTGTGTGGAGGTCGGGATCACGCGATGGTTAACTCCTGCCAACCCTTCCCCTAGGAGCATGTGTCTAATACTTTGCTTAGATGACTAATAGGCTTTTGCAATAAGTATGTGATTACTTTATGACTAATGTTGAGTTCATGGATTATACGCACTCTCACCCTTCCACCTTTGCTAGCCTCTCTAGTATCGCGCAACTTTTGCCGGTACATTAAACCCACCTTCCTCAAAACAGCCACCATATATTTTCCTCAAAACAGCCACCATAACTATTATGGCATTTTCATAGCCATTCCGAGATATATTGCCATGCAACACCACCGTCCCATTTTTATGACACGTGCCATCACTTCCATATTGCTTATAGAGTCATACTTTGTTCTAGATACCGAGTTGTATTCTTTTGAGTTGTAAGTAAATAACAGTGTGATGATTTGCATTATTAGAGAATTGTCCCGTGTGCGAAAAGGATGATGGAAGCTATGATTCCCTCACAAGTTGGGATTGGTCTCCGGACTTTACAAAAAATAAAAGAGGCCAGCGAAGCCCATAAAAAAATTAAATAGGCCAAACAAGACCAGCAAAAAAATGAAAAAGAAGAAGAAAAAAAATGAGAGAATGAGAGAAGGGACAATGCTACTATATTTTCCCACACTAGTGCTCCAAAGTAGCACCATGTTCTTCATAGAGAGTCTCCTATTTTGTCGCTTTCATATAACTAGTGGGTTTACATCTTTTGCACAACCACTTAGTTTTCTTTTTGAGCTTTCGTACACTTATAACACAAGTGCTTTTGTTGCATGGCAATCCCTACTCACTCACATTGATATCTATTGATGGGCATCTCCATAGCCCGTTGATATGCGTAGTTGATGTGAGACTATCTTCTCCTTTTTTTGCAACTTCCACCACACTCTATTCCACCTATAGTGCTATATCCATGGCTCACGCTCATGTATTGCATGAGAGTTGAAAAGGTTTGAGAACATAAAAAGCGTGAAACAATTGCTTGATTTTCATTGGGGTTGTGCATGATTTAGATACTTTGTGTGGTGAAGATGGAGCATAGCCAGACCATATGATCTTGTAGGGATAACTTTATAACACCATGTTATTTCGAAAGGAAGCAATTACTGTATTAGTATGCTTGAAATATTATTGTTTTTATGTCTATATTAGACTTCTGTTTTGAATCTTATGGATCTCAATATTCATGCCACAATTGAGAATATTACATGCATAAATATGTTAGGTAGCATTCCACATCAAAAATTCTGTTTTTATCATTTACCTACTCGAGGACGAGCAGAAATTAAGCTTGTGGATACTTGATACGTCTCCAACGTATCTATAATTTTTATTGTTCCATGCTATTATATTATCTGTTTTGGATGTTTTATATGCATTTATATGATGTTTTATATTATTTTTGGGACTAACCTATTAATCTAGAGCCTAGTGCCAGTTTCTATTTTTTCCACATTTTTGAGTATTGCAGATAAGGGATATCAAACGGAGCCCAAACGGAATAAAATCTCTGGATTGATTTTTCTTGGACCAGAAGAAATGCAACACACTGGGAGTAGGGGGTAGGGCATATGTCGGGAGGCACAAGCTTGTAGGGCGCGCCCTGGGGGTGGTGGTCGCGCCTCTAGCTTGTGGGCCCCCTGTAGGTCTCCAAACCCTATTCTTTCGCCTATAAATTCCCAAACATTCCCGTATCGCCAAAAAGAGCCACGAAAATACCTTTACAATGTCGGGAGCCTCTGCTCCCGTCATATCCAATCTGGGAGCCTTTTCCAGTAAGCTTTCAGAGAGGGAATTGATCACGAAGGCCATCTACATCAACTCCATTGCCCCTCCGATGATGTGTGAGTAGTTCACCACAGACCTACTGGTCCATAGCTAGTATCTACATGGCTTCTTCTCTCTCTTTGATCTTGAATAACATGTTCTGAATGATCTTCATGGAGATCTATCCGATGTAATACTCTTTTGTGGTGTGTTTGCCGAGATCCGATGAATTGTGAGTTTATGTTCAGATTATCTATGACTATTATTTGAGTCTCTTCTGAATTCTTATATGCATGATTTCATATCTTTGCAAGTCTCTTCGAATTATTGGTTTGGTTTGGTCAACTAGATTTGTAATTCTTGCAATGGGAGAAGTGCTTCGTTTTGGGTTTAATCTTGCGGTGTCCTCACCCAGTGATATAGTAGGGGTAGCGAGGCACGTATTGTATTGTTGGCATCGAGGATAAAAAGATGGGGTTTTCATCATATTGCTTGAGTTTATCCCTCTACATCATGTCATCTTACTTAATGCGTTACTCTGTTCTTCATGAACTTAATACTCTAGATGCACGCAGGAGTCGGTCGATGTGTGGAGTAATAGTAGTAGATGCAGAACCGTTCCAGTCTACCTGACACGGACGTGATGCCTATATGCATAATCATTGCCTTGGATATCTTCATAATTATTCGCTTTTATATCAATTGCTTGACAGTAATTTGTTCACCCGCCGTATTATTTTCCTTTATGAGAGAAGCCTATAGTGAAATCTATGGCGACCGGGTCTAATTTCCATATTATATTTTCAGATCTATAAACCAAAAATACCAAAAATACTTTGCTGCAATTTATTTACTTTTGTTTCCACAATCTTTTATATCTATCTGTATCAGATCTCATCCTTGCAAATAACTCTGAAGTGATTGACAACCCCTTTATAGCGTGGGGTGCAAGTGTTTGATTATTTGTGTAGGTACTACTATTGGGGCCTTGCTTGTTCCTCCTACTGGATTGATAGCATGGTTCTAAACAAACTGAGGGAAATGCTTATCTACTTCGCTGCCTCACCCTTTCCTCTTCAAGGGAAAACCAACGCAAGCTCAAGAGGTAGGAACCTCTAGAGCAGTTTCTCCTCTTCCGACAACTCTTTCACCACCTGGGTATGTCTCTCATCTCTCTCTTGGGTTATGATTTGGAATGAAGGATATTAACCATATGGTCGATTTGAGTCATTTCTTCTTCTTGTAGCTCCCTAGGACCATCAGTTGCAATGAATGGAGCAGGGTGGCTGATGATCTGCCTACTCGTTATCACCATCAATCTGCACGCGTGAAGTTAGTTGTGTTTGAATCCATGGACAGTGGGAGGAAGTTTCTGGCATGTGCAGAGAAGGTTAGCCGCACTTTCGTTGTTACAAATCATTTGTTAGATGTGATTCAGAGACTGTCATTGTGCTATGTTATTCTGGATGTGATTAAGACACTATCACAGTTTCTACCTAGTATCTAAAAATGTTGCCATCCCATCAACAGTGCCATTAGAAAATTATTTGGCACCGCTTCAACAGTTTGTGCAGCCAACTTTGGTCCACACATCCGAGCAGCCAATCAGTAAAATACTAAAACTTTATGACACGATGGAAATGGACATCATAGCAACTAGGTGCTCCGGAGTCCGGTTCCCTGATTTTTCCTTAGCATCGGCTTGCCAGTGCAATGCACCGGTGCCAAATGTAGCAAGAGTTGTATGGACATTGGTTTTGGCATACATGGTGGACGACCTTAGTGCTATTAGTTATATGTTACTAAATTTGTGCATGTACACACGTGTTAGTATCAATTTGATGCCATCCAAACATTGCCGCTATGCTGTTGTAGTTATATTTAGCTTCCTCATAAAATGCTCATTTTTGATATTTATAGTCCATGTCTAAGAACTTGTAGCATTGTTACTTTTAATTAAATCTTCTGATGTTTGTCAGTTTATTGCTGTCTCAGTGGCAATTAATTCATTTGCACATTGATCTTTTTGAGAAGATATATCATAATTAACCTGTTTCTTCATTTTTTCAAAATATGTATTTGGTGATTTTCTATGTCGCTAGAAACCCATTTTACCAACAATTGTTACTAATTTAGTTTTAAATATTATATGATAAATGGAAGTGTTCTTACGTGGAGTGGGTTGATCAAGAGTGGCCACAGTCTTTGAAGATGTGCGTAGAAATGCTTTGGCGCATGTATGAGGAAGAGAACAAAGATAGGCTTGGAGAAAGTGTTGTCAACACTGAAGAATGTTTCAAGATGTGGGAAAAAAAGGAAGTGGAAACATGAGCTCATAATTTTTAAATTAACCTATGGTAAGATGGTGTCGGTCAGTGCAAAACAAGTTCTTACTGAACTGAAAGCACAGGTGGAGAAGACGAACTTGGCTGGTCATGCATCAGTCGATTAGGGAAATGAATATATTTTTCTAATATTTTTCTAATGTATGAAGGTGAACTAGCTATATGATGTACTTGAAAGTGCATTATATCGACTAGAGAGGGGGGGGGGGTGAATATGTGATTTTATGAATTCATCTCTGAGGAATTTCCTTGTGAGGAAATTGCCCTGTCATGAACAACGAACAGTGGAATAAGTACTTCAGTGAATGTGCAACACAACAGCAACATAATCTTCATGCTGAACAGAAACACACGATTCACACAAGTAGAATGATCAGGATACACGCGTGAAGAACAAGTGAAGTGAAGAATTTGGGATGAGGAAATTGTGAAAGTATTCAGTCAAATACTTCAAACAGTAACGATCAATTTCATCAACACATAAAATGAGGAAATAGAAGGGTTGAGGAAATAAAACCAGGTACTCGGTGAAGACAATGATTTGATGACCCAGTTCCAACTGGTGTGGCAGTCGTACATCTGGCTTGGAGTGGCTTGGTATTTAGACCAAATGACACATAGTCCGAGGACACTAACTCCTTACCATATTCTCCTTGGGCTAAGGAGACACAGTCCTCGCCCAACACTCGTGGTAAGTCTTCAGTGAAGACTTCCAAACCCTTACAAACTCGGTCACCAGGCAATCACAATTTACTACTGGATGCTCTAGACCACTGGCGTCTAACTTTATAGAATATGCATAGTCTTCAAAGGTAACAAGGGTGAGTTCCACCTACGAACAATATCTTCAGTGATGCTCAATCACTTTGGGTTTTTGGGGTTTTTCCTCAGTGATGCTCAGAAATGGGTTGCTCTCAAATGAGAAGTGTCAGTTTCTCTTGTGGAGCAGCCAACCGGCTAGTGGTTTTGGGGGCGGATTTTTATAGCCCGGGAGCAATCCCAACATGATTTGACGTAAAGGCCCCAATGATATGACCATTATATGGATAAGGTTTGGGGACAGCTCGCGCGCGGCACAACTACGGTAGGAACTTTCAAGCTGTGAAAGTCCTCATGTCTCTCATATTCCTCCCTTGTAGGAAATTCGCACTTGCAAAATCCTAACTCCTCGGTTAGAGCAATTTCATCAAAGACCAGAAGATCTTCATCTCTCTCACTGAATAAATTGACTAAACTGTAAAAGATTTCGAAAGGCTTCACTCGAAGGATTGGGTATGTGTAGGCTTTGAGATGAGCATCACTTAGAAACTTTTCCTTAGTTTTACCTTGACCCCCTTTAACAGTACGGTGGTCCTATGACTCAAAATAAAGGAAATGAAACTACGAAAAAGAAGTATACAGGCTTCAAAGTCCTCGCATCAATTTCTTCACAAACACACCAGTTTCCTTGCTGTCAATGTCTTCGAGGAATTACCAAAGTCTTCAGCCGAAGACATTCATTTTTAGGGATCGATATTCTTCGAATAATTCAAACTCCTAAGCTACTTATAGAGCCTGTGTACACTCACAAACACATTAGTTTCTTAACCTATAAGTCTTCAATACACCAAAATCACTAAGGGGCACTAAATGGAGCTTTAATCTCCCTATTTTTGGTGATTGATAACAAATAGGTTAAATTTTTAATGGGGATAATAATATGAAGTGTAAGAATAGTATTTGAGGAAATTGATTGCAAGATATAGAGAACGCCCCCCTGAGGATGTGCATATTTGAGGAATTTTCTTTGGACTGCAAATGCACATTGTAGGTTTATACCATAGAGATCTCCCCCTATATCTTGTAATCCATGCATGAATTTAACATATATTGACACGTATCCGTCCTACCTATAATTTTTGATTGTTCCATGCCAATATTAAACAACTTTCACAAATCATGATTTATTGGACTAACATATTGATCCAGTGCCAACTGCCAGTTCCTGTTTGTTGCATGTTTTTTGTTTCGTAGAATACCATATTAAACAAATTCCAAACGCGATAAAAATTTACAAAGAATTATTTTGGAATATATGTGATTTTTGATAGGTGGAATCAACACAAATGGTGGCCCATGCCCTCCACTAGGTACCAGGGCGTGACCCATAACCCCTCGTGATGGGTGGTGCCTAGTGGCCACCTCGTAAGTCGGTTGGGGCTCTTCTTCTTGTGTGAGAAAGCTAATTTATGGATAAAATCCCTCATACGTCCATTTTGCATCATGCTTTTATGTTGATATTTATCGCTTTATGGGCTGTTATTACACTTTACGGTACACTACTTATGCCTTTTCTCTCTTATTTTATAAGGTTTACATGAAGAGGGAGAATGGCGGAAGTTGGAATTCTAGGCTGGAAAAGGACCAAGTTTGATATACATATTCTGCGCAACTCCAAAAGCCGTGAAAATCAACGAGGAATTGTTTTGGAATTTATGAAAAATACTGGGTGAAAGAAGTACTCGAGGGGAGCCACCAGGAGGCCACAAGCTTGCTAGGCGCGACCTACCCCCTTGGCCGCGCCTGGGTGGCTTGTGGGCCCCCTGTTGCCCCTCTGGCTCCCATCTTCTGCTATAAGGAGGGTTTCTTCCCAAAAAAATCAGGAGGAGGCTTTCGGGAAGACACGCCGCCATCACGAGGCGGAGCTTGAGCAGAACCAATCTAGAGCTCTGGCAGGGTCGTCCTACCGGGGAAACTTCCCTCCCGGAGGGGGAAATCATCGTCATCATCATCACCAACACTCCTCTCATTGGAGGGGACTCATCTCCATCAACATCTTCATCAACACCATCTCATCTCCAAACCCTAGTTCATCTCTTGTAACCAATCTCCATCTCGCGACTCCGATTGGTACTTGTAAGGTTGCTAGTAGTGTTAATTACTCTTTGTAGTTGATGCTACTTGGATTACTTGGTGGAAGATCATATGTTCAGATCTCTAATGCTATTCAATACCTCTCTGGTCATGAACATAATTATGCTTTGTGAGTAGTTACTTTTGTTCCTGAGGACATGGGATAAGTCATGCTATAAGTAGTCATGTGAATTTGGTATTCGTTCGATATTTTGATGCGTTGTATGTTGTTTTTCCTCTAATGGTGTTATGTGAATGTCGACTACATAACACTTCACCATTATTTGGGCTAGAGTAAGGCATTGGGAAGTAATAAGTAGATGATGGGTTGCTAGAGTGACAGAAGGTTAAACCCTAGTTTATGCGTTGCTTCGTAAGGGGCTGATTTGGATCCACTAGTTTAATGCTATGGTTAGACTTTGTATTAATTCTTCTTTCGTAGTTGCGGATGCGTGCGAGAGGGTGATACGTCTCCAACGTATCTATAATTTTTGATGGTTCCATGCTATTATCTTGTCAACTTTGGATGTTTTATATGCATGTATATGCTATTTTATATGTTTTTTGGGACTAACCTATTAACTGAGTGCCAAGTGCCAGTTTCTGTTTTTTCCGTGTTTTTGGCCCATTTTCAGACGGAGCCCAAATGGAACGAAACTTTACGATGCTTCTTTTGGACCAAAAGAGACCCCCGAAGCTTTGGGAGAAGGCCAGATGGGCCACGAGGGAGTCACCAGCCCTCACACCGCCACCACACCCCCCCCCCGATGGTGGCGAGCAGGCTTCTCACCTCCTCGTGGGCCCAACTGACGTAATTCCACCGCCATAAATTCCTATAAATTCAGAAACCTCCAAAAAGAAACCTAGATCGAGAGTTCCACCGCCAGAAGCCTCTGTAGCCACCAAAATCCAATCTGGAGCCCGTTCCAGCACCCTGCTGGAGGGGGAATCCATCTCCGATGGCAATCTTCATCATCCCGGCGATCTCCATGACGAGGAGGGAGTTGTTCTCCCTCGGGGATGAGGGTATGTACTAGTAGCTATGTGTTTGATCTCTCTCTCTCATGTACTTGAGATGTGTTGATCTCGATGTACCATGGGCTTTGCTACTATAGTTGGATCTTATGATGTTCTTCCCCCTCTCCTTCTTGTGATGAATTGAATTTCCCCTTTGAAGTTATCTTATCGGATTGAGTCTTTGAGAACACTTGATGTATGTCTTGCACGTGTCTATCTTCTGTGATCAACTTGCGGGTTTGTGACAATTGGGAACCTATGCATATGGTTGGCACACGTGGATTCATGTGAGTACTTGATGTATGTTTTGGTGATCAACTTGCGGGTTCGTGACATTGGGAACCTATGCATAGGGGTTGGCACACGTTTTGACTCTCCAGTAGAAACTTTGGGGCACTCTTTGAAGCTCTATGTGTTGGTTGAATAGATGATTTTGAGATTATGTGATGCATGTCGTATAATCATGCCCACAGATACTTGAGGTGACAATGGAGTATCTAGGTGACATTAGGGTCTTGGTTGATATGTATCTTAAGGTGTTATTCTATTAGAAACTCTTTGATGGATCGAACGGAAAGAATAACTTCGTGTTATTTTACTACAGACTCTTGAATAGATCAATCAGAAAGAATAACTTTGTGGTGGTTTCGTACCCGACAATAATCTCTTTGTTTGTTCCCCGCTATTAGTGACTTTGGAGTGACTCTTTCTTGCATGTTGAGGGCTAGTTATATAATCCAATTATGTTATCATTGTCGAGAGAATTTCACTTGTGAAAGTATGAACCCTAGGCCTTGTTTCCACGCATTGCAATACCGTTCGTGCTCACTTTTACCATTTGTTACATTGATGTTTTTGTAATTTCAGATTACAAAAACCTATATCTACCATCCATATTGCACTTGTATCAACATCTCTTCGCCGAACTAGTGCACCTATACAACTTACCATTGTATTAGGTGTGTTGGGGACACAAGATACTCTTTGTTATTTGGTTGCAGGGTTGCTTGAGAGAGACCATCTTCATCCTACGCCTCCTGCGGATTGATAAACCTTAGGTCACCCACTTGAGGGAAAATTGCTACTGTCCTACAACCCTATGCACTTGGAGGCCCAACAACGTCTACAAGGAGAAGGTTGCGTAGTAGACATCAGAGGGGTTAATCATAAGTGGGATGTTTGTCCAAGTAAGGGTAGCAGCCAAGCACCGGTCCACCCACATATCAAACAATCA
Source organism: Hordeum vulgare subsp. vulgare (assembly GCF_904849725.1). NCBI lineage: Eukaryota > Viridiplantae > Streptophyta > Magnoliopsida > Poales > Poaceae > Hordeum > Hordeum vulgare. The sequence goes on along the minus strand of NC_058522.1, from coordinate 251,524,404 downwards.
AAGTAGCGAACGCGAATCATATGAACATGATGAAAACTAGCTTGACAGAAATTCCCTTGTGTCCTCGGGAGCGCTTGACCTCATATAAGAGTTCGTCCAGGCTTGTCCCTTGCTAAAAAAGGGATTGGGCCATCTTGCTGCACCTTTGTTACTATTGTTACTTGCTACTCTCTACGAATTACCTTATCACACAACTATGTGTTACCGATAATTCCAGTGCTTGCAGAGAATACATTGCTGAAAACCACTTGTCAGTTCCTTCTGCTCCTCGTTGGGTTCGACACTCTTACTTATAGAAAGGAGATAGATCCTCTACACTTGTGGTTCATCAAGACTCTTTTCTGGTGCCGTTGCCGGGGAGTGAAGCGCCTTTGGTAAGTGGAATTTGGTAAGGAAACATTTATATAGTGTGCTGAAATTTATTGTCACTTGTCACTATGGAAACTAATCCTTTGAGGAGCTTGTTCGAGGTATCTTCACCTCAAACGGAAGCACAAGTAGTTGCTCCTCAACCTACTTCACCTACTGAAAATATTTATTATGAAATTCCTTCGGGTATTCTAGAGAAACTGTTGGCTAATCCTTTTACAGGAGATGGAACATCACATCCCGACTTGCATCTAATCTATTTAGATGAAGTTTGTGGTTTATTTAAGCTTGCAGGTTTGCCCAAGGATGAGGTCAAGAAGAAGGTCTTTCCCTTATCTTTGAGGGATAAATCATTGACATGGTATAGGCTATGTGATGATACTGGATCATGGAACTACAACCGATTGAAATTGGAATTTCATCAAAAGTTTTATCCTATGCATCTGGTACATCGTGATCGGAACTATATTTATAATTTTTGGCGTCGTGATAGAGAAAGTATCGCTCAAGCTTGGGGGAGGCTTATGTTAATGTTATATGCATTCCCCAACTATGAGCTCTCGAGAGAAATTATTATTCAAAACTTTTATGCTCGGCTTTCTCATGATAATCACACCATGCTTGACACTTCTTGTACTGTTTCTTTTATGAAGAGAGATATTGACTTCAAATGTAATTTATTGGAATGAATTAAACGAAACTCTGAAGATTGGGAGTTTGATGAAGGTAAGGAGTCAGGTATGAATCTTAAGTTCGATTTCATTAAATCCTTCGTTGAAGGAAATACTTTTTGTGATTTTAGCGCTAAACATGGACTTGACTCTGAGATAGTAGCTTCATTATGTGAATCTTTTGCTGCTCATATTAATCTCCCTAAAGAGAAGTGGTTTAAATATCATCCTCCCATAGAAGTCAATGTAGTTAAACCCAATCCAGTTGAAGAGAAAGTTATTGCTTATAATGATCCTATTGTCCCTAGTGCTTACATTGAGAAACCACCTTTCCCTGTTAGAATAAAGGATGATGCTAAAGCTTCAACTGTTATACATAAGGGCTACATTTGAACACCTACACCCCTTGATCAAAATAAAGTTGAACCTACCATTGCTATTATCAAAGATCTCCTGTCCGACAATGTTGATGGGCATGTTATTCACTTCTGTGAAGATGCTCCTAGAATTGCTAAACCTCATGCTAGAGACAAACATAAGCCTGTTGTTGGCATGCCTGTTGTTTCTGTTAAGATAGGAGATCATTGTTATAATGGTTTATGTGATGTGGGTGCTAGTGTTAGTGCAATACCTCGATCTTTATATGATGAAATTAAAGACGAGATTCCACCTGTCGAGATTGAACCATTTGATGTTTGGGGTTTTGATTATATGGGACCTTTTCCAAAGTCTAACGGGTATACTCATATTCTAGTTGCTGTTGATTACATTACTAAGTGGGTAGAAGCTATCCCAACTAGTAGTGCTGATCACAACACCTCTATTAGGATGCTTAAAGTAGTTATTTTCCCCAGATTTGGAGTCCCCATATATTTGATGACTAGTGGTGGTTCACATTTTATTCATGGTGCTTTCCGTAAAACGCTTGCTAAGTATGATGACAACCACAAAATTGCATCCCCTTATCATCCTCAGTCCAGTGGTCAAGTAGAGCTAAGTACTAGAGAAATTAAACTAATTCTGCAAAAGACTGTTAATAGTTCTAGAAAGAATTGGTCTAAGAAGCTTGATGATGCACTGTGGGCTTATAGAACTGCTTATAAGAACCCCATGGGCATGTCTCTATACCAAATGGTTTACGGTAAAGCATGTCATTTACCTCTTGAGCTAGAGCATAAGGCTTATTGGGCAATCAAAGAGCTCAACTTTGATTTCAACCTTGCTGGTGAGAAGAGGTTATTTGATATTAGCTCATTTTATGAATGGAGAACTCAGGCATATGAAAATGCCAAGTTGTTTAAAGACAAAGTTAAGATGTGGCATGATAAAAGGATACAAAAACGTGAGTTCAATGTAGGTGATTATGTCTTGCTATACCATTCTCGTTTAAGATTTTTTGTAGGCAAGCTTCTCTCTAAATGGGAAGGTCCTTACACTCTCGAAGAAGTGTATCGTTTCGGTGCCATCAAAATCAACAACACGGAAGGGAATTTTCCGAGAGTTGTAAATGGGAAAAGAATCAAGCATTATATCTCAAGTACTCCCATAAATGTTGAAAGCAATATTATTAATACCATAACTCCGGAGGAGTACATAAGGGATATTTATCAGCCTGTTTCAGACTCCAAAAACGAAGAGGTATGTGATTCGGTAAGTAAACCGACTCCAAAACTTTTGGAGTAGAAATTTTTCTCCGTTTTGGATTATTTAGAAAAATAGAAAATTTTAAAGTAGTCCGAAAAGCGCACGAGGAGGCGACAAGCCTGCGAGGCGCGACCTACCCCCCTGGTCGCGCCTGGGGGCTTGTGAGCACCTCGTGTGCCTCCCGGACTCCGTTTTCTGGTGGAATACTCCTTTTGGTCGGGAAAAATTCATTATATAATCTTCCGAAAGGTTTGACCCTCGTATCACGCAAATATCCTCTGTTTTCATTTCGAGCTGCTGTGCAGACAGATCTAGATCGCTATGGCGTCCCCAAAAGTTCCAAAGGACAAGTTCTTCGAGAAGGTCATCAATCCCTACCTCGCGGGAGTGCTGCAACACCCTCAATCTATCGAGATGCATGAGGGGGTGCTGCACATCCGTGATGTTGAGGGGCCCAAGAAGACCGGAAGCATAGAGGCGAGGCTCGAAGCAATGGAGCAGCAAATCTTCAAGTGCTAAGGGATGGTGGAACGCGGACTCAACGCCAACCACATGATGATCATGGAGTTCACCAACAAGCACAAGATCGATGCCAATGACATTGGGAAGCACCTCTCCGGGTTCTATGACAGAACTAATCACCTCCAAGCCTAGATCTACAACCTGTAGAACCAAAACTGTGAGTATGAGTATAGATTTAAATCAATACGGTTGGCTGCAGATTTGAGGATTCCGTAGACTCGATCATCTTTCCATGATGGAGCACCTATGCCTTGGAAGAAGGAGAATCAACCCCAGACTGCAACAACTCCACCACCATCATCTTCGAAGGAAGACAAGTAAGCACGGGTATGGGCACTCCCCTTTGCTTGTGCCAAGCTTGGGGGAGTTGCCCTGGTATCGTATCACCATCACATCTTTTGCCTTTACCTTTTTCTTAGTTCGATCTTTTTTGGTTTTATCTTTTTTTAGTAGAATAAAGTTCTTAGTATGTTCTAGTCTTCAGTTTTGTTTTGTGTTACCCCCAATGTACTCGAATTCGTGAGTCATATAATAAAGAGTGTTTTAGTTAAGGGCCTTTCTTCATGCCATGATCTAAAGAAAAGAATAATAAAAGAACTAAAGCATGAAAGATCATGTAATGATCTTATGGGAAGTGATGGCTTCACATATAAAATGATTGCTGATTGAAACTTGTTGTGGGTGGACAAACGTAGACCTTGGTCACTGTTGCAATTAATAGGAAGTAATAAAGAAAGATAGGTTCACATATAAATATACCATCTTTGGCACCATCTATGACTGTAAACACTCATGAAACTATTACATGCTTAGAAGTAGATGTTGGACAAGGAAGACAACATAATGAACAATGTTATATGACTAGAGATCCGTTAGCATATGACGATTGCTTCCACCTCATATCAGCCAAAACTTCCCCACTAAGTAGAGATACTTCTTGTGCATCCATAAACCTTCAACCCAGTTTTGCCATGAGAGTCCACCATACCTACCTATGGATTCTATAAGACCCCTCAAGTAAGTTGTCATTGGTGCAAGCAATAAAAATTGCTCCATAAATATGTATGATCTATTAGTGTGTGGAAAATAAGCTTTGTATGAACCTGTGATGAGGAAGACATAAAAGCGACACACTGCATAATAAAGTTCTTTATCACAGGTGGTAATATAAAGTGACGTTCCTCCACACTAAGAGATTACACATACAAACGTCAAAAGCGCATGACAACCTCTGCTTCCCTCTGCGAAGGGCCTATCTTGTACCTTTACTTTTTATCTTTAAAAGAGTCATGGGGATATACACCAATTCCTTATTTCGCCATTATCTTGGCTAACGTCATGTGCTAGGGAAAGATCTATATTCATATGTCAACTTGGAAGTAAGTATTCATGAATTATTATTGTTGACATTACCCTGGAGGTAAGTAGTTGGGAGGCGAAACTATAAGCCCCTATCTTTCTCTATGTCCAACTGAAACTTTGATCTCATGAGTACCATGTGAGTTTTAGCAATTGTAGAAGACTAAAAGATGATTGAGTATGTGGATTTACTTTACAAGCTCTTATTTGACTCTTTCCGATGTTATGATAAATTGCAATTTCTTCAATGACTAAAGTCTATTGGTTGTTAATTCTCAATAATGTTCTTGATCCATACTTCACTTTGTGAAGCAATTGTAACTTTAGCATAAGAGATTATATGAAGATATTGTTGTTCTAAATAAGATCATGATGCCGACATGTCCGTATTTTGTTTTATCGACACCTCTATCTCTAAACACGTGGGCATATTTATTGATCTCGGCTTCCGCTTGAGGACAAGCGAGGTCTAAGCTTGGGGGAGTTGATACATCCAATTTGCATCATGCTTTTATGGTGATATTTATCACTTTATGGGCTGTTATTACACTTTACGGTACAATACTTATACCTTTTCTCTCTTATTTTATAAGGTTTACATGAAGAGGTAGAATGCCGGCAGTTGGAATTCTAGGCTGGAAAAGCAGCAAGTTTGAGATACATATTCTGCGCAACTCCAAAAGCCATGAAAGTCAATGAGGAATTATTTTGGAATTTATGAAAAATACTTGGCAGAAGAAGTACTGGAGGGGAGCCACCAGGAGGCCACAAGCCTACCAGGCGCAGCCTACCCCCCTGGCCGCGCCTGGGTGGCTTGTGGGCCCCATGTTGCCCCCCTGACTCCCATCTTCTGCTATAAGGAGGGTTTCGTCCCAAAAACCAGGGGAGGCTTTCGGGAAGAGACGCCGCCACCACGAGGCGGAACTTGAGCAGAACCAATCTAGAGCTCCGATAGGGCCGTCCTGCCGGGGAAACTTCCCCCCCGAAGGGGGAAATCGTCTCCATCGTCATCACCAACACTCCTCTTAGCGGAGGGGACTCATCTCCATCAACATCTTCATCAGCACCATCTCATCTCCATACCCTAGTTCATCTCTTGTAACCAATCTCCGTCTCGCGACTCCGATTGGTACTTGTAAGGTTGCTAGTAGTGTTAATTACTCTTTGTAGTTTATGCTAGTTGGATTACTTAGTGGAAGATCATATGTTCAGATCCTTAATGCTATTCAATACCTCTCCGGTCATGAACATAATTATGCTTTGTGAGTAGTCACTTTTGTTCCTAAGGACATGGGATAAGTCTTGCTATAAGTAGTCATGTGAATTTGGTATTCGTTCGATATTTTGATGCGATGTATGTTGTCTTTCCTCTAGTGGTGTTATGTGAATGTCGACTACATGACACTTCACCATTATTTGGGCCTAGAGGAAGGCATTGGGAAGTAATAAGTAGATGATGGGTTGCTAGAGAGACAGAAGCTTAAACCCTAGTTTATGTGTTGCTTCGTAAGGGGTTGATTTGGATCCACTAGTTTAATGCTATGGTTAGACTTAGTCTTAATTCTTCTTTCATAGTTGCAGATTCTTGCGAGAGGGGTTAACCATAAGTGGGATGTTTGTCCAAGTAAGGGCAGCACCCAAGCACCGGTCCACCCACATATCAAACTATCAAAGTAGCGAACGTGAATCATATGAACATGATGAAAACTAGCTTGACAGATTTTCCCATGTGTCCTCGGGAGCGCTTTACCTCATATAAGAGTTCGTCCAGGCTTGTCCCTTGCTACAAAAGGGATTGGGCCATCTTGCTGCACCTTTGTTACTATTGTTACTTGCTACTCGCTACGAATTACCTTATCACACAACTATCTATTACAGTTAATTTCAGTGCCTGCATAGAATAACTTGCTGAAAACCACTTGTAAGTTCCTTCTACTCCTTGTTGGGTTCGACACTCTTACTTATCGAAAGGACTATGATAGATCCCCTACACTTGTGGGTCATCAATCCCCTCAAAATTTCAGCCTGATCAGGTTTACATCTTTCTGGGAATTGAAGAAACGGTGAAGGGCCAGAAAACAGCAACGCGAAACAGAAGAGAACAGAGAGGGAGATCCAATCTTGGAGTGGGCTGCTGCCCATCCACAGCCATGGAGACCATGGACCAGAGGAGGAACTCTCCTCCTATATAGGGGAGAACAAGGAAGAAGAATAAGGAGGGGGCTCTCTTGTCCTTTCTCCCGGTGGCGCCGGCGTGCCGCCGGGGCAAGGATCGTTATGGCGATCTACATCAACAATCTTGCCGCCGTCAACACCAACTCTCTCCCCTCTATGCAGCGGTGTAACACCTCTTTTCCCATTTTAACTCTCTACTTAAACATGGTTCTAAACACTAAATACTATTTCCCAATGATATTTCTCTATCCTATGATGTTTGAGTAGATCCGTTTTGTCCTACGGGTTAATTGTGATATGATGTTATTGATATGAGTTGTGTGTTGATATAGTGTTGTCCCAAGGTTCCTTCTGTGAGGCGCACACATGAAGGATACATGCTGGAGGTTTGCAATATGTTCATGATTCGCTTATAGTGGGTGGCGAGAGTGACAGAAACTTACACCCGGGTAAGGGAGTTGTGCACGTATGGGAGTAAAGAGGACTTGATGTGTAATGATATGGTTGGGTTTACCTTCATGATTTCTAGTAGTTGCGGATGCTTGCTAGAGGTACAATCATAAGTGCATAGGATCCAAGTACAGAAAGTGTGCTAGCGTATGCCTCTCCCTCATTGCACATAATAAGTATCTATCATGTTATATTCAATTGCCCATGGACAATCTTTTTCTTGCGTGCACAAAAAGATTTCTAGTAAACAGCCCCAAACTTTTATTTACTTGCTCTTTATTTTATCACAAAGTACTTCTAGTTTCATTCTTGTTTTAGATAATGCAAATGTTAAGTGTGCGTAGAGTTGTATTGATGGTCGATAGAACTTGAGGGAATATTTATTCTACCTTCAGCTCCTTGTTGGGTTCGACAGTCTTACTTATCGAAAAAGGCTACAAACATTCCCCTACACTTGTGGGTTATCATATATCATGAGGAAATTGAAATGCATGATTGAAAGTGGTGTCTGACGAATTTCAGCATGTGTGCATTAATCAACTTGAGGAATAAGCATGCGAAGAAAACGGTTCAAAAGTGTTAGACCACTACCTGGCATAAGTTTACAACTCATACAACCAAACACTTCAGAAGAACGAGAATTGCAACTTAATAAAGAAATATAGCCCATAAGGTAAGACCCTCTTGAAGACTAACTCATATTTCTCCCCATTTGTCATCAAGTAACGGAAAGGGACGAAACTGAGGACTAATGCCCCCGAAGAATTTCATCTGATTGGTGGAGGAGGAGCGCCAGTGTTGTCGGGGTCATTAGGCGTTATTGGCCGGTAGCAGTGTCATCAAGATCCTCAGCTTGATCAGTTGTGTGCGATGAAGAAAATGAACTAGTAACCAGCTCAGGAACTTGAACTTTCTTCAATTTCTTCTTGGGCGGCCAGGACCAATCAAAGTGTTGCTGAAATTCCATTTCACTAAGTTCTTCACGAGACTTGAGGTGAGACAAAATGGCCCATGTATGATCGAAGATTTCGGGAAGATAGTAGTGATTTTTCTTCACGATGTTTTGCATCACAGTCATAGCACGCACAATGGCACCAAACTGACGCTCTAGTCACTTTTGATTGCGATCGACCTTTTTACGAAGACTTACCAGATGCTCACGATATTCATCATGCGTGGGGCAGACTCAGGAGGAACTTTAGCTCAGGCTTTTGCAGCAGAGTCTTGCGATGCAGTGTCATCATTGGTTGAGTAGGATGCAACCTTGCGAAATTGTCCATCAAGGGGACGAGATCCTTCATCAATAATTGGTTTGCCCTTAACTTAAATCAGCTCAAAAGATTTCTTGATGACTTCGAGTGGGGCCATATAGCTAAAGTGATTCTTAAAATTAGCTTTGTAAGGAATTGAGGATCGGGCCTTGATGAATTTCATGATCCATGGCGCATAAGGCTTCAGCTCAAAGGGTGACATAGCAATATTGGCCAAAGTCCTCATGAAGAAATCATGAAGATTTATGGGAATCCCATGAATGATGTTGAACAGAAAATTCTTCATGATTCCCACCATGTCTTCTTCTTCAGAATTGTGACCCTTGATGGGGCTGACGGTTTTGGTAAATATGTGGTACATTGTCCTTGGCACATATAACAGATCTTTGATGAGGAATATGGTCCTTGGTGGCTTGGCACGAGCCAAAGGCTTCATTAGCACTTGCATGAGGTGATCGGGCAGCTCATAATCATCATAGATGCATCCGACTACTTCTGAGAGGATTCAACTGGGACCACATGAAGTAATTCTATGGCAGGAGCTATGTAGTGTGTTTGTTCGGTCATCCAGTCAAGAACCCAAGTGTTTACATCTTGTAATTCACCCAAAAGATGCAAAGTGGTATAGAATTGAAGAATTAGCTCTTCATTCCAGTCACATATATGCATGCAGAACGGTAGTAGGCCAACATCATAAAGAACATTGAGGACTGACGCGAAGCAGGGAATGAGTTCCATGTTTGCATGAGGAATTTGTTAATGCTGGAAAAGCTTATTCTTCTCAAAGAGCACAATACCATAGAAGTTCATCTATGTGGCAGTCCAGAATCTCTTGCGCCTTATCCTCGCGGAGTCATACGGATTTGGACCAATGAAGAAATGATGTTCATAAAAAAATTCTCCTTGAGGAATTTGGGTATTTTTGTACCACTGAAGGGTTGAAGAGTCTTGGGTTACATATTTTGCTTGTATCGGCCCACAAGTCTTCGGATTTCTTCAGTTTGAGGGACTTGAGCGACAACTATTGTAGACTCAGGGTTTTGAACTTGAAGTTCATCAACAATGTGCTCACCTTGAGCAGGAGTCGTTTCTTTAGTCACATTTTCTTCAGTGTGAGGAATATGCTTTGCAGATTAGACAATGACCATTGCAGTAATATCCTCATTGGCGGTTTGATTCACAGTTTCTTTAGCTGATGCAGCTGATCCTTCCTCCGGGATAGATTTCATTGGAGTGTATTTGTCCTCAGAACCTGTATGAATTTTTCAGTGATAGCAGGGTATTGAGGATTTTGAGGAAGTGGAGTCGCCAGGGTGACTTGGGATGAGCTTCTTCTCAAAACTCATTGTTGATAACTCTGTTGGGGAACGTTGCATGGGAAACAAAAAAATTCCTACGCGCACGAAGACCTACCATGGTGATGTTCATCTACGAGAGGGAGATGGGATCCACATACCCTTGTAGATAGCTAAGCGGGAAGCCTTAAGAAACGTGGTTGATTTACTGGAACAACTTCGTGATTGAAATCACCGTCGTCCCACGATCCGTTCCGATCTAGCACCGAACGGACGTCACCTCTGGGTTCAACACACGTATAGCTCGATGACGATCTCCGCCTTCTTGATCCAGCAAGAGAGATGGGGAAATAAATGAGTTCTTCGGCAGCGTGACGGCACACCGGTGATGGTGACGATCTATTCCTGCAGGGCTCCACCCAAGCTCCACAGAAAACCGATATAGAGGAAGAACTACGAAGTAGAGGTTTAGGGTTGTAGGTGGCAAAGTTGTGTACCTCTAGTATATATAGGAGGAGGGGAGGTGATAGCCTTGGGGATCAAGGGATCCCCTAGGGCGCCGACTGAGAGGAGGAGGAGGAGACTCCAACTCCAATTCGGTTTGGGGAAGGAGGAGTTCCCTCCTTCCTTCCCACCTCCCTCTTTTTTTTCTTTTCCTTTGATTTTTTATTCTATCCAACATATCCCACTTGGGCTGGCCTGAAAAACCCACTAAGGGCTGGTGCGCCACCCTTGGGCTATTAGGTTCACTCCCGGGTGGGTGAGCCCCTCCCGGTAAGAACCCAAAACCCATTCGTCACTCCCTGTACACTGCCGGTAATGCCCAAAATCTTTTCGGAGCCCAAATGAAACAATCCTATATATCAATCCTCGTTTCCAGACCATTCCAAAAACCCTCATGACTTCCGCGATCTCATCCAGGACTCGAACAACCTTCGGTCACCAACACCTATAACTCAACTATACCGAAACGTTGCCGAACCTTAAGTGTGCAGACCCTGTGGGTTCAAGAACTATGCAGACATGACCTGAGACACTCCCCGGTCAATATCCAACAGCGAGACCTGGATCTTATCGGTTGAACCTCTGTGCCAAGGATTCATATAATCCCATATACCATTCCCTTTGTCCTTTGGTATGTTACTTGCTCGAGACTTGGTCGTTGGTGTCCCTATACCTATTTCAATCTCCTTACCGGCAAGTCTCTTTACTCGTTCTATAATACAAGATCTCGTGACCAACACATTAGCCACATTGCTTTCAAGGCTTATATGTGATGTTGTATTACTGAGTGGGCCCCAAGATACCTCTCCGTCACACGGAGTGACATATCCCAGTCTTGATCATGCTAACTCAACGGACACGTTCGGAGATACCTGTAGAGCATCTTTATAGTCACCCAGTAACGTTGCGATGTTGTCAGTGAGTTACATAATCTCATGGTCATAGGAATGAATACTTGACATGTAGAGAACAATAGCAATAAAATGACACGATCACATGCTATGTTTATAGTTTGGGTCTTGCCCATCACATCATTCTCCTAATGATGCGATCCAGTCATCAAGTGACAACACTTGCATATGGTCAGAAAACCTTAACCATCCTTGATCAACTGGCTAGTCAACTACAGGCTTACTAGGGACATTGTTTTTCCTATATATCCACGCATGCATTTATGTTTTCATTCAATACAATTATATCATGGATAACAAACGATTATCTTGAAACCGGAAATATAATAATAACTATTTTATCATTGCCTCGAGGGCATATTTCCAATAGTCTCCCACTTGCACTAGAGTCAATAATCTAGTCTTACATCACTATGCGATTTACATTGGAATGAATCTAACACCCATGCAGTTCTGGTGTTGATCATGCTTCGCTCGTGGAAGAGGTTTAGTCAGCGGATGTGCAACATTCAGATCCGTGTGCACTTTGCAAATATTTACGTCCTCTCCTTCGACATAGCCGCGGATGAGGTTGAAGCATCGTTTGATGTGTCTGGTCTTCTTGTGAAACATTGGTTCCTTTGCTAGAGCAATGACAATAGTGTTGTCACAGAACAGGGTTATTGGATATAGTGCGCTCGGCACAACTCCAAGATCCGTCATGAACTGCTTCATCCAGACATCCTCCTAAGCTGCCTCCGAGGCAGCCATGTACTCCGCTTCACATGTAGAATCTCCTGCGACGCTTTGCTTGGAACTGCACCAGCTTACCACACCCCCATTGAGAATAAATACCTATCCGGTTCAAGACTTAGAGTCATCCGGATCAGTGTCAAAGCTTGCATTGACGTAACCATTTACGATGAGCTCTTCATCACCTCCATAAACGAGAAACATTTCCTTAGTCCTTTTCAGGTACCTCAGAATATTCTTGACCACCGCCCAGTGTTCCACTCCTGGATCACTTTGAAACCTGCCTGCCAAACTTATGGCTAGGCTGACGTCCGGTCTTGTGCACTACATTGCATACATGATAGACCCTATGGTTGAAGCATAGGGGACGGTACTCATCTTTTCTCAATCTTCTGTTGTTACTCGACACCGAGTCTTACTCAACTTTATACCTTGTAACACTGGCAAGAACCCCTTCTTGGACTGCTCCATTTTGAACTTCTTCAAAACTTTATCAAGGTATGTGCTTTGTGAAAGTTCTATTAGGCACCTCGATCTATCCCTATAGATCTTAATGCCTAATATGTAAGCAGCTTCTCCTAGGTCTTTCATTGATTATTTTTTGTTCAAGTAATCCTTTACGCTCTCTAAAAACTCCACATTGTTTCCAATCAGCGATATGTCATCCACATATAGTATTAGAAACGCTACAGAGCTCCCACTCACTTTCTTGTAAATACAAGATTCTCGAACTACTTGTATAAACCAAAATGCCTTGATCACCACATCAAAGCGCTTATTCCAACTCCGAGATGCTTGCACTAGTCCATAAATGGATTGCTGGAGCTTGCATACTTTGTTAGCATTCTTTGGATCGACAAAACCTTCGGGTTGCATCATATACAACTCTTCCTTAAGAAAACCATTAAGGAACGTCGTTTTGACATCCATCTGACAGATTTCATAATCGTAAAATGCAGCTATTGCTAACATGATTCGGACAGACTTAAGCATCGCTACCGATGAGAATGTCTCATCGTAGTCAACTCCTTGAACTTGTGAAAAACCCTTTGCCACAAGTCGAGCTTTATAAACGGTCACATTACCGTCAGCGTCCGTATTCTTCTGAAAGATCCATTTGTTCTGAATAGCCTTACGACCTTCAGGTAATACTTCCAAAGTACATACTTTGTTTTCATACATAGATCCTATCTTAGACTTCATGGACTCGAACCATTTGTTGGAATCTAGGCCCACCATTTGCTTCTTCATAATTTGCAGGCTCATTGTTGTCTAACAACATGATAGATAAGACAGGATTCCCGTACCACTCAGGAGAAGTACGTGATCTTGACGAATTGCGAGGTCCGATAGTAACTTGATCCGAAGCTTCATGATCATCATGATTAGCTTCCTCCTCAACTAGTGTTGCCTCGACAGAGATTTCTCTCTGCCCTGCGCCACCATCCTGTTGGAGGTGAGGTTCCACAACCTCATCAAGTTCTATCTTCCTCCCACTCAATTCTTTTGAGAGAAACTCCTCTAGAAAAGCTCCGATCTTAGCAACAAACACTTTGCCCTCGGATCTGAGATAGAAGGTGTACCCAACTATCTCTTTTGGGCAACCTATGAAGATGCGCTTTTCCTCTTTGCGTTCCAGCTTTTCGGGCCAAAGCTTTTTGACATAAGCATCGCATCCCCAAACTTTAAGAAAAGACAACTTTGGCTTCATGGCATGCCATAACTCATATGGTGTCATCTCAACGGATTTCGATGGTGCCCTATTTAAAGTGAATGCAGCTGTCTCTAATCCATAACCCCAAAACGATAATGGCAAATCGGTAAGAGACATCATAGATCGCACCATATCTAACAAAGTACGATTACGACGTTCGTACACACCATTACATTGGGGTGTTCCAGGCGGTGTCAACTGTGAAATAATTCCACATTGTCTTAAGTGAGAACCAAACTAGAAACTCAAATATTCGCCCCCTCGATCAGATCGTAGGAACTTCATATTCTTGTTAGATGATTTTCAACTTCACTCTGAAATTGCTTGAACTTTTCAAATGTTTCAGACTTGTGCTTCATCAAGTAGATATATCCATACCTACTCAAATCATAAGTGAAGGTGAGAAAATAACGATATCCACCGTGCGCCTCCACACTCATTGGACCGCACAAATCAGTATGTATGATCTCCAACAAGTCACTTGCATGCTACATTGTTCCGGAGAACGGAGTCTTAGTCATCTTGCCCATGAGGCATGGTTCGCACGTGTCAAGTGATTCAAAATCAAGTGACTCCAAAAGCCTATCAGCATGGAGTTTCTTCATGCGCTTTACACCAATATGACCTAAGCGGCAGTGCCACAAAAAGGTGGCGCTATCATTGTTAACTCTACATATTTTTGTCTCAATGTTATGTATATGTGTGTCATGACAATCAAGATTCAATATGAACAAACCCCTCACATTGGGTGCATGACCATAAAAGATATTACTCATAAAAATAGAACAACCATTATTCTCTGACTTAAATGAGTAAACGTCTCGCAATAAACAAGATCCAAATATAATGTTCATGCTTAACGCAGGCACTAAATAACAATTATTTAAGTTCATAACTAATCCTGATGGTAACTGAAGTGAGACTGTGCCGACGGTGATTGCATCAGCCTTGGAACCATTTCCCATGCGTAGGGATGTAAATGGCAAATAAATGGCAGCCACAAGTCCCATTTATTTAGCTTTTTCTAGCTTTGTAGTTCATTTTCCTCGGATAATAAATAAATTTTTGAACTACTAGATAATAAGTGGGTTTAAATGGGATTAAATGGGACCGAGTTCCTGTCCCTCCCCACGCGCATCGTCACTTCATCCTTCGCCAGCCTTCGTTTATTCCGTAGTTCCCGCTCCGAGTTGCAAATATGAGCAACAGAACTGGTATCAAATACCCAGGCACTACTACGAGAGTTGGTTAGGTACACATCAATAACATGTATATCACATATACCTGGTTTGGCGTTGGCCGCCTTCTTATCAGCCAAATACTTGGGGCAGTTGCGCTTCGAGTGACTTATCCCCTTGCAATAATAGCACTCTATTTCTTGCTTAGGTCCAGCCTTGGGTTTCTTCATCGGATTGGCAACAGTTTTGTCGCTCTTCTTGGAGTTACCTTCTTGCCTTTGCCATTTCTCTTGAAACCAGTGGTCTTATTGGCCATCAACACTTGATGTTCTTTCCGGAGTTCTGACTCTACGACTTTCAGCATCACGAATAACTTGCCGGGTGAATTGTTCATCCCTTGCATGTTATAGTTCAACACAAAGCTCTTGTATCTAGTTGGCAGTGATTGAAGAATTCTGTCAGTGATAGCCTCTTGCGGAAGTTAAACTCCCAGCTCAGCTAGAAGTTTTGAGTACCCAGACATTTTGAGCATATGTTCACTGACAGACGAATTCTCCTCCATTTTGCAAGCATAGAATTTATCAGAGGTCTCATACCTCTCAATCCGGGCATTCTTCTGAAAGATAAACTTCAACTCCTGGAACATCTCATATCCTCCGTGACGTTCAAAGCATCGTTGAAGTCCCGGTTCTAAGCCATACAAGACTGCACATTGAACTACTGAGTAGTCCTCCTTACGTGCTTGCCAACCGTTGAAAACATCTTGATCAGACGTAGCGGGTGATTCATCTGCTCGCGCTGCATCAAGGACATAATTCTTTTTCCCAGCTTGTAGGATGAGCCTTAGATTACGAGCCCAGTCTACAAAGTTGCTACCGTCATCTTTCAGCTTAGCTTTCTCTAGGAACGTATTGAAATTCAGGGTTGCTACTGCGTGACCTATTGATCTACAACATAAAATATTGCAAAGTAGACTTAGAATATGTTCAAGACAATTAGAGTTTAGCTAATCAAATTACTAATAAACTCCCACTCAAATAGACATCCCTCTACTTACTTGAGTGTGGCCTGATCCAAATTCACTAACTCAAGTCCGATCATCACGTGAGTTGACTGCAGTTTCAGTGGTAAACATCTCTATGTTAATCATATCAACTATACGATTCATGCTCGACCCTTCGGTCTCATGTGTTCCGAGGCCATGTCTGCACATGCTAGGCTCGTCAAGTTTAAACTGAGTGTTCTGCGCGTGCAACTGTTTTGCACCTGTTGTATATGAACGTTGAATCTATCACACCCGATCATCACGTGGTGTCTCAAAACGACGAACTGTCGCAATGGTGCACTGTCAGGAGAACCCAATTTCATCTTGAAATTTTAGTGAGGGATCACCTTATAATGTGATACGTCTCCAACGTATCTATAATTTTTGATGGTTTCATGCTATTATCTTGTCAAACTTGGGATGTTTTGCATGCCTTTATTTATTTTCTGGGACTAACTTATCAACTCAGTGCCAAAGTGCCAGTTCCTGTTTTTTCCATGTTTTTGACCCCTTGGAGAGGAGATTTTGAAACGGAGTCCAAACGGAAGAAAATCCCCGAAAAGATTTTTTCTGGAACGGAAGAAGATCGGAGGACTTGGGAGCCAAGCCAGAAGAGCCCCAGGGGCCCCACAAGCCCCCACCCCGCGGCCAGGGGGCGCCATCCAGGCTTGTGGGCCCCCAGGAGGTCCCATGACCTAGATCTTGCGCCTATATATTCCCAAATATTCCCAAAAAATCGAGAGAGGATCGCAATTACTTTTCCGCCACCGCAAGCTTCTGTCTCCGCAAGAACCCATCTGGGGCACATCCTGGTGCCCTGCCGGAGGGGGGATTCGGACACGGAGGGCTTCTCCATCAACACCATGACCTCTCCGATGATGCGTGCGTAGTTCACCATAGACCCACGGGTTCATAGCTAGTAAGTAGATGGCTTCTTCTCTCTCTTGGATCTTCAATACAAAGTTCTCCATGATCTTCATGGAGATCTATCCGATGTAATCTTCTTTTGCGGTGTGTTTGTCGAGATGCGATGAATTGTGGAATTATGACCAAATTATCTATGAATCTTCTTTGAGTTTCTTCTGATCTCTCTTATGCATGATTTCATATCCTTGTAATTCTCTTCGAGTTGTGGGTTTTGTTTGGCCAACTAGATCTATGATTCTTGCAATGGCAGAAGTGCTTGGTTTTGGGTTCATACCGTGCGGTGACCTCACCCAGTGACAGAAGGGGTAGCGAGGCACGTATTGTGTTGTTGCCATCAAGGGTAAAAAGATGGGGTTTTCATCATTGGTTTGAGATTATCCCTCTACATCATGCCATCTTGCTTAAAGCGTTACTCCGTTCGTCATGAACTCAATACACTAGATGCATGCTGGATAGCGGTCGATGTGTGGAGTAATAGTAGTAGATGCAGAAAGTATCGGTCTACTTGTCTCGGACGTGATGCCTATATGCATGATCATTGCCTTAGATTTCGTCATGACTTTGCGCGGTTCTATCAATTGCTTGGCAGTAATTTGTTCACCCACCGTGAAATTTGCTATTATGAGAGAAGCCTCTAGTGAACACTATGGCCCCGAGGGTCTACTCCACAGCATATTTTCAGCCTTACACTTTTTACTTCGTTGCACTTTCCGCCTTCAGATCTCACTTTGCAAACAATCTTGAAGGGATTGACAACCCCTTTGAAGCATTGGGTGCAAGCTTGTTTGTGTTTGTGCAGGTACTTTGGACTTGACGAGGCCCTCCTTCTGGATCGATACCTTGGTTCTCAAAATGAGGGAAATACTTACTGCTCCTGTGCTGCATCACCCTTTCCTCTTCAAGGGAAAAACTAACGCAAACCAGAGAAGTAACAAGAAGAATTCCTACGCGCTTGGGAAGGACTTTTGTTGCCGCAACAGAAGAATTTTTGGTGCCGTTGCCGGGGAGGAAGATCAAGTCAAGAACTCATCCAAGTAGGTGGCGCAAACTCATCTCTTGCATTTACTTTGTTTGCCAGTTGCCTCTCGTTTTCCTCTGCCCCATTTCACCAATTTGCCTTTTTCGTTCGCCATTTCGTTCGCCTTTTTGTTCGCCCTTTTCTCTTGCTTGCTTTCTGCTTGTCTGTGTGGCATAGTCTATACTGATGGCTAGATCCACCACTTCCAACGATACTCCCGAGAGCGAAGTTCTCAATTTCAAACAAATTGAGGGAGAAAACTTAAAGGACGCTTGGTATAGGATTTGCAATGCTCAGAGTAGATCTACTCATAAGCAATCCACTACCGTCTTGCTTCACAGTTTTTATGTGGGTATTTCTCCTTCGAATAGGTATATTCTTGACACCATAGTAGGTGGAAATTTCTTGGGTAGCCATACCGTTGATGCTTACGGAGCTGTGATAAATTTGGTAGGCTCACCCCAACTCATGGTTAATGGAACTACCTTAACTCTGGATCATGTGATGCGTAGGCTGGACGCTATTGAAAATAATGTTGCTACGATTGAACTCATTGAGAATTTGGATAAAAAGATCCACAATCAAATTACTCAGTATGGATCCAAGGTGGGAATGGTTTTGAAAAAATTAAAGGAGAAGGGACCCACAGTTAATGAAAAGCTAGGTCATGATTCCGCTAGGATTGGCAAACTAGAGGATGTTATAACCAACTTGGGTTCCGCTTTTGCCGCTGTGCAGAATACTCCAAATCTTTCCCAAAATAAAATCACCAAGTCTATCTTTGTTCCTAAAAGTAGTGGTGAATCATCTAGTAAGAAAGATGAAAACCTCAAGATGATAAGTGATCACGCTACTTATGGTTTGAGCACCAAAGACGACGATACACGATTCTATCGCTCCTATGCCTAGCTAAGGGCGTTAAACAATAGCGCTTGTTGGGAGGCAATCCAATGAATTTATCTTTTTATTTCTGTTTTGTTGCGTCCACACTTTCATAATTCTATTGTGATTGTGTTTTTTGTGGTTCATTTTGTGTTCGAGCTAAGCAAAACCTTTATGACTAGTCTTGGTAATTGTTGTTTGATCCTGCTGGAAAAAGACAGAAACTTTTCGCTCACGAGATGATTTTTCATTTTTATTCAGAAAGAGATTTTGAGTTGATTCTTCTTTCTGCGGATTGATATACTGTTTCCCCAGACCTTCGTAATATTTCAGATTTTTTGAGGTACCAGAAGTATATGAAGTATACAGATTACTACAGACTGGTCTGTTTTTGACAGATTCTGTTTTTGTTGAGTTGGTTGCTTGTTTTGATGAAACTATGTTTAGTATTGGGGGATACTAGCCATGGAATAGTGAGATAACAGTAGCCCATCATCAATATAGATGGAATTCAAGTTTGCTACAGTAACAAAAGAAGTGGTAGTTTGTTTTCTTGTACTAATGTTATCACAAGTTTCTGTTTAAGTTTTGTCTTGTGAAGTTTTCAAGTTTTGGGTGATGTTCTCATGGACAACGAGATAAGGAGTGGAAAGAGCTCAAGCTTGGGATGCCCAAGGCACCCGAAGCCAAATTCAAGGACACCAAAAAAGCCTAAGCTTGGGGATGCCCCAGGAAGGCATCCCCTCTTTCGTCTTCAATCCATCGGTAACATTACTTGGAGCTGTTTTTTTATTCACCACATGATATGTGTTTTGCTTGGAGCATCATGTATCTTAGGAGTCTTTTCTTTTTGTTGTGTCACAATCATCCTTGTTGCACACCTTTTTGAGAGAGAGAGACATGCACTCATCGTGATTTTGCTAGAATGCTCATAGTGCTTCACTTATATCTTTTGAGCTAGATACTTTTGCTCATAGTGCTTCACTTATATCTTTTGAGCTAGATAATTTTGCTCTAGTGCTTCACTTATATCTTTTGAGCTAGATACCTTTGCTCTAGTGCTTCACTTAATTCTTTAGAGCACGACGGTGCGTGATTTGGTAGTTGGCTTATGCTATGAAAGTAGTGCCAAATGTGCTAGGTACCCAAAGAGGATGCAAAAACCTCCATCTTCATGTGCATTAAATAGAAAGATAAGTTTTGATTCCTCTCAATTAGTTTTGAGACGTGGATACGGTAATATTGAGAGTTATGTTCGTAGGGTGTTGTGAATCTAGAGATACTTGTGTTGGAGTTAGTGATTCCCGTAGCGTGCACGTATGGTGAACCGCTATGTTAGGAAGTCGGAGCATAATTGATCTACTGATTGTCATCCTTTGTGTTGAGGTCGGGATCGCGCGATGGTTAACACCTACCAACCCTTGCCCTCGGAGTATGCGTTTAGCACTTTGTTTCGATTACTAATAAAAACTTTCGCAATAAGTATATGAGTTCTTCATGACTAATGTGAGCCCATGGTATAGATGCACTTTCACCCTTCCACCATTGCTAGCTTCTCTAGTACCGCGCAACTCTCGCTAGTGCACAAACCGACCAAATTCCTTCCTCAAAACAGCCACCATACCTACCTACTATGGCATTTTCATAGCCATTCCGAGATATATTGCCATGCAACTCCCACCGTTCCATCTCATGACTTGTGCCGTCACTCTCATATTGCCATTGCATGATCATACTAGATCGTTGCACATCCCGGTACACTGCCGGAGGCATTTCCTATGGAGTCATCATCATTGTGATCTTTGAGCTGTGAGTAAATTAAAGTGCGATGATCATCATTATTAGAACATTTTCCCATGTGAGGAAATAAATAAAAAAAGAGGCCAAAGAGCCCAAAAACAAAAAAAAGAGAAAAGAAAAAAACAGGCCTAAGAGCCCAAATAAAAAAATGAGAGAAAAAGAGAGAAGGGACAATGCTACTATCTTTTTCCACACTTGTGCTTCATGTTAGCACCATGTTTGTCATGATTGAGAGCTTCTTGCTTTGTCACTACCATATGCTAGTGGGAATCTTCGTTTTATAACTTGGCTTGTATATTCCAATGATGGGCTTCCTCAAAATTGCCCTAGGTCTTCGTGAGCAAGCAAGTTGGATGCACACCCACTAGTTTTCCTCTTGAGCTTTCACATACTTATAGCTCTAGTGCATCTCTTGTATGGCAATCCCTACTCTTTCACATTGATATCTATTAATGGGCATCTCCATAGCCTATTGATACGCCGAGTTAGTGTGACCATCTCCTCCTTTTTGTCTCACCACCACCACCACACTCTATTGCACCTATAGTGCTATATCCATGGCTCACGCTCATGTATTGCGTGATAGTTATAAAAAGTTTGAGAAAGTAAGAGTGCGAAAACAATTACTTGGCGAATTCCAGGGTTGTGCATGATTTACATTAGTGGTGTGAGGATGATGGAGCATAGCCAAACTATATGATTTTGTAGGGATAACTTTCTTTGGCCTTGTTATTTTGAAAGTTCATGATTACCTTGCTAGTTTGCTTTAAGTACTATTGTTTTCATGTCAATAGCAAACTATTGTTTTGAATCTTACGGAACTGAACGTTCATGCCACATGAAAGAAGTTACAAAGGACAACTATGCTAGGTAGCGTTCCACATAAAAAATTCATTCTTTATCACTTCCCTACTCGAGGATGAGCAGGAGTTAAGCTTGGGGATGCTTGATACGTCTCCAATGTATCTATAATTTTTGATGGTTTCATGCTGTTATCTTGTCAAACTTTGGATGTTTTGCATGCATTTTATTTATTATTGGGACTAACTTATTAACTCAGTGCCAAGTGCCAGTTCCTATTTTTTCCATGTTTTTGACCCCTTTCAGAGGAGATTTCGAAACGGAGTCCAAACGGAAGAAAATCCCCGAAAAGATTTTTTCTGGAACGGAAGAAGATCGGATGACTTGGGAGCCAAGCCAGAAGAGCCCCAGGGGATGCACAAGCCCACACCCTGCGGCCAGGGGGGCCGCGCTATCCAGGCTTGTGGGCCCCTCGAGGTCCCCTGACCTAGTTCTTGCGCCTATATATTCCCAAATATTCCCAAAAAAATCGAGAGACGATCGCAATTACTTTCCCCCGCCGCAAGCTTCTGTCTCCGGAAGATCCCATCTGGGGCACGTCCTGGTGCCGTGCCAGGGGGAGGATTCAGACACGGAGGGATTCTCCATCAACACCATGACCACTCCGATGATGCGTGAGTAGTTCACCATAGACCTACGGGTCCATAGCTAGTAACTAGATGGCTTCTTATCTCTCTTGGATCTTCAATACAATGTTCTCCATGATCTTCATGGAGATCTATCCGATGTAATCTTCTTTTGCGGTGTGTTTGTCGAGATCCGATGAATTGTGAATTTATGATTAGATTATCTATCAATCTTATTTGAGTTTCTTCTGTTCTATCTTATGCATGATTTCATATCCTTGTAATTCTCTTCGAGTTGTGGGTTTTGTTTGGCCAACTAGATCTATGACTCTTGCAATGGGAGAAGTGCTTGGTTTTGGGTTCATACCGTGCGGTGACCTCACCCAGTGACAGAAGGGGTAGCAAGGCACGTATCGTGTTGTTGCCATCAAGGGTAAAAAGATGGGGTTTTCATCATTGGTTTGAGATTTTCCCTCTACATCATGTCATCTTGCTTAAAGCGTTACTCTGTTCGTCATGAACTCAATACACTAGATGCATGCTGGATAGCGGTCGATGTGTGGAGTAATAGTAGTAGATGTAGAAAGTATCGGTCTACTTGTCTCGGACGTGATGCCTATATGCATGATCATTGCCTTAGATATCGTCATGACTTTGCGCGGTTCTATCAATTGCTCGGCAGTAATTTGTTCACCCACCGTGATATTTGCTATTATGAGAGAAGCCTCTAGTGAACACTATGGCCCCCAGGGTCTACTCCACACCATATTTTCAGCCTTACACTTTTTACTTCGTTGCACTTTCCGCCTTCAGATCTCACTTTGCAAACAATCTTGAAGGGATTGACAACCCCTTTGAAGCGTTGGGTTCAAGCTTGTTTGTGTTTGCGCAGGTACTTTGGACTTGACGAGGCCCTCCTTCTGAATCAATACCCTGGTTCTCAAACTGAGGGAAATACTTACTGCTCCTATGCTGCATTACCCTTTCCTCTTCAAGGGAAGAACCGACGCAAACCAGAGAAGTAACAAGAAGAATTCCTACGCGCCAGGGACGGACTTATGTTGCCGCAGCATAATGCTACTGTCGTTCTAAGCAAGATAAGGTGCATAAAAGGATTAATATCACATGCAATTCATAAGTGAGATGATATGGCCATGATCTTGTACTTCTTCATCTCCATCGCCAAAGCACCGACATGATCTTCATCGTCACCGGCGCCACACCATGATCTCCATCATCATGCTGCCATCGAGGTTGTCGTGCTATCTACGCTATTAGTACTAAAGCTACAACTTAGCAATATAGTAAATGCATCTGCAAACACAAACGTTAGTTTAAATACAACCCTATGGCTCATGCCGGTTGCCGTAGCATCGACGTGCAAGTCGATATTTAACTATTACAACATGATCATCTTATACATCCAATATATCACATCATGTCTTTGGCCATATCACATCACATGCATACCCTGCAAAAAGAAGTAAGACGTCCTCTAATTTGTTGTTGCATGTTTTACGTGGCTGCTACGGGTATCTAGTATGATCGCATCTTACTTACGCGAAACCACAATGGAGATGTGCAAATTGCTATTTAACCTCCCTCCAAGGACAACCTAGGTCAAATCCAATTCAACTAAAGTTGAAGAAACAAGCACCCGCTAGTCATCTTTATGCAACAAGTTACATGTTAGTCGATGAAACTGGTCTCTCGTGAGCGTACGAGTAATGTTGGTCCGGGCCGCTTCAATCCAACAATACTGCCGAATCAAGAAAAGACTAAGGAGGGCAGCAAATCGGACATCAACGCCCACAAAAACTTTTGTGTTCTACTCGATATTACATCTACGCATGATACTAGATCATGATGCTACTTTTGGGGAACGTTGCATTGGAAACAAAAAATTTCCTACGCGCACGAAGACCTATCATGGTGATGTTCATCTACAAGAGGGAGATCGGATCAACATACCCTTGTAGATCACTAAGCAGGAAGCGTTAAGAAACGTGGTTGATGCAATGGACCAGCTTCGTGATTCAAATCACCGTCGTCCCATGATCCGTTCTGATCGATCACTGAACGGACGACACCTCTGTGTTCAACACACGTACAACTCGATGACGATCTCTGCCATCTTGATCTAGCAAGAGAGACATGGAAGTAGATGAGTTCTTCGGCAGCGTGACGATGCGCCGGTGATGGTGATGATCTATTCCTGCAGGGCTCCGCCCGAGCTCGGCAGAAAACCGATCTAGAGGAAGAACTACGAAGTAGAGGTTTAGGGTTGCACGTGGAAAAATTGTGTCTCAAAAACCCTAAAACCTCTAGTATATATAGGAGGAGGGGAGGGGCTAGCCTTGGGGCTCAAGGGAGCCCCTAGGGTGCCGGACGAGAGGAGGAGGAGGAGACTCCAACTCCAATTCGGTTTGGGGAAGGAGGAGTCCCCTCCTTCCTTCCCACCTCCCTCTTTTTTCTATTCCTTTGATTTTTCTTCTAGATGACATAGCCCACTTGGGCTGGCCTCACCAGCCCACCAAGGGCTGGTGCGCCACCGTTGGGCTATTAGGTTCACTCCCGGGTGGGTGGGCCCCTCCCGGTAAAAACCCGGAACCCATTCGTCACTTCACGTACAGTGCCGCTAATGCCCGAAATCTTTCCGGAGGCCAAATGAAACAATCCTTTATATCAACCTTCTTTTCCGGACCATTCCGAAAACCCTCGTGACGTCCGCGATCTCATCCGGGACTCTGAAAAACCTTCGGTCACCAACACCTACAACTCAACTATACCGAAACGTCACCGAACATTAAGTGTGCAGACCCTGCGGGTTCGAGAATTATGCAGACATGACCTGAGACACTCCCCGATCAATATCCAACAGCGGGACCTGGATGTCCATATTGGATCCTACATATTCTATGAAGATCTTATCGGTTGAACCTCTGTGCCAAGGATTCATATAATCCCATATACCATTCCCATTGTCCTTCGGTATGTTACTTGCCCGAGATTTGATCGTCGGTATCCCTATACCTATTTCAATCTCGTTACCGGAAAGTATCTTTACTCGTTCCGTAATACAAGATCCCGTGACTAACACGTTAGCCACATTGCTTGCAAGGCTTATATGTGATGTTGTATTATCGAGTGGGCCCCGAGATACCTCTCCGTCACATGGAGTGACAAATCCCAGTCTTGATCATGCTAACTCAACGGACACCTTCGGAGATACCTGTAGAGCATATTTATAGTCAACAAGTAACGTTGCAACGTTTGATACAGACAAGGTATTCCTCCGGTGTTAGTGAGCTACATGATCTCATGGTCATAGGAATGGATACTTGACACGCACAAAACAATAGCAACAAAATGACATGATCACATGCTACGTTTATAGTTTGGGTCTTGTCCATCACATCATTCTCCTAATGATGTGATCCATTCATGAAGTAACAACACTTGCATATGGTCAGAAAACCTTAACCATCCTTGATCAACTATCTAGTCAACTAGAGGCTTACTAGAGATATTGTTTTGTCTATATATCCACACATGCATTTATGTTTTCATTCAATACAATTATAGCATGGATAATAAACGATTATCTTGAAACAGGAAATATAATAATAACTATTTTATCATTGCCTCTAGGGCATATTTCCAACAAACTCGTGTTTTGCAGCCAATGTCCACGTCAAATTCCAACGCTCGCCTCTGTTCTCTGCTGAGGTGGAGGTGATGATTCTTGAGTAATTGAAGTATTTTGTTCCTCTTAAATTTCTTCATCAACTTGCTGTGAGTAAGGAGGAGATCATTTATCTTTAATTTCTTCATCCTCTTCTCGGATGACATACTCGATGCCAAATCGCACCATCTCGTAAGAGGGTACCGTGCTGACTGGAGTAGCATCAATAGGTGGACTTGAGGAGCTTGACAGAGTCCACAAGCATTTGGCTTCTAAGGAATCTTTTCTTGTTGACGCCTTTTGCTTCTTAGCGCTTCCTTTTCTTCTTCACTTCTGATGCAGAACAAAGTGTCAAATTCTCCACCTTTGAAGATTTTGTTGCTACGTCAGATTCTTCACGCACGGATGACGCAATTATCCCGACAGGAGCATTTTCTTCACGTGCAACACGTTCTTCATCTGGCCTAGCAGGTTCTTTAGGTGTAGATTCTTCAGACGCTTGAATTTCTTCAGCCTTACAGTTTCTTGAGGCGGTTGAGTACAGGAGCTGGACTAAGGAATTTGTGGTTGTGTTCGGACTACAACCCTTGTGTTGTGATCCGTGGTGGATTTGGTAGCCACATTGACGAATCTAACCTTTGCACCCTTCCAGTAAGTGTGATAGCGAATGTATTCTTCAATGAGGTTTTTATCTCAGATTGTGCGAAGATGAGCCGATCAGGGGTCAAAGATAGGAAGTTGTTCTTCAGAAACCTTTGTTTCCTAGTTTGTTCTTTTCTGGCCCTTTTGGCCTTCTCAATTTCCCTTTTTTCTTCACCAATGAATGAAGCTAACACATGGCTTGACCTAGGTGGAAGATGCACATCATCAACCGAAGTCTGAGGATTTTGATACGTATGTCGATGAAGTCTAACCCCACCTTTGGATCCAGCATGAGAGGAATATTTGTCCCTTGAGCTTGAGAAACCCTTCTTTGTTTGTTTCTGACGATAGCGGTAAGTTCTTCATCGTTAACCTCTTCTTCCTCAGATCCAGAGGGAATGTTAAAGACCACTTTGTGAGGACTTGGTCTTTTCCCTCGTCTAGCAGTCATCTTTTTCTTCATGGTAGCACTTGAAGCAGTAAGTGCAGAGCTTGATGCAATTGTTCCCGAGGGAATTTTGAAACCCTTAATGCGTTGACACATGGCAAGATGCACGTGTGTTGAGGATTTTGTGGCAATTTCAAAAGAAGTAGATGCCACAGCAGAAGCTGGTTGAGGAATATGTAGTGAGGATTTTGAACTTGAAGACTTTGACTTCACAACAGATTTCTTCATTTGAGCTTGCTTTGGAGATGTTTTGTGCGAGAGGCTTCAACAACAGAGGAGGTGGCAGCAGTTGCTGCAAAAGCAATCTCCAAATTAAATCTCTTCACCACCTCTTTTGTAGTCTTCTGCAATTTAGCCTGATGCTCATCCCATTCGGCAGAAACTTCTACACCAGTGACAAGGCTAGTGGGATCAGCGACTTGTCCATCAGCTAGAGGAGATCTTGGGCCTGGAGGCTTCAGTGCGAGTTTTTCATGTACTTGGGAGTCACATACTTGTACTCCCTCCACTCTCTGGCCCATCTCCTTTCTATTTTCTCTAAGCGCGTCTTGTGCTTTTCCTTTGTTTCCTTCCCATATATTTCTTCATTTGGTGTGCAATATTCATCATAGATTTCTTCACGGATTTCAAAAGTTATTTTGGTCTCAGGCTTCTTACCGCCCTTCCATTGTTTCTTCCCTTCAGCCATTTTCTTCACTTGAGGAATTTGAACTTTTGAGGAATCTGATGAGGTGTGCAAATTTTGTTCAAGAAATGTTTCAAATGAGTTAAGTTGACGAGAACCTAGAGAGTCGTCGGCATACATTTTGTACATGTGAACATAGTATAGGTGCAAAGAATTTGAAGAGGTCATATGCTTTCTCAGAAGATTTTCAAAAATAACTCAAGTTGAGTAATTTTACCAATAATGTCTTACAAAATTTCACTAAGTGTTCTTGACTTAGGTTCCAGAGTTGTGCAGATTCGGAAATTCACACAGTTGAGGAATCTTTTGAAGAATAGTGTAACTTAGTGAAATTGATCAAGTGATCTAAGAAAATGAAGTGTTCATATGATGAATTTGCTGAGGAATAACACTTTTTGAAGATTTTATGGAAACACAAAGATCTACAAGGGCAGTAAAATTAGATTTTAATTACCATTGTGAAAGAACAAGTCGAACATGAGGAAGTGGTGTAGAGGCTCGTCGGGTTAGACCTTGTGCACCCTAACTTGGTGGCAGAAGAAGGCTACGACAGCAGTGGAGGGAGGATGTCTGCGGCCGGCGTGCTACGACGACGAGGAGGTCGAGGGCGGCAATGATTTCCAGCGGCGGCACTAGATCTCGGCTTCGAGCAAAGAGAAGTGAGATCGAGAGTAAGAGAGTAACTGAGGGGGAGTGAAAGGGGTATTTATAAACGAGGTGAAAACGGTCTGGCCCGAAGATTTCGAACCAAATTGACCCTCTCCGCCCAACACGTGTCACCCACACATTAAGAGACAGAGTTAGTGGGAGATCCTGGTTATCCAGTCATGGGTAGTGTCGGTGCACTAAAGACTGGGGTCCCTAGTGCCCCAGACTTGTGCATGGGCAAGAAGAGTCCCTGACGGCAGGACATGGCAGGATCCAAACAAGATACATCCCCAAGATTACCAAGGCCCTCGCAAGCCTGCCTTGCCAGGAAGATAACCAAGGCCACGCTTGTTTACTGGGCGTGATGAACTCACCAAGCACAAGACCTCGGCAAGCCTCCCTTATCGGGACGACAACCGAAGCCCCTGGCAAGCTTCCTTGCCGGGACGAAGACCCAAGGCCCCGACAAGCTCCCTTGTCGGGATGACGGGCTAGGTGCTACGGCAACAAAAGTCCCTTCCAGGCAGTGGTGCCAGAAATCCTTCTCTCGTCTCTTGAGCTTGCGTTGGTTTTTCCCTTGAAGAGGAAAGGGTGATGCAGCATAGGAGCAGTAAGTATTTCCCTCAGTTTGAGAACCAAGGTATCAATCCAGTAGGAGAATCTCGTCAAGTCCAGAGTACCCGCGCAAACACAAAAGAGCTTGCACCCGACGCTTTAAAGGGGTTGTCAATACCTTCAAGATTGATTGCAAAGTGAGATCTGAAGGCGGAAAGTGCAACGCAGAAAAAGATTAAAGCTCAATATATGGTGTGGAGTAGACCCGGGGCCCATAGTGTTCACTAGAGGCTTCTCTCAAAATAGAAAATATTACGGTGGGTGAACAAATTACTGTCGAGCAATTGATAGAACCGCGCAAAGTCATGACGATATCTAAGGCAATGATCATACATATAGGTATCACGTCCGAGACAAGTAGACCGATACTTTCTGCAACTGCTACTATTACTCCACACATCGACTGCTATCCAGCATGCATCTAGTGTATTGAGTTCATGACGAACAGAGTAACGCCTTAAGCAAGATCACATGATGTAGAGGGATAAAATCAAACCAATAATGAAAACCCCATATTTTTACCCTTGATGGGAACAACACGATGCGTGCCTCGCTACCCCTTCTGTCACTGGGTGAGGTCACCGCACGGTATGAACCCAAAACCAAGCACTTATCCCATTGCAAGAATCATAGATCTAGTTGGCCAAACAAAACACACAACTCGAAGAGAATTACAAGGATATGAAATCATGCGTAAGAGAGATCTGAAGAAACTCAGATAAAATTCATAGATAATCTGATCATAATTCCACAATTCATCGCATCTCGACAAATACACCGCAAGAGAAGATTACATCGGATAGATCTCCATGAAGATCATGGAGAACTTTGTATTGAAGATCCAAGAGAGAGAAGAAGCTATCTAGTTACTAGGTATGGACCCATAGGTCTATGGTGAACTACTCACGCATCATCGGAGAGGTCATGCTGTTGATGAAGAAGCCCTCCGTATCTGAATCCCCCCTCCGGCAGGGCACCAGAACATGCCCTAGATGGGATCTTGCGGAGACAGAAGCTTGCGGCAGCGGAAAAGTACTTTCGATGATCTCCTGATTTTTATGGGATTTTGGGGAATATATAGGCGCAAAACCTAGGGCAAAGGACCTCAGGGAGCCCACATGCCAGGGGGACGCGAGGCCCCCTGGCCGCGCCATGAGGGCTTGTGGGGTCCCTGGTGGCCCCCTGCCCTGATTCTCCGGCTTGCCGATCTTTTTCTGTTCCGGAAAAGAAAATTGGCAGTTTCATTCCGTTTGGACTCCGTTCAAAATCCTCCTCTGAAAGGGATCAAAAACATGGAAAAAACAGGAACTGGCACTTGGCATTGAGTTAATAAGTTAGTCCCAAAAAATATATAAAAGGCATGCAAAACATCCAAAGTTTGACAAGATAATAGCATCAAACCATCAAAAATTATAGATACGTTGGAGTCGTATCAAGCATCCCCAAACTTAACTCCTGCTCGTCCTTGAGTAGGGAAGTGATAAAGACTGAATTTTTGATGTGAAATGCTACCTAGCATAGTTGTCCTTTGCAACTTCTTTCACGTGACATGAATGTTCAGATACGCAAGATTCGAAACAATATTTTGCTATTGACATGAAAACAATAATACTTCAAGCAACCTAGCAAGGTAATCATGAACTTTCAAAATAACAAGGCCAAGGAAAGTTATCCCTACAAAATCATATAGTCTGGCTATGCTCCATCATCCTCACACAACTAATGTAAATCAGGCACAACCCTGCTATTGGCCCAGTAATTGTTTTTGCATTCTTACTTTCTCAAACTTTTTATAACTATCACGCAATACATGAGCGTGAGCCATGAACATAGCACTATAGGTGGAATAGTGTGTGGTGGTGGTTGTGAGACAAAAAGGAGGAGATGGTCACATTGACTCGGCGTATCAAAGGGCTATGGAGATGCCCATTAATAGATATCAATGTGAATGAGTAGGGATTGCCATACAAGGGATGCACTAGAGCTATAAGTATGTGAAAGCTCAAAAGGAGAACTAGTGGGTGTGCATCAAACTTGCTTGCTCACGAACACCTAGGGAAATTTTGAGGAACCCATCATTGGAATATACAAGCCAAGTTATATAATGAAGATTCCCACCAGCATATGGTGGTGACAAAGCAAGAAGCTCTCAATCATGAAGAACATGGTGCTATTATGAAGCACAAGTGTGGAAAAAATATTAGCATTGTCCCTTCTCTCTTTTTCTCTCTTTTTTTATTTGGGCTCTTAGGCCTCTTCTCTTTTTTTCTTTTTTTTCTTTGGGATCTTTGGCCTCTTTTTTCCTCACATGGGACAATGCTCTAGTAATGGTGATCATCACACTTTTATTTACTCACAACTCAAAGCTCAAAATGATGATGACTCTATAGGAAATGCCTCCGGCAGTGTACCAGGATGTGCAACGATCTAGCATGGCGTATGACGTTGAAAACATCTCGCTAGCTATCTTACGATCATGCAATGGCAATATGAGAGTGACGACACAAGTCATGAGATGGAACGGTGGGAGTTGCATGGCAATATATCTCGGAATGGCTATGAAAATGCCATAGTAGGTAGGTATGGTGGGTGTTTTGAGGAAGGCGTATGGTGGGTTTGTGCACCGGCGAGAATTGCGCGGCACTAGAGAGGCTAGCAATGGTGAAAGGTGAAAGTGCATCTATACCATGGACTCACCTTATTCATGAAGAACTCACATACTTGTTGCAAAAGTTTTTATTAGTAATCAGAATAAAGTGCTAAACGCATACTCCTAGAGGAAGGGTTGGTAGGTGTTAACCATCACGCGATCCCGACCTCAACACAAAGGATGACAATCAATAGATCAATTATGCTCCGACTTCCTAACATATCAGTTCACCATACGTGCATGCTACGAGAATCACTAACTTCAACATAAGTATTTCTAGATTCACAACACCCTACTAACATAGCTCTTAATATTACCAAATCCACGTCTCAAAACTAATTGAGAGGAATCAAAACTTCTCTTTCTACTCAATGCACATGAAGATGGAGGTTTTGTATCCTCTTTGGGTACCAATCACCTTTGGGACTACTTTCGTAGCATAAGCCAACTACCAAGTCACACATCGTCGTGCTCTAAAAGATATAAGTGAAGCACATAGAGAAAAAGTATCTAGCTCAAAAGATATAAGTGAAGCACTATGAGCATTCTAGCAAAATCACGATTAGTGCATGTCTCTCTCTCTCTAAAAAGGTGTGCAGAAAGGATGATTGTGACACAACAAAAATAAAAGACTCCTATGATACAAGACGCTCCAAGCAAAACACATATCATGTGGTGAATAAAAATATAGCTCCAAGTAATATTACCGATGGATTGGAGACGAAAGAGGGGATGTCTTCCCGGGGCATCCCCAAGCTTAGGCTTTTTGGTGTCCTTGAATTTGGCTTGGGATGCCTTGGGGATCCCCAAGCTTCAGCTCTTTCCACTCCTTATCTCTTTGTCCATGCGAACATCTCCCAAAACTTGAAAACTTCACAACACAAAACTTAAACAGAAATTTGTGATAACATTAGCACAAGAAAACAAACTACCACCTCTTTTGGTACTGTAGCAAACTTGAATTCTATCTATATTGGTGTTGGGCTACTGTATTCTCACTTTTCCATGGCTAGTACCCCCCGACACTAACCATAGTTTCATCAAAACAAGCAACCAACTCAACAAAAACATAATTTGTCAAAAACAGAGCAATATGTAGCAATCTGTATACTTCGTATAGTTCTGGTACCTCAACAATTCTGAAAAATTACGACTGCCTGGGCAAAAGACATATCAACAAGCAGCAAAAAGAATGAACTCAAAAGCTCTTTATGACTAAAAATGATAAATCATCTCGTGAGCGAAAAGTTTTTGTGTTTTTCCAGCAGGATCAAACAACCATTACCAAGACTAGTTATAAAGGTTTTGCTTGGCTCAAACACAAAAAGAAACACAAAAAACACAATCACAACAGAATTATGATGGTGTGGACACAAAAAAATAGAAAGAAAAAGATAAATTCATTGGGTTTCCTCCCAACAAGCGCTATTGTTTAACGCCCTTAGCTAGGCATAAATTCGATAGAATCACGTATCGTCGTCTTTGGTGCTCAAACCATAATTGGCCCTCATCATGGATTCATAAGGCAATCTTATTTTGTTTCTAGGAAAGTGGTCCATGCCCTTCTTTAAAGGAAATTGAAATCTAATATTCCCTTCCTTCATATCGATGATAGCACCGATAGTCCTTAGGAAAGGTCTACCAAGAATAATAGGGCATGTAGGATTGCAATCAATGTCAAGCACAATGAAATCCATGGGTACATAGTTCTATTTGCAATAATAAGAACATCATTGATCCTTCGCATGGGTTTCTTGACAGTAGAATCAGCAAGATGCAAATTAAGAGAACACTCTTCAATCTCATTAAAACCCAGAACATCACATAAAGACTTTGGAATCGCGGAAACACTAGCACCCAAATCACATAAAGCATTGCATTCATAGTTTTTGATTTTGATTTTGATGGTAGGTTCCCACTCATCATGAAGCTTTCTAGGGATAGAGACTGTTGGGGAACGTCGCATGGGAAACAAAAAAATTCCTACGAGCACGAAGACCTATCATGGTGATGTCCATCTACGAGAGGGGATGAGTGATCTACGTACCCTTGTAGACCGTACAGCAGAAGCGTTAGAGAACGCGGTTGATGTAGTGGAACGTCCTCACGTCCCTCGATCCGCCCCGCGAACAATCCCGCGATCAGTCCCACGATCTAGTACCGAACGGACGGCACCTCCGCGTTCAGCACACGTACAGCTCGACGATGATCTCGGCCTTCTTGATCCAGCAAGAGAGACAGGGAGGTAGAAGAGTTCTCCGGCAGCGTGACGGCGCTCCGGAGGTTGGTGATGACCTTGTCTCAGCAGGGCTCCGCCCGAGCTCCGCAGAAACGCGATCTAGAGGAAAAACCGTGGAGGTATGTGGTCGGGCTGCCATGGAAAAGTCGTCTCAAATCAGCCCTAAAACCTCCGTATATATAGGTGGGAGGGAGGGGGCCTTGCCAAGGAGCCCCAAGGGGGTCGGCCGAGTCCAAGGGGGAGGACTCTCCCCGCCCCCAAACCGAGTTGGACTAGGTTTGGTGGGAGGGAGTCCCCCTTCCTTCCCACCTCCTCCTCTTTTTTTTTCTTTCTCTCTTGATTTTCTTCTCCTTGGCGCATAGGCCACTTGTGGGCTGTCCCACCAGCCCACTAAGGGCTGGTGTGTCTCCCCCAAGGCCTATGGGCTTCCCCAGGGTGGGTTGCCCCCCCGGTGAACTCCCGGAACCCATTCGTCATTCCTGGTACATTCCCGGTAACTCCGAAAACCTTCCGGTAATCAAATGAGGTCCGTGATCTCATCCGGGACTCCGAACAACATTCGGTAACCAACCATATAACTCAAATACGCATAAAACAACGTCGAACCTTAAGTGTGCAGACCCTGCGGGTTCAAGAACTATGTAGACATGACCCGAGAGACTCCTCGGTCAATATCCAATAGGGGGACCTGGATGCCCATATTGGATCCTACATATTCTACGAAGATCTTATCGTTTGAACCTCAGTGCCAAGGATTCGTATAATCCCGTATGTCATTCCCTTTGTCCTTCGGTATGTTACTTGCCCGAGATTCGATTGTCAGTATCCGCATACCTATTTCAATCTCGTTTACCGGCAAGTCTCTTTACTCGTTCCGTAATACAAGATCCCGCAACTTACACTAAGTTACATTGCTTGCAAGGCTTGTGTGTGATGTTGTATTACCGAGTGGACCCCGAGATACCTCTCCGTCACACGGAGTGACAAATCCCAGTCTTGATCCATACTAACTCAACCAACACCTTTGGAGATACCTGTAGAGCATCTTTATAGTCACCCAGTTACGTTGCGACGTTTGATACACACAAAGCATTCCTCCGGTGTCAGTGAGTTATATGATCTCATGGTCATAGGAATAAATACTTGACACGCAGAAAACAGTAGCAACAAAATGACACGATCAACATGCTACGTCTATTAGTTTGGGTCTAGTCCATCACGTGATTCTCCCAATGACGTGATCCAGTTATCAAGTAACAACACTTTGTTCATAATCAGAAGACACTGACTATCATCGGTCAACTAGCTAGCCAACTAGAGGCATGCTAGGGATGGTGTTTTGTCTATGTATCCACACATGTAAATGAGTCTTCATTCAATACAATTATAGCATGGATAATAAACTATTATCTTGATACAGGAATTATAATAATAACTATATTTATTATTGCCTCTAGGGCATAATTCCAACAGTCTCCCACTTGCACTAGAGTCAATAATCTAGCCCTCACATCACCATGTGAATTACATTGTAATAAATCTAACACCCATACAGCTTTGGTGTCGATCATGTTTTGGCCGTGGAAGAGGTTTAGTCAGCGGGTCTGCTACATTCAGATCCTTGTGCACTTTGCATATATTTACGTCCTCTTCCTCGACGTAGTCGCGGATGAGGTTGAAGCGTCGTTTGATGTGTCTGGTCTTCTTGTGAAACCGTGGTTCCTTTGCTAAGGCAATGGCACCCGTGTTGTCACAGAACAAGGTTATTGGATCCAGTGCACTTGGCACCACTCCAAGATCCGTCATGAACTGCTTCATCCAGACACCCTCCTTAGCCGCCTCCGAGGCAGCCATGTACTCCGCTTCACATGTAGAATCTGCTACGACGCTTTGCTTGGAACTGCACCAGCTTACTGCACCCCCATTAAGAATAAATACGTATCCGGTTTGCAACTTAGAGTCGTCCGGATCTGTGTCAAAGCTTGCATCGACGTAACCTTTTACGGCGAGCTCTTCGTCACCTCCATACACGAGAAACATCTCCTTAGTCCTTTTCAGGTACTTCAGGATATTCTTGACCGCTGTCCAGTGATCCACTCCTGGATTACTCTGGAACCTACCTGCCATACTTATGGCCAGGCTAACATCCGGTCTAGTGCACAACATCGCATACATGATAGAACCTATGGCTGAAGCATAGGGGACGGAGCGCATATGCTCTCTATCTTCATCAGTTGCTGGGCACTGAGTCTTACTCAATCTCGTACCTTGTAAAACTGGAAAGAACCCTTTCTTGGACTATTCCATTTTGAACCTCTTCAAAATTTTATCAAGGTATGTGCTTTGTGAAAGTCCTATCAGGCGTTTTGATCTATCCCTATAGATCTTAATGCCTAGAATGTAAGCAGCTTCTCCTAGGTCCTTCATAGAGAAACTTTTATTCAAGTAACCTTTTATGCTCTCCAAAAGCTCTATGTTGTTTCCAATCAGTAATATGTCATCCACATATAATATTAGAAACGCCATAGAGCTCCCACTCACTTTCTTGTAAATACAAGATTCTCCAACCACTTGTATAAACCCAAATGCCTTGATCACCTCATCAAAGCGTTTGTTCCAACTCCGAGATGCTTGCACCAGTCCATAAATGGATCGCTGGAGCTTGCACACCTTGTTAGCATTCTTAGGATCGACAAAACCTTTGGGTTGCATCATATACAACTCTTCCTTAAGGAAACCGTTAAGGAACGCCGTTTTGACATCCATCTGCCAGATTTCATAATCGAAAAATGCAGCTATTGCTAACATGATTCTGACGGACTTAAGCATTGCTACGGGTGAGAAAGTCTCATCGTAGTCAATTCCTGGAACTTGTGAAAAACCTTTGCCACAAGTAGAGCTTTATAAACGGTCACATTACCGTCAGCGTCCGTCTTCTTCTTAAAGATCCATTTGTTCTGAATAGCCTTGCGGCCCTCAGGTAGTATCTCCAAAGTCCACACTTTGTTCTCATACATGGATCCTATCTCGGATTTCATGGCTTCTAGCCATTTGTTGGAATCTGGGCCCACCATTGCTTCTTCATAATTTGCAGGTTCATTGTTGTCCAACAACATGATTGATAAGACGGGATTACCGTACCACTCTGGAGCAGCGTGTGATCTCGTCGACCTGCATGGTTCAACAGAAACTTGAACTGGAGTTTCATGATCATCATCATTAACTTCCTCCTCAACCGGCGTCGCAACGACAGAGGTTTCCCCTTGCCCTGCGCCACCATCCAGAGGGATGAGAGTTCGACAACCTCGTCAAGTTCTATCTTCCTCCCACTCAATTCTCTCGAGAGAAACTCCTTCTCGAGAAAAGTTCCGTTCTTAGCAACAAACACTTTGCCCTCGGATTTGAGATAGAAGGTGTACCCAACTGTCTCTTTTGGGTAACCTATGAAGAAGCATTTTTCCGCTTTGGGTTCCAGCTTTTCAGGCTGAAGCTTTTTGACATAAGCATCACATCCCCAAACTTTAAGAAGCGACAACTTTGGCCTTTTGCCATACCACAGTTCGTATGGTGTCGTCTCAACGGATTTTGATGGTGCCTTATTTAAAGTGAATGCAGCTGTTTCTAATGCATAACGCCAAAATGATAACGGCAAATCAGTAAGAGACATCATAGATCGCACCATCTCTAACAAAGTACGATTACGACGTTCGGACACACCATTACGCTGTGGTGTTCCAGGCGGTGTTAACTGTGAAACAATTCCACATTGTCTTAAGTGAGCACCAAACTCGAAACTCAGATATTCACCCCCACGATCAGACCGTAGGAACTTGATCTTCTTGTTACGGTGATTTTCCACTTCACTCTGAAATTGCTTGAACTTTTCAAATGTTTTAGACTTGTGCTTCATCAAGTAGACATAACCATATCTACTTAAATCGTCAGTGAAGGTGAGAAAATAACGATATCCGTCGCGTGCCTCCACGCTCATTGGACCACACACATCGGTATGTATGATCTCCAATAAGTCACTTGCACGCTCCATTGTTCCGGAGAATGGAGTCTTAGTCATCTTGCCCATGAGGCATGGTTCGCACGTGTCAAGTGAATCAAAGTCAAGTGACTCCAAAAGTACATCAGCATGGAGTTTCTTCATGTGTTTTACACCAATATGACCCAAGCGGCAGTGCCACAAAAATATGGCGCTATCATTGTTTACTCTAACTCTTTTGGTCTCAATGTTATGTATATGCGTATCGTTATCAAAATTCATTATGAACAATCCTCTCACATTCGGTGCATGACCATAAAAGATGTTACTCATAGAAATAGAACAACCATTATTCTCAGACTTAAAAGAGTAACCGTCTCGCAATAAACAAGATCCAGATATAATGTTCATGCTCAACGCAGGCACTAAATAACAATGATTTAAGTTCATCACTAATCCCAATGGTAGCTGAAGTGACACTGTGCCGACGGCGATTGCATCAACCTTGGAACCATTTCCTACGCGCATCGTCACTTTGTCTTTCGCCAGCCTTCGTCTATTCCGCGGTTCCTGCTTCGAGTTGCAAATATGAGCAATAGAACCGGTATCGAATACCCGGGCACTACTACGAGAGCCGGTTAAGTACACATCAATAACATGTATATCAAATATACCTGATTTTTCTTTGCCCGCCTTCTTATCTGCCAGATACTTGGGGCAATTGCGCTTCCAGTGACCCATACCCTTGCAATAGAAACACTCCGTTTCAGGCTTAGGTCCAGCCTTGGGTTTCTTCGGCAGATTGGCAACAGGCTTGCCGCTCTTCTTCAAATTGCCCTTATTGCCTTTGTCGTTTCTCTTGAAACTAGTGGTCTTATTCACCATCAACACTTGATGCTCTTTACGGAGTTCAGACTCTGCGACTTTCAACATCGCAAACAACTCGCCGGGAGACTTGTTCATCCCTTGCATGTTGTAGTTCAACACAAAGCCTTTGTAGCTTGGCGGCAGTGATTGAAGGATTCTGTGAGTGATAGCTTCTTGCGGGAGTTCAATCCCCAGCTCAGCTAGACGGTTTGAGTACCCAGATATTTTGAGCACATGTTCACTAACAGACGAGTTTTCCTCCATCATGCAAGCATAGAATTTATCGGAGGTCTCATACCTCTCGATCCGGGCGTTCTTCTGAAAGATAAACTCCAACTCCTGGAACATCTCAAATGCTCCATGACGCTCAAAGCGACGTTGAAGTACCGGTTCTAAGCCATACAAGACTGCACATTGAACTATTGAGTAGTCCTCCTTACGTGCTAACCAAGCGTTCTTAACATCCTGATCAGCCGTAGCGGGTGGTTCATCTCCTAGCGCAGCATTAAGGACATAATCCTTCTTCCCAGCTTGTAAGATTAGCTTAAGATTACGAGCCCAGTCTACAAAGTTGCTTCCATCATCTTTCAACTTAGCTTTCTCTAGGAACGTATTAAAATTCAGGATGACTGTCGCGTGAGCCATGATCTACAACACAAATATATTCAAAGTGGACTTAGACTATGTTCAAGATAATTAGAGTTCAACTTAATCAAATTATATGCTAAACTCCCACTCAAAAAGTACATCTCTCTAGTCATTTGAGTGGTTCATGATCCACTTACACTATCCCAAGTCCGATCATCACGTGAGTTGAGTATAGTTTCAGTGGTAAGCATCCCTATGCTAATCATATCAACTATATGATTCATGATCGACCTTTCGGTCTCATGTGTTCCGAGGCCATGTCTGCACATGCTAGGCTCATCAAGCTTAACCCGAGTGTTCGCGTGCGCAACTGTTTTGCACCCGTTGTATGTGAACGTTGAGTCTATCACACCCGATCATCACGTGGTGTCTCGAAACGACGAACTGTAGCAACGGTGCACAGTCGGGGAGAACACAATTTCGTCTTGATATTTTAGTGAGAGATCACCTCATAATGCTACCGTCGTTCTAAGCAAAATAAGGTGCATAAAAGGATTAACATCACATGCAATTCATAAGTGACATGATATGGCCATCATCACGTGCTTCTTGATCTCCATCACCAAAGCACCGGCACGATCTTCTTGTCACCGGCGCCACACCATGATCATCCATCAACGTGTTGCCATCGGGGTTGTCGTGCTACTCATGCTATTACTACTAAAGCTACATCCTAGCAAAATAGTAAACGCATCTGCAAGCACAAACGTTAGTATAAAGACAACCCTATGGCTCCTGCCGGTTGCCGTACCATCGACGTTCAAGTCGATATTTCTATTACAACATGATCATCTCATACATCCAATATATCACATCACATTGTTGGCCATATCACATCACAATCATACCCTGCAAAAACAAGTTAGACGTCCTCTAATTTTGTTGTTGCATGTTTTACGTGGTGACCAAGGGTATCTAGTAGGATCGCATCTTACTTACGCAAACACCACAACGAAGATATATGAGTTGCTATTTAACCTCATCCAAGGACCTCCTCGGTCAAATCCGATTCAACTAAAGTTGGAGAAACCGACACTTGCCAGTCATCTTTGAGCAAAGGGGGTTACTCGTAACGATGAAACCAGTCTCTCGTAAGCGTACGAGTAATGTCGGTCCAAGCCGCTTCAATCCAACAATACCGAGGAATCAAGAAAAGACTAAGGAGGGCAGCAAAACGCACATCGCTGCCCACAAAAACTTTTGTGTTCTACTCGAGAAGACATCTACGCATGAACCTAGCTCATGATGCCACTTTTGAGGAACGTCGCATGGGAAACAAAAATTATCCTACGCGGACGAAGACCTATCATGGTGATGTCCATCTACGAGAGGGGATGAGTGATCTACGTACCCTTGTAGACCGTACAGCAGAAGCGTTAGAGAACGCGGTTGATGTAGTGGAACGTCCTCACGTCCCTCGATCCGCCCCGCGAACAATCCCGCGATCAGTCCCACGATCTAGTACCGAACGGGCGGCACCTCCGCGTTCAGCACACGTTCAGCTCGACGATGATCTCGGCCTTCTTGATCCAGCAAGAGAGACGGAGAGGTAGAAGAGTTCTCCGGCAGCGTGACGGCGCTCCGGAGGTTGGTGATGACCTTGTCTCAGCAGGGCTCCGCCCGAGCTCCGCAGAAACGCGATCTAGAGGAAAAACCGTGGAGGTATGTGGTCGGGCTGCCATGGAAAAGTCGTCTCAAATCAGCCCTAAAACCTCCGTATATATAGGTGGGAGGGAGGGGGCCTTGCCTTGGGGCTCCTTGGGCTCAAGGAGCCCCAAGGGGGTCGGCCGAGTCCAAGGGGGAGGACTATCCCCCCCAAACCGAGTTGGACTAGGTTTGGTGGGAGGGAGTCCCCCTTCCTTCCCACATCCTCCTCTTTTTTTTCTTTCTCTCTTGATTTTCTTCTCCTTGGCGCATAGGGCACTTGTGGGCTATCCCACCAGCCCACTAAGGGCTGGTGTGTCTCCCCCAAGGCCTATGGGCTTCCCCGGGGTGGGTTGCCACCCCCCAGTGAACTCCCGGAACCCATTCGTCATTCCCGGTACATTCCCGGTAACTCCGAAAACCTTCCGGTAATCAAATGAGGTCATCCTATATATCAATCTTCGTTTCCGGACCATTCCGGAAACCCTCGTGACGTCCGTGATCTCATCCGGGACTCCGAACAACATTCGGTAACCAACCATATAACTCAAATACGCATAAAACAACGTCGAACCTTAAGTGTGCAGACCCTGCGGGTTCGAGAACTATGTAGACATGACCCGAGAGACTCCTCGGTCAATATCCAATAGCGGGACCTGGATGCCCATATTGGATCCTACATATTCTACGAAGATCTTATCGTTTGAACCTCAGTGCCAAGGATTCGTATAATCCCGTATGTCATTCCCTTTGTCCTTCGGTATGTTACTTGCCCGAGATTCGATCGTCAGTATCGGCATACCTATTTCAATCTCGTTTACCGGCAAGTCTCTTTACTCGTTCCGTAATACAAGATCCCGCAACTTACACTAAGTTACATTGCTTGCAAGGCTTGTGTGTGATGTTGTATTACCGAGTGGGCCCCGAGATACCTCTCCGTCACACGGAGTGACAAATCCCAGTCTTGATCCATACTAACTCAACCAACACCTTCGGAGATACCTGTAGAGCATCTTTATAGTCACCCAGTTACGTTGCGACGTTTGATACACACAAAGCATTCCTCCGGTGTCAGTGAGTTATATGATCTCATGGTCATAGGAATAAATACTTGACACGCAGAAAACAGTAGCAACAAAATGACACGATCAACATGCTACGTCTATTAGTTTGGGTCTAGTCCATCACGTGATTCTCCCAATGACGTGATCCAGTTATCAAGTAACAACACTTTGTTCATAATCAGAAGACACTGACTATCATCGATCAACTGGCTAGCCAACTAGAGGCATGCTAGGGATGGTGTTTTGTCTATGTATCCACACATGTAAATGAGTCTTCATTCAATACAATTATAGCATGGATAATAAACTATTATCTTGATACAGGAATTATAATAATAACTATATTTATTATTGCCTCTAGGGCATAATTCCAACAGAGACTTCCAATTCAAGTTTCTCTTCAAGAGATTTTATCATAGCTTCGACGATATGATCGGTAAAGGCCTTTTTTTGGCTATTAGCGTGTGGCGAGTTTAACATGGATTGCATCAAGGAAATGCATTCAATCAAGGAGCAACTATCATAATTGAATTCCTTGAAATCCATAGTAGTAATTTCATTACCACTCAAAGTTATAATATCTTCTACTCCACTTTCAATGCTTTTAGCATCAAGATAGATGGACTCCGTATCATTGGGGCACTTTTCAACTAAATTGGATTCATATCTAGCCCCATAATCATTAGGTTTGTCACAAGAAAACAAAGATTCAATGGGAGTCACACCAAGCACTTTAATATCTTCGTGATTCTTATCACGAGAAGACGCCTTTTTAAGCCATTCACGTCTAGCACGAATTTGGGCGGTTCTTTCTTTGCTCTCAATCATGGAAACACGCATAGCTTTCAAAGTTTCATCCATATTGATCTTGGGAGGAGCACATCTAACTTTCAAAGCATCAACATCACTAGACATTCTATCAACGCTCTTAGCCAAATCGTCAATTTTGAGTAGCTTTTCCTCTATGGACGCATTGAAAATCTTTCGCGAGTTGATGAACTGTTTGACATTACTCTCTAGATCAGAGGGTAATCTATTGTAATTTCCATGAGTATTGTTGTAGGTGTTGCCAAATCTATTAGAGGAGTTACTAGCAAAAGGCCTAGGAACATAGTTTCCTCTAAAAGCATTGTTGTTGCCAAAATTATTCCTACCAACAAAATTAACGTCCAAGCTAGCGTTGCTACTCTCAATCAAAGAAGACAAGGCATATCATTAGGATCTAAAGGAGCACTTCTACTAGCAACCAAATTCATTAACTCATCCATCTTAGCACTCAACGAGTTAATTTTTTCTATAGCGTGTACCATCTTACTAGTAGGTGACCTTTCAGTGTGCCACTGAGAGTAGTTCGTCATGATATTGTCTAGGAGATTTGTGGCTTCCCCTAACATGATTTCCATGAATGTTCCACCTGAGGCGGAGTCCAAAATATTTCTAGAAGCGAAATTCAAGCCAGTGTAGAAGATTTGTATAATCATCCAAAGACTCAAGCCATGAGCGGGACAATTTCTAATCATCAATTTCATTCTCTCCCAAGATTGTGCAACATGTTCATGATCAAGATGCTTGAAATTCATGATATCATTACGGAGAGAGATAATCTTAGCCGGCGGAAAATACTTGGATATATAAGCATCTTTGCACTTATCCCTTGAATCGATACTATTTTTGGGCAAAGAAGAAAACCAAGTTTTTGCGCGATCTCGCAACGAGAAAGGAAAAAGCTTCAATTTAATCACATCATTGTCCACATCTTTCTTCTTTTGCATATCGCAAAGCTCAATGAAGGTATTGAGATGGGATGCGGCATCTTCACTAGAAGGCCGGAGAATTGCTCTTTCATAACAAGATTCAGCAAAGCGGCATTGATTTCGTATGACTCCACACTAGTGGCGGGAGCAATCGGAGTACTAATAAAATCATTATTATTAGTATTCGTGAAGTCACAAAGTTTGGTGTTTTCATTCATGGTGACTTCAGAAAGAAAGCAAGCACACAAGCGAACAAAGAGCATGCGAGAAAAAAGGGCGAACGAAAAGGCAAACGAAAAAAGGGCAAATTGTGACGTGGGGGAGAGGAAAACGAGAGGCATCCGGTAAACAAAGTAAACGCAAGAGATGAGTTTGCGACAACTACTTGGATAAGTTCTTCACTTGATCCTCCCCGGCAACGGCGCCAGAAATTCTTCTGCTACGGCAACAAAAGTCCTTTCCACACAATGGTGCCAAAAATCCTTTTGTCGTCTCTTGAGCTTGCGTTGGTTTTTCCCTTGAAGAAGAAAGGGTGATGCAACACAGGAGTAGTAAGTATTTCCCTCAGTTTGAGAACCAAGGTATCAATCTCGTCAAGTCCAGAGTACCTGCGCAAACACAAAAGAGCTTGCACCCAATGCTTTAAAGGGGTTGTCAATCCCTTCAAGATTGATTGCAAAGTGAGATCTGAAGGCGGAAAGTGCAACGCAGAAAAAGAGTAAGGCTGAAAATATGGTCTGGAGTAGACCCGGGGGCCATAGTTTTCACTAGAGGTTCTCTCAAAATAGCAAATATCACGGTGGGTGAACAAATTACTGTCGAGCAATTGATAGAACCGCGCAAAGTCATGACGATATCTAAGGCAATGATCATACACATAAGCATCACGCCCGAGACAAGTAGACCAATACTTTCTGCATCTACTACTATTACTCCACACATCGACCGCTATCCAGCATGAATCTAGTGTATTGAGTTCAT
The DNA here is from genome assembly GCF_904849725.1 of Hordeum vulgare subsp. vulgare. Taxonomy (NCBI): domain Eukaryota; kingdom Viridiplantae; phylum Streptophyta; class Magnoliopsida; order Poales; family Poaceae; genus Hordeum; species Hordeum vulgare. The sequence continues at coordinate 251,479,949 of NC_058522.1, read as the reverse complement.
GACGAACAGAGTAACGCCTTAAGCAAGATGACGTGATGTAGAGGGATAAACTCAAACCAATGATGAAAACCCCATATTTTTTTCCTTGATGGCAACAACATGATGCGTGCCTCGCTACCCCTTTTGTCCCTGGGTGAGGTCACCGCACGGTATGAACCCAAAGCCAAGCACTTATCCCATTGCAAGAACCATAGATCTAGTTGACCAAACAAAACCCACAACTCGAAGAAAATTACAAGGATATGAAATCATGCATAAGAGAGATCAGAAGAAACTCAAATAAGATTCATAGATAATCTGAACATAAATCAACAATTCATCGGATCTCGACAAACACACCGCAAGAGAAGATTACGTCGGATAGATCTCCATGAAGATCATGGAGAACTTTGTATTGAAGATCCAAGAGAGAGAAGAAGCCATCTAGTTACTAGCTATGGACCCGTAGGTCTATGGTGAACTACTCACGCATCATCGGAGAGGTCATGGTGTTGAAGAAGAAGCCCTCCGTATCCGAATCCCCCCTCCGGAAGGGCACCAGAACGTGCCCCAGATGGGATCTTGCGGAGACAGAAGCTTGCGGCGGCGGAAAAGTACTTTCGATGATCTCCTGATTTTTTATGGGATTTTAGGGAATATATAGGCGCAAAACCAAGGGCAAAGGAGCCTCAGGGAGCCCACAAGCCAGGCGGCGCGAGCCCCCTGGCCGCGCCATGAGGGCTTGTGGGGTCCCTGGTGGCCCCTGCCCTAATTCTCCGGCTTCCCAATCTTTTTATGTTCCGGAAAAAATCTTTTTGGTAGTTTCATTCCGTTTGGAGTCCATTCAAAATCGTCCTATGAAAGGGGTCAAAAACATGGAAAAACAGGAACTAGCACTTGGCACTGAGTTAATAAGTTAGTCCCAAAAAATATATAAAAGGCATGCAAAACATCCAAAGTTTGACAAGATAATAGCATGAAACCAAAAAAATTATAGATACGTTGGAGCCGTATAACTAGGCACTGGAGGGCTACCGCCCTTGCCACAGTGCCACCGCCCCCAAGTTCCAGTGCATTTCGCATGCGCCAGCGCGGCGTCCAGATGTCGAAACGCCTGGACACATGTCTTCACCAGCACATTGCTGACAAAGACAAGACGTGCATTTAATGCAGCTGACAACGGTAGATGGATAAGCACCGCCCTAGGTTCACTGTAATCTCTCGTGAACCTACCACCGAGCATTGTAGGAGACCCTTTGCCTAAAAAAGGAGGCACTTAGCTCATTCACAAGGGGTTAGACTTTTCGAACAATGGCCAGAAGACGATTATCATAAATCACTGTAATGAACAACAGAACGCTTAACACGATCAGACAAGCAGGACGTAGGGTTTTACATGTAAGTGGCCCGAACCTAGGTAAAAAGGCTTGCCGGGCGTTGATCGTTAGCTCTGCTCTTGACATCATTTTCCCCGCCCTAGGATCACAAGGGTTTCATGTTGATTCCCATAGGTGTCAACCTAGCATCGCCAACATCTTCGGCGCGCCAGGTAGGGGTTGCGGAGTTGTGCGTGAATCAGAGCAAACTCAGCACCGACTCCATCAAAGTTTGGGCACTACGTTGCGTTCCCCCGGAAACAGGGTACCACGGCGGGCGCCCTGTTCTACTACGGATTCCCAAGGCTTGTGCGAGCGCGTTCCTGAACGCGCGCGCGTGGTAGGGAGGCGAAGGCTCCAAGAGCAGCGTCGTCAGGCCAATGCGTCGCCCGCGGGCCAACACGCAGTTGTCGAGGGCATGCCTGGGCATTTCATAGAAGCCCCGATGCATACTCCAGCGGACGCACCCCCACGGAGCAATGCATAGTCGTTGAGGATGCACCACACGGTCCCGAAGCCCCAGCTCGCACTCCAGTGCGAGTGTTGCGCCCCTAAGAGCATCGCATCGTCGCCCAAATACGCGCTCGGGGCCTCTACAAGCACAACCTAGCAAGAGAAAAGCAAAGGGGTTACACCCTGGCCGGCTTTTCCTCCAAACGGCGGTCAAGGACCATCGACAAGAAGACTTTGCCGGAGGAAAAAGCCACCGGGAGCGGTGATTCCCTGCTTGCCAAGGGCTCCGACGCCGTGGCAAAAGACTCAAACGCCATCCAACCGTCGCATGAGCAGATACGTTTTTAAGTTTAAGATTTAGATCTGAAGTAGATAGATTCTTTGCTTCCCCTTTGAAAGTTTCCAATCTTTGTGTTTTTAAGTTTAAGATTTAGATCTGAAGTAGATAGATTCTTTGCTTCCCCTTTGAAAGTTTCCAATCTTTGTGTGTGGAGTTTGCGCATACTGGGACCTTCCCAAAGATCAGTGCAACTTTATCTTTGTTTTGAACTCGCTCAAACGACCTGAATGGCCACAGAGCGCCTTCAAACATTTGTGAACCTGATCAACAGAGCAAGCGGCTACGTAGCACCCAATTTTGTCTCAAGATGTGTTTGGTGATTTCCATGGTTGCACTGTACGCGGCAAGGAGCCTTGCCGGTAGTTGCGGGCAAGCTCCTAGATTATGCAAAAATGGATCATACAAAGAACGGAATCAGAAAAGGGGAAACAATATTTTCATTCATTTGAATGGATACATTTGGCTTTGCTAACAAGGCGTTGTTATTCTAACCTAAAGACTCTAACTTTTGACGAGGATCTACCTACGCGGAGGAGCAAAGTTCAAAAAGACAAAAAGCGGGCCGGCCCACTTCACAACCCAGGCTCGTCCCTCCTGGACCAACATCGCGCAGTGGAGAGCAACGCCGGAACAAGTGAAGGGGGCGGGTCCAATGGTCGCACCGCCTCGAAGACAAGGCATCGATGCGGGCCCCGACAAGGAGGGGGAGAGGTGTGAGAGGGCGCCGGTGACAGTGCCAGCAATCAGTCGGGGCTCGGGGGATCATACTCCACTTGACCCACCGGGCTCCCAACCTGCGAAGAGCGCCACTGCCGCCGCTGTCCCCCCTCCTCACTGTCGGTCGAAGCGGAGCTCTCAATGCCGCCCGAGCGACCTTCGCAACAGTCGAGAAGCAAACATGGGCGCCCCTAAAGCAACATAGAGGGATGCCACAGGAGCAAGCCGCGGGGAAGGCAGAGGCGTTGGACTAGCGCTCCGCCTCCCCCGACCTCGACCTCTGCGAAAACAGCGGCCCCTCGCCCTTCCTCTGCCATGGGCGTTCGGTTCGTCTTCCGCCGCGGCACCACTAGAAGTTGTGGCATGATCCGAATAGGATCCCCTCACCGCCCTGGCGGCCGAAGGTTGCCGACCTCGTCCCCTAACCATGGTTAGGAGCAAGCGCCACCTACAGACAGGAGGAGATTCTAAAGGCCAAGATCGAGGAGTTGGTCGATTCAGAGGGAGTTGGGTGAGGGAAACCCCTCACAAACCCTCCCAATTTATAGAAATGGGCATGAGGGCTAGCCTCCCTTTCTCCAGAAGCCACCAACCCTCGCTCCCAATCGCTTTAGCTCACGGGCGAACAAAGAACCACCCTGATGCGCCAAAGCATGCACGAGCGGGCCCATCCACTACTTCGCCTCTCAAGGCCTCGTCTGCCACCAGTCCATCCATAAATGCGCATGCCACACCTATGGCAGAGGTGTTTCAGGAGGCGGAGAGGCCACTGCGTGCATGACCTCCCAGTTTGCACATCCGGTGCGCGGCGTGGGGAAACGCAACCGCCAGCTGATCCAACCACGAAGGCCCGTGCACTTATTTGGGCCTGGCCCAACAAAGCTCCGTGCGCGTGTGTGGCCCAGGCCCGGGGGCTCTTGTCGGTGCACTAAAGACTGGGGTCCCTAGTGCCCCAGACTTGTGCATGGGCGCAAAGATCCAGACAAGATACACCCCCAATATTACCAAGGCCCCAGCAAGCCTACCTTGCCGGTAATATAACCAAGGCCACGCCCATCTAGTGGGCATGATGAACTCACCAAGCACAAGACCTCGGCAAGCCTCCCTTGCAAGGACGACAACCGAAGCCCCCGGCAAGCTTCCTTGCCGGGACGACGACCCAAGGCCCCGGCAAGCTCCCTTACCGGGATGACGGGCCAGGCACTAGAGGGCAACCACCCTTGCCATAGTGCCACCGCCCCCCAAGTTCTAGTGCATTCCGCATGTGCCAGCGTGACGTCCAGATGTCGAATGCCTGGACACATGTCTTCACCAGCACATTGCTGACAGGGACAAGACGTGCATTTAATGCACCCGACAGCGATAGATGGATAAGCACCTCCCTAGGTTCACTGTAACTTCTCGTGAACCTACCACCGAGCACTGTAGGTGACCCCTTTGCCTATAAAAGGAGGCCCTTAGCTCATTCACAAGGGGTTAGACTTTTTGGACATTGGCCAGAAGACGGTTATCATCAATCACTGTAACGAACAACAGAACGCTTAACACGATCAGACAAGCAGGACATAGGGTTTTACGCGTAAGCGGCCCAAACCTGGGTAAAAAGGCTTGTCGGGCGTTGAACGTTAGCTATGCTCTTGACGTCATCTTTCCCCGCCCTACGATCACAAGGGTTTCACGTTGATTCTCATAGGTGTCGACCTAGCATCGCCGACAGGTAGTCGGAGCGGTTTGAGCAGCAATGGCCGAAAACTTTGATAAAATTTTGGCGATTTTGTCCGCAAGTTCTTCAGCTGACAAGGACTTAGTCAAGACTTTGAATGGGTTTCAAATAGAACACATATGAATGAATTTGGGAACAGACTCGGTCGAGCTTAGCATAGAGGGGGAACGGGTCTGATCACATTCACTTAGAAGAAAAACCAACATGAAGACTTAACAATAAGTAAATGATGTTAAGGACTTTGAAAGCTCACTAATGAGTATATAGTCAATGAAGAACACATGTTCCAAAGTTTCAAGAATTTTAAGTTTTTGAGGAATTTTAAAATCTTAAGAATTTGAAGAGTTGAAGAATTTGCAAAAATCTCAACTTTGAAGAATTATGATTCGGGTTGTTGACGTAACCCATCGTATAAGATTGATGATTTCATACACCAAGTACAATTGTCGTAGGGTCTTGAGAATCAAATTCTCTATTAATTTCTTCACACTTAGAGTGTTATTCTTCATTGATTGAAGAAAATCGTTACTTCGTGTGTTGAACATCTAAGTCATCAATTTTGCATAAGTGTTAGGACATGTGTCCTTTCACAAAACATTCGAAGATTCTAAGATATTTAGCTCACACCACAACTTGCAAAGTTTCTTTTCATCCAAGGGCTTACGGAATATATCTACCAGTTGTTCTTCAGTCTTGATGTGGTCGAGGAAGATGTTGCCCTTTAGTACGTGATCACGAAGAAGATGATGATGAATCTGGATGTGCTTGGTCTTTGATTGTTGTACTGGATTGTTTGCAATCTTGATTGCACTCTCATTGTCGCAGTAGAGTGGCACATTCTTCACATTGATTTTGTAGTCCTTGAAAGTTTGCTTCATTCACGGTAGTTGAGCACATCACGAGCCAACACCAATATACTTAGCTTCAGCAGTGGCGAGTGACACGCAGTTCTGTTTCTTCGAGGACCAATAGACTAAGGATCGTCCGAGGAAATGGCAGGTTCCTGATGTTTCTTGTGATACACACGGTCACTAGCATATTCAGAGTCAATAAATCCAACGAGATGAAGATTTGAGACCTTCGGATACCGTAATCCAAGCGTTGGTGTGTGAGCTAGATATCGAAGAATATGCTTCACAACCTTATGGTGTGATTCCTTCAGTGTTGCTTGAAAATGGGAACACATGCAAACACTAAGCATAACATCTGACCTAGATGCACATAGGTACAATAAAGAGCCAATCATGGAGTGATATACCTTCTCATTGAAATATTTACCATTTTCGTTAGTGTAGAGGTGGTCGTTGGTAGGCATTGGAATTTTGACACCTTTGCATTCTTGCATGCCGAATTTCTTCGGGACATCCTTGAGGTATTTCTATTGAGACATGAAGATGCCATTGCGCTGTTGACGAATTTGTAGTCCTAGGAGTAATTTCAACCCCCCCATCATGGACATTTGATATTGTTCACCCATCATGTAGGCTACTTCATCATTATGACATTTGTAAGTACAACCAAAGATAATATCGTCTACATATATTTGGCACACAAATAGTTCATTGTCATAGGATTTTGTGAAAAGAATTGGATCAAGTGAACCAGGTTTGAAGCCTTTCTTCATGATGAATTCCTTGAATGTGTCATACCATGCCCGAGGAATTCCTTGAATGTGCCATAGAGAGCCTTGTTGAGTCTGAAGATTTTTCACGATGCTTTGGGTCTTCAAAACCTGGGGGTTGAGCAACATATGCTTCTTCCTCATTCTTACCATTGAGGAATGCACTTTTCACATCCATTTGATATAAGGTGATATTGTGATGGTTAGCGTAAGAAAGCCATATATGAATAGCTTCAAGTCTAGCAACAGGAGCAAAAGCTTCATCAAAGATAATTCCTTCAACCTGTGTGTAGCCTTATGCTACAAGTCATGCCTTGTTGCTCACTAACTGACCGTCTTCGTGTTTCTTGTTTCGGTAGATCCACTTGGTACCGATGATATTGTGCTTGCGAGGATCAGGCCACTTGACAAGTTACCACACATTGTTCAGCTTGAATTGATGAAGTTCTTCTTGCATTGCTTGAATCCACTCAGGTTCCATGAAGGCTTCATCAACTTTTGAGGGTTTTGTGATAGACACAAAGGAAGAGTGTCCACAAAATTTAATTAAATGTGAAGCTTTCAAGAGAGTGAGGGGCCTGGTGCATTGATGTCATCGAGGATTTTGTCAATTTGCACTTCATTTGCAACCCTTGGATGCGCAGGTTGAAGACTTTGATCGAGTTGAGGAATTTGATCAGGAGCAATTTCCTCAGGTGCACCAGCCCAAATTTCTTCATTGTTTGGGATGACTTCTTCAACAGGTAGTGATTTTTCAGTGGCAATGGTATCTTTAGTAGCCTTGAACCTAATGGATTCCTCAAAATGCATTTCATCTAGCATCGTAGGAACGTGCTCTCTTTGCGAGCCGTTAGTTTCATCGAACCGCACATCTACAGTTTCAACAACTCTGTCGTGATAGTTGTTGAAGACTCTGTAGGTATCCGAGTCCTTTCCATAACCAAGCATAAAACCCTCGTGTGCTTTCAGTGCAAATTTTGAACTATGGTGAGGATCTCTAATCCAGCATCTTGCACCGAAGACTTTGAAATAACATACATTGGGTTTCTTGTGAGTGAGGAGTCCATATGAGCTCTACGTGATAATTTTTTTAACATGTACCTTGTTTATGCTGTGGAAAGCAATGATGATTGCGTCAGGCCAGAAACAACGGGGAGTCTGATATTCTTAAATCATAGTGCAATCCTTCTCAACAAGAGTCTCGTTCTTGCGCTCCACGACGCCATTCTGTTGAGGAGTATAAGGGGCAGACAACTCATGAGTAATACCAAGTTCATCAAGATAGTCATCAAGGCCAGTGTTCTTGAACTCTGTCCCATTATCACTCCAGATGTGCTTGCTCTTGACGCCAAAGTTATTTGAGGCCCGTGAGGAAAATTGTTTGAAGACTTCCTGCACTTCAGTTTTGTAACAGATAATATGCACCCAACTATAACGTGAATAATTATCAACAATGAAAAATCCATATAGAAATGTTGTATTGGTTAGAGTAGCATAATGAGTAGGTCCAAAGACGTCCATGTGAAGCAATTTGTAAGTGCATCTAGTGCCCCTTAGTGATTTTGGTGTATTGAAGACTTATAGGTTAAGAGACAAATGTGTTTGTGAGTGTTGACATGCTCTATAAGTTGCTGAGGAGATTGCGTTATTCGAAAAATATCGACCCCTACAAATGAATGTCTTCAGCTGAAGACTTTGGTAATTCCTCGAAGACTTTGAAAGCGGGCAAATTGGTTTGTCCGTGAATAAATTGATGCGAGGACTTTGAAGCATGAAGACTTTGGTTTTCTTAGTTTTGTTTCCTTTCTTTTGAGTCATAGGACCACCATATTGTTAAAGGGAGTCGAGGTAAAACTAAGGAAAACTTTCCAAGTGATGCTTATCTCAAAGCCTACACATACCCAATCCATCGAGTGAATCCTTAGAAAATCTTTTGCAATTTAGTCAAATTCTTCAGTGACACAAACGAAGATCTTCTGGTCTCTGAGGAATTTGCTCTAACTGTGGAGTTAGGTTTTCGTGAGTGCGAATTACCTACAAGTGAGGAATATGAGAGACATGGGGACTTTCACAGCTTGAAAGTTCTGTCCGTTGCTGTGTTGTGCGCCAGTTGTCCCCAACCTTATCCACATAATGATCATGTCATTGGGGCATTTATGTCAAATCATGTCGGGGTTGCTCCCAGGATATAAATAGCCGTCCCCCATAACCATTAGTTGGTTGGCTCCTCCGCAAGGGAAACGGCCTCTTATCATTTCAGAGCAACTCATTCCTTGAAGACTTTGAGAGAAAATCATGAGTGAGGAAAAAAAACCCAAACACCCAACCCAAAACCTAACATTGGTCTTGTGTGGAACCGACGCTTGTTACCTTTGAGGAGTGTGCATCCTCCACATGGTTAGGTGTCATGGTCTAGAGCATTTGCAGTCCATTGTAGATCGTCGGGTGACTATGTTTGTGAGGGTTTGGAAGTCTATCGTGAAGACTTGTCATGAGTGTTGGGAGAGGACTGTGTGTCCTTAGCTCAAGGAGAATACGTATAGACTGTGTGTCCTGGGACTGTGAGTCCTTTGGTTTAAATATAACGTCACTCCAAACCAGATGTACAACTGTCACAACAGTTTAAATTGGGTCATCAAATCATTGTATTCACCGAGTACCTATTTCTATTTCCTCAACCTTTCTATTTCCTCATTTATGAGTTGGTGAAATAGATCGTTACTGTTTGAAGAATTTGACTGAAGACTTCCACAATTTACTCACCCCAATTTCTTCACTTCACTTGTTCTTCACCTACGCATCCTGAACGCGCTACTTGTGGAAATCATATGTTTAATTTTATCATGAAGACTCTGTTGTTGTTGTGTTAAGCACTTAATCTGCTTCTCGCTGTTCGTGACCGAGCAATTTCCTCACAAGGAAATTCCTAAGTGACGAATTCACAAAAATCACCTATTCACCCCCCTCTAGTCGATATAACGAACTTTTACAATTCGATAGGACGAGTGGTGGTCACAATAGTTATCGATGGGTGCTTGGATGTGGTCATCTTTCCACACTCACAATCCCCACACAAGTGATCCTTGAGGAATTTGAGACCTTCGATGCCAATAACATGCTTCTTCTTTTAAGTGTGTGCAGATTCCTCATTCCTGCATGACCAATTCATCTATGCCATAGCCAACCCTCTGAGGCTTTTGCAAGTAAACACGTGGACGACTGTGGACTTGTAGAGAAATCAACAATGTACAAGTTTCCTCTCTTAAAGCCTTCGAAGACTTTGGATTTGTCAGATTCCACGATTACTACACAACGATATTTGACAAAAATGACAATCATATCAAGATCACAAAGCATTGAGACAGACATGAGGTTGAACACAAGGGATTCGACAAGCATGACCTTGTCCATGTGTCGGTCCTTGGATATAGAGAGCTTAGCGAGGCCTAATGCCTTGCTTTTTTCCTTTGTCTGCGTAGGTGATATGCTTCAGTGGTGATGGAGGCACTAGAATGCTCATTAATAGACTCTTGTCACGAGTTGTGTGATTTGTACATCTGGTGTCAAGAACCCACTCGGTGGTTTTAGGGTTGTCATCTTGCATATGAATTAGTACTCCTTACCATCTCATATGCTTCAGAGTGAAGAATATGATATCGAATTCATCATACTTGAATTTCATCACATATAGTAGAGTTAAGATAATATGAGGACGTGTGAAATGATAATCATTTCGTCATCATTATCTTGCGTCCTTTCAAGCATTTCCTCGGGTGTCGAGAAAATTCTTCGGATGATCATGTTTATTTGGAGAACTGACTTGCAGAAGTGGTTAGTTCAATTTCTTCACCACCCACACCTGAAGGGGTGGCAAAGAATTCATCATCCTACAAGAACCATATGAGAATTTTGGCATTTAAGCTAACGCACTACATTTCACAGGAGGCAGATTAGTGTGCTCAAATGCATATGGAGAGAAATTCTTTGATGACTTATGAACGTAATGGTTTGAGGAATAGTGCACATATTATTGACCCTTGTAGTTTTCCTGCATATCGAAAGCATTAGCATGAGTATGAGCACAATTTTGACAATATGAGGAATTTGATCCTCGTGATGACTTTGGTCCACTTGAGGAATTTGATCTGGGATTCCTGTTCTTCATGAGTGGTGTCATGAGGACATTCACTTGAAGACTTTCCAAGCTGCTTTTGGGAACCCAGATTTTCCTCAAAGGTGGTCCATTCCTGCAGTTAGTTCCAACATATCTAGGAAATACTTCACTATTTTGATTTTTAAACAGTTTATAGTTGGAGTCAAATGACTAATTAGAGGAATATGAAGTTTCACATGCAAAGCCTGATGACGTAGATGGATCAATAGGAGGTCTTTTTGCACCAACCCATGAGGTTTTGGATACTGCTCAGGTTTCCAGTATGATACATCAGCATTCAATTTCATCTCAAATGTAATGCCCTCTTTCGTAGGGTTTCTGTTCATAATCTGCTTTTTGAGACCATCGCAAAGGGTTTGATGCCATTTGAGGCTTTTGTATATGCCTGTCACATACAATTCCTCCCACCCGGCATTTTCATTGATAACATTTATGGTTTCCTCAAGTGAATAATTTGTGACCATAGATAGAGTTGAAGAATTTGTAGCAATAGAAGCATTTGAACTTTCGGGTGAAGAATTAGCAGATTCACATTCTATGCATTTCATGCATGGTGGAATGAATTCTTCCTGATTGGTATTGATTTGTTGAGCAGGCAAACAATCATTTTCACTTTGAAGATCATCATGAGACACCCTTGGTTTCTCAAGATATTGGTTTCTTTGAAGAAATTCATAATAAAGCTTCTCATGATCAGCCAAGAGAGTGGCATGGCGTTCTTGAAGACTATCAAACTTAGACTAAATACTTTGAACATCATCAGTCAGGGTTTGAGTTTGATCCATTTCCTCATTCAACAGGTCATCAATTTTGTCTTGCAGTTTCTGAAGCTTTTCGTAAGCATTATTTATCTTAGTGGAAGTATTAACATGTTTGTAGAAACTATGGTTTTGATAATGATTAGGTTCACAGTCACTTGAGTCACAAGGGAAAGTGTGTTTGGGTACCTTGGAACCTTTTTCCATGAAGCAATAGGTGGGAGCAAAGTTGTCATCGGAGGCATCAGTGTTCTTGACGTTCTCATTTCCATCGAGGTCTAAGATGGACTTGCTCAAAAATGTGGTATCAAGGGTTAGACTTGCCACACGAGACTATGCCTCCTCCTCAGATCCTTCCTCTTCATCACATTCCTCAGATTCTTCTTCAGAATCCATTTCCTTGCGAATAAGAGCCCGAGCCTTCCTAAAACTGTTCTTCTTATGAGATGAGGACTTTGATGATGAGTATTTTGAAGAATAATTATTTTTCTCTGAGTCATTAGGACTGTCATCCTTGTACTTCTTCTTATTTGATTCCTTCACCAATCACGGACAATCAACAATGTAGTGACCAGACATTTTGCATTTATTGCAGGTTCTTTTCTTGTAGTCCTCACATGAAGATTCTGATTTCCTCCCATCTCTTCTTGAAGATTTTCTGAACAGACCTCGTCTGGAGAACTTCCGGAATTTCCTCACGAGGATAGAAAGTTCCTGACCAAGTTCTTTAGGATCACCAAGTCTGCAATCAAATTCTTCTTCTTGAGATGAGGAAACGGCATTTGCCTTCAGCACATGAGTTATTCCATAACTTTATTCATAGATCTCTTTCTTCTCAGCTTGTTGGAATTCATGTGTATTGAGTCTCTCAAGAATATCAACAGGATCTAGTAACTTGTGGTCTCTTTGGTCTTGAATCATCAAAACCAGTGTATCAAATGACGAATCAAGAGACCTCGGCAATTTCTGCACCACCTCATGGTCGATGATGTCATTGGCCCCAAGAGCGTGTAGCTCATTGGAGATATCAGTGAGGCGATCGAAGGTTTGCTGACAACTCTCATTATCGAGTCTTTTGAAGCAGTTGAAGAGATTGCAAAGAACATCAACCCGAGAGTCACGTTGAGTAGACACTCCTTCGTTGACCTTGGACATCATGTCCCAGATGAGCTTTGCAGTTCCCAAAGCACTCACTCTATCAGACTGACCTTTGTTCAGATGGCCACAAATGACATTCTTCGCTTCAGAGTCAAGTTGCTTGAATCTCTTCACATGAGGATCACTGATAGTTTCAGACACAATGGGAACACCTCTTGCCACAACATATCACACACCATTGTCAATTGCTTCAAGATGCATGCGCATCTTGTTCTTCCAGTAGGGGTAGTCATCACTTCAAAGGTAGGATGGCCGACAGTGACCTTGATCATACCTGCAGTCGACATAACTAAAACTCTAGCTGGTTAAACAAAAATCACACAGAACAAGGGAGTGTCTTACTCTGATACCAATTGGAAGTGTATTATATCGAGTAGGGGGTGAATAGGAGATCTTTATGAATTCGGCACTGAGGAATTTCCTTGTGAGGAAATTGCTTAGTCATGAACAATGGGCAGTGGAATAAGTACTTGGGCGAACGTGCAACAAAGCAACAACATAGTCTTCATCATGAAATGAAACAGACAGTTCACACAAGTAGCATGATCATGATACACAAGTGAAGAACAAGTGAAGTGAAGAATTTGGGATGAGGAAATAGTGAAAGTCTTCAGCCAAATTATTCAAACAATAGTTATCAATTTCATCAACACATAAATGAGGAAATAGAATGCTTGAGGAAATAGAACCAGGTACTCGGTGAAGACAATGATTTGATGACCCAGTTCCAACTGTTGGAACACTCGTAGGTCTGGTTTGGAGTGGCTTTGTATTTAAATCGAAGGATACAAAGTCCCATGACACTAAGTCCTTACCATATTCTCCCTTAGCTGAGGACACACATTCTTCGACCAACACTCGTGGTAAATCTTCAGGGCAGACTTCCAAACCCTCACAAACTCGGTCACCTAGCAATCCAAAATTTAATGTTGGATGATCTAGACTAGTGATGCCTAACCGTCTCGAAGATGCACAGTCCTCAAAGGTAACAAGCATCAGTTCCACACAGGAACAATCTCTTGAGTGATTCTCAATCACTTTGGGTTTTTGGATTTTGGTTTGGATGTTTGGGGTTTTTCCTCACTTATGATTTTCTCTCAAAGTCTTCGAGGAATAGGTTGCTCTCAAATGAAAAGTGTCAGTTACCCTCGCGGAGCAGCCAACCAGCTAGTGGTTATGGGGGTGCCTATTTATAGCCTTGGAGCAATCCTGACATGATTTGACATAAATGCCCCAATGATATGACCTCTATGTGGATAAAGTTAGGGGACACCTGGCGCGCGACACAACAACGGTCGGACCTTTCAAGCTATGAAAGTCCTCATGTCTCCCATATTCCTCACTTGTAGGAAATTCACACCCGCGAAATCCTAACTCCTCTGTTAGAGAAATTTCCTAGATATCACAAAATCTTCGTCTCTGTCACTTAAGTAATTGCCTAAACTGTGAAAGTTTTCCAAAGGCTTCAACCGAAGGATTGAGTATGTGTAGGCTTTGAGATGAGCATCACTTGGAAACTTTGCTTAGTTTTACCTCGACACCCTTTAACAGTACGATGGTCCTATGACTCAAAAGAAAGGAAATGAAACTACAAAAACAAAAGTCTTCACGCTTCAAAGTCCTCGCATCAATTTGTTCACGAACACACCAATTTCCTCGCTTTCAAAGTATACGAGGAATTACCAAAGTCTTCAGCCGAATACATTGATCTTTAGGGGTTGATATTCTTCGAATAACTCAAACTCCTCCGTGACTTACAGATCATGTGTACACTCACAAACACATTAGTGTCCAAACCTATAAGTCTTCAATACACCAAAATCACTAAGGGGCACTAGATGCACTTACAGTATTGTGTTGTTTTCAGGTAGTTATCATATTGTGATGTTAAATATATTTATGTGCCTGATATGAAATTGGCAAACAGTTGTTAGATATGAAATGTGAATTTGCGTAATACCTGGATTATTAATTGTAAACTAATAAACCCGCTAAATGGGTCGTGGAACTTTGCAAACGGTTCTAGCAGTAAAAGCAGTTTTGATGGATAGCCCAATGCCATACGATTTCTTCATCAAATCGTGTGCGATATAGTTGAATAAAGAAAATGGTTATGTCAGTTTTCGGGCTCTGCAAAACCCTAAGGATTCGAGCTTAGGGGAGCGCGCGGAGACCACTTACCAGCTTCGGTACACCTGACTCACTACTCAATGAACGAGGCAAAGAACTCACTTGATGGCGAGGAAGACAAAGTACATGGTAGTTTACCCAGGTTCGTGCCGCTGGGAAGCATAATACCCTAGTCCTTCTTTGGTAGATTGCCTCACGAGGAGGTTGGTGGATGAACTAGTACAGTGCTTGAGAGCCTCCGGAGGCTGGGTGGCTTTGCGTGGTGCTGGGGGATGATGAATGGTTTTCGCCCCCCCCCCCCTATACGAAGCAACCTCTCCTCTATTTATAGTGGCAGCCCTGGTCCTCTTCCCTTATAGTTTCGGCACGAAGGGATCCCACAGCGGCCAATTTCGAAGGGGGAGAAAGGAACATGCTCCCCTGCCCAAAGGTGGTCTTCGCCTCCAAAGTAGTTGCCCGCGCTGCAGGGACGGGCCCCTGGGATGATGTCTGCCCTACTAGTGGCCGATGACCGCTTTGTTGCACCAGAAAGAAACCTTTGGAAGACGCCTTGAGGAATGATGACCCCCAAGTATAGGGGATCAATCGTAGGCCTTTCGATAAGTAAGAGTGTCGAACCCAACGAGGAGCAGAAGGATCTAACAAGTGGTTTTCAGCAAGGAAATAGCTGCAAGCACTGAATCTGTCGGTAACAAGTGATTGTGTGGTGAGATGTTTCGTAGCAAGCAACAAGTAACAAAAGTAGCAACGGTGCAGCAAAGTGGCCCAATCCCTTTTGTAGCAAGGGACAAGCCTGAACAAAGTCTTATAGGAGGAAAAACGCTCCCGAGGACACACGGGAATTTCTATCATGCTAGTTTCATCATGTTCATATGATTCGCGTTCGTTACTTTGATAGTTTGATATGTGGGTGGACCGGCGCTTGGGTACTGCCCTTACTTGGACAAGCATCCCACTTATGATTAGCCCTCTCGCAAGCATCCACAACTACGAAAGAAGAAGTAAGACAAAGTCTAACCATAGCATTAAACTAGTGGATCCAAATCAGCCCCTTACGAAGCAACCCATAAACTAGGGTTTAAGCTTCTGTCACTCTAGCAACCCATCATCTACTTACTACTTCCCAATGAGTTCCTCTAGGCCCAAATAATGGTGAAGTGTTATGTAGTTGACATTCATATAACACCACTAGAGGAAAACAACATACAACATATCGAAATACCGAACGAATACCAAATTCACGTGACTACTATTAGCATGACTTATCCCATGTCCTCAGGAACAAAAGTAACTACTCACAAAGAATAATCATAATCATGATGAAAGAGGTAATGAGTAGCATCAAGGATCTGAACATAAACTCTTCCACCAAATAATCCAACTAGCATCAACTACAAAGAGTAATCAACACTACTAGCAACCTTACAAGTACCAATTATGGTCGCGAGACGGTGATTGGTTACAAGAGATGAACTAGGGTTTGGAGATGAGATGGTGCTGATGAAGATGTTGATGGTGATGAGTCCCCTCCGATGAGAGGAGTGTTGGTGATGACGATGGCGACGATTTCCCCCTCTGGGAGGGAAGTTTCCCCGGCAGGATCGTCCTGCCTTAGCTCTAGATTGGTTCTGCTCAAGTTCCGCCTCGTGGCGGCGGCGAAACCACGAAAAAGCTCCTCCTTAATTTTTTCCTAGACGAAACTCTCCATATAGAAAAAGAGGGGGGCAAGTGGGCTGCCCACAAGCCCCCATGGCACGGCCTAGGGGGGTGGTCGCGCCGTGCAGGCTTGTGGGCACCCGCTGGTGCCCCTCTGGCACTTCTTCGGCCCAGTATTTTTGATAAATCGGGTAAACAATCCCCATTGATTTTCACGGCGTTTGGAGTTGCGCAGAATTGGTACCTCAACTTTGCTCCACTTTCAGGCCAGAATTCCAGTTGCCCGTATTCTCTCTCTTCATGTAAACCTTACAAAATAAGAGAGAAAAGGCATAAGAATTGTACAGTGAAGTGAAATAACAGCCAAAGAAGCGATAAATATCAACATGAAAACATGATGCAAAATGGACGTATCAGGGACCCAGGTGCGTCCTTGCCCCCCCTTACACTAAAGGGGAAACTGCACCGCCCTGCTGTCTACTGCTCGCCTGTCCATCCCATATGTCATCCTTGACTCCTGAGGCCGAGCCTTGTCTTAGAATATCCGCCGCTCTGGAGGTGTCCTGAGGAGGCCCCCTGCGGGTCTTGATGTCGTTCCTCCTCACGAGGATTGGCCCCTCGCGAGGGCCTTGCCTTGAATGACACCGAGCCTGCAGATGTTCAGTTGATGAAGTGGGCCAGCCCTGAGCCACAGGCAAGCAGGTCTGGGTACATCCATTCCCAGAATGCCAACAGTAGCCCCCGGGCCCAAGGCGTGCCCGGGCTGGGTTCCTGGCGAATCCTTGGGGCAGCCTGAAGAGTCGCGGGCACTAAATGTCTGCGGACCAGGCTTCTCACGTGTCGCGCAGCCAAGTGGCAAAACCCCAGTTCACGAGGCGCCCGGAGACGCGCCTAGTAAAACTGATGCGACGCCTGGATGTTGCGCCAGCCATCATTGCTCCTTGGAGGCTACGCCCGTGCACACGCCACATGGGGGCGCCCCCTCACAAACTGCATGGGCCTGGGAACACGAGGGGACGCTAGCCCGCTCTCGGCGACCTATTTTACCCTGCGAGGGTGATAAGGCTCACATTGCCTATGTCTTCTTCGTCTTCTACCTTGAGCCCTCCACTCGCTGAGCATGGCGCCTGTGAGGAGATACTCTACCACCGAGAAGGGGAAAGCTTCCAATGAAGGTCTCGCTACCCAACCTACCAAGAGGGACCGAGGTCGCCCTCGGAAGTACGCGACGACGCTGACAGCGGCCTTTGGCGGGCCCGTCCGTGGTTTTGCCCGCCCAGGAATCACCATCGGTTGTGATGGAAGAGCGTCGATTGGGGCGGGCACCCGCGGTGACCAAGGTGGGAGGTCGGCGATGGCCACCCGGCCGCCACGCCCGCGGTTTCGCTCTGCTGACTCGGCGATGGAGTTCATGACATGGGCGAGTGGGCGGAAACTGCTTGGTTCTAGCTTCTGAACTTCTTCACAAAGGTACTATTGTCCGACGGGCCCTCGGGCCTCTGGTTGCAGGCTAATAACTTCTATGGCGGGGCGTCCTCGGTGGAAGTAGAGATCACCCCCGCGGCTAAGTGTACCTGAACCGCGGGTGGCAGGCGTTCCCCCCGCGCTCGGGGCCTGAAGGGGATGCGCTACATCCACTTCAAGTACGATGGGGAGGCGACGCTCTTCGTGAAGATCTTCGGGGACGAGGGAGAGCGCCTGGGTTGCTTCCCGGAGGACGCCGGCCGCCGCGATCCCGTGGGCGCCGCGCCTCCAGCAGCAGCGAAACCTCCTGCAGGAGGAGACCGAGCGATAGTAGCGTCAGCAGCTACGACGAGCCGTCCAGCCGCCGTGCCCGAGCCTCGGGGAGGAGCCCCCGAGCATGGTGCCGCCAGTTTGCTCATGAGGCGCCTGTGAAGGAGGAGGAGGACACGGACAGAGCGTCGGCGTGTGGGTGTCGGACGTCTGCATCGGCAGCCCTCCTCCGGGATCTCCATCGCTAGATCTCTCCTCCTTGCTTTTGATCCTGTGTTCATGAAAACAAGGATAGGCCCTTCGGGCATGTAATGGATTTGGGCGTCCGCCCCTTTTCTTAGTACTGTTTCTTCTTGGTCGGTTCGGATACATAGCTGGGTATGCTTGCAGTGGACCTCTTTGTTGTGACGCATGACTATGGCGCTCGAGAAGCTTGTTGATCGGTTGGTTTCTCCTCATCGCGAGTGGAGTGGGTTTATGCTCTATGACAACACGCCCCAGTCCTGCACATTTCCCTGTCGCCGTGGGCGCGACCCAGTACCAAGGTCGTTCCTCACGAGGCAAGGCCAAGGAACCAAGGTGCCAAGTGGCTTTGTGACCGGTAAGGCTCCTAAGGCACGATGCTCAGGAGCCCTTTAGACATTCAAGTGGCTCTATGTCGATAGGTCCCAGTCCTGCACATTTCCCTGCCGGGAGGCACGACCTGTCAAGGTTGTCCCTCACGGGGCAAGGCTCTGGCACTCGTGTACCAGGTGGCTTTGTGACCGGTAAGGCTCCTGAGGCGCAATGCTCAAGAGCCGCCGTAGACGTCCAAGAGGCCCTCATGGGTTCTACTTTCTATGTTTGAAGGGTAGCGTTTCTGGAGATCCCTAGTCTGCATTCAGGAAGCTCTGCGTCAGCAAGTCCCAATCCCACACATTTCCCTGCCGTCGGGAGGCGTGACCCGTTACCAAGGTCGTTTCTCATGGGGCAAGGCCCTGGCACGAGGATGCAAAGTGTGTTCGTGACCGGTAAGGCTCCTCAGGCAATATGCTCAGGAGCCCCCTTAGGCGCTCAAGTTGTCCCAAGAGAAACAATTGTTGTAAGAAAAGACCAAATTTGTTCCCTCTCCAGGATGGTTCGCCGAGCCGTGAATGGGACTCTTGAGCGAGTATCAGATGGCATGAGTCTGCCGACTCATTCGTGAGTACCACACGAGGGTTCGGGCACCAAGGCCTTGGCGAGGTGCCGATACCGTGCCACCCAGCCCCCGCTCGCGGGGTACCAGCGGGTGGGGACAGGAGAATGCTCGTCTTAGAGGAAGAGAGCGTGCTACGAAGAGTGCCAAAGTGTGGGACCCCGACTTACCAGTCAGATCGCCAATGAATGTGCTCAGTGATCCCAGAGATCAATGCTCACCGAACACACATATACGGAATAATAAGAGTCTTACATCCAAGTACCGAATTATTACATCGCGTGATCGAATGGTCAAGTTCACAAGGTAGGGCCTATAAGGCCAAATCACACGGTTACAACTAGTAGCGGAAATGTTAGGGCTAAGCGGGTGCCCATGCCATCAGCCTACTCCAACAGGCATTCTGACGGGGAAGTGTCCTAGTTCGTAGGGGCGTATCCGAAGACATACACTTCTCCAAACTCCGGTCCTTCCATGTCTGGTCAATAATATGACCAGTGGCAAGCCAATGAGTACTTTTGAATGTACTCACAAACAGCCCATGATATGAACAATGCAAGTGAAGGATAACAATAATATGCATCTTTGGTGGATAACATCTTGGTTGTAAATAAACATGATCATGGGTATGCAATATATGTGTGAAGGGTTGAACACTCTGGGTTCACCCTATATGCCAAGTAATCAAACTTGGTCATATCAACTCTTTCATGTTAATTTCATTTACCACACACTCACACACACTTGGTTTATGCGGAAACGTGTGGACGTAGTTTAAGCAGGATTACCAAACTGTCCTTGACCGTGGACACGGCTATTCGAATAGTTTTACACTCTCTAGAGGTAGTACGCTGGACCCACGAGATCCTGAAACTTCTGTGTCATCCACGACTCGTGGTATATAACATACCCGAGGTAAGGACCCGATCAATGCCTTCCCCCTGACGATAGTAGACCAAGAGGTGCACTCGATTGGTACCCAACCCACATGTTGTACGTCTTATGAGCACCAACTCTGGACAGTATCAACCATGAGGGGACCAACGGTATGCCTGGAACACGTAAAAATGTCATAGTCGCCCTACCTGGCACGACCCCATCATGAGAGTGACCACACATCACTCCTGCCACTAGTAATGTGGCTCTTTGCAAGCATCGACCACAGTAATCAACATAGCCCCGTCCCATAAAGGGGTAACCTGGTCGTACATGTAAGGTTGGGATGGTCGACACATCATAAATCTAATCCCATTTCTGAAACCATACACACACAAATGCTCGGTGCACCACTTCATCAAAAGTGGCCACCTAACTCATTATCACCCTTGGGCATTAGTTGCACCCGACGTGATTTTCATAAATCTTTGATTCATACCAACAACATGCTCACGCTACTATGCTTAGCTCTACTTGTCAACATGATATTAGCGTGACCCTCATAGGTGGTAGGATCATCCTCAAAATGCAAGTGCTCCAGAGGAGCCTCTGGTAACATCACTTCAATGATTTACCGAATACTTAAGATCACATGCAACGGAAATACTTGCTACACTAGCATGCAATATAACATATGCTCAGTCATGGTCAAAGGGCTGCTTGCCTTGGTCAGCTAGGTATCCGGGGTGTTCGAGATCTTCCTCTCAGACTCCTTTGTCACACGGATTTTCTATCGTCGTATGAAGATAAAAATAATAAGTAGCTCACTCCAAAACAGATCACCAAGTCCTTTTAAAAATGTTACTTATTTCTAATAAATCCAGGTTGTTATTTGAAAAAAAAATCTTCTGGTTTTAATGAAAGATTATTTTTAAAATCAACTTAGCAGAAGCAAAACTATTCCAATTTTATCCTTTTTCTTATTGTAAAACAGAACAGTTGCTGCAAAAATTCAACCAATGGTTCTGTTAAATACTACACATTTTTAGAAGAATAACAGTGGAAACATTATATTTTTACAATAGTTAAATATTTTTATAAAAATCATTTAAACACAGGTTTTAAATCAAAAAGAAAAAGGCTACACACCGTGGCCTGCCTTGGCATAGGTCTGGGCCGACCCAATGGCCAGCCAACCAGCATGCCCACGCGCGCGCGCCTTCAGGTTTGAACATCACGCGCGGGCCCCTGCGGTCACTGGCTGCGGAAGCGAGGGAGAGAGAGATGGGCCACCGACAGGTGGGGCACACCTGTCGGGGTCGTCTCCTACCTCTGGCCAGAGAGGAGGAAGAGCACGCGGGTGTGGCTTCCAACGTCCTCGGGCCCTCTCAACGACGGGAATGTGCCCGGCTCGTCGTCGCCTACCTAATGATGGTCGAGATGACGGAAGAGGGGCTCAGGTTCACCGGCGAAGAGGTAGCCATGGCGGAGGGGTTTCTGGCGAAGGTGGAGGTGGTAGCTAGGGGCACGGATTTGCTCGGGGGAGAGAGGGGAAAGCTTCTTGGGGTCACGGGGAGTGGTTTGGTGGGCAGAGGAACGCGGGAGCCGACGTGTAGCCAAAGATTGACCGGAGCTCCGAGGCGGAGGGTCCTCGGTCGATCTCGAGTACCGGGGCTCTACTTGCTCAATGAGGAGGCTAGGGAGGTGATTGAGGTTGCTGCGATGAGGAATGAGGGGTGCTGGTGCAAGGGGAAAGGCTATATATAGGCCTGCGACGGTGAGCCAACTCGGGAGCGCCGATGATTCACCGTGGCGCGCATGGGGGTGCAGAGAGAAATTGGGGTCGAAACCACGGTCTCGGGACGTGGTTTTGGGCCTCCAGAACTCAATGCGAGAGAGAGGGAGAGGGAAGAGGCGAGCTACCGTGGCCACGCATCTCTGGCCGGTTCTGGTGTGTGCGGGCACGCGTCACACCAGCTCTTAGCGCGGGAGAGATGGGGCCCTGATGGTCTCCTGATGCAGAGGGGTTGCTGGGGAAGAGGATAGACACTTCGGGGGAGTCTGGAAATGGCCGAGAGTGTCACCCCCACCTCGGTGGCTCCCTGTAGCGCACGCAGAGCGCAGCTTTGGCATGCCACGACATGCTGGCCCGCCCTGGGGTGTCTTGGACGTGTCTAGCATGTCCTGGGCATTGACTGAGAGATGCCTAGGTGTTGGAGACCCGTGGGAGC
This sequence comes from Hordeum vulgare subsp. vulgare, assembly GCF_904849725.1. NCBI lineage: Eukaryota > Viridiplantae > Streptophyta > Magnoliopsida > Poales > Poaceae > Hordeum > Hordeum vulgare. Next base: position 251,457,846 of record NC_058522.1, on the reverse strand, counting down.
TTCGACTGGTCAAGGGGGACAAGGAAAACAGGTGTTGTCAGCCTTGAGCTGAAGCTTAGATTGGGGTTTTTGGCATTTCTACTTTGAACTAGAGAGGGGCCAGTTGACTGGGGCTTGGAATTGATGCTAGCCACCTAATCTGAGAGTTTGGGAGAAAGGGTTGGGGTTTAGCTAAGATTAGGAGGGGTTTTACCCATCTGTCAGAAGGTGCTCGAGAGTGGTTTGGGGTGGTTGCACCCCACCACTGGCTTTGCAACTTAACAGGATTGGGTTTGGTGCTAAAATAAGGGGCTTCACTAATCTTGAGCTCCATTGGACAAGTTTAGCTTTGTAAACTTGAAAACATCACCAAATGACCAGATATGTTCCTTCCAAAGAGAGTCTGGGAAAATTAAGTCCCACAAATCCCATTTTTGGCATGGAGCCCACATTTGAGGTATTAGGCACTCCTGCAAAGTTTCAACTCCATTGGACAAACTTTGCTATGTAGAGTTGCTCTAACTTCATTCTCGACAGAAGGTGTTTTGCAACTATTTGGTGTCCATAATCACCTTGGATCAAGGTGAAATTTTATATGGACACGAAATATGGCTTAGGGATACCACTGGAATTTTCTTGGAATTTATTGAAAATATTTCCTTTGGAAATATTTCAAAAGGTCAAAACAGAAAGAAAGGGTTTTCAAGGTTTTACTCAATTAATAATAATATAAATAATGGTTGAAAATCTTATGTATGGAAAATATATGTCCTTTTGATGATCTCCAAATTTTCTCAGATTTTTCTAAGTCAGAAAAGTATTTTTCCATATAGGAATACCATTTCTGGCATCAGAAATGGACATGCAATTAAATTAGAAAAATAATTCATAAAATAATTATTGTATGGTTTTGGTGCTCTAAAATGGTGCTAGAACCACATCACCAACTTTGGGTAAGAACACTTCTTGCCATCAAGGACTTGTAGTGCAACCCAAAGCAGGGTTTTGCTTTAACCAGAAATAAGAAAAAGGGTTTTGAAAATAATTAAGTCATGAGAAATGGGGTTTTTAATATCACATGATCAAGCATACAAGCATATAATGACAATCATGGCACTCAGAACATTAGTTTTGCAAAAGTTTTAATAAACTCGGATTTTTGAATTACAAAAAAAGTGGTAGTGAAAACAGGGTTGTGACACAAAGAAAAAAGTTTTCGCAAAGGCTTTATTTGCAAAGGCCCCGAGTTTTGATTTCATAAATATCAGCAAATGCAAGCCAAAAAAAGCAAATGCAGGCCGCTTCCAGCACCTAATCTATTCTCCGCCTCCAACTCCCCCAGCGCTGAGCATAGGGCTTCCACTATGCGTGGGGTGGACCCCTTCTACGTCCTCGGGGGCCGCTCGCGTATATAGCCTCGGCTCGTTATTACGTGAGAGTGTCATGATGGGGGTGTATCTGGGAGGTCGCAAGGGCGCTTTGGCCTCGCGAGTGTCCCTACCCCTCAGGCATTAGGCGCCTGATTTCGGAAGTCATTGGTGGACTGTGTTGATTTCCTCAGTCTTCTCCACTAGGCGTGGTGTGGACCCCTTCCGCGTCCTCGGGGGGCCCTGGGCGTATACAGCCTCAGCTCGTTGAGAGTCTCACGGGATGAAGTAGGTTCCGGAAGAACTGAAGGACAATGAAGGGTCAATGTAGAGGCGATGCAAAGGCAGCGAAGAGGCGGTGCAGAATCGTTATGGGTAGAACTTGGGAAGTGTTGGATGTTCCATGCATTCTGGATGGGAACTCCATCTTGAGTCTCCAGACGCACGGAGCCTGGCCTCGAGATGTGGACGACCTGGAATGGGCCCTCCCACATGGGCGAGAGCTTGTGCAAGCCTGATGACCCACAAGTATAGGGGATCAATCGTAGTCCTTTCGATAAGTAAGAGTGTCGAACCCAACGAGGAGCAGAAGGATCTGACAAGTGTTTTTCAGCAAGGTAGTATCTGCAAGCACTAAAATTATTGTTAACAAGTAGTTGTGTGGTGAGATGATTCGTAGCAAGTAGCAAGTAACAAAAGTAACAACGGTGCAGCAAGGTGTTCCAATCCCTTTTCTAGCAAGGGACAAGCGTGGACAAAGTCTTATAGGAGGAAAAACGCTCCTGAGGACACACGGGAATTTCTGTCATGCTAGTTTTCATCATGTTCATATGATTCACGTTTGTTACTTTGATAGTTTGATTCGTGGGTGGACCAGCGTTTGGGTACTGCCCTTACTTGGACAAGCATCCCAATTATGATTAACCCCTCTCGCAAGCATCCGCAACTACGAAAGAAGAATTAAGACAAAGTCTAACCATAGCATTAAACTAGTGGATCCAAATCAGCCCCTTACGAAGCAACGCATAAACTAGGGTTTAAGCTTCTGTCACTCTAGCAACCCATAATCTACTTACTACTTCCCAATGCCATCCTCTAGGCCCAAATAATGGTGAAGTGTTATGTAGTCAATGTTCACATAACACCACTAGAGGAAAAACAACATACAACACATCAAAATATCGAACGAATACCAAATTCACATGACTACTGTTGGCATGACTAATCCCATGTCCCGAGGAACAAAAGTAACTACTCACAAAGAATAATCATATTCATGACGAGAGAGGTAATGAGTAGCACCAAAGATCTAAACATAAACTCTTCCACCAAGTAATCCAACTAGCATCAACTACAATGAGTAATCACCACTCTAGCAGAAGGATCTAACAAGTGGTTTTCAGCAAGGAAATAGCTGCAAGCACTGAATCTGTCGGTAACAAGTGATTGTGTGGTGAGATGTTTCGTAGCAAGCAACAAGTAACAAAAGTAGCAACGGTGCAGCAAAGTGGCCCAATCCCTTTTGTAGCAAGGGACAAGCCTGAACAAAGTCTTATAGGAGGAAAAACGCTCCCGAGGACACACGGGAATTTCTATCATGCTAGTTTCATCATGTTCATATGATTCGCGTTCGTTACTTTGATAGTTTGATATGTGGGTGGACCGGCGCTTGGGTACTGCCCTTACTTGGACAAGCATCCCACTTATGATTAGCCCTCTCGCAAGCATCCACAACTACGAAAGAAGAAGTAAGACAAAGTCTAACCATAGCATTAAACTAGTGGATCCAAATCAGCCCCTTACGAAGCAACCCATAAACTAGGGTTTAAGCTTCTGTCACTCTAGCAACCCATCATCTACTTACTACTTCCCAATGAGTTCCTCTAGGCCCAAATAATGGTGAAGTGTTATGTAGTTGACATTCATATAACACCACTAGAGGAAAACAACATACAACATATCGAAATACCGAACGAATACCAAATTCACGTGACTACTATTAGCATGACTTATCCCATGTCCTCAGGAACAAAAGTAACTACTCACAAAGAATAATCATAATCATGATGAAAGAGGTAATGAGTAGCATCAAGGATCTGAACATAAACTCTTCCACCAAATAATCCAACTAGCATCAACTACAAAGAGTAATCAACACTACTAGCAACCTTACAAGTACCAATCGGAGTCGCGAGACGAGGATTGGTTACAAGTGATGAACTAGGGTTTGGACATGAGATGGTGCCGATGAAGATGTTGATGGTGATGAGTCCCCTCCGATGAGAGGAGAGTTGGTGATGACAATGGCGATGATTTCCCCCTCCAAGAGGGAAGTTTCCCCGGCAGGATCGTCATGCCGGAGCTCCAGATTGGTTCTGCTCAAGTTCCGCCTCGTGGCGGCGGTGAATCCTCCGAAAAGCCTCCTCCTATTTTTTTCCAGACCGAAACACTTCTTGTAGTAAAAGGGGGAGCTAGAGGGCCAGCTGGGAGCCCACAAGCCCCCTAGGCGCGGCCAGGGGGTGGCCGCGCCTAGCAGGCTTGTGGCCCCCTGCCAGCGCCAGAATTCCAGCTGCCGGCACTCTCCCTCTTCATGCAAACCTTGCAAAATAAGAGAGAAAAGGCATAAGTATTGTACCGTGAAGTGAAATAACAGCCCAAGAAGCGATAAATATCAACATGAAAGCATGATGCAAAATGGACATATCAACTCCCCCTGGATTGGACCCGCCTCAGGAGTAGATCACCGACTTCGAGGGTGCTGGAGCGGATGTTGCGGTAGTGGTAGCGCCGCAAGGCCTACTGGTACCACGCATCTCAGAGGGAGGCCCGGCATCGGGCCTCCTCTCCGAGCACGAGGTACGTCCCTCGTGCAGCCTCCTCACACTCCTCATCGAACGCCATGACTCGCGGGGACCAGTGCTTGATTTCGTGGTGAAGGACCGCCTTGGCTCCGTAGATGAGGAAGTACGGGGTTTTGCCGGTGGGTTTAGTTCCGGCGGTGCGAATGGACCACAACACCGGAGCTCATCGACCCAACCCCGGCCACAAGCCTCGAGCTTCTTCTTGAAGCTCCTCACTTTGAGACCCCGCAGGACCTCCGCGTTGGCGCGCTCCACCTGGCCATTGCTCCGCGGATGGGCCACCGATGCATAGCATATCCGCGTATCGAGGTTAGAAAAGTAAATATAAAAGACCTGCCTGGTGAACTGCGAACCGTTATCGGTGATGTTGCGGTTGTGGACGCCGAAGCGGCTCACGAGGCCCTTGATGAACTTCACGGCCGACCTTGCGGGGATGGTGCACACAGACACCACTTCCGCCCACTTGGTTAATTTGTCGATGGCAACGTAGAGGTAGAGGAACCCCCCGCCGCCTGTGGGAAGGGCCCCAGTATGTCCAGCCCCCAGACTGCAAAGGGCCAGGAAAGAGGGATGGTCTGGAGGCCTTGCTCATGCTGGTGGATCTGCTTGGCGTGGAACTGGCAAGCCTCGCAAGACCGGACCAGCTCGATGGCGTCGTCCAACATTGTAGGCCAGTAGAAACCTAACGTGAACGCCTCACCTGCAAGCGTGCGCGAAGAGGAGTGATGCCCGCAGTCCCCTCGATGGATGTCGGCCAATAGCTCGCGCCCCTGCTCCCCGGAAATGCACCGCAGTGCGACGTCGTTCGGGCGCCAGCGGTACTGTGACGCCCTCGATTTAATCGTACGCTAATCATACACGCAAACGCGTATGACCAAACCCAAGGACTCACGGGAAGATATAACAACACAACTCTAGACACAAATAAAATAACATCAGCTTCATATTACAAGCCAGGGGCCTCGAGGGCTAGAATACGAAAGCTCGATAAACACACGAGTCAGCGGAAGCAACAAATATCTGAGTACAGACATAAAACATGGGGTGCCTTAGAGAAGGCTAGCACAAAAGATACAACGATCGAACGAGGCGAGGCCTCCTGCCTGGGAACCTCCAACTACTCCTGATCATCAGCGGCCTCCACGTAGTAGTAGGCGCCGTCAGGGTAGCAGTCGTCGGTGGCGGGGACCTCCATCTCCTAGGCTCCATCATCTGGTCGCAGCAAACGGATCGAGGGGACAAGAGGGGGAGCAAAGCAGCGGTGAGTACTCATCCAAAGTACTCGCAAGTCTTACATCAGAACTATTCTAATTATGCATCAGTATCAAAGAAGGGGGTTATATGTGGACTGACTACAGCAATGCGAGAATAGAGAGAGAAGGCCTAGTCCTATCGAAGACTAGAATCTTCAGGGTCTTGCAGCAATAGACGAGAGTAGAACAGGGGGGAAAACATTAATAGTCATATTGTTGCAGCAGTATTAAAGTGAGGTCACGCCTAAGGATCCTCCCTCAACTCCCTACGAGGAAGCAATCCCGAGGCAAAACTAATTCCAGTTAAGTAACAATTGTAGTTGTAAAAGATCGGGGCACAACTCCAAGTCGTCCTGTAACCGTGGACACGGCTATCCGAATAGTTAATTTTCATCCCTGCAGGGGTGCACCACATGTCCCGTCATGCTCGATAACACTCTGGCCGGACATACTTTTCTGGGTCCTGCCCGGCCTCGGAATATCGACACGTCGCAACCCCACCTAAGACTAATCAGAGAGGCCAGCCCGCCGGTCTAACTCCTAAGCACAAAGGGTTCGTGGGCCCAGTTCCCCTTCACGCTCCTGCACGTGGCGTGGGCGGCCGACGTCAGTCCTCGTATCCCTTAATCACAAGCACGATGCATCTCGGGACCACTCGGGCGCGCGCCGCTACAATGCTGGCATCTGAAAAGCTTCGGCTGATACCGCGATGCCGAGTACCCATAATTCTTCCCGCGTAGCCGGTTAGTGCGAAAAGGTCTCCGACCAACCCAGATCAAATACCCAAATCCATTAACATTTTAATTAGGCCAACAACACAAATCTCACGGGAATCCACCCGTCTTACAACTAATCACCGAAGATCCCAGTAACATGGTCGAGTAACTCTATGGTTGTAACAACGGGGGGAATCCGAGGTATCACCCTCGTTGGATTCCGAACGATGTACCCGTCAAGGTGGGCTTAGAGGAATCACCCTCGGGGGTCCCACACTTGAGGGGTTGCACGACAGGGGCGTCATCGGGAATGGTGAAAGAGGAATCACCCTCGATAACCACGACCGACTAGCTATACTACAGAGATATCATCAGGAGTACTTAGTGAGGTGTCACCCTCGGTACCAGATAGTATCTCTGTAGCTCGTACAACGAAGGGGGTGAATGTGCTGTGTCGGGTCTGGCTCGTCGATCAGAGATCGAGAATAGAAAACAAGCGGGGCAACAAAACTACGGGGTCAGAGGGGATGACTGCTCCACCTATACTAAGCATATTAAGGTACATGACTGAAAGTAGCAGTTCATCAAAAACAGGCTATGCATCAGATATAGTAGCTAACTACAACAGTAGCAAAATACTAATGCAAGCAGTAGGAAGAAAGACATAGGTGATATAGGAATGATCAAGGGGGGTTTGCTTGCCTTGCTGCTCTGCGGCAAAGGACTGATCGGCAGGGTCGTAGATGTACCCGACAGCAGCGTCAGTCTCGGGGTCTATCGGTAAGAAGAGGGGGAAGAAACAATAAATAATAGCACCGATGCAACACAAAGCATGACATGGGAAGATGCAGGCTAGACATGAGCTAACACAGCAACATCCGTCATAGACGGTCGGAAGAATATCTAATGATATTTTCCGGGTCTCGGGCTACTACAGGTTATACTGGAAACGATGGAAATGTTCCATGTTTGCTATGCAAGGGACGCGTGACACACGAATGGACCGTGTATCCGGGTTCGTCTCGTTCTGCTGATCAACTTTCATGTTGAAAATATTTCGATCTGACTTACGGATTATTTAATATTAATTTTTTAAAGTTTATTTAATAATTAGGAATTTAAAAACAGATTTAATTATTTTAATAAAATCCTATTATGACATCATCGCGATGTCATGCTGACATCAGCAGTTGACTGGTCAACTGACCAGCGGGTCCCGAACGTCATAGGCACAAGTTTTAATTAATACTAAATATTAATTAATCAGATTAATTTAGTGGGGGACCCACGTGTCATTCTCTCATTATTCTAATTAATTAATTTAACTAATATATCTACTTATTTTTATTATTTATATTATCTATCGCGTGGGGCCTCCCTGTCATAGACAGCAGGTGCGTTGGCCCCACCGGTAAGTGACCTTAGGCCAAAATACTCGATTTTATCCATAGATATAAACATGCAAATATCGTATTCCTCCAAATACCTATATACGCAATACATACATCGCACTTCATACATACATACATTCATATACACGGAATACATCATTTGTTTTTATTTTATTTAACTCTCACACTCACATCTCTCTCTGTCAACAAACAACACAGAACACAACTCTCTGCTAACTCAACATAGGAGAACACCTTCTTCAAATCCTCCTACCGGTCACTACCGTCGACGGATCGGGGTCCCGTTTGCCGGAACGGAACCGGGACGGTGAGGGGAACGCGACGGTGGGAGGAGCCCGAGGAGGGGCTCACCAACGTTGATGAGACGGCCCGATGAAGCCGGAGTTCGCGGGAAGCGGAGGTGACGGCGAGGAGGAGGACGAGGGGTGACGGTGATGGCGCGGTGACGGTCGTTCCGGCGAGGAGGATCCTGAGGTAGCGGCAGTGTCCCGTTGAGGAGGGGGGCCGCGATGGTGGCCGACCGGGTTGACGCGGGGAGATCCGGAGGCGCCTGTGTGGTTCCTTCACGGGGCCGGTACGGCGCCGGGATGTGGCCACCGGAGGCCAGCGGAGGAAGGCCGCCGATGGTGGGGGGCTCGGGTGTCGGGGGAGCAGGAGGGGGAACGCCGGAGGGCCGGCCGACGGGATGGGGAGGGCCCCGGCCGCCGGATCCGGAGGGGTGGTGAGCTCCGGTCGGTGGGGAAGCAGGGAACCGGCGGGAGTGGGGGTGGATCTAGGGTAGGCCTCGGTGGGAGGAAAGTGGGAGGAGGAGGCACGGGAGGGAGAGGGGTCTCATGGGGGGGAGAGAAGGGAGACCGAGAGGAGGGGTGGCTCGGTACGTGGGGGTTGGTGGGAGTGGGGGGCCGAGAGGGGGGCGTGGGGAGTGGCGGCGCTGCCAGGGGAGGGAGGGAACGAGGCAGGGGAGGGGGTGCCTCGCCCTAGGGTTTGAGGGGGGGGGGGGCGCGGGGTGGGCTGGCCAGTTGGGCCTCTTGGCCCAGCTCGGCCAGGGGGGTGGGGGTTTTCTTCTCCTTTTTTGTTGTTGTTTTGTTTTGTTTTTGTTTTATTTTTCTTTTTCCTTTTCTATTATTTCTTTCTTTCTAATTTATTTTCTTTCTTTTGTCATTATTATTTTTAATACTTTCCTTTTTTAAAGTTAATATGACTTCATAAGTATTATCATCTTTTGTTTTAAATTCCTGAATCCAGATAGAAATTCAATGCGGGTCAACGACGGTAATTCTCGATGGTGTGGCATCATTTGCGGGTGATCACTGTAGCTTAATTACAATATTTACTGTAGCAAAAGTCGAGGATGTCACAGGTACAAGGCATGGTCCCGTAGGCAGTAGGTCGAGGCTTGTTGGGCCACGCGCTCCGCGTCTTCCTCCTTCTCCGGCAATGTACCGTAGAGCAGGTACGCCCCAAGTTCGTGCATCCAATCATTGATCTGAGCCTCCAGGGCCAGGAGCAGTCGAGCCCCCGAGGCCAGGCCGCAGTCCAGAGCCCCAGAGGGCGGTGCTGGGGGGAGGTCCTTTCCGCGTGGCGCTGGGTCCTCAGGTGACGGTGCCGCGGAAGGCTTGAAGAGTCGCTCCTCAAATAAGCCTGGCTCTTGAGCCTCGCGTGCGAAGCTCTTTTGGCGATGTCGTGCGCCTCCTTGTTTTCGCTTCACGGGACGTGCTGCAGCTCTAGGCCCTAAAAACGTTTGTCAATCTTACGTACCTGTTGCAGATATGCCTCCATGTGTTCGTCCTTGGGTGTGTATTCTTTGTTGGATAAGTTGACGAGAAGTTGAGAGTCGCCCATCACGGTGAGGCGCCGGACCCCCCAAGGCCGCCGCCGCCTTGAGGCTGGCGATGAGGCCCTCGTACTCCGTTATGTTGTTGGCGACCTTCTCCCCACGGTGGAAGCACAGATGTACGACGTAGCGAAGCTTGTCTGCAATCGAGGAAGTGAGCAAGACACCAACCCCTGCTTCTCTTCGTGTGAAGGCTCCGTCAAAGTGCATCGTCCATCCCTCGGGTGCCTCCACACTGGGGCAAGGGACTGGATACCTTCCAGCCTCCGATCCGGTGTGTCCGTCAACTCCGCCATGAAGTCAGCCTGGACCGCTCCCTTGATGACCCTGGTCGTGCCGAATTCCATGTTGAAGGCGTGAAGCTCGGTGTTCCATTCGGCGACCCTTCCTGCTGCGTTTGGGTTGTGCAGGATCTTCTCTAAGGGGTAGGCAGAGACGACCTTCATCAGGTGTCCCTGAAAGTAGTGACGCAGCTTGCGTCAGGCAACGAGGAGCGCTAGAAGGAGCTTCTGCTACATGGGGTAGCGCGTGTCCTGCGATACCATGGTGACAAAGTACACTGGGTGCTCGACGAGGGTGCATCCACCCGGGGCGTCATGCTCCTCGGTGAATTGAGGAGGTTGGGGTGATTGTCGGGGCCGAAGGTGATTTTGACCTCTTGCCACGCCCGACGTTTCGGGGGCTCGGGCATTGGGTGAGCCGCCCCACTGCGCTGCAGGAAACGCTTGACGTGACGGCCGAAAGGTGGCGCCTGCGATCCGCCGAGAATGTAGGCGACCGGAGGGGCGGCCCTGCTCGCTCGGATGCCGTCTACCACCGTGGATCGGCGGCCGTTGGTGGTCGCACTTTCCATGGAGTCGCCAAGTCGAGATTTGGTTCTTGTTGTCTGCGTGGAGGCTCCGACGCGCGCCGCCTACCTCGCATGCCAAATGTCGGATTTCAGGCTCCGCAAGACACTAAGGATTCGAACTTAGGGGCACGCGCAGAGACCACTTAGCAGCTTCGGTACACCTGACTCACTACTCGATGAACAAGGGAAAGAACTCACTCGATGGCGATGAACACAAAGGACACAACAGTTTACCCAGGTTCTGGCCGTTGCGAAGCGGAATACCCTACTCCTGCTTTGGTGGATTGCCTCACGAGGAGGTTGGTGGATGAACTAGTACAGTGCTTGGGAGCCTCCGGAGACTGGGTGGCTTTGCGTGGTGCTGGGGGGATGACGAATGGTTTTCTCCCCCCTCTACGAAGCAACATCTCCTCTATTTATAGTGGCAGCCCCGGTCCTCTTCCCTTATAGTTTTGGCAGGAAGGGATCCCACGTTGGCCAATTTCGAAGGGGGACAAAGGAACATGCTCCCCTGCCCAAAGGCGGTCTTCGCCTGCAAAGAAGCTGCCTGCGCTGCAGGGACGGGCCCGGGGATGATGTCTGCCATACTGGCGGGTGGTGACCGCTTTGTTGCCCTAGAAGGAAAACCTTTGGAAGACGCCTTGGGGACCCTGGTGCGTCCTTGCCCCCCCCCCTTTACACTAAAGGGGAAACAACACCGTCCTATTGTCTACTGCTCGCCTGTCCTTCCCATACGCCATCCTTGACTCCTAAGGCCGAGGCTTGCCTCGGAATATCCCCCGCTCTGGAGGGGTCCCGAGGAGGCCCCCTACGGGTCTTGATGTCGTTCCTCCTGGCGAGGGCCTGCTACCTCTTGAGCTTGGGTTGGTTTTTCCCTTGAAGAGGAAAGGGTGATGCAGCACAGTAGCAGTAAGTATTTCCCTCAGTTTGAGAACCAAGGTATCAATCCACTAGGAGTATCAAGCCAAGTCTCCAAAGTACCTGCGCAAAAACAGCAAACTTGCACCCAATGCTACAAAGGGGAGGTCAATCCCTTCATGGTTAACTGCAAGGTGAGATCTAAAGGCGAAAAGTGCAACAAAGTAAAAGTGTAGGGCTAAAAATATGATGTGAAGTAGACCCGGGGGCCATAGTGTTCACTAGAGGCTTCTCTCATCATAGCAAATGTTATGGTGGGTGAACGAATTACTGTCGAGCAATTGATAGAACCGCGCAAAGTCATGATGATATCTAAGGCAATGATCATACATATAGGCATCACGTCCGAGACAAGTAGACCGATACTTTCTGCATCTACTACTATTACTCCACACATCGACCGCTATCCAGCATGCATCTAGTGTATTGAGTTCATAACAAACAGAGTAACGCCTTAAGCAAGATGACATGATGTAGAGTGATAAACTCATCCAATAGATATAAACCCCATCTTTTTACCCTTGATGGCAACAACATGATGCGTGCCTCGCTACCCCTTTTGTCACTTGGTGAGGTCACCGCGCGGTATGAAACCAAAACCAAGCAATTCACCCATTGCAAGAATTATAGATCAAGTTGGCCAAACGAAACCCACAACTCGAAGAGAATTACAAGGATATGAAATCATGCATATAAGAGACCAGAAGAAACTCAAATAAGATTCATAGGTAATCTGATCATAAATCCAAAATTCATCGGATCTCTACAAACACACCGCAAAAGAGGATTACATCGGATAGATCTCCATGAAGATCATGGAGAACTTTGTATTGAAGATCCAAGAGAGAGAAGAAGCCATCTAGCTACTAGCTATGGACCCGAAGGTCTATGGTGAACTACTCACGCATCATCGTAGAATCAACTCAAAAGCTCTTTCGGGATAAAAATGAACAATAATTTCGTGAGCGAAAAGTTTCTGTCTTTTTCAACAAGATCAAACAACCATCACCAAAACTAGTCGTAAAGGTTTTACTTGGCACAAACACAAAAGGAAACACAGAAAACACAATCATAACAGAATTATGATGGTGTGGACACACCAAAACAGGAAGCTACAAAGCAAAGATAAATTCATTGGGTTGCCTCCCAACAAGCGCTATTGTTTAAAGCCTTTTAGCTAAGCATTGATAATTCAATGATGCTCACATAAAAGACAAGAATTGAAGCACAACGGGAGCATCATAAACCATGTCAAAATCACATCTAAGTCTAACATACTTCCTATGCATAGGCAGTTCATAGGAAAACAAATTATCAAGACAAGCAATAATGACCATATGCAAGGAAGAAGAAAGAGACAATAGCAATCTCAACATAACGGGAGGTGATTTAGTGATATGAAAGTTTCCACCACAATATTTTCCTCTCTCATAACAATTACATGTGGGATCATATTCAAATTCAACAATATAACCATCACATATGATATTCTTTTCATGATCCACATGCATGCAGAGTTGATGCTCTTCAAAAATAGATGGATTATCATCAACTAAAGTCATGACTTCTCCAACCCCACTTTCAATCTTATTGCAAACATTATTATCAATATCATATCCATCATGAGGCTTAAACAAATTTTCAAGATCATAAGAAAAATCATTACCCCAATCATGATCATTGCAGCAATAGTGGACATAGCAAAGCTAGCATCCCGAAGCTTAGGGTTTTGCATATTTTTAGCACGATTGACATTAATAGAATCCATAGTGAAACCATTGCAATCATGCTTTTCATTCAAGGAGCCCTCGTGAATCACTTCATCAATTTCTTGATCGCAATTTTCAGATTCACGCATCTCAATTAAAACATCATAAAGATAGTCAAGTGCACTCAACTCACTAGCAATTGGTTCAACATAAATGGATCTCTTAAAGAGATTAGCAAGTGGATGAGGATCCATATCAATAGATTTTCAGCAAGCGAAGATGCAAGCATATTGAAGGCACATAGCACACAAGCAAAGGAAAGGCAAACGAAAAAGGCAAATATTTTTTTGTAATTTTTTTTTCAGAAGTGGGGGAGAGGAAAACGAGAGGCAAAAAAGTAAATGCAAGAGATGAATTTGCGACAGTTACTTGGATAAGCTTCACTTAGAACAGTCCCCAGTGCCAGAAATTGACACGTAGGAGGAAGATTATTCTTGACTTGATGCTCCCAGGCAACTGCGCCAGAAATTGGCACGTTGACGGGAGACTATTCTTGACTTGATCCTCCTCCCCGGCAACGATGCCGGAAATTGGCACGTTGACGGGAGACTATTCTTGACTTGATCCTCCCCGGCAACGGCGCCAGAAATTCTTCTTGCTACCTCTTGAGCTTGTGTTGTTTTTTCCCTTGAAGAGGAAAGGGTGATGCAGCACAGTAGCAGTAAGTATTTCCCTCAGTTTGAGAACCAAGGTATCAATCCAGTAGGAGTATCAAGCCAAGTCTCCAAAGTACCTGCGCAAAAACAGCAAACTTGCACCCAACAGTACAAAGGGGTTGTAAATCCCTTCACGGTTAAGTGCAAGGTGAGATTTGAAGGCGGAAAGTGCAACATAGTAAAAGTGTATGGCTGAAAATATGATGTGAAGTAGACCCGGGGGCCATAGTGTTGACTAGAGGCTTCTCTCATGATAGCAAATATTACGGTGGGTGAACGAATTACTTTCGAGCAATTGATAGAACCATGCAAAGTCATGACGATATCTAAAGCAATGATCATACATATATGCATCACGTCCGAGACAAGTAGACCGATACTTTCTGCATCTACTACTATTACTCCACACATCGACCGCTATCCAGCATGCATCTAGTGTATTGAGTTCATAACAAACATAGTAACGCCTTAAGCAAGATGACATGATGTAGAGGGGTAAATTCATGCAATAGATATAAACCCCATCTTTTTACCCTTCATGGCAACAACAAGATGCTTGCCTCGCTACCCCTTCTATCACTCAGTGAGGTCACCGCATGGTATGAACCCAAAACCAAGCACTTCTTTCATTGCAAGAATTATAGATCAAGTTGGCCAAACAAAACCCACAACTTGAAGAAAATTACAAGGATATGAAATCATGCATATAAGAGATCAGAATAAACTCAAATAAGATTTATAGATAATCTGATCATAAATCCACAATTCAACGGATCTCGACAAACACACCGTAAAAGAGGATTACATCGGATAGATCTACATGAAGGTCATGGAGAACTTTATATTGAAGATCCAAGAGAGAGAAGAAGCGATCTAGCTACTAGCTATGGACCCGAAGGTCTATGGTGAACTACTCACGCATCATCAGAGAGGCAATGGTATTGATGAACAAGCCCTCTGTGTCCGAATCCCCCCTCCGGCAGGGCACCAGAACATGCCCCAGATGGGATCTTGTAGAGACAGAAACTTGCGGCGGTGAAAAAGTATTTTCGTGGCTCTCTCTCGTGGTTTCAGATTTTTCGGGGATTTATAGGCGGAAGAAGTAGGGAAAAGGAGCCACGGGAGCCTTTTCCTTGGTTCTCAAGCTTCATGCGTATCTTTTGTTTTGGAAAAAATCTTTTCGGAGGTTTTATTCCGTTTGCACTCTATTTGATATTCTCCTCTGAAAAAGGTCAAAAACATGGAAAAAACAGGAACTGGCACTTGGCACTGAGTTAATAAGTTAGTCCCAAAAAAGATATAAAATGAATACAAAACATCCAAAGTTTGACAAGATAATAGCATGGAACCATCAAAAATTATAGATATGTTGGAGACGTATCAGGGCCATGCCTTGAATGACGCCGAGCCTGCGGATGTTGGGTTGATGAAGTGGGCAAGCCCTGGGCCGGATGCAGGCAGGCTGGGTACCCCCATTCCCAGAATGCTGACTCGTTAATGGAGTTAGAGGGTGCGTGATCGTTACACCTATCACACACGAGGCTATACATCAAACTATATGGGATGTATATACAAACAAAAATGTTCGTATGGGATTCACTGTGTGGGATGTGCACACGAACGGAAACGTTTTTCTAGGATTCACTTTGTGGGATATGCAGACGAACGGAAACGTCTCTCGTGGATTGACTGTGTGGGTTGTGCAGACGAAGGGAAACGTTGCTCTGGGATTCACTGTGTGGGATGTACCTACGAACAAAAACGATGGCTATCCTGATCGCACACGATTTCATTTTGCATAGCGTGTCTGACCGAACGACCTATGCCCGACAGTTTCTAGGTCATGTTGGGAGGACCCCCTCTCGCCCACACTCACTTGGCCATGGTTTAAAATGTCATTG
Source organism: Hordeum vulgare subsp. vulgare (assembly GCF_904849725.1). NCBI lineage: Eukaryota > Viridiplantae > Streptophyta > Magnoliopsida > Poales > Poaceae > Hordeum > Hordeum vulgare. Next base: position 251,442,330 of record NC_058522.1, on the reverse strand, counting down.
TGGAAAGGGGTTATAAACCGTTTGTATGGCATGTCGCTGCACTAGTCTGTAATTCATGAACATATGTTCTTGTGAATTGAATGATCCATTCATTGTTGAACCTATATCTATATAATATGGATATGAAAATGTTATAGACTCTCTCGAATTCAAGTTTTGCAGAATTTAAAATTGTGGCAATTAAATTAATGGAAAAATATGTTCTGCATGTCATTACACCGCACACGGTTTATAAAGCAGAACGTGGGTGATATACCTCATGATTCCACACGTTTCATAGAGAAACCGTGTGCGGCAACACACACAATTGTCGTCTTGAAAATCGTGTGTGATGTTAGACAATATCAGAAACAGTTAACCTGACCTACATGTTTGTGATAGTATACTTATTATACACACTTTATAATGTTTCACTGTTTGTTATGTCATATGCATCCTACAAGATTACGATAGTTCGACGTTTTGGGAATCTTGGTGTATCACAAAGGACGTCGTAGGACAAAATGTGTATGATAGTCTCCTTATCATACACGGGTTATAGTTACGAACTATTTGTGATGCGGTGCACAACATAAACGGGGCACCACAGAGTAGAGTGTGTGATGGGAATGCGATCTCACACGAGTAACACAGATGGGCCTTATGGGAAATATGACCTCTCTCAAAACGGTTGTCCGATAACTCTCATTTCTGATAGGTGCGCACATCCCATGCGCTTAGTTTTGCAAAGTGTTTCTGTTCACAAGTCACCATCGCAGACGATTTTTCTGTGTCGTGTGGGATGGACCCCCCTATCACCCGCACATACAATGTGATGTTCCAAATTGTGTCGCCGAAAGGTGTTAAAAACCTTTTGTATAGCACGTCGCTGCACCAGTGTGTGATGAGTAAATATAATGTTTAATTGTTATCATGGATATGGTTATTTCTGATTTATGCCTAAAACCTAAACACTAGCTAATGATACGTGTCCAACGTATCTATAAGTTTGTATTGTTTCATGCTATTATATTATCATCCTAGGATACTTTTTAAGTTATAATTTACCATTTAATATTATTTCTAGCACTAACCTATTGACCTAGTGCCTAGTGCGAGTTGCTGTTTTCAACGTGTGTTTTGCTTTTCAAGTTTACAATACCAAACGGACCGAATTGCCCCAAAACTTTTTTATGATTTTTTCTGAACCAAAAGAAGACCTCGAAGCCTTGTGAAAATACCAAAGGCCACATGAGGGAGGCACAAGACAACATGGCGTGGCCACGGGGGTCGACGCGCCCTGATGGCTTGTCCCTCCCTGGTGGGCCCTCTACCTCCATTATGTGGCCTATAAATTCACATATATTCCAAAGACGCTAGAAGAGGGAGTGAAATACTTTTTTCGCTGCCGCAAGTCTTTGTTCCACGGTGACCCCATGTGGAGCTCCATTTCGGCACCCTGCCAGAGGGGGGATCTATCACGGAGGGCCGCTTCATCAACTGTGTTGCTTATGTGATGATGTGTGAGTAGTTCACCACATACCTACGGCTCCATAGTTAGTACCTATATGGCGATCTCTCTCTCTCTCTTGATCTTCAATACAATAATCATCGGATCTTCTCTTTGGTCTATGTGATGTAATTCTTTTGTATGGTGTGTTTGTTGGGATCCGATGAATTGTCGGTTTATGATCAAATTATTCAGGAACAGTATTTGAGTCTTCTATGATTATTATGATTCCTATTTGCATGATCATCATAGCTTCGTAATTCTCTATGATCTATTGAATTACTTTGGCAAAATATCTTGATATTTCTTAAGTGAGAGGGGTGCATTGTAGTGGGTTCAACCTGACGAGTTTTGATATCCCAGTGACAGAAGGGGACAAGATCCGTCTTTGTGTTATTGCCACTAAGGATAAAATGATGGGGTTCATTCATATTGATTGAGTTTACTTTGTCTACATCATGTCATCGTTCTCCAAGCATTACTCTATTTGGCATGAAAATACGTAGAGAGGCAAGCATTGAACTGCTCGTGAAGTGGAGTAATAGTGGTAGGTGCAGGCAAGAGTCGATCTATTTTCTTATGAACATGATGCCTATATACAGATGATCATTGCCATGAAAATCACATAACTATTTGCTTTACTATCAATTGCCCAATAGTAATTTGTTTACCCACCATATGTTGCTTTCGTGAGAGATGCTGCTAGAGAGCACTATTGTCCCCGAGTCTATTCACTTATATATTCACAAAACTTATATTTACCTCGCTGTTCTTATTTGTCTTTCGTTTCATTTTACAATTTACAATTATCTACACACCTCATTCGCTTGCAAATAACGAGATCAAGGCGATTGATAACCCTCTTGCCCGCGTTGGGTGCAAGTTCTTTCTTCTTTTGCATGCACCGCTGAAGACGGTTGAGGATTGATATTTCTATTGGTTTGATAAACCATGGTTTCTTAACTGAGTGAAATACTTACCCATATTGTGCTGCAATTACCAGTTCCTCTTCACTGAAAATCCAACACAAATGATAAGTATCAGGAAGGATTTATGGCTTCGTTGCAGGGAATATCATCATCAACTATCAAGTAACTTCACACAAATTATCATTCACTTGTTCCTATTTTTATTTGTTGTTATATTTTTCTTGCTTAAAAATAAAAAATACAAAATTTTTTATCTTTGCTTGCTAGTTCACTTGTCTTGCTTGTTACTTTGCTTGCTCGGTCACCATGTCCCAAGATAGATTCCACAATATCTCTTATTACCAAACAATGTTGGAAATAGGAAGCTTTATGAAAAATTTTGTGACTTCACAATATGAGAATAATGAAATATTTGCTTCTGAAATTAGGGAACATTCAACTTTGCTCTATGCAATTAGTAATCGACTTGTTGAAGTCAATACAGAAGTGTCTAATATCAAATCACAATTTTCTAAAACTGAAGAGTTGCTAGGAATTATCTGTGACAAGCAAACCACTCTAGTAAATAGGATGGCCGCTAAACCAGAATATCTCCCTATTAGTAACCATGATGAAATCTTAAAATGATTGGCACTTCTGCCATTGAACCCTTATTTAATTATGTAAATATAAATGATAAAGGGACTGGAGATGAATCAACTTTAGCTAGACTGTGTCTCATTTTCTTGGAGGGTGATGGTTCTAATGCTAAAACCGAAAAAGTGGGTTTGGAGAGGTCAAAACTTTAAAAAGTGGTGTTCCCACTATCTTGGATTACAAGGACTTTAATTATGAAAGTTACTCTTCCGTAGAATGTATTTCCTTGTTACAAACAACTATTATCTCATCCAATGCTTATAACAAAACAAGGCTTTCACTAATCATATAGTGGAAGCAATGATAAAATCATATGATGAGAAACTTGCACTTGAAGTTTCTATTCCTAGAAAATTGCACAATAAGTGGGAACCTACTATCAAAATAAAGATGAATAAATATTAATCAATGCTTTGTGTGACCTTGGTGCTAGTGTTTCAACAATACATAAGTCCCTTTGTGATATTGTTGGTCTCACTAATATTCAAGAGTGTTCCCTAAGCTTGCATCTTGTGGATTCTAACATTAAGAAACCTTTAGGTAGAATTAATGATGTTCTCATTATTGCAACCAAAATTTATGTGCGTGTATATTTCATTGTGCTTTATATTTATTGGAATCCTACTTGTCCAATAATACTTGGAAGACCTTTCCTACGAACTATAGGTGCAATTATTGACATGAAAGAGGGAAACATAAGGTTCCATTTTCCATTAAAGAAAGGGATGGAACACTTCCCTAGAAATAGAATCAAACCACCTTATGAATCCATCATGTGGGATACTTATGGGTTGAATGTCAAGGATGACAACACTTGATCATTTGCATTATGCCTAGTTAGGGGCATAAAACAATAGTGCTTGTTAGGAGGGAACCCAATAGTTATCTTAAATTTTTTGTTACTTTCTATCTTGGTGCGGTGACATGATTATTGCCTCTGTAATGATTGTCTTTTATGTTTAACTTAGTGCTTGTGTCAAGTAAAGCCTTTGGGATGACTTGTATGATAAGTAGAATTCACACGGTACAAAAACAAAAATTTTGACGTCCAATGCAGAATTTCTATGATTTTAGTGGAACGTATTTTAAGCTGATTTTTTTGACAATATTATTATAAAAATTCCTCAGGTCATCCTAATTTGTCAGACAGACATATCATTACATATCATTACAGACAGACGTATTTTAAGTATAGGTTCTTTACATATCATTACAGACTGTTCTATTTTAGACAGATTCTATTTTTGCTTGCATAGTTTGCTTGTTTTGATGAAGCTATGGAGAATTTAGAATACAATACCTATTATGCAATAATCAAATATGAATCAATTGATAACAGTACCTAAGTATTTTATTTGTTGCTTATACTAACGGATCTCATGAACTTTTGTTGAGTTTTGTGTGACTGAAGTTTTCATATGTTGGCTGTTATTGCGATGGACAAAGGAATAAGGAGCAGAAAGAGCCTAAGATTGGGGATGCCCAAGGCACCCCAAGGTAATATTCTAGGAAGACTCAAGCGTCTAAGCTTGGGGATGCCCCGGAAGGCATCCCCTCTTTTGTCTCAATCCATCGGTATGTCTCTTGGAGCTACATTTTTATTCGTCACATGATATGAGCTTTGCTTGGAGCATCGTTTTCTTTTGTTTTTTAGTTTGCCACAATCATCATTTGCTGCACATAGCAACTCGAGAGAGACACACATTCATCATGATTTATTAGAATACTCTGTGTGGTTCACTTATATCTTTTGAGCTTAGCAGTTGCTCAATACGTCACTGATATCTTTTTGAGCACGGTGAGGTATTGATTATATAGAAATATTTGCACTCCCGTTCTTCACTTTTATTTGTTTGATAATTAATGAACAACAATGGTAATTTGTATGGGTTATTAGGATAGTCCAAAAATAATAGGTATTCAATGAATGATAATCAAAACCATCATGTATCATAGAAAGAGAATTTGTGGGTTTATGATATTGATCTGGTAATATGAAAAAGGTGTGAGTGCATCATTGTTGATTTGTATAAGTGTCGGTACTAAGAGGTGTTAATTTCTTGTTTTTCCGAATATTGAAAAGGCATGGCGGCACTCTGTGAGCATTTCTATTCCTCATTAGAATCCTAGTGTTGTTTCGAGTCTGAGGCGCGAGATGGTTAACTCCTCCCAACGCCCTCCCTCGGGCGTGCGAGTAGTGCGTTGATTTGTGATAAAACTAATAAAAAATTGCAACAATTATATGAGTTTTTCATGACTCATGTGAAACCACGGACATACGCAATCTCAACTCCTCATAGTTTGCTAGCCTCTTCGGTATCGTGCATTGCCCATTCTCACCTCGAGGATCGGTGCAAACTTCACCGATGCATCCAAACCCCGTGGCTTGATACTCTCTGTCACACATAAGCCTTCATATATTTTCCTCAAAACAGCCACCATACCTACCTATCGTGGCATTTCCATATCCAATTCGAGATATATTGCCATGCAAATTCCACCGTTATATCATATGACTAGTTCGTTCATCATTATATTGCTTTGATTGGTCATATAGAGCTGACGTAGCACTTGTGGAAAGCCACCATTCACCATATTACTGATACATATCATGCTAGTTCATTGCCCATCCTGGTACACTACCAGAGCCATTCATATTGAGTCATATTGCTTCATAGTTCTTCATACCGAGCTCTCATTGAGTTGTAAGTACATAAAAGTGAGATGATCATCATTATGAGATAACTGTCCCATGGAGAAAATAAAAATTGGGGAGGCCAAATGAGACCACCATAAAAAATAAATGAAAGAAAAAGAGAGAAGGGACTTTGCTACTATCCTTGACCACACTTGTGCCTCAAAGTGGCACCTGGTTCCTCATATAGAGAGTCTCATGTTATGTCATTTTCATATGCTAGTGGGAATCACTCTTTCATTGTTATAAACTTGGCTTGTATATTATAATGACGACCTTCCTCAAATGCCCGAGGTCTTCGTGAGCAAGAAAGTTGGATGCACGCCCAACTAGCTTCAGTTGAGCTTTCATACACTTATAGCTCTAGTGCATCATTTGCATCACAATCCCTAGTCCTTGCATTGACATCTACCAATGGGCATATCCATTTCCCATTGGTATGCCTAGTTGATGTGAGATTATCTTCTCCACTTTTTACCCCTTTGATACCTACCACCATATTCTATTCTACCCTTATGCTATATCCATTGTTCATGCTCATGTATTTCGTGAAGAAAAAAAGTTGATTCACATTGAAAACGTATGATCCAATTGCCTCATTTGGACATAGTGGTACTTGACATTTGTATTGATGTGGTGAAGACGGAGCCATGCCTTGCTATTATATTATCATGCTAGTATAATTTTTGAGTAATCATTTACGAATTTATATTAATTTTTTAGCACTAACCTATTGACACAGTGCCTAGAGCGAGTTGCTATTTTTTGTGTGTTCTTTCCTTTTGAGGTGTATAGTACCAAACGAAACCAATTGCCCCAAAACTTTTTTATGATTTTTTCTGGACCAAAATAAGACCTGAAAGCCTTGTGAGAAGACGAGAGGCCACACTAGGAAGACACAAGTCAATAGGGCGCATCCAGGGGGTCGGCGTGCCCTGATGGCTTATCCCTCCCTAGTGGACCATCTTCCTCCATTCTCTGGCCTATAAATTCACATATATTCCAAAAAAACCTAGATGATGGAGAAAAACACTTTATCCTCCACCACAAGTCTCTGCTCCATAGCGATCCCATCTCGAGCTCCATTTCGGCACCCTGCCGGAAGGGGGATCGATCACGGAGGGCCTCTTCAACAACCTCGTTGCCCTCATGCTGATGTGTGAGTATTTCACCATGAACCTACGGGTCCGTAGTTAGTACCTACATGGGTATCTCTCTTTCTTGATCTTCCATACAATGACCATCGCATCTTTGCTTTGGTCTGTCATTTGTAATTCTTTTGTATGGTGTGTTTGTTGGGATCCGATGAATCTTGGATTTAAGTTCATATTATTCATGAAAAGTATTTGGGTCTTCTCTGGTTATTATATTTCTTATTTCCATGATCATCACATCTTCGTAATTCTCTCTGATCTATTGAATTTGTTTGTCCAAGTAGCTTGATATTTTTGAAGTCAGAGGGGCGTGTTCTACTCGGTTCAACCTGACGAGTTTCTATATCCCAGTGACAGAAGTGGACAAGATGTGTCTTCGTGTTGTTGCCACTAAGGATAAAATGATGGGTTTTATTCATAGTTATTTAGTTTACTTTGTATACATCATGTCATCGATCTCCAAGCATTACTTTGTTTCTCATGAACATAATACCTACAGAGGCAAGCATAGAAGCTCTCTTGAAGTAGGGTTATAAAAGTAGGTGTAGGCAGGAGTTGTCCTATTTGCTTATGGATGTGATGCCTATATACACATGATTATTGCCATGAAAATCGCATAACTACTCTTTTTTCCATAAATTGCCCAACAGTAATTTGTTTATCCACCATATGTTGCTTTCATGAGAGAACACTATGGCCCCCGGGTCTATTCACTTATATATTCACAACACTTATCTTTACCTTGCTGTCCTTATTTGTTTTTTTTATTTTGCAATTTACAATTCTCTACAATTATGTACACACCTCATTCGCTTGCAAATAACGAGATCAAGGGGATTGACAACCCTCTTTCCCGCGTTGGGTGCAAGTTGTTTGCTCTTTTGTGTGCAACCACCGAAGACGATTGAGGATTCATATTCCTATTGGTTCGATAGACCTTGGTTTCATAACAGAAGGAAATACGTACCCGTATTTTGTTGCACTTACCTGTTCGTCTTCAGGGAAAACCCAATGCATATCACAAGTATCAGCTAAGCATGTGTATAATAATGAGAACAAAAGAGTTTGTAAAAGTTTTCTTTAGCACTTTCAGTTTATCAACTAAATTACTTGAGCACAAGCAATGAGTTAAGCTTCGGGGAGTTGATACATCTCAAATGTATCTACTTCTCGAAACATTTTTCCTCTTGCGTTGGACTCTAATTTGCATGATTTCAATGAACTAACCCAGGACTCATGTTGTTTGTAGTAGAACTACCATGGTGTTATTTTTGTGCAGAACTAAAAGTTCCCGGAATTCAACGGAACTTTTTGTGATATTTTTATGGAATATATAATGAACTATGGAATGAAGAACCACAAGAGGGGGCTACGAGTGCGGCACAAGGCATCAAGGTGCAGCCACCTCCCTCGGCCTGCCCTGATAGCTTGTGGAGCCCACATGGCTCCCTCGAAGCTAAAAATACGAGATAAGATTTCCTTGCGTTTCATGAGACGGAGCCGCCGCCACTTCTGGTTCTTCCTTGGGAGGGCTGATCTAGAGTTTGTTTGGGGCTCCGGAGTGGGGGATTCGTCGTCATCATCATCACCAACCCTTAAGAATCAACAATTCCATGATGCTCATCACTGGGAGTGACTTTGTAGGCTTGCTGGATGGTGATGGGTTTTAGGACTTTATCACTAGTATGCATTATGTTCTAAGATTGATGTTGGCGTGACTTTGATATGCTTAATGCTTTTCACCAGGGCCCGAGTGCCATGATTCCAGATCTAAACCTATTATGTTTTCTCTTAATATGAAAGTGTTTAGATCCTATCTTGCAAGTAGTATGCGCCTATTATGTGTTATGCTTCGCATCCCCCAAGGAGACAATAATTTGGATTCTTTCCGGTGATTGTCGTAGTATGAGGAGTTCATGTATTCACCATATGGTAATGCTTTTTCTGGTTCTCTATCAAAAGGGGGCCTTAATATCCCTTAGTTCCATTAGGACCCCGCTGCCACGAAAGGGTAGGACAAAATATTTCATACAAGTTCTTATCGCAAGCACGTACGAATATACATGCCTACATTATATTGATGAATTGGAGCTAGTTTTGTGCCGCTCTAGTGTGTAATTATTACATGATGAATATCATCCATATCCATGCATCATTAATCCATGTGTGTACGCTTTACATATACTGAATCTTGCTATGATACTATTGTTGCTTCTACTGTCACAACTACTACAAAATTATTGCTATCACTGTTACTGTTACTACTGATACTTGCCATGCTACTAAATCTTCGATGTAGAGATATATCGAGGTGTGGTTGAATTGACAACTCAACTTCTAAGGCCAATAAATATTCTTTGGCTCCCCTTGTGTCGAATCAATAAATCAGGGTGAAATACTACCCACGAAAACTATTGTGATCCCCTACACTTGTGGGTTATCACCCGTGTTGGGTGCAAGTGTTTGGTCTTCCGTGTGTAGGTGTCGATGACAAGAATTTGTGTGGTTCTCCTATTGGTTTGATAACCTTGGTTCTCACTAAGGAAATACTAATATCTACTGTGTTGCATCACCTCTCCTCTTTGGGGAAAAAGCCAACGTAGTTTACATGTAGCAGGAAGAATTTCTGGTGCCGTTGCCACGAAGACATCATCAAATTATTATCAGGTTCCTTCATAGAAACTATCATTCACTTGTTCTACTTTTTATTTTCCTTTATCTTTGCTTGCCTAAAAATACCCAAAACACAAATATATTTTTCTTTGGTAGCTTCCTTGTTTGCTTGCTTTACTTGCTAGTTTACTTGTTCCGTCACTATGTATCAAGATAATACCAAATTGTGTGATTTCTGAAATACTTTTAATAATTATTTTATTAGTACTCCTATACCACCTGTCACTAGTGTGGAGCTTTATGATATTAGTATTGCATTGTGAAATCTTGTTATGAAAGAGAACTTTTTGGGAAGTCCTAATGGGGATAGATGTCCATTACGCAACTTTATTCTTGTAGACTTTGTTGGGCCTCGAGAAGCAAAGTTTTCTAGGACAACAACAAATTTCCCTCAAGTGGATGACATAAGGTTTATTAAGCCGTGGGAGGTGTAGTATTAAGATGGCCTCTCTCAAATAACCGTGCAATAAAATACAAGAAATCTCTTGTGTCCCCAACACACCCAATACAATGGTAGATTGTATAGATGCACTAGTTCGGCAAAGAAATGGTGATACAAGTGGAGTACGAACAGTAGAAACACAATTTATAATCTGAATAAATAAAAATAACAAGGTAACAATTAGTAAACAGAGAGCAAAATTGTATATTAATGCTTGGAAATAAGGCCTAGGGTGCATACTTTCACTAGTGCAATCTCTCAACAATGCTAACATGTTAGAATCATATGGTCATCCCTCAACATGCAACAAAGAATCACTCAAAAGTTCCTATTAGAGGGGAACATAACAAGAAGTTGTTGTAGGTAGTGAACCACCTCAAATTTATTCTTTCTGATCAATATTCTGGGCTATTCCTATAGGTGTCACAAACAGCCCCAATGTTCATAGTAGAATAACACCTATGATACATATCAATGAACCGGAATGTCACCTAGATACTCCAATGTCACCTAAAGTATACGTGGGTTAGTTATTAGACATGCACCGAAGAACTTCAGATTCATCATATTTGATCCAACACAATGAACTTCAAAGAGTACCCCAAGATTTGATCGGAGAAAGTCGGATGAAAACATGCAATCAAGCCCTATACATAGATCCCCAAGGTCACAAGAATCCACAAGTTTATGCCATAACATATATCAAGTGATTCAATAGAATACCCCATTGTGACCACGGGTATCCACATGCAAGACATACATCAAGTGTTCTCAAACCCAAAATATTCAGTCCAACATAACGAGATCTAAAACGGAAAGATTCAATTCATCACAACAAGATGGCAAGGGAAGAACACCATATGATCCAACTACATTAACAAAGCCCATGATACATCAAGATCGTGTCATCTCAAGAACACGAGAGAGAGGGAGAGAGATTAAAGACATAGCTACTAGTACATTCCCACAACCTCGAGTGTGAACTAGTCCATCCTAGTCACGACCTCCACCGGGACAATGAAGATGGCCAGCAGTGATGATTTGCCCTCCGGTAGGGTACCGAAAAGGCTACAGATTGGGTTTTCTTCCATATGGAGAATTGCGGCGGCGGAGCAGAAGTACTAGGTTAACTTTCGGGGGTTTCTGGATTTATAGGAATTTTCACTGTTGGAATCACGCCAGCTGGAGCCATGTGGGGCCCACAAGCTATCAAGGCGCCCACATGCGTTGGCACGCCCTGTTGGCTTGTGGGCCACATGTTCCCCCCTTTGGTGGTTCTTCAGTCCAGTATTTCTTATTTTTTCTAGAAAAAATCATCAAAAAGTTTCGGGCGATTCCGGGAACTTCTGTTTCTTCATAAAAACAACACCATGATAATTCTGCTGAACACAACGTTAGTCTGGGTTAGTTCTAAAGAATTCTTATAAATTGCATCAAAACAGTATAAAAGTATTGTAAACATAAGCAAATATGGCATGAATACTTCATAAATTATTGATACATTGGAGACGTATCAACATCCCCAAGCTTAATTCCTACTCGTCCTCGAGTAGGTAAATGATAAAAGAAGTAATTTATGAATTGTGAATGGTAGCATAGTGAATAGGTTTGATCATTGATAATTTCAGTCACTTTTCAAGCATCATAACGAACAACTTTTTTTTGATGAATCTCATTATTATAGTGTAGAAATCTATTCACATGCCATGGTTCGAATAATGCATTCTCTTGAAACCTCACAACATATGTTCATAGTCTTCAAACAATTTCAATGCATCAATAAGTCTAAGTAAGAGCTCCACATACTCAGTTATAATATAGTCTTGAATGATTGCTAGTACTCCAAGCATATTTTTAGAACAAACATCATCCATTGAACACAGAGGAAGATAGGGGCTTAATTTTTCGCCTCCCAACGTGCTTATCATGAAGATAATTATCAACTTTAATGAAGGATGATCAAATCTATTTTAGTGAATATGTGTGTTTGGATCTTTGACAACCACGAGCTGCTTCCCAACTAATAGATTGAGGTTGGAATAAGAAGTTGACTCAAAATGCAAAGTAAATAACATGAAAGTAAATAGATTGTCCCTTTGTAGAGGGAAGCAGGGCTTTGCAGAGGTGCCAGAGCTCATTGTTTAAAAGAGAGGTGAATATATTTTGGATGGTGTGCCTTTCATGTCAATGTTACAACAAGGGATTTCAATATCTTCCATGCTAATCACATTATTTACGATTCCCAACCAGAATTTAAACTTTACCCCCCCCCCTCCACCATTCCAACACATTCCATGGCTAGCCTTATCCCATTGATACCTTCCAAACAATCAAGTTACTAGGCGGAGTTATTGTTTATTCATTCTTATATTATACAGGACTAGGAATCCTTTTTACCATCCTCTCTCGTGCAATGACAAGTGAATAAACACTCATCATGAGAATAACCCACTTAGCATGGAAGATATTGAATGCCCCGATCGCTCCATGAGTGGTATGGGCACACAAAACAAATGTTTATTTGATGATTTTAGAGGTGGCACATGTAAATTTATATGGAATGGAAGAGAAATGCCATATACATGTAGGTATGGTGGACTCTCATGGAAGAAACTTGGCTCAAGGATTTGGATTTACAAGTAGTATCTCTACTTAGTATGGAATTTTGGCTAGCAAAAGTTTCTAAACGAGCACCACATGTTGGAGGATCCATAACAATATAACTTCGATGCAAATATGCCCAAACAGAACCATTATGTTCTCCTCCTTGTTGAACCTCAATTATTTTATCAAGGTTAAAAATAAATTATGGGTATTCACAATCAAAAAAGATGTCCAAGATAGTATATTTGAATGTGGAAGTTCTTTTTCTTTTACTTATCCTTCATGAATTGCTTGTATGACCAAAATTGTGATTGTCAAACTATAACAGATTTTACTTTCTAAACCAAATTTGAAACTACTACTAATTATGTAGAACATTGATACTTTCAGATTTATGATATTTCATTCTTTCATAATTTACTCTTAGAATATAAGTGAAGCACACGAGTAAACATCAAACTAATCTTGGAAGACATAAGTGAAGATCGATGAGTAGTCAGACAATTAAGTAGTTATGTGAGGACTCTTTCTCAATAAATATTTTCAGTTCTGAGATTTATTTCAAACAACAAATAAAACGAAAATACATTCCAAGAATAGAACATATCATGTGGACAAATAAAAATTTGGGCTCAACATAGGCTAACCGATATTTGTTTGGTGAAGAGAGGTGGAATGCGTAGCATCCCCCAGATTAGATGCTTGAGACTTCTTGAAATATTTACTTAGGGTGCCTTGGGAATCCCCCAACTTGAGATTTTGTATCTCATTCAATACTCTCATATCCCGGTTTCACCTAAATCTCAAAAACTTCATCCACAAAAACTCGAAAAGAACACGTGAAATAGGTTATTACACATAAGAATAAATCAACACTTCATGTACTACCAAGACAAGTTTAATAATAATTTTCAAATGTTATCTACTGTATATTATCATTTCCATAATTTATATCGACTAATACAACCCATGAAAATTCTAGGATAAATAGATAAATAAAAACTATGACAACAATCTATCCAAACAAAATAGTATGTAGAAATCTATTTAAGAAGTACAATTATGTAGCTCCAAACCTTATAAAAATTTAGGAAATGATAAATAATTTGTATGATAGTATTGTGTAAAAATTTCAGAAACTTTCCATGTCTAGTAAAATCTGATAATTCAAATACTCTATCAAAAGTTTCTGTATTTTTACATCATACATCACTCATGCAATTCAAGCATTCGAAAGGCAATTCTTGGAACTTTTTATACAAGATTATAAATAATAGCAAGAAAATTTTATCAAAATAAAATGATGCAACAAGCAAAACTCATATTATGTGATGAATAAAAATATAGCTCCAACTAACATATACAAATAGTGTTGGAGACGAAAGAGGGGATGCCTTTGGGGTCCCCAAGCTTAGATCCTTGAGTATTCCTTGGATATTACATGTATGTTTCTTGGGAACCCCTAGCTTAGGTTCTTTCTGCTCCTTATTCTCCTTATATCGGTATCTCAACCAAAACATGAAAGTTCAATCACACAAAACTTAACGGAACTACGTGAGATGGGTTAGTGTAATAAAGATAGATCATTCACTTAGGTATAGTTAAGACAAGATTCATAATTGTACTCATGTAATACCTACTGTATTCTATAATTTCCATAATTTATATCAGTCAATATAAGCTACCGAAACACTAAAACAAGCAAACTATGCATGCATAATAGAATCTGTCAAAAACAGAATAGTCTGTGGAGATCTGAATGACCACCATACTTCCCTGGCTGTAAAAATGGTAAAACATTATGAAAACACAGAACATTTGCATCTAAAAACTGTGTAAAAATTTCATATTTTTTACGCTCATGTAAAATCATAGAAATTCCGCACTCGACGTAAAATGTTATGCTTTTGCACAGAATCAAACAAGCAAGTATCCACACTATCCCAAAGGCTTTACTTGGCACCTTATTGAAATAAATGGCACAAGGCATGATTAATACAGTACCTTAATCATGTTAACACACAAAAACAAAAAGGAAAAGTGTTGGGTTGTCTCCCAAAAAGCGATTTTCTTTAATGCCTTTTAGCTAAGGATGATGATTTCGATAATGCTCACATAAGAATAGTATTTGAAATATGCAAGAGAGCATGATGAATCACATGAAAAGCACATTTAAGTCTAACCTTCTTCATGTGCATAGGGGTGTTGTGAGCAAACAATTTTTGGGAGCAAGAATCAACCAGCATAGGAAGGAAAAACAAGCATGACTTCAAGACTTTAAACACATAGGGAGGAAACTTGATATTATAGCAATACCTGCAAGCATATGTTCCTCCCTCATAATTATTTTCAGTAACATCATGAAGTAATTCAATAATATAATTATCATATAAAATAATTATTTTCATGATACATGAGCGTAGAATTTTCATTACTTTCCACACAAGCAAGCTTCTTATCATTCAAAGTAGTGGTGGGTGCAACAAAATAACTATCATGTGATACTTCATTCGCATAATACAATTAAACATTAAAATCGTGATGACAAGTTTCATGGTTATTATTACTCATTATAGCACACATGTTATCACCATAATCATCACAGATATCAACTTTGTTGTCATAGTCAACTGAAACCTCTTCCAAAAGAGTGAAGTCATGACCTCTCCAAATCCACTTTTATCATTATGAAAAGATTCAACACCTTCCAAAACAGTGGGAGCATTAGTACATAGATTTGACACTCTACCAAAACCACTTTCTTCAATATAATCATCATAAATAGGATGCATGCTATCATCATAATAATTCTCCCCATCAAAACTTGGGGGACAAAAGATATCATCTTCATCGAAGATAGCATACCCAAGCTTGTGGCATTGCATATCATTAGCATCATGGATATTCAGAGAATGCATACTAACAATAAGCATTACTATCATGCACATCATTGAAGGAATTCACATTAAGCATCTTTATCAATTCTTACTCTAACAATAAGTAATTCAACATTATTACTACCCACACAAGCAAACTTCTTATCATTTATAATAGTGGTGGGAGAAAACTCAACAAAATAAGTATCATGTGATACTTGATTGGCGTAATATAATTGAACACTCAAATCATGATCACAATTTTCATGGTTATTATTACTCTTTATAGCATACATGTCATGAGCCTAATCATCATAGATTGCAACTTTGTTTTCATGGTCAAATGAAACCTCTTGCAAAAGATTGAAAGTCATGACCTCTACAAATCCACTTTTATCATGATGAAAAGATTCAACACCCTCCAAAATAGTGGGATCATTAGTACCTAGAGTTGACACTCTTCCAAACCCACATTCATCAATATAATCGTCATAAATAGGAGGCATCCTATCATCATAATAAATTTTCTCATCAAAACTTGGGGGACAAAAAATATCATCTTCATCAAACATAGCATCCCCAAGCTTGTGGCTTTGCATATCATTAGCATCATGGATATTTAGAGAATTCATACTAACAGTGTTAATATCATGGTCATAATTCAAGGAATTCATATTAAGCACTTTTATACATTCTTCCTCTTAAAATTGAGCACAATTTTCCGAACCATCATTTTCACGAAAGACATTAAAAAGGCTAAGCAATAGAGATAACCTAAATTCCATTTTTTGTACTTTTATTTTATAAAACCAAACTAGTGAAAAACAAGAAACTAACATATTTAATTGCAAGATGGAAAGATATACCTTCAAGCACTCACCTACCTGGCAACGGCACCAGAAAGGAGCTTGATGTCTATTACGCAACTTTATTATTGTAGACGTTGTTGGGCTTCCAAGTGCAAAGTTTTGTAGGACAACATCAAATTTCCCCAAGGTGGATGAACTAAGGTTTATCAATACATGGGAGGTGTAGGATGAAGATGGTCTCTCTCAATCAACCCTGCAATCAAATACATGAAATCTCTTGTGCCCCCAACACACCCAATACAATGGAAAATTGTATAGGTGCACTAGTTCGGAAAAGAGATGGTGATACAAGTGTAGTATGGATAGTGGAAATAGATTTCTATCATATGAATAAATCAAAACATCAAGGTAACAATTAGTAAATAGTGAGCAAACGGTATATTAATGCTTAGAAATAAGGCCTACGGTTCATACTTTCACTAGTGCAATCTCTCAACAATGCTAACATACTAGAATCATATGGTCATCCCACATCATGCAACAAAGAATCACTTCAAAGTTCTTATTAGGGGAGAACATAATAGGAAGTTATTGTAGGCAGCAAACAACCTCAAATTTATTATTTCCTATCATTCTTTTGGGCTATTCCTATAGGCGTCACAAACAACCTTGGAGTTCGTACTCGAATAACACCCATCATACATATCAATCAACCCTAATGATACCTACATACTCCAATGTCACCTCAAGTATCCGTGGGTTAGTTGTTCGACATGCATCAAACAATTTCAGATTCATCATATTCGATCCAACACAAAGAACTTCAAAGAGTACCCCAAGATTTATATTGGAGAAACTCGGATGGAAACGTGCAATCAACCCATATGCATAGATTTCCAACCTCACCGGAATCTGTAAGTTGACACCATAACATATGTCAAGTGAATCAATAGAATACCCCATTGTCACCACGAGTATCCACATGCAATACATACATCAAGTGTTCTTGAACCCAAAATATTCAATCCAACATAACGAGATCTCAAAGGGGAAGATTCAATTCATCACAACAAGATGGCAAGGGACGAAAACCATATGATCCAACTATATTAACAAAGCCCGCGATACATCAAGGTCATGCCATGTCTATAACATGAGAGAGAGATTAAACAGATACCTACTCGTACATACCCTAAACTCTGAGGGTGAACTACTCCATCCTCATCACGGCCTCCGTCGGGATGATAAAGATGGGCACCGATGATGATTCCCCCACCCATAGGGTACCTAAAAGGCTACAGATGGGGTTTCCTTTGATACAGAGAGTTGAGGCGACACAGCAAAAGTTATAGGTTAACTTTCGGGGGTTCTGAATTTGTAGGAATTTTCAGCGTTGGAATCACTTCACTCGTAGCCACGTGGGCCCCACAAGCTATTAGGGTGCGGGGGGGGGGGGGGTTGATGCACCCTGTTGACTTATGGCCCATAGGTGCCCCCTCTGGTGGTTCGTCGCTCTGGTATTTATTATTTTTCCAAAAAAATCATTAAAGAGTTTAGGGTGATTCCGAGAACTTTTATTTTGTGCATAAAAACAATATCACGGTAATCATGCTGAAAATAGTGCCGGTCGAGGTTAGTTAAAAATAAATCATATAGTGTGTGTCAAAACCATATAAAAGTATTGTAAACATAGGCAAATATGGCATGCATACGTCATAAATTGTCGATACGTTGGAGACGTATTAAGGATCCGGCTTCGCATATCAATACTTTTGTTGAATTATGTGATATACAAAATAAGAAGGATATTGATATGATGTGGTCAAATTGGAATTATTTCCTTTTTCATTAAGAGAAAAAGCTAAAGCTTGGTTTTCATCTTTACCTTGTAATAATATTGGAACATGGGAAGTGTAAAGATGCTTTCATTGCCTAATATTTTCCTCCCTCTAAGATTATCTCTTTTAATAATCAAATTATGAATTTTAAACAACACGAGCAAGAACATGTTGCAAAAGCATGGGAGAGAATGAAATAGATGATTAGAAGATGTCCCACTCACGGCCTAAGTTTATGGATGATTATACACAATTTCTATGTGGGACTAAACTTTATGTCTCGAAATCTTCTAGATCCTGCTGCAAGTGGTACCTTTATGGAGGTGTCTTCTAGACAATATCATGACAAATTATTCTCAATGGCGCATAAAGTAAGCTCCAACTAGTAAGAAGGTAAACTATGTTGAAGAAATTGCCACTTTCATTGAAAAGATGGATGTTGTTGCTAATAAACATGCTCATGTTGATCTGAGTGATATGTTATTATATACTTTGATTTACAAAATAATAATGCTATTTGTGTGAACTGTTTTCTCCAAATAATTTCAACAACAATGCTTATAGACGAAATTTCAAAGCTAGATCGTACCCTGGTAATTCCTCTAATAATTATGGTAATTACTATTAAAATTCATGTAATAATAATAGGATAAGCTCTGATGTTTAAACACCATTAAAGAATTTATTAGTTCTCAAAATATTTTCAATACTATGGTAGATGAAAAACTACATAAAGTTGACGACATGGATAGAAATATGTATAGGATTGCTCATGAGGTGGAATCTCTTAAAAAAATTGCCACCTAAGCACGCTATTAATGAGTCCATTAAGTCTCTATTAATGAAAGTAAGGAGAGAACCGCTACGTTGAGAGCTAAGCTACAATTCCTAGAAAAAGCTCTTCCACCTGGTTTTTACCGTAATGATGATGAAGATCTTAAAATGATTGGCGTTTCACCAAGTGAAGCTTTATTTACCAGTCTGAAAATTGATAATAAAGGGTCTCACGATGATTTAACTTTAGCTAGAAGGCATACCGTTTGTTCGGTGGGTGATGATCTTATTGATAAAAATGAAAAAATGGGTTTGGAGAGGTGAAAACTTTAACTAGTAATGTGCCCACTATTTTGGATTACAAATATTTAATTATGATATTTTTTCATTATTTGAATATATTTCCTTGTTACAATCCATAATTAGCTCACCCAATGCCTATGAACAAAATAAAATTTTTACCAAACATATCTTAGAAGTGATGATAAAAGCTCATGAGGAGAAACTTGAACTAGAAGTTTCTATACCTAGGAAATTGCATAATGAATGGGAACCTACTATTAAAATTAATCTTAAAGAATATGAATGTAATGCTATGTGTGACCTTGGTGCTAGTGTTTCACCTATACCTAAATCTCTTTGTGATGTGCTTGGTCTCACCGATATACACGAGTGTTCCCTTAACTTGCATATTACAGATTCTACCATTAAGAAATCGTTCGATAGAAGAAATGAAATGCTTATCCTTGCTAATAGAAATTATTTGCTTTTATATTTCATTGTGCTTGATACTTAATGCAATCCTCTTCTCCAATTATACTGAGTAGACCTTTCTTACCAACTATAAGTGTTATTATTTATATGAAGGAGGGAACCATAACATTCCAGATCCAATTAAAAAAGGGATGAAACACTTTCCTAGAAAGATAATTAAACCACCTTATGAATCTATCATGAGGGCCACTTATGGACTGAATATCAAAGATGACAACACTTGATACCTCATTGAAATCCTAGTGTTGTTCAAGTCGGGGGTGCGTGATGGTTAACTCCTACCAGCGTTCGCTCTAGGGGCATGCAATAGTACTTTTCTTCGAGAGAGCTAATAAGGCTTACCAATAAGTATATGAGTTCTTTATGACTAACGTGAATGCATGGATGTACGCACATTGACCTTTCCATATTTGCTAGCTTCTTTGGTACTGTGTGTTTCCCATTCTCACCTTGAGGATCGGTGCAACCTTCACCACTGTATCCAAACCTAGTGATATGATACGCTCTATCACACATAGATAACCTTATATATTCCTCCAAATAGCGACCATACCTACCTATCATGGCTTTTCCATAGCCATTCCGAGATATATTGCCTTGCAACTTCCACCATTACATCACATGACTTGTGTGTTCATCATCATATTGCTTTGCATGATGATGGACATAGTAATGGTGGCAAAGCCACCGTTCATTATTATTTACATGTTATGCCAGACCATTGCACATCATGGTACACTGCCAGAGGCATTCATATAGATTCATTTCTTTCATCATCATTTAGTTATATCGAGTTGTAAGTAGATAAAAGTATGATGTTCATCATTATTAGTGCATGGTCTTAGTGAGGAAAGGATGATGGAGACTATGATTCCCCCACAGGTCGGGATGAGACTCCGAAAGAAAAATTAAAATTATACAAAAATAAAAGAAAGAAAGAAAGAAAGAAAGATAAAAAGGAAAAGATAAAAAGGAAATAAATGAGAGAAAACAGAGAAGGGAAGTACTACTACATCTTTTTCCACACTTGTGCTTAGAGAAAGCACCATGTAATTCTTATAGAGAATCTCAAGTGTTGTCATTTCCATATGCTAGTGGGAATTTTTCATTATAGAACTTGGATTGCATATTCCGATGACGGGCTTCCTCAAATTCCCGAGGTCTTCATGAGCAAGCAAGTTGGATGCACACCCACTCAACTTTCATCGAGCTTTCATACACTTATAGCTCTAGTGCATTTGTTGCATGGCAATACCTACTCCTCGCATCAGTATCGATTGATGGGCATCTCCATAGCTCGTTGATCCTCCTACTTGATGTGATACTTTCTTTTCCACTTTTACTCCTTTTGGTATGTACCACCATACTCTATTTCACCCATATCCCATGTCCATGGTTCACGCTCGTGTACTGAGTGAAGTTGAAAATACTCAAGCGCGTTAGAAGTGTGATCCAATTGCCTGACTTAACACTGTGGTGCTTATAATTTTTAGTTATGTGGTGAAGACAGAGCTATTCCATGCTATATCATAAAATGAGTGGGGAATAACATTATTTAATGATCATATATTTTGAAAGTTAATGATTGTGTTATTTATGTTTAGGAAAACAATAACAATTAGCTGGTGGATTGCTCAACCGTGTCCGCTTCGTATCCTTTTTTCATGTAGTATCTTTCTAGGAAGCACACTTCAGCTATTCCCTAGAACCAAGCATGATCTATTTGTTGCTGCTGTGAAGTGCTTTGTAACAAGCGTTGTGTTGCAATAAAGTTTTGCAATAGGGCGTATGTTGCAAAAAAAACTGCACAAGAAAAATGTTTAGAAAAAATCCACAACAAGACCTCTATTGCAAAAAACAATCGCAACATGACCTTTGTTTCAGAAGTTTCTACAACATGACCTCAATGGCAGAAGTTTCTGCGACACACTCATTATTGCAATATTAAGGACGAAGCTCGACTTTTGGTTGGCACAAGATGTGACGAGTATCTCGGTAAATCTTTAAAAATGATTCGATGACCGACGTGTACCGTGCCCCTTATGTTTGTGGATATTACTATGTTTATGTTTATTAATTCATCATTTTAGATGATCATACCTTAAAATATTACATGTTATGTAGCATGTCATATCAAAAAATTCTGGTTTTATCATTTACCTACTCGAGGACGAGCACGAATCAAGGTTGGGGATACTGATACGTGTCCAACATAGTTATAATTTTTTATTGTTCCATGCTATTATATTATCATTCTTGGATACTTTATATGCATTTATATGATATTTTATATCGTTTTTTGGAACTAACCTATTAACCAAGTGCTTAGAGTTAGTTATTGTTTTCTGCGTGTTTTTGGCTTTTCAGGAAATCATTACCAAACAAAGTCCAAATGCAACAAAACTTCTTGACATTTTTTCTGGAAAAAATAAGACTTGGAAGCTTCGGAGGGAGACCATACACCACACGAGGCAGTGCCTAGTCAACAAGGCGTGCCCTAGGGGGTAAGGCACACCCTGATAGCTTGGGACTACCCCGTGGCGCCTCCTGACCTGACTCCGCCTCTATAAAACTTTTAAAATCGTGAAAAAACACAGAACCATCCGAAATACATTTTCTACCGCCGAAATCTTCTGTTCCACCGTCATCCCATATGGAGCCCTATTTCAGTGTCTTGTCGGAGGGGGGATTGATCACGGAGGGCATCTGCATCAACCTTGTTGCTCCTATGGTGATGTGTGAGTAGTCTACCACAGACCTATGGGTCCATATCTATTACCTTCATGGCCATCTCTCTCTAGGTTCTTCAATACAAAGTTCACCGCGGTTCCCACGGTGATCTATTCGATGTAATCTTATTTGTAGGATGTGTGTTCGGATCCGATGAATTGCGGGTTTATAATCAGATTATTCATGAAAAATATTTGAGTAATCTCTGAATTCTTTTATGCATGATTATGGTAGCTTCGTATTTCTCTCCGATCTACCGATTTGGTTTGGCCAACTAGATTGATTTATCTTCGGTGGGAGTCTTGGGTGCATTGTGATGGGTTCAATCTTGCGGTGCTCAATCCTAGTGATAGAAAGCGACATGACACATATTTTTATTGTTGGCATTAAGGATAAAAAGACGAGATTTATTCATATTGCCTGAGTTTACTTTCTCTACAGCAAGTCATCTTGTTCCAATCATTACTGTGTTTCATAATTAATACTCTAGATGCATGTTGGATAGCGGTCGATGAATGGAATAACAGAAGTAGATGTAGGCAGGAGTCGGTCTACTTGCTTATGGGCTTGATGCATATATATATGATCATTGCCGTAAATAAATATTTCATAACTATGCGCTTTTCAATCAATTGTCCAATGGTAATTTGTTTACTCATCGTATGCTTTCTTCGAGAGGAAAACCTCTAGCGAAAACTATGGCCCACAGGTCTTCACAAAATATATTACTAAAACCCTAAAAATATTGCTGCCATTTATATTCTGTTATTTTATTTAATATGTATATCATCTATCTATCACTACTTAATCCTTGCAAGTAACGAGTTCAAGGGGCTTCACAACCCTCTTGCCCGCGTTGGGTGCAAGTGTTTGCTCTTTTGTGTGTATGTGCTGACAATGAGAATTTGTGTGGTTCTCCTATTGGTTCGATAACCTTAGTTTTCACTAAGGGAAATACCTATCTCTACTGTGTTGCATCTCCTGCCCCTCTTTGGGAAAAACCCAACGGAGTTTACCATTAGCAATTACTCGTGACAAGACTTACGTCATGTCCTGAAGAAGAAAAACAACTACTCACAAAGCATGTTCATGTTCAAGATCAGAGGAGCATTGAATATCATTAATAATTTGAACATATGATCTTCCACCAAATAAACCAACTAGCATAAACTACATGATGTAATCAACACTACTTGCAACCCATAAGTACCAATCTAAGGTTTTGGGACAAAGATTGAATCCAAGAGATGAACTAGGGTTTGAAATGAGATGGTCTTGGTTAATACATTGATGAATATTGGTAATCAATGGAGGAAGCATTGTTGATGAAGATGGCTTTGATTTTCCCCTCCCGCGGGGAAGTTTTCCTCTTAGTATCGCTTTGTCGGAGAGCAAAAGTTCTCTTGCCGAGGTTCCACCTCGAGACGGCGGCGCTTCATCCCGAAAGTATTCCTCTTTTTTTCTAAGTGATACCCCTTCATATAGTACAAGATGGGTACTAGAGACTGATGATCCCCAAGTGCAAGGAATCATCATAGCACTTTCCAAATATGGAAGTAGTAAGTATGGAGTGTCAAACCCACAAGGAGCTAAAAGTAAGATCAATATTCTGTCAAGTCCTATATGCGACTAATACAACTCCATGTACACACACTAGTTGCTTCTAACTAGAAAGGAGAAATAAAATTGTGCTCTAGGTATAAAGAGGATAGCTTTGCATGATATTGGAGAACTAAAATATGAAAAATAGTTGATGCCTAAATAATTTAGCATATATTATATTATATTAAAAAAAGCAAGGGTGGAATAATTATGGTATGGTGTGCGGAATTTTCCAAGGTAATTGATAACAAGATCAGTAATCATTATTGCAATTTTATATGTCGGAGAGGCATGAGCTAACATAGTTTTCATACTTGGATCATATGAACTTATGATTGGACCTCTAGCAAGAATCCGCAAATCCAAGAAATCATTAAGGTAAACCCAACAATAGCAGTAAACATCAATTCCCATTTACTACCATACGCAACAACCCCCTTACTCGGGTGTAATCTTGTGTCACTCTAGCCACCCACTATAAGAGAATCAAGAACGTATTGCAACACCATTGCAAGCACAGATACTCCCTTGGTGATTTTGATAATTCATGACAACATACATTGCCTCTTGGACTAATACTTTTACCTAGATATTTCAGGTTTAGTCCATGAAGAGCTATGGCTTAAGGTTTATGTGGAGATGCCCCTGGATGCAAGAAAGGAATAATATTGGCTCAAGCTTCAAGCTAGAAGACTCTTCATTTCATACTTGTGAGAAATCACTTTGGAGTCCATAGGAAAGCCAATACTATTAAAAGCGGGTGAGGTAGTAAAATGAACTGATTGCTCAAATGCTCAAAGTTAGCCACCAAAACACTCGGTCATTGTTCCCACATATCCACTCTATAAAGTTCCACATTCACAAATTCGGTGTCACCAACATATTACCTTGAATATTCCAAAATATTCCAATCCAATCATTTGAATATTGATCTCTAGCCTCCCCAAACTGCTTTCCACCAAGTCAACCTCTCCTACCCATGCATATTCTGTGAGAGAGATATTTGTGTTGAGGAGACTATCTTTATAAGCACAAGAGCAAGGAGTTCATTGATCTACCACATATATTACCTTTTGGAGCATGGTGCCTCCTAGATTGGTTAGGTCTCGCTTGGGAGCCTCCTACTTCATGTTGTGGAGTTGAACAAAGATGTTTGTAAGGGCAAGGATATCTCCTACTTCATGAATATCTACCGTGAGTAACACTAGTCCTCCGTGGAAGGAAGCCTCGGGGGGATAGACAAAGCTGTTTTTTTGTGGACCCTCCGTGGGTGGAGCCCTCCATGGACTCTCGCAGCCGTTACCCTCCGTGGGTTGAAGTCTCCACTAACATGGACGTACGATAGCGCCACCTATCGGAACCATGCCAAAAATTATCGTGTCAACCCCATGCGTTTGATCTTGCTTCCCTTCTCCTCTACTTTACACTTGCATGTTTTACTTTCCGCTGCTAGACTCTTAGAACTGCTTGTGTAGGGTATGTGGACTTGTTAGAACTGCTAGATTTCTGCCCTCCTAGAAATTTGGCTAGGCTAGAAATTTTATCTTGACAAGTAGCATATTCACCCCCCCCCAGAGACATCTTATATCGATCCCTCAAGTGGTATCAGAGCAAGGTCACCAAAACCTTGGTTTAACAGCCATTGGAGGAAGATGAATGTGACTAGTTCTTAGATTTTTAGTTGTAGAGTGCCTATTTTTGATGGGGAGTACTTTAGACAATGGAAAGACGAAAAGCTTGACATATTCGATGAGTTCCATTTGCGCAAGTATATTGAATATCCCTATGCACCTCCCATTGACCCCATAGATCCTTCTCATGATGATGAAGTTAACATGCTTGGCAACCTCAACACCGTCAATCTTATCATTAGAGGTTTACCAAGAAACGTGATTAATCAGTTGCAAAACTTTGAGTGTGCTCATACTTTGTGGAAAGACATATAGGAAAGGTATCCAAATTATTCCTTGAAAAATCTTGATATCATTGTTCACAAATACATTGCTTTCCATAAAATGAAGGCAACCGATCGGAACTTTGATAAATTCTTATTTGAGCTTCGTGACCTCATGCGTGCCAAAGGAAATGTCATTACCATCAACAACATCATTGTTGAAGCCATTCGAATGCATAAATTTGAATATTGCAATAGTTAAATTTCTGATGAAATATTGGTCTCCTATGAGGAAACTTCATCCGATGACGACTATGCGGAACGTGGCTACTATGATGAAGAGGAGGACTATGACACCGAGTATGAGAAGACCATGAAGAATCTCAGTCTTATGGCTAACCTTAAAGACTACACGGCTGGTGGAAAAGAGTGGGTTATCGACAGTAGATGCACTGATCACATGACCGGAGATAAAGACATGTTCCATGAAATCACAACGAATCGTGGACCTCAAAGGTATGTAACTTTTGGAGACAATTCCAAAGGTAAGGTACATGGTCTCGGTAAGGTGGTCGTATCTCATGACAGTTATATTCAGAATGTAATGCTAGTATAATCTCTTGGATACAATCTACATTCTGTATCTAGACTAGCAGATTTCGGTTTCGATGTGCTATTTACGAATGTTGAATGCCGAGTATTTCGTAGCGACAATCATAACATCGTATTTACTGGTTTCCGTAGAGGTGATCTATACATTGTTGATTTCTCTAAGATATCCAAACCCCATACATGCCTTGTTGCAAAATCTTCTAAAGGTCGGTTTTGGCATAGAAGGCTTGGACACGTTGGTATGCGTAATCTTGACAAACTTATCAAAGGTGATCATATTATTCGTGTTAAAGATGTTATCTTTGAAAAAGATAGACTTTGTAGTGCCTGTCAAGCAGGAAAACAAGTTGGTGGAAGTCATCCCGTGAAGAACATCATGACCACAAGAAGACCCCTAGAGCTGCTTCACATGGATCTCTTTGGTCCCAGTGCTTACAAGAGCCTTGGTGGAAATTATTATGGTCTAGTTATTGTTGATGATTTTTCCAGATTTACATGGGTGTTCTTTCTCAATGATAAGTGGCAGGTACAAATGATCTTCAACAACTTCGCTCGAAAAGCTCAAAACCAGTTTGAAGTGAAGATCAAGAAGGTTCGGAGCGACAAAGGAATGGAGTTCAAGAACACTAATGTGGATACTTTCTTGATGAAGAAGGTATCTCACATGAGTTCTCGGCAACATCCACACCTCAACAAAATGGAGTTGTTGAGAGGAAGAATCGGACGCTCATAGAGATGGCGAAAACGATGCTTCACGAATACAAGACTCCAAGACACTTTTGGGCAGAAGCCGTGGAAACAGCTTGCCATGGCATAAACCGACTCAACCTGCACAATCTTCTTGGTAAAACGGCATACGAGCTACTCACCGTTAACAAACCCCAAGTTGGATACTTTCGAGTATTCGACTCTAAGTGATATATTCTTGATACGCATCATCGATCTAAATTTGCACCTAAATCTTGTGAAGGTTTCCTTCTTGGTTACGGATCAAACTCTCACGCCTACCATGTCTACAACAACTTCACTCGAAAAGTTGAAGAGATGGTAGATGTGAAATTTGATGAGACTAACGGTTCGCAAGTCGAACAATTGCCAATTGATATAGGAGATAAGGAACCTTCGGAAGCTATCAAAGATTTGTCCATTGGCAAGATTCGTCCAATGGAGGTGAAGGAAAGCACTTCAACAACTCACGTGGAAGCTCCTACTTCGCGTCAAGGCGAACCGCAAAATGACATGGAAGCATCCACAAGCGGAACACGACATGATGAAGAAGAGGAAGAAGTACATCGTGATGATCTACCTCAACCTTCCTCACCACCACCTCAAGGAGAAGATGACGCCAATGATAATGCTCAAGATGATGATGATGAAGAAGAAGATCCTCCCCAAACAAGAATAAGTTTTCAAGAGTTAGAGCAAGAGTGGACAGAGATCATCCGCTGAAACAAATCTACATCGACATAAACAACGAGAGAATCACTCGCTCTAAATCTCGATTAGCTAACTTTTGTGAGCATTATTTTTTCATATCTAGCATTGAACCCTTGAAGGTAGAAAAAGCTCTCCAAAATCCAGATTGGGTGAATGACATGCATGAAGAGCTACGCAACTTTGAGAGGAACCAAGTTTGGACACTTGTCGAAAAACCAGAAGGCGAGCAGAATATCATTGGTACAATATGTGTGTTTCGGAACAAGCAATATGAAGAGGGACAAGTTGTATGCAACAAAGCACGTCTCGTAGCCCAAGGATACACGCAAGTCGAATGTATGGACTATGGTGATACTTATGCTCCTATCTGTAGACTTGAATCCATTTGTATTCTTCTAGCTTATGCTAATCAATATGATATAACTCTCTACCAAATGGATATTAAAAGTTCCTTTCTCAATGGATAAATTCAAGAGGAAGTTTATGTTAAACATACTCCTGGTTTTGTGAAACCTAAGAAACCTGGTCATGTTTACAAACTTCGCAAAGCTTTATATGGCCTTAAACAGGCACCTAGAGCTTGGTACAAATGCCTAACGAAGTTTCTCATTGAAAAGGGTTTTGAGATTGGCAATATTGATGCAACCTTATTCACTAAAAGAGTAAATGGAGAACTATTTGTTTGTCAAATATATGTAGATGATATTATCTTTGGTTTCTACTAACCCTCATTTTAGTGAAAAGTTTGGAAAGCTTATGTGAGAGAAGTACGAGATGTCCATGATGAGTGAACTAAAGTTCTTCCTTGCAGTCGAGAGAAGGTACGTTCATCTCTCAAACCAAGTACACCAAGGACTTGATGAAGAAGTTCAACATGCAAAGAATGCAAAGGTATGAGAACCCCCATGCCTACTATTAGACATCTTGACCTCACTAAGGATGATGCACCCGTTGATCAAAAGGTTTATCGATCAATGATAGGATCATCATTATATCTATGTGCCTCTCGTCCTCATATCATGCTAAGTGTTTGCGTGTGTGCCTGCTATCAAGTAACACCTAAAGAATGTCATCTATTGTTAGTGAAAAGGATAGTGAGATACCATATACATACACCAAACTTTGCCATATGGTATCCCAAGGGATCTTATTTTGATCTTGTTGGCTATTCTGACTCGGATTGTGCTGGAGACAAGGTTAATAGAAAATCCACCTCGGGTACATGTCAATTTCTTGGGAGATCTCTTGTCTCTTGGACATCCAAGAAACAAAACTCGGTATCCTTATCAACTGCCGAAGGTGAACATATTGCCGCTGGATCATGATGTGCTCAATTACTATAGATGTCTCAAACGCTTAAGGATTATGGCATTCATGTTAGAAAAGTCCCATTGTTGTGTGACAATGAAAGTGCTATTAAGATTGCATATAATCATGTGCAACATTCTAGCACTAAGCACATCCAAGTGCGACATCATTTCATCCGTGATCTGGTTGCCAAAGGAGATATTGATCTCAGGCATGTTCGTACTGACAAACAACTGGCTGATATTTTCACCAAACCACTTGATAAGAAACTGTTATGTCACTTGAGGAGTGAGTTGAACATCATTGATGCTTCAAACTTGAGCTAGACTCACGCGAATGCATGCAAGGGCATGAGCTTGACTGACTATTCCTTGCTGCCATTGATGTGGCCATCTCATGTCTTGGAAATTATGCTCCCTTGTATTGCATCTAACCTTTTGTATGTACTTGTATGAAATACACTCCACAAGATCGCAACCAACTCCAAACAAAAGCAATCTTGACATGGACAAGTATCAACAACCTATTTCCTCGTAGATGAAGGAAGAAGACAACAAAGTCATATCCTTGACAATACTATGATTACGAATTTCACTCATGTCATTTGGATATATTATGTTCTTCCTTGCGTGACTAACCATTGTAGGTGAAAAGTGAACCAAAACGACATGGATTGCTCCCAACACAAGATGATCTTCATCAACCTTGAGCATCCACAACAATTTCACCTACATGCTACGTCAACAACATCATTCGAAGGTATGTACTCATATCCTCTTTTTTTCTAAGTGATACCCCTTCATATAGTACAAGATGGGTACTAGAGACTGATGATCCCCAAGTGCAAGGAATCATCATAGCACTTTCCAAAGATGGAAGTAGTAAGTATGGAGTGTCAAACCCACAAGGAGCTAAAAGTAAGATCAATATTCTGTCAAGTCCTATATGCGACTAATACAACTCCATGTACACACACTAGTTGCTTCTAACTAGAAAGGAGAAATAAAATTGTGCTCTAGGTATAAAGAGGATAGCTTTGCATGATATTGGAGAACTAAAATATGAAAAATAGTTGATGCCTAAATAATTTAGCATATATTATATTATATTAAAAAAAGCAAGGGTGGAATAATTATGGTATGGTGTGCGGAATTTTCCAAGGTAATTGATAACAAGATCAGTAATCATTATTGCAATTTTATATGTCGGAGAGGCATGAGCTAACATAGTTTTCATACTTGGATCATATGAACTTATGATTGGACCTCTAGCAAGAATCCGCAAATCCAAGAAATCATTAAGGTAAACCCAACAATAGCAGTAAACATCAATTCCCATTTACTACCATACGCAACAACCCCCTTACTCGGGTGTAATCTTGTGTCACTCTAGCCACCCACTATAAGAGAATCAAGAACGTATTGCAACACCATTGCAAGCACAGATACTCCCTTGGTGATTTTGATAATTCATGACAACATACATTGCCTCTTGGACTAATACTTTTACCTAGATATTTCAGGTTTAGTCCATGAAGAGCTATGGCTTAAGGTTTATGTGGAGATGCCCCTGGATGCAAGAAAGGAATAATATTGGCTCAAGCTTCAAGCTAGAAGACTCTTCATTTCATACTTGTGAGAAATCACTTTGGAGTCCATAGGAAAGCCAATACTATTAAAAGCGGGTGAGGTAGTAAAATGAACTGATTGCTCAAATGCTCAAAGTTAGCCACCAAAACACTCGGTCATTGTTCCCACATATCCACTCTATAAAGTTCCACATTCACAAATTCGGTGTCACCAACATATTACCTTGAATATTCCAAAATATTCCAATCCAATCATTTGAATATTGATCTCTAGCCTCCCCAAACTGCTTTCCACCAAGTCAACCTCTCCTACCCATGCATATTCTGTGAGAGAGATATTTGTGTTGAGGAGACTATCTTTATAAGCACAAGAGCAAGGAGTTCATTGATCTACCACATATATTACCTTTTGGAGCATGGTGCCTCCTAGATTGGTTAGGTCTCGCTTGGGAGCCTCCTACTTCATGTTGTGGAGTTGAACAAAGATGTTTGTAAGGGCAAGGATATCTCCTACTTCATGAATATCTACCGTGAGTAACACTAGTCCTCCGTGGAAGGAAGCCTCGGGGGGATAGACAAAGCTGTTTTTTTGTGGACCCTCCGTGGGTGGAGCCCTCCATGGACTCTCGCAGCCGTTACCCTCCGTGGGTTGAAGTCTCCACTAACATGGACGTACGATAGCGCCACCTATCGGAACCATGCCAAAAATTATCGTGTCAACCCCATGCGTTTGATCTTGCTTCCCTTCTCCTCTACTTTACACTTGCATGTTTTACTTTCCGCTGCTAGACTCTTAGAACTGCTTGTGTAGGGTATGTGGACTTGTTAGAACTGCTAGATTTCTGCCCTCCTAGAAATTTGGCTAGGCTAGAAATTTTATCTTGACAAGTAGCATATTCACCCCCCCCCCAGAGACATCTTATATCGATCCCTCAAGTGGTATCAGAGCAAGGTCACCAAAACCTTGGTTTAACAGCCATTGGAGGAAGATGAATGTGACTAGTTCTCAGATTTTTAGTTGTAGAGTGCCTATTCTTGATGGGGAGTACTTTAGACAATGGAAAGACGAAAAGCTTGACATATTCGATGAGTTCCATTTGCGCAAGTATATTGAATATCCCTATGCACCTCCCATTGACCCCATAGATCCTTCTCATGATGATGAAGTTAACATGCTTGGCAACCTCAACACCGTCAATCTTATCATTAGAGGTTTACCAAGAAACGTGATTAATCAGTTGCAAAACTTTGAGTGTGCTCATACTTTGTGGAAAGACATATAGGAAAGGTATCCAAATTATTCCTTGAAAAATCTTGATATCATTGTTCACAAATACATTGCTTTCCATAAAATGAAGGCAACCAATCGGAACTTTGATAAATTCTTATTTGAGCTTCGTGACCTCATGCGTGCCAAAGGAAATGTCATTACCATCAACAACATCATTGTTGAAGCCATTCGAATGCATAAATTTGAATATTGCAATAGTTAAATTTCTGATGAAATATTGGTCTCCTATGAGGAAACTTCATCCGATGACGACTATGCGGAACGTGGCTACTATGATGAAGAGGAGGACTATGACACCGAGTATGAGAAGACCATGAAGAATCTCAGTCTTATGGCTAACCTTAAAGACTACACGGCTGGTGGAAAAGAGTGGGTTATCGACAGTAGATGCACTGATCACATGACCGGAGATAAAGACATGTTCCATGAAATCACAACGAATCGTGGACCTCAAAGGTATGTAACTTTTGGAGACAATTCCAAAGGTAAGGTACATGGTCTCGGTAAGGTGGTCGTATCTCATGACAGTTATATTCAGAATGTAATGCTAGTATAATCTCTTGGATACAATCTACATTCTGTATCTAGACTAGCAGATTTCGGTTTCGATGTGCTATTTACGAATGTTGAATGCCGAGTATTTCGTAGCGACAATCATAACATCGTATTTACTGGTTTCCGTAGAGGTGATCTATACATTGTTGATTTCTCTAAGATATCCAAACCCCATACATGCCTTGTTGCAAAATCTTCTAAAGGTCGGTTTTGGCATAGAAGGCTTGGACACGTTGGTATGCGTAATCTTGACAAACTTATCAAAGGTGATCATATTATTCGTGTTAAAGATGTTATCTTTGAAAAAGATAGACTTTGTAGTGCCTGTCAAGCAGGAAAACAAGTTGGTGGAAGTCATCCCGTGAAGAACATCATGACCACAAGAAGACCCCTAGAGCTGCTTCACATGGATCTCTTTGGTCCCAGTGCTTACAAGAGCCTTGGTGGAAATTATTATGGTCTAGTTATTGTTGATGATTTTTCCAGATTTACATGGGTGTTCTTTCTCAATGATAAGTGGCAGGTACAAATGATCTTCAACAACTTCGCTCGAAAAGCTCAAAACCAGTTTGAAGTGAAGATCAAGAAGGTTCGGAGCGACAAAGGAATGGAGTTCAAGAACACTAATGTGGATACTTTCTTGATGAAGAAGGTATCTCACATGAGTTCTCGGCAACATCCACACCTCAACAAAATGGAGTTGTTGAGAGGAAGAATCGGACGCTCATAGAGATGGCGAAAACGATGCTTCACGAATACAAGACTCCAAGACACTTTTGGGCAGAAGCCGTGGAAACAGCTTGCCATGGCATAAACCGACTCAACCTGCACAATCTTCTTGGTAAAACGGCATACGAGCTACTCACCGTTAACAAACCCCAAGTTGGATACTTTCGAGTATTCGACTCTAAGTGATATATTCTTGATACGCATCATCGATCTAAATTTGCACCTAAATCTTGTGAAGGTTTCCTTCTTGGTTACGGATCAAACTCTCACGCCTACCATGTCTACAACAACTTCACTCGAAAAGTTGAAGAGATGGTAGATGTGAAATTTGATGAGACTAACGGTTCGCAAGTCGAACAATTGCCAATTGATATAGGAGATAAGGAACCTTCGGAAGCTATCAAAGATTTGTCCATTGGCAAGATTCGTCCAATGGAGGTGAAGGAAAGCACTTCAACAACTCACGTGGAAGCTCCTACTTCGCGTCAAGGCGAACCGCAAAATGACATGGAAGCATCCACAAGCGGAACACGACATGATGAAGAAGAGGAAGAAGTACATCGTGATGATCTACCTCAACCTTCCTCACCACCACCTCAAGGAGAAGATGACGCCAATGATAATGCTCAAGATGATGATGATGAAGAAGAAGATCCTCCCCAAACAAGAATAAGTTTTCAAGAGTTAGAGCAAGAGTGGACAGAGATCATCCGCTGAAACAAATCTACATCGACATAAACAACGAGAGAATCACTCGCTCTAAATCTCGATTAGCTAACTTTTGTGAGCATTATTTTTTCATATCTAGCATTGAACCCTTGAAGGTAGAAAAAGCTCTCCAAAATCCAGATTGGGTGAATGCCATGCATGAAGAGCTACGCAACTTTGAGAGGAACCAAGTTTGGACACTTGTCGAAAAACCAGAAGGCGAGCAGAATATCATTGGTACAATATGTGTGTTTCGGAACAAGCAATATGAAGAGGGACAAGTTGTATGCAACAAAGCACGTCTCGTAGCCCAAGGATACACGCAAGTCGAATGTATGGACTATGGTGATACTTATGCTCCTATCTGTAGACTTGAATCCATTTGTATTCTTCTAGCTTATGCTAATCAATATGATATAACTCTCTACCAAATGGATATTAAAAGTTCCTTTCTCAATGGATAAATTCAAGAGGAAGTTTATGTTAAATATACTCCTGGTTTTGTGAAACCTAAGAAACCTGGTCATGTTTACAAACTTCGCAAAGCTTTATATGGCCTTAAACAGGCACCTAGAGCTTGGTACAAATGCCTAACGAAGTTTCTCATTGAAAAGGGTTTTGAGATTGGCAATATTGATGCAACCTTATTCACTAAAAGAGTAAATGGAGAACTATTTGTTTGTCAAATATATGTAGATGATATTATCTTTGGTTTCTACTAACCCTCATTTTAGTGAAAAGTTTGGAAAGCTTATGTGAGAGAAGTACGAGATGTCCATGATGAGTGAACTAAAGTTCTTCCTTGCAGTCGAGAGAAGGTACGTTCATCTCTCAAACCAAGTACACCAAGGACTTGATGAAGAAGTTCAACATGCAAAGAATGCAAAGGTATGAGAACCCCCATGCCTACTATTAGACATCTTGACCTCACTAAGGATGATGCACCCGTTGATCAAAAGGTTTATCGATCAATGATAGGATCATCATTATATCTATGTGCCTCTCGTCCTCATATCATGCTAAGTGTTTGCGTGTGTGCCTGCTATCAAGTAACACCTAAAGAATGTCATCTATTGTTAGTGAAAAGGATAGTGAGATACCATATACATACACCAAACTTTGCCATATGGTATCCCAAGGGATCTTATTTTGATCTTGTTGGCTATTCTGACTCGGATTGTGCTGGAGACAAGGTTAATAGAAAATCCACCTCGGGTACATGTCAATTTCTTGGGAGATCTCTTGTCTCTTGGACATCCAAGAAACAAAACTCGGTATCCTTATCAACTGCCGAAGGTGAACATATTGCCGCTGGATCATGATGTGCTCAATTACTATAGATGTCTCAAACGCTTAAGGATTATGGCATTCATGTTAGAAAAGTCCCATTGTTGTGTGACAATGAAAGTGCTATTAAGATTGCATATAATCATGTGCAACATTCTAGCACTAAGCACATCCAAGTGCGACATCATTTCATCCGTGATCTGGTTGCCAAAGGAGATATTGATCTCAGGCATGTTCGTACTGACAAACAACTGGCTGATATTTTCACCAAACCACTTGATAAGAAACTGTTATGTCACTTGAGGAGTGAGTTGAACATCATTGATGCTTCAAACTTGAGCTAGACTCACGCGAATGCATGAAAGGGCATGAGCTTGACTGACTATTCCTTGCTGCCATTGATGTGGCCATCTTATGTCTTGGAAATTATGCTCCCTTGTATTGCATCTAACCTTTTGTATGTACTTGTATGAAATACACTCCACAAGATCGCAACCAACTCCAAACAAAAGCAATCTTGACATGGACAAGTATCAACAACCTATTTCCTCGTAGATGAAGGAAGAAGACAACAAAGTCATATCCTTGACAATACTATGATTACGAATTTCACTCATGTCATTTGGATATATTATGTTCTTCCTTGCGTGACTAACCATTGTAGGTGAAAAGTGAACCAAAACGACATGGATTGCTCCCAACACAAGATGATCTTCATCAACCTTGAGCATCCACAACAATTTCACCTACATGCTACGTCAACAACATCATTCGAAGGTATGTACTCATTCGAAGTGATATGAGGAGATCGAAATTCTTAATCGAAAAAATGGTAAACCAATTTCGCGCTTAACGATGAGTATGACCTATGATCAAGCATCCTTGCTTGACTCCTCAAGTCAAATACTCTAATATACACTACAGGAATTAGCTTCTTTGCCATCTTCCATCACAGACGGCAAAGAGTATATCACAGACTGCAAAGAGTATATCACAAACGGCAAAGAATCTCACTGTCGACAAAATTTCCGCGTTAGCCTACGACAACATTGTAGCTTCTTTGTCGTCTGCTTCACCGAAACGGACGGCAAAGCTCTTTGCCGTGAGCTTTCCATGAGAGCAGTCGGCAAATATGTCGAGACGGTAGCCGGCAGGCGTTGCCTCCGTTAGGGACTAACGGAGGCTTTGCCGTCTGCCTCCCCTCTTCTGTGCCGTCTGCCCCCCCCCCTCTTCTTTGCCATATGCCTCCCCCTCCTCTGTGCCATCTGCCTCCCCCCTCTTCTTTGTCGTCTGCATCCCCCCTCTTCTGTGCGGTCTACCTCCCCCTCTTCTTTGCCGTCAGCCTCCACCTCCTCCCCCCCTCCTCTCTGCCCTCTTCTTTGCCGTCTACCCCCTCCCTTGAAGCAGACGGCAAAGATACTATATGTCCAGCTGCTGCTGCCCAGGTTGCACAGCTGGGTGCCACGTGGCACCTTTGCCGTCGGTCAGCTGATGGCAAAGGCCTTTGCCATCAGCTGGCAGACGGCAAAGAGCCTATATTGTCACATTTTTGTTTATTTTTTCTATTTCATAGCACATATATATATAATTCATAGCACATCTATGATAAATAGGTCACAACACATATATGATATACATATAAAGCTCATCAATGCCATTTGTTCATCAAAGTACATCACATATATTAAAAGAACCAACACATACAAAGTTTCGTCCATATATACATACATATAGTTGCACATATATTGTTCATCCATATATACATATACATATAGTTCCACATTGTTCATCAACTCAAATAAAAACGGGAACTAAAGCACTCCAATGCCAGCTTCCATGCATGTAGTACATCCAATCTGCAAAATGGGAATAAGAAACACAGAAGAAGAAGAAGAAGAAGAACATATATATGACAAATAAGCTAAATTGAAGAAGAAAGAGAAGAAGCAAGAAGAGAACAAGGAGAAGAAAAACAAGGAGGAGGAGGAGGAGGAGGAGGGGAAGGAGAAGGACAAGGAGGAGGAGAAGAAGAAAAAAGAAGAAGAGAAGAAGAAGGAGAAGAAGGAGGAGAAGGAGGAGAGAAGAAGAAGGAGAAGAAGGATGGCTCCTTCTCCTTCTTCTCCTCCTTCTCCTCCTCCTCCTTCTTCTTCTCCTTCTCCTTCTCCTTCTCTTCTTCTTCTCTTCTTTTTCTTCTTCTTCCTTCTTTTCATTTCTCCTCTTCTTGGAGCTAAATTAGCTAACTATGTCTTTTCGCAGCTAAATGGGCTAATTATGTCATTCTAGCGGAAAACAAGCTAAGTATATAATATTAATGAGCTAATCAAGGTTCTTATGCCATTTTGAGCTTATTATGTCTTTTAGGAGCTTAATTAGTCATTTTATTGAGCTAACCAAGGTTCTTATGATGTTTTTACCTAACTAAGCTAATTATGTCATTTTGGATGATAATTGGCTAAGTATGTCTTTGTTGGGGAAAATAAGCTAAATTGAAGAAGAAGAGGAGAAGAAGGAGGGAAGAAGAAGGAGAATAAGGAGGGCTCCTTCTCCTCCTTCTCCTTCTTCTCTTCTTCTTCTCCTCCTCCTTCTTCTCCTTCTCCTTCTCTTCTCTTTCTCTTCTTCTTTTTGTTCTTCCTTTTTATTTCTCCTCTTCTCCTCTTCTTGGAGCTAAATTAGCTAACTATGTCATTATAGAGGAAAACAAGCTAAGTATATAATATTAATGAGCTAACCAAGGTTCTTATGCCATTTTGAGCTTATAATGTCTTTTTGGAGCTAAATTGTCTAATTATGTCATTGTTGGGGAAATTAAGGCAAGGAGAATATGAAAGAAGAAAAGAAAGAGGAGGAGGAGAAGAAGAAGAAGAAATAAAGAAGGAGGAGGAGAAGGACTAGAAGGTCCTTGGCCTTCTCCTCCTTCTCCTCCTCCTCCTCCTCCTCCTTCTCCTTCTTCTTCTTCTTCTTTCTTTCTTTTCATTTTTCTTATTTCTTCTCCTCTTCTCCTCTTCTTGGACCTAAATTAGCTAACTATGTCTTTTTCGAGCTAAATGTGCTAATTATACCATTTTAGAGGAAAACAAGCTAAGTATATAATATTAATGAGCTAACCAAGGTTCTTATGCCATTTTGAGGTTATTATGGCATTTTCGAGCTAAATGGGCTAATTATGTCATTTTTGGGGAAATTAAGGCAAAGGAGAATATGAAAGAGGAGAAGAAAGAGGAGGAGGAGGAGAATAAGAAGAAATAAAGAAGAAGGACGAGAAGGAGGAGGAGGAGGAGAAGGACTAGAAGGTCCTTGGCCTTCTCCTCCTTCTTCTCCTCCTCCTCCTCCACCTCCTCCTTCTTCTCCTCCTCCTTCTTCTCCTTCTCCTTCTCTTCTCTTTCTCTTCTTCTTTTTGTTCTTCCTTTTTCATTTCTCCTCTTCTCCTCTTCTTGGAGCTAAATTAGCTAACTATGTCATTATAGAGGAAAACAAGCTAAGTATATAATATTAATGAGCTAACCAAGGTTTTTATGCCATTTTGAGCTTATAATGTCTTTTTGGAGCTAACCAAGGTTTTTATGCCATTAAGGAGAATAAGGAGGAGGAGGAGGAGGAGAAGGACTAGAAGGTCCTTGGCCTTCTCCTCCTTCTCCTCCTCCTCCTCCTCCTTCTCCTTCTTCTCTTCTTCTTCTTTCTTTTCATTTTTCCTATTTATTCTCCTCTTCACCTCTTCTTGGAGCTAAATTAGCTAAATATGTCTTTTTGGAGCTAAATGGTATAATTATCCCATTTTAGAGGAAAACAAGCTAAGTATATAATATTAATAAGCTAACCAAGCTTCTTATGCCATTTTGAGGTTATTATGGCATTTTGGAGCTAAATGGTCTAATTATGTCATTGTTGGGGAAATTAAGGAAAGGATAATATGAAAGAGGAGAAGAAAGAGGAGGAGGAGAAGAAGAAGAAGAAATAAAGAAGAAGGAGGAGAAGGAGGAGGAGGAGGAGAAGGACTAGAAGGTCCTTGGCCTTCTCCTCCTGCTCCTCTTCCTCCTCCTCCTCCTTCTCCTTCTTCTCTTCTTCTTCTTTCTTTTCGATTTTCCTATTTCTTCTCCTCTTCTTGGAGCTAAATTAGCTGACTATGTCTTCTTGGAGCTAAATGGGCTAATTATCCCATTTTAGGGGAAAACAAGCTAAGTATATAATATTAATGAGCTAACCAAGGTTCTTATGCCATTTTGAGGTTATTATGACATTTTGGAGCTAAATGGGCTAATTATGTCATTGTTGGGGAAATTAAGGTAATGAGAATATGAAAGACGAGAAGAAAGAGGAGGAGGAGGAGAAGAAGAAGAAATAAAGATGAAGGAGGAGAAGGAGGAGGAGGAGAAGGACTAGAAGGTCCTTGGCCTTCTCCTCCTGCTCCTCCTTCTCCTTCTTCTCTTCTTCTTCTTTCTTTTCGATTTTCCTATTTCTTCTCCTCTTCTTGGAGCTAAATTATCTAACTATGTCTTCTTGGAGCTAAATAGGCTAATTATCCCATTTTAGGGGAAAACAAGCTAAGTATATAATATTAATGAGCTAACCAAGGTTCTTATGCCATTTTGAGGTTATTATGGCATTTTGGAGCTAAATGGGCTAATTATGTCATTGTTGGGGAAATTAAGACAATGAGAATATGAAAGACGAGAAGAAAGAGGAGGAGGAGGAGAAGAAGAAGAAATAAAGAAGAAGGAGGAGAAGGAGGAGGAGAAGGACTAGAAGGTCCTTGGCCTTCTCCTCCTGCTCCTCCTGCTCCTCCTCCTCCTTCTCCTTCTTCTCTTCTTCTTCTTTCTTTTCGATTTTCCTATTTCTTCTCCTCTTCTTGGAGCTAAATTAGCTAACTATGTCTTCTTGGAGCTAAATGGGCTAATTATCCCATTTTAGGGGAAAACAAGCTAAGTATATAATATTAATGAGCTAACCAAGGTTCTTATGCCATTTTGAGGTTATTATGGCATTTTGGAGCTAAATGGGCTAATTATGTCATTGTTGGGGAAATTAAGGAAAGGAGAATATGAAAGAGGACAAGAAAGATGAGGAGGAGGAGAATAAGAAGAAATAAAGAAGAAGTAGGAGAAGGAGGAGGAAGAGAAGGACTAGAAGGTCCTTGGCCTTCTCCTGCTCCTCCTCCTCCTTGTCCTTCTTCTCCTCCACCTTCTTCTCCTTCTCCTTATCTTCTCTCTATCTCCTTCTTTTTGTTCTTCCTTTTCATTTCTCCTCTTCTTGGTGCTAAATTAGCTAACTATGTCATTATAGAGGAAAACAAGCTAAGTATATAATATTAATGAGCTAACCAAAGTTCTTATGCCATTTTGAGCTTATAATGTATTTTTGGAGCTAAATTGGCTAATTATGTCATTGTTGGGGAACTTAAGGCAAGGATAATATGAAAGAGGAGAAGAAAGAGGAGGAGGAGAAGAAGAAGAAGAAATAAAGAAGAAGGAGGAGAAGGAGGAGGAGGAGGAGAAGGACTAGAAGGTCCTTGGCCTTCTCCTGCTGCTCCTCCTCCTCCTTCTCCTTCTTCTCTTCTTCTTCTTTCTTTTCGATTTTCCTATTTCTTCTCCTCTTCTTGGAGCTAAATTAGCTAACTATGTCTTCTTGGACCTAAATGGGCTAATTATTCCATTTTAGGGGAAAACAAGCTAAGTATATAATATTAATGAGCTAACCAAGGTTCTTATGCCATTTTGAGGTTATTATGGCATTTTGGAGCTAAATGGGCTAATTATGTCATTGTTGGGGAAATTAAGGCAATGAGAATATGAAATACGAGAAGAAAGAGGAGGAGGAGGAGGAGAAGAAGAAGAAATAAAGAAGAAGGAGGAGAAGGAGGAGGAGGAGGAGGAGAAGGACTAGAAGGTCCTTGGCCTTCTCCTCCTTCTCCTCCTCCTCCTCCTTCTTCTCCTCCTCCTTCTTCTTCTCCTTCTCTTCTCTTTCTCTTCTTCTTTTTTGTTCTTCCTTTTCATTTCTCCTCTTCTTGGAGCTAAATTAGCTAAATATGTGTCGGGACCCCGATCCTAAGCCATAGGAATCCAGCTTGTAACACATCGCATCCCTTTGCGGTCTCACGCACGGTTAACCCCACGGTTGCAGCCTTACCTTAGCCGGGACCATTTGCGCCTTTTGACTCACGTATGCAATTGTGTCGCTAGCATTCCAATGTCAAAGAACCTGGATCGACAAGTCTAGTCATAAACCAAAGTGGCAGTACCGCACAAGGACAGGCATACATGACCCAACCAAGCAGGTGTCGGTCACCAGCGAGTGTAGACGAGTCATAGCAAGCTACAAGGACTCCATTACATCGCGTGACATTTCCCCAAAGGGGAAAGACACAGCACCTAAGAAGGACACATGCCGGTCAACCAATGTGTCCGGAGCAGTAGCGAGCTACCATGGCTCGTTGGATCACAAAGGGGCATTTCCCTGTAAGGAGTTCTACTAAAGTTCACGACTAGGTAATCGAACCCCATACATATCAAGTACGACACACGTACGCATGGCATACCGATATGTATAGATACATCGATGGCATCACAACATAACCATAAACATACAAGCTTTATTTAAGAGGCTCAGAAGAGCCACACACATAATATTACACAGTAAGGGTATCCCGACCCATAATAGCAGTCATTCAGTGACAAGCCAGCGGAAGTGTTTAAAACTGTCTGAGTACAGACAGGTGAAACTAGAAGGCACATGGCCTGACTATACTACAGCCCAACCTAGGGCCAGATCGTAGCTGGGACACCAGCTACTCGTCATCGTCGATGTCTATGAAGAACCCTCCATTAGGTTCATTTGCAACCTCTGCAACATTTATTAAGCAAACATGAGTACGGAGGTACTCAGCAAGACTTTAGGATAACTATCTACTCATGCAATGTATCAAAAAGGTATTGTGGGGTTTCATGCGGAAAGCCAGCATTTGACTCGAGGCTAGACAACTTGCATTTTTAAATAATTTTGACAACTTGATTTCTCGCACTCGAGTCCACTAACACCACAACAATACTCCATCGTGGAATCATTCCGTCTCCGTATGGAAATGCCGTCCACGACACTCACGCTTATCTTGACAGTTTTATGAGTAGCCATTGAAGTTATCTATGAACAACATATGTCTCTAAGTAGTCCATGTCCACGGACGCGGCTATTCGAATATATCATAACCCTGTAGGGGTGTACTTCGTCACACACGCTCTCGCCACTTATCGCCATATGCACGTCATGCACCTCGGCAACCTTCAAGAGGAAGCCCAGCGAGGGAGTCGGCCATGACCGTTAACCACGCTAATACCTAGTCCAGGTTTATCGCCTATCTGAGAGTAACCCGTATGGAAGTCCGGCCGAGGTTTCCGCCACGGCCTCAAACGATGTGCGCAGGGTTCCCAAGCCCACCATCCAGGTGCCACTTGGTACACCGTGCCACTGCCTACCGCATCACAGCCCACCTCTTAGGTCAGCGCTATGCACGGCCTCCAGCATGACTATAAACACCAGAAACTACTTGCAACTCCTGGACCGAGTACTAAGCGATTAATAAGTCGAGAGGGTCAATTAAGTATCCCAACGTGTGGTAGCATCTAGTCTTGGATTACATACACGGAACTCAGTTCCTAAGGACGGTTCCAATGAAACAACCCGCCATGTACTGCTACACAACCTTTCACCGGTACCTTTACCAATTGAGGTTCAACACACGGCCTTTGCTTACTGAACACATTCTCACAATTCTGTTCATCTCCCAGATGACAGACCATACACAACTCTAAGCATAGCATGCATAGCAGGATAAGGCACATCATGGCTCAAGCAACTACCAGGTATGCTAGGTTGCAAGGTTCAGCTATTTACTATGACAAGGATAGGTCATGCAAAGGAAGTGGGTTCAACTAACGTGGCAAAAGCATTTGAAGCATTTGATCCTAATGCAATAAGTAAGTGTAGGAGCCAGAACATGGGATTTATCGGGATGATCAAAATGGTTGCTTGCCTTGTTGCTCAGAGGAGTGACAGTATTCGTCAGACGTATATTCGGTGGAATCCGGGGGAGCGGAGCCTACCGAAATGAATGACGACAATCAATAACAAACATATGCAATCAAGATCATACATGAGCATGGCATGAGGATGCAAGGTGGTATACTATTATAGCTAACATGTATTAGGTTTGAAGTTGATTTGAATCAAATTCAGATATCACTTCAAACAAGGTATTCTCGGATACCATTTTAATTGATTCGACCTGATGCTCAGATCAACTTGCTTTTAACATGCATGGGATGACATGTTAGGTTGCTGGTTTGTAATTTGGACAGTGTTTGATCATGTCATTTATAGTGAAATTTAAATATTTTCCAAATTCCATCCACAAAGTATTTATAATAATTAACCTATTCATTAATCTACATGTTTGGGTTCTGTAACATTCTCAAACATGTTTGAAAATGACATATTCAGATTCCTTGAATTTTTCTGATACTTTTTCATATATAAATTATTTTCATTGGAGTTACAGATTAATTTCTATGAATTTTAGAAGTTTTAAACATTTATGGAATTATTTTTATACTAGAAAACCCCT
Source organism: Hordeum vulgare subsp. vulgare (assembly GCF_904849725.1). Taxonomy (NCBI): domain Eukaryota; kingdom Viridiplantae; phylum Streptophyta; class Magnoliopsida; order Poales; family Poaceae; genus Hordeum; species Hordeum vulgare. The sequence continues at coordinate 251,398,285 of NC_058522.1, read as the reverse complement.
TTATTGCGTCACTACTGCATCATCATGGCGTCAGCAGGTCAACTGACCTGATCAGGTCAAACCTGACAGGGGGGACCCACTGGTCAGCGTCTCAGGGGCTAATCCCGCGCTGACCAGCCCCTAAGTGAGTTTGACTTGGCCTTGGGCCCACTGTCAGCGAGTGATTAGGGTTAAACCTACTGGGTTAAGCTGGCCACGTCGTTCCCCGCCGGAATATGGCCGACGGCGACCACGGGCGCGGCGGAGGGCTCGCCGGAGTGAGCGAAACGGCGCTACGGGCGTCGGTTTTGGGCGTGGTTTAGTGCTACGGATAGCTAGTGAAACGCCGCATCTAAAGGGAGAGGAGCTGGACCCAGTGGTCACCGGAATCCACGCCGGCGATGAGGTCAACGGCGGCTGCGGCTCGGGCATCGACGGGGGTGCCAATGCAGGGGACTAGCGAGCTGGGAGAGGGGCCCTACGCCATCTTCAAAGCTCCAGGAGCTCATTTCTGAGCTCGGTCTCGCGAGCGGAGTACCACAACGACGGCAATGACATGGCCAGCGACGAGGTCCTTCGGGCTCCGGCGGCTAACGGGGTTAAAGGAGGGGGAAAGCCTCGGGAAGAGGGGGAACGGGAAGAGGAGCTCACGGCGGATCTTGTGAGGCTGCCGGCAGGGTCGGGGAGGACCGGGAGGCGACAGATCGATAGCGACCGGAGCTTCGGGGAGAGAGAGATCCGAGAGGGGAAAGGGATCGAGAGGCCTAGGGGAGAAGATAGAGCCGCGGGGAGGAGGATAAGAAGGCTCAGGGCATCGCGCTGGCGCTCCTGGGGGCCTCCAGCAGCGAGCAGGCAGGCAGGAGGTGGTCGGGCTTGGCCGCCGAGCTCATCTTCTCCCCTGCCTACTGGCAGGAGGAGGAAGATGACCGGGGAGCCCGTGGTGGGCTGGGCCAGCGACAGATAGAGGTATGCTATTCTTTTCTCTTATTTCTTTTCTGTTTTGTTTCTGTTTTGTTAACTATTGGTTTGCTATTATTTCAGCTCCCAAAATAGTTTGTAAAAACATTTTGAACACACCAGAATATTAGTTGGAATGGATCCAACCATTCCTAAAGTTTTCAAAAAATTTGAAAACTTAAAGTTTCTGATTTCAAATAATACACTTGAAGCCAGTAGCTTTTCACATTTATTTAAAATGCCAACAGTATTAAAGGAATGGTTTCCTTCATTACTTATTTGTTTCCAAGAATTATCAGAAAGATTGAACTTTTCTTGAGGCCATTTTGGGTTCATTGATTTTAACTAGTTTGAAATTTCCTTTAATTTGAGAAGTGGCTAGGGTTTTTGAGTTTTCCTTCACCACTTACTTTATTCTTGTTGAAAATTTCCTAGATGCAATGCAAACAAAACATGAGCACAAAGCTAACTTGATTAAGGTGTCAGGGATGTGACACTATGTCATTATAGAGGAAAACAAGCTAAGTATATAATATTAATGAGCTAACCAAGGTTCTTATGCCATTTTCAGCTTATAATGTCTTTTTGGAGCTAAATTGGCTAATTGTGTCATTGTTGGGGAAATTCAGGCAAGGATAATATGAAAGAGGAGAAGAAATAGGAGGAGGAGAAGAAGAAGAATAAATAAAGGACGAGAAGGAGGAGGAGGAGGAGAAGGACTAGAAGGTCCTTGGCCTTCTCCTCCTTCTCCTCCTCCTCCTCCTCCTCCTTCTCCTTCTTCTCTTCTTCTTCTTCTTCCTTCTTTTCATATTTCCTATTTCTTCTCCTCTTCTCCTCTTCTTTGAGCTAAATTAGCTAACTATGTATTTTTGGAGCTAAATGTCATATTTATCCCATTTTAAAGGAAGACAAGCTAAGTATATAATATTAATGAGCTAACCAAGGTTCTTATGCCATTTTGAGGTTATTATGGCATTTTGGAGCTAAATTGGCTAATTATGTCATTCTTGGGGAAATTAAGGCAAGGAGAATATGAAAGAGGAGAAGAAACAGGAGGAGGAGGAGAAGAAGAAGAAATAAAGAAGAAGGAGGAGAAGGAGGACGAGGAGGAGAAGGACTAGAAGGTCCTTGGCCTTCTCCTCCTCCTCCTCCTCCTCCTCCTTCTCCTTCTTCTCCTCCTCCTTCTTCTCCTTCTCCTTCTCTTCTCTTTCTCTTCTTCTTTTTGTTCTTCCTTTTCATTTCTCCTCTTCTCCTCTTCTTGGAGCTAAATTAGCTAACTATGTCATTATAGAGGAAAACAAGCTAAGTATATAATATTAATGTGCTAACCAATGTTCTTATGCCATTTTGAGCTTATAATGTCTTTTTGGAGCTAAATTGGCTAATTATGTCATTGTTAGGGAAATTAAGGCAAGGATAATATGAAAGACGAGAATAAAGAGGAGGAGGAGAAGAAGAATAAGAAATAAAGAAGAAGGAGGAGAAGGAGGAGGAGGAGGAGAAGGACTAGAAGGTCCTTGGCCTTCTCCTCCTCCTCCTCCTCCTCCTCCTTCTCCTTCTTCTCTTCTTCTTCTTCTTCTTTCTTTTCATTTTTCCTATTTCTTCTCCTCTTCTCCTCTTCTTGGAGCTAAATTAGCTAACTATGTATTTTTGGAGCTAAATGGGCTAATTGTCCCATTTTAGAGGAAAACAAGCTAAGTATATAATATTAATGAGCTAACCAAGGTTCTTATGCCATTTTGAGGTTATTATGGCATTTTGGAGCTAAATGGGCTAATTATGTCATTGTTGGGGAAATTAAGGCAAGGAGAATATGAAAGAGGAGAAGAAAGAGGAGGAGGAGGAGGAGAAGAAGAAATAAAGAAGAAGGAGGAGAAGGAGGAGGACGAGGAGAAGGACTAGAAGGTCCTTGGCCTTCTCCTCCTTCTCCTCCTCCTCCTCTTCTCCTCTTCTTGGAGCTAAATTAGCTAACTATGTCATTATATGAAAGAGGAGAATATAAACTTACCGTAGTGGTCATCAAGGAGGAGAAATACGTGGAGAAGGGTCGGGCGATGCCGCTCGGGAGTTATTCTGCAGAATAGATATTTTGCAATGTCTGAGTTAGCATGATGACACTAAATTATTAATACTAGTTTATAATAAAACTCACCATGCTAATCGAAGAGAAGACGGGCATCGACGGAGGGACTTGACCGCTCATCTCGCACTGACCGTGAAGAGTGGGTCGTATTAGTTAGTAATGAAACAGACATTACACACATGATTTGGCTAATGTGAAAAAAAACTTACCACAAAAAGCTCATACACGGCCCGTTGACCCGCCTCATTTCGGGACCTCTCCTCCTCAATCAATCGTGTCGTGGTCTGGTCCCTCTCATCAAGAGCAGCCTGGCTTGCCAATCTCTCTTTCTCAAGAGCAGCCTGGTTTGCCAATCTCTCTTTCTCAAGAGCAGCCTAGTTTGCCAACCTCTCTTTCCGAAGAGCAGCCTGAAACACCACTCCTAGTTACCACAGTAATGATCTATGGTGACACACATAATGAAATGGATGAAAGTGTTCTTAGTCCGTACAACTAACCTCGATGGCAAGATCGACTGGCCGTGGACGACGCGTTATCTCAGGACAACTGCTCGACTGGCGCGCCTTGATCTCCGGGAGAGTGAGTGGACAACGTATTATCCCAGCTCCAATGGCTATCGAGCCATGGGGCCTCCTGCCACCAGATATCATCACCAGCTTTGGATCCAAAGGTTCCTGGCTAGGGTTAAAGTCATCCCCTTTCATAGCCTTCCCCGCGTCCCTGTATGCCACGAGCTTGTGGTGGGATGATATGTTGGTGAAGTTATTGGGATCATCCAGGTCAGACTCAGAGAATGCCTTCGCCTTCTTGTACGAGGCAGTATGGGCCATGCCATAAAGGTCGTACAAGTGTGGCATCTCCGTATTATTGTGATGCGCCTAAAAGAGAGGATCAAAACACTAGCATGAAGAACGAATTGCATGAATCATGAAGCAAATCACATACCCAGTTTCGTCCAAACTGAAGTAAGTTGGCGTTGCCTTGATGGTGTGGCACACCAACCATTTGGCTATGCCGATCCTTCGCATTCTCGTGGACGGCTCGCCAGCTGCCTGTGCACCACTCATCAACCAACGCCTCCCAACAATCCATCTTATCCGCACACCATCTCGGGGGCACCTGTAAGTTATTAGAAAGAATTTTGAGCGCTACGCCTATGAATGAAATCAAGAAAACTACGTATAAGGACTTAAGAATAGGTAATTACCTTCATGTATTGCTCCTTCTTCAGAAACTTTCCGCGGCAATCCTTCTTCTGCTTCTTAATACCACGCGTGGCATAGTAGTCTCGAATAGCCTGCGGCCGAGCCTCGTGGCATAAGTTCTGTAGTAACCGCCTACACTCGGCCTCGAGAACCTTGGCCGCCTCCTCCTCATATCCATCCTCACACCTATAGAAGGTCTGCAATCAAACGTGAAAACACCGATTAGTACAATAATTACTTATCTTGTTAATTTTAGATTGTGTAAAAGGATAATTTACCCAAAAGCTCTTGATCACCATCTCGACCCTCGTGTGTCACAAGACACCATCTATAATCTCTTCCGGCGGGGCTTGCGCAGCCTGGTAGTGCTCCCAGGAAAATCCTAGTGTAGGAACCTGACCCTCACCAAGCAACGTGACAAACCCCGGGAAATTTGTCCGGCAAAGCACACCAAGGACGGAGTTCGGCCTGCGGACTCCAATAGGGTGTACCCATCCCCTGCAGTATGATAAGGTCAACACATTAGATATTTGAACAAACTTGAAGGCAAAAGCTAAAAAAGAGTAAATGTACTTACCTATCTCCTTCAGGTTTAATCACCGGCCTCTGCTCGCGGGTAGCCGGCACGACCGGGAGACGTGTACTACCACTCTTGTACACGGTGGCCCCGTCCACCTGCACATCGCCCTCACTATCCGTAAACTCATCCCCGCCATCCCAGCCCCCTGAGCCACTCGGACCCTCGGTCCAATCCGGCAACTCGGTCCGATCCGGCCAGGTATCCCATCCGGGCCTCTCCACGTCGGGTGAAGCCTCCGGAAACGTAGTCTCGTGGGACGAATGCACCTCGACCCGAGGCTGATCCTGGACCGGAGTCTCATGGGACGAATGCCCGTCAACACCACGCTCCTAGACCGGAGTCCCCGTAGCCTCTTCCGCAAACGGGTCGACCATAGTAGTCGTATGCTCGGGTGAATGAGCTGGTGGTGGTGGCGAGGACGGCTCAACAGTCCTCCTGGATCTTCCGTGGCCACCACCTCTCCATGTACCCTTCCCCTTCTTCCCTACCCGAAGAGCACCTCTCCCAGTGGGCAATGCCGCCGACGAAGAAGAACCCACGGGTGGTGTCGACAGACTGTCTGCCAAGGCTCTACGGAGACATAGGGGTGGAAGGGAAGTACCACCCCTCGTGCGGGGCGGCTGGGAAGAACCCGTCGAGCGCTCTGGACCAGCGCCCACCATCTTTCAACACCAGGTGACCTGCCATGATAAAGATTAAAAGAAATTAGTACAACATAAAAAAATTGAATAACTGACATGAATAATAATATGTACATGAATAATAAAGATTAAAATATATATAATTTAAGTTGTGAATCTTACAAACTAATAATCATCATCAATAAATGCATCATCATCATCACTATCACGCGTGTCTTCATGAATGACGTGCTCGTCGGGTTCAACGGCGTGAAGTTGTGAAAGGCCTTTCTTTAATCGTTGAAGCATTGACATGTCATCCACATCAGTAACCTCTACGAGTTCCAGGTCTTCTGGTTCCGGCTCAGAGGTGGAGTCGGATTCATTGTCGCTGTCTACTTCCATGTTCTTGGGTGAAGCACGGCGGTTCTTGAAACGTTTCTTGGAAAGACGTGTTTCTTGGAAGAATTCTCCATCATATGTGTCTTGGTTAATGTGAGGTTCATAATCCTGTTCATTTGGGAGAGGTGGTCTGACATGTGGCGACACTTCATAAACAACATACCAACCTTCTAGATTCTTATCCGTTTGGCATGCCCACGGTAGGTAGAAAACTTGGGTCGCGTGTTGAGTCGTAATATAGACATCGGGAACATCTAAATGGGTGTTTGGATTGATTTCGACTAGTCCTATATGTTCATGAGTCCTTCTACTCTCCTTCGGCTAGAACCAATAACATTTGAAGACTACGACGTTTGGTGGGTTTTCACCATAGAATTGAAGTTCATAAATTTCTTCAACTCTTCCATAATACTCGATAACACCTTCGCCGATCGCAGAGACACCACAATTTGTAGATTTCTGGTCGGGCATAGATAGCTCTTTGCCAAAGGTACGAAAGAGATACCCATTGATGTTTTATTTCTCAAATGAACGGACCATATAGTCAAAACCATTAGCGACTTGTCTCAATTCGGCATTCCATAGACTCTGAATTAGCCTACAAGTTTAATACGAAACGATTGTTGCATTAGCCGCAAGATAGACCAAGAAATGAAATGGTCCATTATTGATAATTACCGTTTGTTTGAACCAAGAGATGAAACCAGGATAGCCGCCTCCTGTCTTTGACAGAAGCTCATACTCTTCGACGGAATCATTTTCGATCACTGCTCCATCCGAGAATTTGGCGACATAACGGCTGTTTGAAATATCCAGGAATAAGAGCAGTTCAAACGAATTAGAAGTTACGGGAAAATGTGCCGAGAACTCACTCGATGTACGGCCTCACTTCTATTAGGATGTTGAAGATATACAACGAAATGTTCCGCTATTCTTCGACATCGAACGTTATTGGTTTCGAAGCACCGGCTGGTGCGAGCTTCCCTTTGAATAGGTTGAGGTTGGACCCACCTTTTTCAGGGTCTGCATCATTGTACCGAGGCTTCGGGTTATGCAAATGATGATTTTTGGCTTCGTAGTGTGCTGTCACAAAGTTTGCCACCTCCTCAGTAATGAATGCCTCAGCCATCGATGCTTCAATTCTACGCTTATTTTTACATTTAGCTCGAAGGGTCTTGTGCATCCTCTCAGTTGCATAGCACCAACGATCTTGCACGGGCCCACCCAATCTTGCCTCGGTCGGTAAATGTAAAATCAAATGCTGCATTGGATTAAAGAAGCCCGGTGGAAAGATCTTCTCTAACTTGCATAACAACTCCGGTGCAAACTCCTTCATGTCTTCTACCACGCCAGGCGACAATTCTTTCGCACAAAGAACACGGAAGAAATAGCTCAGCTCGGCCAGTACTAGCCATTCATCCTCAGGAATAAAGCCACATAACATCACCGACATTACCAGCTCTAGACATATGTGCCAATCATGACTCTTGAGACCAAATATTTTCAATTTTTCAAGACTCGCTCCCCTCTTTAGATTCGCTGCATACCCATCGGGGAACATCAAGTGCATTTTGACCCACAAGATAATTTCCCTCATAGCTGGCCTTCCAAGATTGAATCAGGCCTTTGGCTTCGACCAATTCTGCTTTCCTTTGCCTTCTCGCATGATTTGTAATGGTCTATGACATAGTGTCTCTTGATCGACTCTAGCTTTAGTATTATTCTTTGTCTTCCCATCTATGTTGAACAATGTACCAAAAATAGCCTCTCTGATATTCTTTTCAATGTGCATCCTGTCGATATTGTGTGGAAGAAGGAGGTCTTTGAAGTAAGGAAGATCCCAGAAGCATGGCTTGTGAGTCCAGGCGTGTTTTGAATTATACCCCTTGAAATACCCTGGACGCTCTGGATCAGGCTCGAGGGCGTTTAACTGATCCAGGATCTGTTGCCCTGTCAACGCAGGTGGTGCCAAGTTTTTGACAACTTTACCTTTGGTAAAGTTCTTCTTGTCTTTTCTGAACTGATGGTCAGGATCCAGGAACTGTCTATGCAAGTCAAAGAAAGAATACTTCCAATCCTCCTACAACCAATGAAACTGAGGAGCTGCCTTTTATTGGGGGCACGGGAACCTTCCATGCACACACCATCTAGAGAATAGTGCATACGCCGGCAATTCATGCATAGAGTACATGTATCACACATGCATTTCGAAGTTTTGTTTTCTAGCGGCATCATATGTCTTAACCCCATTATCCCAAGTGTCTTCCAATTCATCCTTAAGCGGCTGCAGGTACACATTCATATTCTTCCCCGGATAATTGGCCCCTGGAATTATCAACGTTAGAAATATGTTCTTTCTTTGCATAATCTGTCCGGGGGAGATTGAGTGGAATGACAAATACAAGCCAACAACTATATTTGGTTGCCGTCATGCCGAAGGGATTAAAACCATCTGTGGCGATGCAAACTCGAGGATTCCTTGGATCTGCCGCTTTATCCTGATGCAATCCTTCGAAATGTTTCCACGCTTCCCCATCCGATGTGTGTACCACCATATTATTCCCATCCGCATATAGTTCGGTTCTTTTGCCCAATTTGTGCCATGTCCTCTGTCTGGCTGTCTCTTTGACCATGAAAAGACGTTGAAGTTTTGGTACGATTGGCATATACCGAAGAACACTAACTGCGATTTTGGTCTGCCTCTTCTCACCCATACCGTTGTCTACCACAAGATACCTGCAAGACTCGCAATTGGGACAATAGTCCAAGTGTGCATACTCCTTCCTAAATAAGACACATCCTTTCTCACATGCATCTATCTTCTCATAGGGCATCTTAAGTACACGAAGTATTTTGTCCGACTGGTACAGGTTTGCAGGCATGACATGGCCTTTGGGTAGGAAGCGTCCAAATAGTGTCATCATCGCATCGTAGCATTCTCTTCCCAAGTTGAACTGAGCCTTCAGAGCCATTACTTGTGCAATAGCATCCAGCTGACAGAGCTCAGTGTGCTCATGGAGAGGACGTTTTGAAGACTCCAACATTTCATAAAAGGCCTTTGCAGATTCCTCCATCTCATCTTCCGAAACCCGAGCATCATCAAAGTCTTGCACCATGTCTTCGATCCCGGTACCATGCTCGTCCGTGCGACGACGGACCACTTCAGCTCTTGTGCGTTGTATAGACTCACCATGAAATGTCCACACCATATAATTAGGCTTAAAACCCCTCCTCTGCAGGTGTTTAATCATTACAGCCTCTGTCATCTTTTTATAGTTGTCGCATCCAGGACAGGGGCAATAGTTTCTTTCCTGGCCATTTGCGAATGCGGCTTTTACAAATTCCTTTGTTTTTACAAACCATTCTTTCGTCATCTCTTTCTGACTAAGGTGACCGGTATACATCCATGCACAATCACTCATCTTTCCTAGCTACTAAAGACAGAAGAAATATATTTATATATAATTTAACATTTATATTCATCTGTTAATCAGGTTCGCCATTTTTATTACGTCCAGGCAACCTACACGCTAATAGGTAAAGATAGGTCCTAATCCCACCCGAGTATGTGTAGATTGGGTTCGTTTTCCCATGCTCTGCTCCGGATCCAACGCAAAATTTCGGCAGCACCTCCCCGTTGTTCTCCTGATACACGTCTCCACAATAAACAGAGAGGATGTGCATCCGGAGAACAACAGGGAGGCACTGACGAAATTCCGCATCGGATCCAGAGCACAGCATACGGGAAAACGAACCCAATCTACACATACTCGGGTTGTCCATGGATAATGTTGGAAAATTCGAAAGGATGGTGGTTATAAATATGCAAAGACATGCATATTTATAGATGTCGCCCTTTCGAACAGGAGACGCATACTGGTCACGCATTCTGATAAATTAATTTAATTACCTAAATCTAGAAAGTTTCATCCGGAAACCGAGCCACGGTAAATGAAGGGGCGGGGAGGAGATGAAATTTGTACTGACCCACGAATGCAGGGGCGGAGCTCGTACAACACATGGGGAGGTATTCACACAGCAGACCTCACAGCGACGAGACGACTATCACATGTAAATCCACCCGATCAACACAAATATTCTAATTATGTTATTTTAGAGGAAAACAAGTTCAGAATATAATATTCATGAGCTAACCAAGGTTTTTATGCCATTTTGTAGCTAAATGGGCTAATTATCTCATTGTTGGGGACAATAAGGTAAGGAGAATAAGATAGAGGAGAAGAAAGAGGAGGAGGAGGAGAAGAAGAAGAAATCAAGAAGAAGGAGAAGGAGGAGGAGGAGAAGAAGGAGGAGAAGAAGGAGAAGGAGGAGAAGGTATTCTTCTTCTCTTCTTCTTAGCTTCTGCTTTTCTTCTTCTTTTCTTCTTCTCCTTCTTATTTTTGTCTTCTCCTCCTCCTCCTCTTCTTCTTCTTCTTCTCATCCTCCTCTTCTCCTCTTCTCCTCCTCCTCCTCTTCTTCTTCTTCCTATCCTTTCTATTAAGCTAACTAACTAACTAACCTAACTAACCAAGCTAACTAAACCTATCGCTAAACGTAGATAGCACTAAACAGCAAAAAAATAACAAAAACAGAATCTACCACTAAGTAACTAAAAAATAATCTAGCTAACTAACCAAGCTAACTAACTTCTCCTTCTTATTTTTTTCTTATTCTCTTCTTCTCTTCTTCTTCACTTCTTCTCCTTCTTATTTTTTTCTTCTCTTCTTCTTCTTCTTCTTCTTCTTCTCCTTCTTATTTTTTCTTCTCCTCTTCTTCTTCTTCTTCTTCTTCTTCTTCTTTTTCTCCTCCTCCTCCTCCTCCTCCTACTCCTCTTCTCGTCCTCCTGCTCCTCCTCTTCTCCTCTTCTCCTCCTCCACCTAACTAACCAAGCTAACTAACTAACCTAACTAATTTAACAAACTACCACTAATTAACAAAACAAAATCTACCACTAAACTACCTACTAAATCTACCACTAAAACTACTAACAAGAACAAGTACTAAAACTACTAAAACTACCATCAAGAAAACTACTAAAACTACTAACAAGAACAACTACTAAAACTACTACCACTAAAACTACTAACAAGAAAAACTACTACAACAACAATAAAAAATCATGCCGGTACTTATAATCTAATTCCAATAAATAATGCGGGTGCAGGGGGGCTGTGGGTGCTCACTGGGAGGGGCGGTTGTGGCGGGGCCGGGGGTGTTGGGGGTGGCGGGGCACGATGGTGGTGGGGCAGCGGCAGCGGGGGCGAGGTGGGGCAGCGGCGGGACGGTGGTGGTGGCGCGACGATGGTGGAGGGGGCGACAGGGGTGGCGGGGGGGGGGGGGGGCGACATGGGCGGCGGCGGGGGCGACTCGGGCGGCGGCGTGACGGGGGCAGCGGCGCGATGGGGGCGGCGGTGCGACGGTGGTGGCGGCGGACGGTGGGCGTCGGGGATTGGGAGAGAGAGAGAGGGGCGCGCGGGGTGAGCCGTTAAAGAGTGAGAGAGGGGCGGGGTGGGGGGAAAGAGCCGTTAACGGAGTTAGCTCTTTGTCGTCTGCCGGCGGACGGCAAAGAGTCTAGACTCTTTGCCATCTGCCTCGGGACTCTTTGCCGTCCGCTAGCAGACGACAAAGAAGGGACTCCAGTTTGACCTAACCACCCCGCGGTCACGTGGGCCCATCTACATCTTTGCCGTCCACTGTGAGACTCTTTGTCGTCTGCTAGCTGACGGCAAAGATGTGACTGATAGCAAAAACACTCTATGCCATCAACCAGTGCTTTGTCGTCTGCTTTGTTGAAGCTGACGGCAAACTCTAGGAAGATGGCCAAAAATTGTTTTCCAGTAGTGATAGGTGACCTAGTCACCGCCCCACATCTAGATGGAGAATATCGTATGGTTCACATTTGATATTTCACATTCTTAGAACCATCTCTCTCTCATTTATATGTGTGTATTTTCAAAAAAATTCTTTCTATTCTTCTTTTTGTTTTGTTTGACTATCTCAGTTGGAATTATCATTATTTTTACACTGGACTTTGGAAACAATACTTTCGATCAACCTAGTTTATGTTAAAGAGTTGACTATCATTGCAACTCGGTTTCACTGGATTTGGAAATTCGGTCCAACCGATTTCTCCCAGAGGCCCAAATATTAATCTCGGTTCTACCGAATCATTATGCATCGGTGACTCTGATTTTTCTGACTTTGTTGCTCTAATAAATTTCTTCCGGCCTATTGTCTTAGGGGGAGACAACTTCTCTAGGGGAGAAAAATCTCGGTGATCCCATGCAATATAAGAGGGTGAATTATCAAGGATCCCTACCATAGGTGGAGATCATTTAAGGAACTCTTATCCATACCTAAGGGGGAGAACATTCGATGATCCCTACAAAATATCTAAGGGGGAGAAAATCTAAATTAAAGGAACCATTACAAAATAGAGAAGTATCCAGGATCCCTATCTCTCAATGAGCCCTTACCCTCTGCCTTTCTTTTTGGTGATTGTGCCAAAGGGGGAGAAATATCATCAAAGCATCCATTCAATGAACCTACTTATAGGGAAGACATATCATCAAGAAGCTTGTACAAAAAGAGGCAGAAACAACATTAAGGGGAGATACTTGTATCAATCCTTACACATTATGGGGGAGAGAGATAAACGTGGTTTTATTGGTTTGATCTTATTTTCCCTGCCTACTCCCAATATCTACATGCTGTGATTCAGGGGGAGAGGAAAATTTATATATTTATCTTTAGGGGAGAAAAGTTCTTGTTCCTTGGAGATATATTCTTTCATCAAATCTTATCTTCAATATGTCTTCAATTTTTTGGTATCTTTGAAGTTCTTTGCATCTTTACAACCAGGTACTCTTGTGTTATCTAACATTTGTTTTCCCAAGTGTACTTCTTTGTCAAGACGCTCATGATTCTCAAGGTAAGTATATGCAGCATATCCTTGTTCATGATGACCTCTTGTTTCTTGCGCAAAGTATTTGCAAGAGGGAGTCTTGAACATGGAAGTCCTTCATTCACATATGATTGATGCATATAGCCAAGATCCATATGACTTGTCTTGTCCTTCTACCTTGTGTGTGCCATGCATTCCAAAGCAACTATCCTTTAAAGGGATTGCACACATTTAGGGGGAGCTTGTACTAGTCATATGTCTATCAAAGCTGTCATATCCTTATGAGTATCTTTATTTGAAGCTTTGATTGTATGTTGTCATCAATTACCAAAAAGGGGAGACTGAAAGCACATATGCTCCCTTGGTGGATTTGATAATTCATGACAAGATACATTGCCTCTTGGACTAACACTTTTACCTACATATATCAGATTTAGTCCATGAAGAGCTATGCCTTAAGGTTTATGTGGAGATGCCCTTGGATGCAAGAAAGGAATAATATAGGCTCAAACTTCAAGCTATAAGACTCTTCATTTTATATTTGTGAGAAATCACTTTTGAGTCCGTAGGAAAGCCAATACTATTAAAAGGGGGTGAGGAAGTAAAATGAACTAATTGCTCAAATGCTCAAAGTTAGCCACCAAAACACGCAGTCATTTTCCCACATATCCACTATGTCAAGTTCCACATTCACAAATTCGGTGTCACCAACATTGCCACATCGGACTCATAGAATTTGAACCTAAGATAGAACCCTGGCCATTCCCACCAAATTGTTGCAACCAAAACTGCATCGGTGCTACCGAGTTCAGTGTGACCAACATTTTGTTGCCAAGATACACAAAATGGAAATTTCTAAGTTTGAGTATCGGTGCCATCGAGTTTGGCCATCTCAACGTTAGTCACCTTTTCGGTGCCACCGAGTTCTATATATAGGTCTCACTGAGATGCAAAAGTTCGCCACTTTAGTGTTAATCGGACCACTGACTTGTCCACTTAAGTGTCACCGAGTTTGCTCTTTTGTGTGTAATGGTTGGATTTTGGATCATGCCTATATATACCCCTTCATCCACCTCTCATTCATGGGAGAAGCACTCAGAACACACACTTCATTTCCAGATCCATTTTCTGAGAGAGGACCGCCTACTCATGTGTTGAGACAAACATATTCCTGTCCAATCATTTGAATCTTGATCTCTAGCCTCCCCAAACTACTTTCCACCAAATCAACCTCTCCTACCCATGCATATTCTGTGAGAGGGATTTGTGTTGAGGATATTCTCTTTAGAAGCACAAGAGCAAGGATTTCATTGATCTGCCACATCTATTACCTTTTGGAGGGTGGTGCCTCCTAGATTGGTTAGGTGTCGCTTGGGAGCCTCCTACTTCGCGTTGTGGATTTGAACCAATATGTTTGTAAGGGCAAGGAGATCGCCTACTTCGTGATGATCTACCGTGAGTAAGTCTAGTCCTTCATGGACGGAAGACGTGGTGGGATAGACAAGGCCGCTTCTTTGTGGACCCTCCATGGGTGGAGCCCTCCGTGGACTCTCGCAGTTGTTACCCTCCGTGGGTTGAAGTCTCCACTAACATGGACATGTACGATAGCGCCACCTATCGGACCATGCCAAAAATCGTCGTGTCAACCTCATGCGTTTGATCTTCCTTCCCTTCTCCTCTACTTCACACTTGCATGTTTTACTTTCTGTTGCTATACTCTTAGAACTACTTGTGTGGGGTGCCTAGACTTGTTAGAACTGCTATATTTCTGCCCTCCTAGAAATTAGGTTAGCCTAGAAATTTTATCTTACACCCCCCTCTAGACACATGTTCTATCGATCCCTCAACAATACATCAGAAATTTATCACGTGTGGGTGACACGTAAGGCACCTTCGAACAACACCAACATAAAACACACAACTCAAACCAATCAAGATCATCAATCAACCCAAAGGAGAGAAGAAATCTACCCAAACATCATAGGATGGCAACTCATCATTAGATAATAATATGTGGCATAAATCACCATGTTTAAGTAGGGAACTACAGTGAGATGCGGGAGAGTGGAGTGCTGAAAAGAGATGATGAAGGTGATGAAGACGGTGATGTTGATGAAGGCGATCACCGCAGAAATGGTTCCCACAACGGCACTCCAGCGCCACTGGAAGAGTGAGGCAGAGAGTATCCCCCTTGTTCTTCCTCCTCCATGGCATCTACCTAGATTTGGAGAAGTTCTCCCCTGTGGTCCTTGGCCTCCTTGGCGCCTGAAGAGGCGAGAGCCCCTACTTGATTGGATCTCTCTCTCTCTTCGTTTTATTGTCTGGCTCGCTTCCGTTTTCTGGCCTTTCACCATTTCTTGAATATCTGGTTGGGCTGAAATTTTGAGGGGCTTTTTCTCTGGAAATATCTTCTTGCAGCGAAAGAAGGGCTCCAACCGCCTTATGAGGTGGTCCCAAGCCATCAGGGTGCGCCTAGGGGTGGGTGCGCCTTGTTTTCTTGGCACCAACAGGTGCCCCCTCTGGTGGTTCTTCGCTCCGATATTTTTAATATATTCCATAAAAATGTCAAAAAAATTCGGGTGATTCCAAGAACTTCTATTTTTTGCAGAATAAGCAACATCATAGTAATTCTCGTGAAAACAATGTCAATCCGGGTTAGTTCCAATTAAATCATATAAAGTGCATCAAAACCATATATAATATTGTAAACATAGGTAAATATGGAACGAATAAGTCATAAATTATTGATAGGTTGGAGACGTATCAGCATCCCAAAGCTTAATTCCTACTCGTCCTCGACTAGGTAAATCATAAAATAAGTAACTTATGAAGTGTGAATCCTAGCATAATATATAAGTATGATGAATGATAATTCCGGTCACTTTTTCTAAAATCATTAACAACAAATCTTTCCGCATAAAACTTCGCATGATCAAGTAGCAAGCATTCACATGTTAAAGTATAGACCATAAGCTTTCTTGGAAACAAAGAAACTATGTTTTCAGTCGTCAAACAATTACAATTCATCTTATTTTCACGAAAGGTCTATGTAAGAGCTTTGATTTAACAAATTTTACATACTCAACTATCATTTAGTCTTTCATGATTGTTGGCACTCAAAGCATATTTTTAGAACAAACAGTTTCAGTCAAACACATAGGGACATAGGGGCTTAATTTTTCACCTCCCTACTTATTTGTCTCAAGGATAATGTCAACAATAATGACTAATGATCACCTATATTCAACTGGATATATGTGTCTGGATCTTTCCCCACCACATGATGATTGCCAACTAAAGAAATAATAGATTGGAATAGGGATGAACATTATTAACTCTTCCATAGAAGTAAATATATAAAAGTAAAAGATTTGCCTTTAACGGAGGGAAGGAGAGGTCATCATGCATTTTTTTATTTTTGGATGTGCCAACTCTTAATGGAAAGGAAGGTCATTTTATATTTCCCCTTGTGATAGAAACCTTTATTATGCAGTCTATCACTTTTATTTCTTCAGCATCACAAGTTCGTACAAAGATTATTTTCCCTTCCAATAAAAGATCATACATATTTAGGAGACATTTTTTCTTGCTTTTTGCACCAATTACAACTTACTTGAAGGATCTTATTCAATCCATAGGTAGATATGGTGGACTCTCATGGCAAGAAATTGGGTTTAATTTTTTTGGATACACAAGTACTATCTCTACTTAGTACGAATTTGTGGTTACCAAAATATCCTAAGCAAGCACCACTTGTTAGGGGATCCATGACAATATAAGTTCTATGTGAATATACACAAACATAACCATTATGTTGTCCTCCTTGTCCAACATCAACAACTTGATCAAGTTCTAAAATAATCAATGGGGGCTCACAATCATAGAAGAGGTCCAAGATTGTATATGTACATGTGAAATCTCTCTTCCCTCAATATTCTTGCATGAATTGTTCAAGTGACCAATGCTATGTTTACTACCTTCCAATAAATTTTACTGCTTATACTCCTAGCATGTGAAGTCATTACTTCCCTTGCGACAAGCATATGAAGCATATATAATTTCACATTTATGAAATTCAATTCTTTCAACATTTTCTTTTAGGATATAAGTGAAGCACAAGGGTGAACATCAAACTACTCCATAAGATATAAGTGAAGTTCATATAGTATTCTACAATGAATATAGAACGAACAACATCCAACCTCAAAATATATAAGTGAAGCACACGAAGCATTCCATAAAGCCATACTAAAATAAATTGAGTGAAGCGCACGAAGAATTCTGTAAATCAGCCAAGGATTATCTCATACCAGCATGGTGCATAAAATAAAAGGTAATAATAAACACAAAAGATGCTTCAAGAATAGCACATATCAAGTGAACAATGAAAAACTTAGGATCAACATAGCCTAACCGATAATTGTTGACAAAGAGGGGTGGGATGCATAGCATCCCCAAGCTTATATGCTTGAGACTTCTTGTAATATTTACTCGAGGAGCCTTGGGCATCCCCAAGCTTGAGCTTTTGTATCTTATTCAATCCTCTCATACATCGGTTTCATCTAAATCTCAAAAACTTCATTGACACAAAACTTGGAAATTAGCACTTCATGTACTTCCAAGACAAGTTGCATAATAATTTTCAAACATTTCATACTTTATACTATCATTTCCATAATGTATATCAACCAATATAAGCCATGAAAATTCTAGGATAAGTAGATAACAAAACTATGGCAGCAATCTGTCCAAACAGAAGAGTTTGTAGAAATTCATTTTAAAAGTGTACTTTTGTAGCTTAAAAATTTATGAAATTGTATTACAAGCTCATAATTTGTATGACAATACTATGTAAAAATTTCAGAAGCTTTCCACGTTCCAGTAAAATCTCATAATTTGAATAGTATAGCAAAAGTTTATGTTGTTGTACATCACGCATCACACATGCAACTCAAGCATTCTAAAGGCAATTATTTGAACTTCTAATGAAAAACATAATTATAAATAACAGCAAGAAAATGATAAAAAATAAAATGACGCTCTAAGCAAAACACATATCATATGACGAATAAAAATATAGCTCGAAGTAAGATATACCGATAGTGTTGAAGACGAAACAGGGTGAGTCTTTTTTGCATATTACCTTGAGGGTTCCTTGCCCATTCCCAATCTTGGATTGTTTCCACTCCTTATTATCCTCATATCGATATGTCATCCAAAACTTGAAAACTTCAATAACACAAAATTTAACGGAACTCAGTGAGATGGGTTAGTGTAATAAACATAGATCATTCACTTACGTACTAGCAAGACAAGATTCATAATTGTTCTCACATAATACCTATTTTATTACATAATTCCCATTATTAATATCACTAAATGTAAGCAATGTAAACAGTAAAACAAGCAAACCATGCATGCAAAATAATATTTGTCAAAAACAGAATAGTCGCTAAAGATGTGAACTAAAACCATACGTCCCTATCTCTGAAAATTCTGAAAAATTAGGACAACATAGATAATTTGCAAGGAAATAACGTGCAAAAATTTCAGATTTTTTTTCTCTCTAGTAGAATCACATAATTTATATACTAGACACATAAGTTTCTATTTTTGCACAGAATCAAACTAACAAGTACCCAGACTATCCCAAAGGCTTTACTTGGCACATTATTTTGAATGTACAATGGTATACAAGGATGTAATTATTTTTACAAGAAAATTTCATGAAAAATTCTACATTGTTTCTTTGATCATGAACACAAGTGTTCAAGGTCGACCCTCACTTCTCAAACACATAACTTTCCAATCGCTTCACTTTACGAGACAAGTATTTTTTGTATTTTTCATTTTTTTGTTTGTTTCACCTACAACTAGGGAAAGAAAACAAGAAAATAGAAACAAATGGAAAACAAAATCTACCTAGTGATAAAATGAGACAAGCATACCCTAGAATATTAAACCCCACGCTATTGCTCCAAGGCAACGGTGCGAGAAAGATCTTGATAATCCCCAAGTGCACAGAATCATCATTGCACTTTCCAAAGATGGAAGCAGTAAATATGGACTGTTGAACCCACAGGGAGCTTAAGGTAAAATCAATATTCTCTCTAGTCCTATCTTCCACTGATATAACTCTACATATACCGAGAGTTTGCTTCTATCTAGAAACGAGAAATAAAACTACGTTGTGGGTATAAACAGGATAACTTTGCATGATATTGGAGAACTATGATATGAAAATAGTTGCTGCATAAATAAAATTATTAAAAATTATATTATATTACAAATAGCGAGTGCAGAATAATGATGATTTGGTGTGCGAAATTGTCCTAGGTAAATGATAACAAGATCAGTTATCACTATTGCAATTTTATATGAGGGAGAGGCACGAGATAACATACTTTCCATACTTGGATCATATGAACTTATGATTAGACCTACAACAAGCATCCACAAATACTAAAAATCATTAAGTTAAATCCAACCGTAGCATTAAACATCAAGTCCCCTTTACTCCCATACGCGACAACCCTCTTACTCGGGTGTAAGCTTCCGTCACTCTAGCCACCCACTATAAGTAAATCATGAACGCATTGCAACACCCTACAGTAGGAATCCCTCACATGTGCACGACACGAAATGCACCTTCGGACAGCACCATCATAAAACACGCAACTCAAACAAATCAAGATCATAAATCAACCCAAAGGACAATAGAAATCTACTCAGACATTATAGGATGGCAACACATCATTGGATATTAATATGTGGCATAAAGAACCATGTTCAAGTAGGGGATTAAAACGGGGTGCGGGAGAGTGGACCTGTGAAAAGAGATGAGGAAGATGATGAATACTATGATGTTGATGAAGAGGATAATTGCAGCGATGGTTCTCGTGGTGGCACTCCAGCGCCACTGGGATAGTGGGGGAGAGAGTCTCCCCCTTGGGTTCCTCCTACATGGATCCTCGCTAGATGTGGGGAGCTTCTCCCCTTTGGAACTTGTCCTCCATGGCGACATGAGGGGCGACAACCCCTGTGAGATTGCATCTCTCTCTCTCTCTGTGTTTTCTTCTCTGGTTCGCTTCTATTTTCTGGACTTTCATCATTTCTTAAATATCCGGAGATCCATAACTCCAAGTGGGCTGAAATTTTGAGGGGATTTTTCTGTGAGAAATACCTTTCTTGCAGTGAAAGATGGGCTCCAACCGCCTTACGAGGTGCTCCCAAGTAATGATGGCGCGCCGGGTGGGGGGCGCCCTATTGTCTTGGCACCAACAGGTGGCCCCTCACTAGTGTTTCTTTGCTCCGGTATTTTTTATATATTCCATAAAATCATCAAAGAGTTTTGAGCAATTCCAAGAACTTATATTTTCTACACAAAAAACATCACCATGGTAATTCTGCTGAAAATAGCGCCACTCTGGGTTTGTCCCAATTAAATCATATAAACTGAATCAAAACCATATATAAATATTGTTAACATAGGTAAATATGGCATGAATACTTCATAAATTATTGATACGTTGGATACGTATCAAAGGACGCCTGTTGGACCCACAAGGCATCAAGGCGTGCCTAGGGGGGTGCTCGCACACTCTTGCCTTGTGGGAAGGTGGTGGGCCCCTCTGGTAGTTATTTGCTTCTATAATTCTTATATATTCCATAAAAATTCTCCACGAAGTTTCAGGTCATTTGGAGTCCCAAAACATTTCTAGCTTTTTGATAGCCTTTTAGGTCGAGAATTCCAGTTCCAGTTTTTTTCATCTTTGTGTAAACCTTGTAAAATAAGAGAGAGAAGGTATAAGGATTGCATCATAAAGTGAAATAATGCTTGAAAACATTATAAATATCAATAGGAAATCATGATGCAAAATGGACGTATCAACTCCCCCAAGTTAAACCTCGCTTGTCCTCAATCGAAATCCAAACTCAGTAATAATGAACACATGATTAGAGAGAGAGGTGTTGATAAAAACAAAATACGGACATGATTGCATCATGATCATTTTCATAAAAGCAATATATTATCAGAAGACTTCTCATGAGCAAGTGACAATCCATTCGCACACTAAAGTATAAACCACAAACCTTATTGAAAATTAACAAGCTATGTTCTTAGTCATTGAAACAATTGAAATTCATCATATTTCTGAAAGATTCTATGTCAGAGCTTTGTTTAGAAAGTTCACATACTCAACTATCATTTAGTCTTCTATGATTGCTAACACTCACATCATTTTTGTGAAACAAACGTGTCAATCAGACACGTAGGAAGATGGGTCAATTGATTTTATGCCCCTAGTTGTGTCCCCCTCGTCTATTTTACCCCTGGTTTGAGAAAGTCACCGGTTCTGTCCTCGCGACTTTAGAATACTTTCGTTTTTGCCCTTCGTCACGGCTCCGCTTGGTCAGCTCCGTTTGACCACATACGGCGCTCCGTTTTGGACATTTTTGCCCATGTGTCCACTGCCCTTACCCCTTCGTCCTCCTCGAGCTCACTTGTAGAAACAAACAGAGAGTGGGAGAGCTTGTGAAGAATAGATCGACAGACGCCATGGGAGAGGCCTGAGTGGGAGGAGAAGTTGTGGAAGCCAAGCTTCCCATCGTCGAACTCGTCAACGGTGGCTGGTTCTACTACCGTAGAGGTAAGTGAAGCACTCCATTCGCATTTCACCCCCTCATTCTAGGATTTCTCTAATTTGGGGATTTTTTCCATTTTTGTTGATTTAGATCGATGGGATGGGGATAGTGGAGCTCGTCTCGGAGTACCATCACCCAGACGAATCATTTTCCGGCTTGGAGCCTAAATCTAAGCACCGTTGCCCTGGACATGGCCTAGTTCCTACTCGTCACGTGGCTTGGGGAGGAGCTAGCACTGGCCTACGATTTTTGGGATATCCTCTTGATGTAATGAGTTGCTTGTTAATTTGATTGTCAATTTGGGAGGTTGTTGTTATTTTGAAATTTCTAACTTTTTCATCTAATTAGTTGCCAGATGAGTGCAAGTGGGTGGTTTGGGTTGACCCTCCTCCTCCACTACGGGTGGCCCTAGCATTTGAAGATCTCCATGCAGAGATTGAACGCAGCTGGATCAAGTCTCACAAATTGTGGAGGGGAAATATGGAGCTGGCAAAGATGAATCTTGCTTTGAAGAAGAAACTGAAGGAGAGAGATGAGATGCTCAATGTTTGGGCAGTGTTATTTACTCGAATTGTTCTCAGTGTTTTAACAGAATCAAGCCACTAAGTGAAGCAAGATGTTTGTTGTTGTTGTAATGCATGAAGTGAACTTTGTAATGTACCAATATTAATATAATGTTATTTGGTGCTATTGGGTGTTCTAAATTTCTACAATTTGGTTTATATTGGTACATGACTAGGAAGATGACCAAATATTTCATTCATATTAATAGATGACATAACATGTTAAAATTCAACAAATTCAAATTAAAGCATGACATATCAAGCATCACATATGATCAAACAAGATCAACAAGTTCAAACTAGTTCATCACCCACAGTAGTTCAATAGTAGTTCATCAAGTCGCCTACTAGTTCAACATGAAGACACTTCAAACAGTAGTTCAACAACAAGTGAAAATACTAGTTCAACATAAAGTCATCTCAAACAGTCACCAGCAAGTGCAAATGAACAACTAAACCTTGAGTTTTTTGCTCCTTGTGTTTTCAGCTAGATTGGGGCTAGCCTTGATTTTCTTCTGGTGTTCTTTGCTAGGTTGGGGCTAGCACACCAGGAACTTCAATTGTTGTTGTCTGCTTCTTAGTTGGAGAAGCTCCTCTAACTGTTGCCTTCTTATAATTCTTCCTCGGGCTGTGAAAAGTGCAAGCATGTCACATTTCAGATGATAGTGCATGAAAACAAACATGAATACACAAAGATACACAAACATCACCTGAGTACACTAGCTTGTGGTGGCTCTTATGGTGGATCTTCTGCATCTGTTCCATCATCTTCTTCCACTGCTACCACTTGAAGTGTTGGCTCTTCTGCATTCTCTGCTCCCTAGTGTTCATCTCACCAAAGGCTGCATCAACTGAATTTTTGCATTTGTTGGCATGGTGTCCTAGTCCTCCACACCTACCACATTTTTTCTTCCTAGGACCTAGTCCTTTTCCTTCACTGCTGGACCTAATTATAGTTTTCCTAGGCCTGCCAGGTGCTCTGTTTTGAACTGGAGCACAAAGTTTAAATCCTGGATTCACAATTTCCCATTATTGCTTGCCATCCAGAGCTAGAAGGTTGTCAGCATAAGTAGCTCTGAATTTCTCAACAGAATAAAACTTGTGCACATACTGATCAATTCCACTAGCTTCACCTCTAAGATAAGTGATAAAGAACAGAGCATGGATACATGTCTTACCAGTTACTGGCCATTGTCTCCAACTGCAAGACCACTTCTATAAGTCAACAGGGTACCTCCATTCCCTTTTTTCTCTGTCAGTAGCAATAACTTCATCCTTTGTTGGGCTTCTCCTAATCAAACTCATCTCTAAACCTTTTGTTTTTGCCATTAAGGACTTCATCACAGATGGAACAATGTGAAGACCTTCAAAATGATCAATGGCAATCATGTTCCTTATATCAAATTTCTGCATAATGTACTACCTGATCTTGTCACACAAGTCTACTATGTGAAGCCCCTTGTATTTTTTGATCCTTGAGTTGAAAGCTTCAGCAAGGTTGTTGTTCACATAGTCTACCTTGTAAGTGTCATTGATGTGTGCTCTACCCATATTTTTGTGTGGTGCTCCTCTAAATATTCTTTAACTTTGGGCATGTTGCGCAACTAATTTAGATGATAGTTGTGATTATTAATGTTGTATGTAAGTGAGCATGGCTACAAGTTCTCATCATAGAACTTGCCTTTAAATATATTGCTGAACTTTTGAGCCAAATGCCTCATACACACCTTGTGCTCCACACCAGCATATACATCATCAACACCTGTCTCCAATCCTTTACATGTATCTGTATGTATGACTAAACCTTCAGGATGTCCTATTTGTTTCTTCAGTTGTTGGAAGAACAAAGTCCAGCTCTCAATTGACTCTACTTCTATGACACCATATGCAACTGGGAATAACCAGTTGTGTGCATCAAGGGCACAAGCAGAAACAAGTTGGCCCCTGTACCTACCATTCAGTGTAGTTGCATCCACACCAAGGTAAGGCATGCACCCCTCCAAGAAACCTGTCTGACATGCCTTAAAGCACACAAACACTCTTCTGAAACACTCCTTGTGCAGTTTGTTTCCTCTCAATGAGTATTCCATAGTGTGCTTGTCAATTTCAACTACACTGCCTGGTGATGTTCTCTCAACTTCAGCCTTGAATGAATAAAGCAGATTGAAACTGTCATTGTACTTGCCAAACATCTTGTCTAGTGCCATTTCTGTACCAAAATAACACCTACTATATGGCACCTCCACTCAATACTTCTCTGTCAACCTGGGCTGAATTTCCTTTGGACCTATGCATGGATTATTTCTAATCCAAACCATAGAAGCATCTGCCATCCATCTTCTGTGTGCATCCCTCAATCTGTGAGATTTCTTTACACTTGGACAGTTGTGAGGGTAAGGGTTGACCTTAATGTGATAAAAAAACAGTTAGTAAATACAACATAATTATGAACAATAATTATAGAAAACATAAAATGCATTAGTACCTGAAATAATGTTCTTCTCCTCATAAAAGAGGCATGCAGCTTCCACTTACATCTATCAGAGGCACTTTTCAAAGTGATGTACTCTATTTCAGTGTTAATTGAGAAAGTTGCTACTGCCTTTCTACAGTCAACTGCTAAAGGAAAAAACTACACCTTCCCCATTATCTCTGTCATACATCATGATAGGTTTGTCCTCATCTTCAGTTTCAAGTACTCCATTGTCTAGGTCCTCCTGCTTCTCATCTTCATCTGTAACTGATAATTCAGCACAAATGTACTCCTCGTCTACATGATCTTACTCATTGTTATGCTGAGCATAGCCTAGATAAAGTTTCTCGTCTTCTTTATCACACAAAAGTACTACATTAGGCTCTGCTTCCTCCACAACAGGATCAACTGGTATGCTAGGTTTAGCTTTGGTTTTACTACAAGAATGCTCACACTGAGCATTTGCACTTGGAGTTGTAGGTGTCCTGCAACTCCTACTTGTTGCCCTTGTATTAGTCCTAGCTTTTGTAGATGGTTTAGAACCAGAGGGCCTTGATCTAGTGGGATTTGAATTATTTTGTGATCTAGGCCTCTGAATAACAGTGATTTCCAGATTGCATGACATGGTTTCTGCATTATTTGCAAACATGGCACCTAACTCATTATAAGACTGTACATGCACCCAAGCAACTTTAGACACATTCTAGTACCTTAGCTCAACATCATCATATAATCCCTAAGGATATTTGTCAAGGATTGTTGCCCTAAACTGCTCAAATGTGCTAGTGTTGTCCACAACTATTGGAAATATGAAGCTAGTTTCTTTTCCTTTTGTACTAGTAGCAGTTAAAGTGCATGCCTCCATTCTAACACTCATATTAAATGCTCTAGCCGGATCAATCCTATGCAAACAGGGCACAATATTAACATACAACAACCTACTAGCCAAAATCGTCCAAGAAACACAATAACCTAAATCCTACAGAAGCCTAAATTCTACAACAAACAACCCTAGTGTGGACAAATCTAGGGGGAAGAAACAGCATATCTGGGATGGGGGAACTTACTCTAATGTTGTCTCTGACCGTGTCCTTGCCTTGTGGCCGCAGGCCCCGATAGTGAAATTGCTATCGTCGCCGTCGTCCACCATCTCCAGCAGCAGCAGATCTTGTCCCCGTCGTCTCCTCCTAGCTAGGGCACGGTTGGTGTTGATTAAGTCGCCATCGTGCCTCCTAGCTAGGGTTTGTGAGAGAGTGGGGAACGGTAGAGAGTGGGGATGAGAGTGAGATGGGCCCGAGTGAGTTCTGTCCTAGCGGGGGCAAGCAGGGTCCAAAACAGAGCACCGTATGTGGTCAAACGGCGTTGACCAAGCGGAGCCGTGACGGAAGGGCAAAACGAAAGAATTCCAAAGTGGTGTGGACAGAACCGACGACTTTCTGAAACTAGGGGTAAAACAGACGAGGGGGACACAACTAGGGCACAAAGATAATTGTCCCTAGGAAGATAGGGGTTTATAGTTTTGAACCACCCAACTACTTATCTGAAGGATAATGTCAACAATAATGTCTCATGATCACCTACATCGAGCTGGATATATATGCGTGGATCTTTCCTCACCACATGATGCTTGCCAAGTAGAGAGTAGAAAAGGATGGAACAGGAATGAACATTAATTAGTCTTGCATAAAATTAAATACATGAAACTAAAAGATAGGACCTTCGTAGAGGGAAGCAGAGGGTGTCATGCACTTATTATTTGGATGTGAAAGCTCTTAATGTAAAGTAACGTCACTTTATATTTCCCCTTATGTAACAACCTTTATTATGCAGCCTATCGCTTTTATTTCTTTGCCATCACAAGATCGTACAAAGCTTGTTTGCCCTTACAATAAAAGATAATACATATTTAGGAGCATTTCTTATTACTTTTGGACCAGTGATAACTTATTTGAAGGATCTTGTTGAATCCATAGGTAGGTATGGTGGCATCATGGCAAGAAACTAGGTTTAAGGGTTTATGGATGCACAAATAGTATCTCTACTTGGTGCGAAATTCTGTCTAGCAAAGGTTATGATCAAGCACCACATGTTGGAGGATCCATAACAATATAACTTCTATGTGAATATAAGCAAACATAAATCATTACATTGTAGTTCTTATCCAACGTCAACTAGTTGATCAGGTATAAAATATGTAATGGGGTCTCACAACCATAAAATATGTCCAAGATAGTATACTTATATGTGAGACCTCTCTTCCGTTATTAAGTTTTCATACAATTGCACTAATGACTAATAATATGTTTGTAAAATTCCAACAAGTTTTATCAATGATTCTCTTTCATGTGAAGTCATGACTTCCCATGGGATTAGCATATGGTCTTTTATTTATTATTTTCATTGCTAGGATTAATGCAAGAGGGTAAAGCAAACGAACTCAAACTACTCTTCATTATATAACTATTGAACTAGATTACAATGATACATAAATCATGAAGCAAACACTCAAAACTATATCATACTAAAACCTTAATTCTTCTAAATCATAGGATAACTAAGGATCAAACTGAAATAGGTAATGATGGTAAAAGTGATGGTGATACGATATGGGGCACCTCCCCCAATCCTGGAACAAGCTAAGGGTGTTACCCATACCCGTGTACTCAAGTTTCCTCCTTAGGTGATGGTGATGATGAAGTGGTAGGCTTATTTTTCGTGATAGACAGTAAGGCATCCTTCATGCTTCGCATCGCCTCAAGCAGGTGCAGAATCATTCAAGTGTTTCTTTGCACTTCCACCATTAGGGGTTTGTTCCCCGGCCACCAAGAGTTCTTTCCTACATCACATTCACTTGGACTAGACATGTTCCAATTGGACGGTATATGTATGCACGAACTATTCTCAGCCCCATAATTATGAATTAGATTATAAAAGTGATTCCCATGTAACTTGTGGGGAGGCTTCCTTAGATTTGATTCACCTTGTAGACCTTGAACAGGTTGACTTCTTCTTCCCTTAGGTGGGCAAGGATTTGGAGACGTAGAGATGCCAGCCAGCGTGCCTCACTCAAAAGCAGGGGGCTGAACCTCCATGGAGTCAAAAGATCCTTCTACTAAGATGACTTCCTCCGTTCCTTCTCTGTCAAGCTCCATATGCATGAACCGAGCATCGACCCCAACATTGTTGGAGGAGGACAATGAGATAGCTTCACGACCTCGATATCTGGCAAAGAAAAACAGCCAAAAACAAGAGCAGTGGAGAAAGTAGTCATGTGGTGGTCCAAACATATGGGAGAATATATATAATGAACTTTTCAGTGGCAAAAATGTCTTCTAGAAGAAATGAGAGTCGGGAGAGCACACAAGGGGCCTACAAGGCAACCCGGCGCACCCACGAGGGTAGGGCACGCCCTATTGCCATATAACCTCCTCATGAGTCCTCTCGTCTGGTTTATTTTATTTGTCTATTATTAAAAAATGGACATAAATAATTTTGATGGAATGTTTCGAGCCGGTTTACTTGTTGTATCACATACCTACACTTTGTCAGGATTCTGAAGTGTTTCAGAAGGCCTCTTCTATATGTTCTTCCGGTGTCATCACTTGAATAATATTAGTTCCAACATTAATATGAGTACATGAGATATAATGTTTATTTCTTTGTCCATTTACTACTCTCAGATTAGTGCCTTCGGCATTATTGATCTTAATAGCTCTGTAGCAATAAACTTCTTCGGTAATGTGCGTCCTTCCCATTGTTGGAAAATGTTGCATGGAAAACAAAAAATTCCTACATTCACCAAGATCAATCTATGAGACGCACATCTACGAGAGGAGAGATTGTATCTACATACCCTTGTAGATCACTTTGTGGAAGCATTAAGGAACGTGGTTGATGTAGTCGAACGTCTTTGCGAACCAATCACGATCCGTCCCGTGAACTCCCGATCAAGCGCCAGACGGACGGCACCTCCGTGTTCAACACATGTACAGCCTGATGACGCCTTTACCTCCTCGATCCAGAGAGCAATGGTGAAGTAGCAGCCCGATTCCTCCGGCAGCACGACGGCGTGTTGAGGTGGTGGTGGTGACAGCTCATTAGCGCTTCGTCACGTGATTATGAGAGGAGAAGAACTATGAGGGAGAGGAGGAGCAGGCGTCGTAACACATTGTGGTGTGGCTGCCCTCTATCTCCCTCTCTATATATAAGGGGAAGGGAGGAGGGGAAGGCGCCCTAGGGCTTCCCCTAGGGGTCGACAGCCAAGGGTGGGGCGGCTAGGGCTGGTGGCCCCTCCCCAAGGCACCTTGCCTCCCAAGTTTGGGGTGGTCGACGGACCTAGGGGGTGGGGACACCTCCTAGTCCTGGTGGGATGAGGTTGCGACAGCGCCCAGCCCATTGTGGGCCGGTGTGCCTACCCTTCTGGGCCTATGAGGGCCCCCAAAACCCCTTTCGGCACTCTGTCAATACACCGGTATGCCCCGGAACACTTCTGCATCCGATTCCCCTCATCCTATATATCAATATTCACCTTCGGATCATTCCAGAATTCCTCGTCATGTCCGTGATCTCATCCGGCGCTCTAAACAACCTTCGGTCACCAACATAATAACTTGATTATGCTTATATCGTCACCAAATGTTAAGTGTGTACACCCTACGGGTTCGAGAAATATGTAGACATGAACGAGACACCTCTACGGTCAATAACTAATAGCGGGACCTAGATGTCCATATTGGTTCCTACATATTCTAGGAAGATTTTTTTCTATCAAACCTCAGTGTCAAGGATTTAGTTAATCATGTATGTAGTTATCTTTGCTCATTGGTATGTTACTTGCCGGACATTTGATTGATGGTATCTCCATACCTAGTTCAATCTCGTTACCGTCCAATCTCTTTACTCGTTCCATAACACAAGATCACGTGGCTAACTCTTTAGTCGCATTGCTTGCAAGGTCATTGTGACGTTGTATTACCGAGTGGGCCCTGATATACCTCTCCGTCACACGGAGTAAAAAATACCAAACTTGATCCATGCCAACTCAACAGACACCCTCGGAGATATTTATAGAGCATATTTATAGTCACCCACTTACGTTGCAACATTTGATACACACAAGGGTCTCCTGAGTCTGTTAATGATTTCAGCCCTATCTCTTCGTCTAGTATAGGGGTCAAATTCAGTTCAAAAATGGCTGCAAATAGGTTGCAAGCAAAAATCATCAAGTGTGTCCATAAAAATCAGTATGGATTTATTTCATCAAGGACAATTCAAGATTGTGTGCACTTGGCACTTGAATACATTCATCAGTGTCATCGGTCTAAAAGGCCCATTGTCATTCTCAACCTAGATTTTGAAAAGGCCTTTGATTCCATTGAACATGAGGCAATCTATCAGATCCTGAAATGTAAAGGCTTGAATGATAAATGGATCTCCTAGGTTAAGCATCTCCTTGCAACTCGTACTTCCTTTGTCCTGCTGAATGGAGTTCCTGGGAAACAATTTCTTTGTAAGAAAGGTGTTAAGCAGGGTGATCTTGTATCCCCTCTCTTGTTTGCCATTGCAGCTAATTTAATCCAGTCTATAGTAAATGATATGCACTCAAAGGGCATTCTTTAGCTACCTATCCTCTGCCATGATAATGATTTTCCAATTGTGTAGTATGCTGATGATACATTACTTATCATGCCTGCTGATGGCCACCAGTTAAAGTCTTTGAAGGTCGTGCTCCTTCTCTTCTCTTAGTAAACTAGATTACAAGTTAACTATCACAAGTCCTCCATGTTACCTATTAATGTTGATCATGTTGAAATGGTTAGGCTTGCTGATATTTTTGGGTGTGTTGTGGGTTCTATGCCTTTCACCTATCTTGATCTTCATGTTGGTCCTCTGAAGCCTAGGATTGTGGACCTATTGCCTTTGGTGGAACTAGCTCTAGATTCCTAGCTCAAGGGGGCAGGCAGCAGTACTTGAACTCAACACTATCCTCAGTTCCAATTTTCTTCCTCGGTAGCTTGGATATTCCTGTGGGCATTCTCAAATGGTTGGAGAGGATTCATAGATAGTGCTTATGGAGGAAATTTGGTACTAACCAGGCTCCACCTCTTGCTTCTTGGGATTTAGTGTGCAGGCCTCAGAGCAAGGGAGGTCTAGGCATCTTGAATCTTAGAACTCAGAATGAAGCTTTACTGCTAAAGCAAGTTAATAAGTTCTATATGAAGGCTCAGATTCCTTGGGTGAACCTTGTTTGGGACACTTATTACCATGGGAGAGTGCCGCATGCTACTGCCTTCTCTGGCTCCTACTGGTGAAGAGAGTTATGCAAGTTGATGGATAAATATAGGATGGTATCCGAAGTTACTGTAAATGTTGGTGACACGGCCCTTTTCTAGGCTGATGATTGGCATTTGATCCCAAATGATGGGTCTTTGGACCACGTGGTCCATCGGCTCTTGTCCATTGTTCATGACCCTTTAATTTCTATGAAGGATGCAGTTGCCATCCAGAACCTTGCTTCAATATTTCAGCTACCACTCTCTGAGAGAGCCTATGCAGAGCTGGAGTCTCTTCAGCACCTCCTTGCCTCTAGTTCTGATGAACCTGCTTAGAAGGATGTATGGCTCTGGAGGAGTGATGATAAGTCCTACTCTGCAAAATAATATTACTCCTTCCTTCATGCACCTATCAGTCCTAACCGAGTGCTGAAGTGGATCTGGGCAAGTTGTTGCACAATGAGAATCAAGGTTTTTGCTTGGATGTTAGTCATGGACAAAGTTAATACTCAGGATATGTTGGAAAGAAGGCATTGGAATGTGTCTGATGGTAATCACTATGTGTTGTGTCCCACACAAACTAAAGAGGACAGGGATCACTTGTTTTTCACCTATAACTTTAGTTGTAGGGTGTGGAATTATCTACAGATCTCATGGCCTGTTGGTGACAATATGGCTGAGATTGCTTTTCATGCTAGAATGGACTTCCAAAAAACTTTCTTTGTTGAGATTGTGTTCATGGCATGTTGGAATATCTGTACTATTAGAAATGATAGCATCTTCAGGAATATCCGCCCCTCATTCAAGAGGTGGAGAGCTTCTTTTATCCATGATATGTCCCTTCTAGGTCATAGGATTAAAGTTAAGTTTAAGGATGATCTGCTTAGATGGATATCCTTTTTACCTCCTTGAAGTGAGTTTTGTACCTTTGTACATTTGTAATTTTTAGTTATTTTTCTCTTTCTCCTCACCTGTATATATTGTATAAGTTTTGGGAATAATTTTTTTGATGTTGGGTGTTACCGCTACAGTTCCACATCAAAAAGGTACTCCTCCGGTGTTAATGAGTTGCATGATCTCATGGGCATAGGAACACATACTTGACATGCAGGAAACAATAGCAATAAACTGACATGACCATATGCTATGTTCATAGTTTGGGTCTAGTCCATCACATCATTCTCCTAATGATGTTATCCCATTATCAAATGACAACTCATGTTTATGGCCAGGAAACCTTGACCATCTTTGATCAATGAGCTAGTCCATTAGAGGCCTAATAGGGACACAATGTTATCTATGTGCCCACACATGTATTTGAGTTTCGAATCAATACAATTCTAGCATGGATAATATAAAATTATCATGAACAAGGAAATATAATAATAACCACTTTATTATAGCCTCTAGGGCATAGTTCCTATAGTCTCCCACTTGCACTAGAGTCAATAATCTAGCTCACATCACTATGTGATTTACATTGTAATGTATCTAACACCCATTCAGTTCCGGTTTGGATCATGTTTTGCTCGTGGAAGAGGCTTAGTAAATGGGCCTACAACATTTAGATCTGTCTGCACTTTGCAAATTTTTGTGTCCTCCTCCTTGATGTAACCGCGAATGGAATTGAAGCATCACTTTATGTGTCTGGTCCTCTTGTGAAACCTTGGTTCCTTTGCCAGAGCAATGGCACAAGTGTTGTCATAGAACAGAGTCATTGAGTCTAGTGCACTGGGCACAACTCCAAGATCTGTCATGAACTCCTTCATCCACACACCTTCTTTAGCCGCATCCGAGGCAGCTATGTACTCTACTTCGCATGTATAATCAGCTACCATGCTTTGCTTGGAATAGCACCAACTTACCACTCCCTCGTTGAGAATATATGTGTATCCGGTTTGAGACTTAGAGTCATCGGGATGAGTGTCAAAGTGCGCATCGACATAACCCTTTACGACAAGCTCTTGATCACCTCCATGAACGAGAAACATTTCCTTATTCCTTTTTAGGTACTTAAGGATATTATTGACCGTTGTCCAGTGTTCCATTCCTGGATCACTTTGAAACCTTTTGGCCATACTTATGGCAAGGCTGACATCTGGTCTTGTGCACAACATTGCATACATGATAGAGCTTATGGCAGAAGCATAGGGGACGACACTCATCTTTTCTCTATCTCTTGCAGTCACTGGGCATTGAGTCTTACTCAACTTCACACCTTGCAATACAAGCAAGAACCGTTTCTTGGACTGATCCATTTTGAACTTCTTCAAAACATTGTCAAGGTATGTGCTCTGTGAAAGTTCTATTAAGCGTCTCGATCTATCTCTATAGATCTTCATGCCTAATATGAAAGCAACTTCTCCTAGGTCCTTCATTGAAAACTCTTGTTCAAATATTCCTTTACACTTCCCAAAAATTCTATATTGTTTCCAATCAGCAATATGTCATCCACATATAATATTAGAAACGGTATAGAGCTCCCACTCACTTTCTTGTAAAGACAAGCTTCTCCATAAACTTGTATAAACTCAAACGCTTTGATCTCCTCATCAAAGCACTGATTCCAACTTCGAGATGCTTGCACCAGTCCATAAATGGATCGTTGGAGCTTGCACACTTTGTCAACATTCTCTGGATCAAGAAAACATTCTGGTTGTATCATATACAACTCTTCCTTAAGGAAACCATTAAGGAACACTGTTTTGACATCCATCTTCCAAATTTCATAACCAAAAAATGAAGCTATTTCTAACATGATTCTGACAGACTTAAGCATCGTTACGGATGAGAAAGTCTCATCGTACTCAACTCCTTGAACTTGTGAAAACCCTTTTGCCACAAGTCGAGATTTATAGACGGTGAAATTACCGTATGCGTCTGTCTTCTTCTTAAAGATCCATTTATTCTGAATGGCCTTTCTCCCTTCAAGTAATACTTCCAAAGTCCATAATTAGTTTGCATACATGGATCATGTCTCTGATTTCATGGCCTCTAACCATTTTTTGGAATCCGGGCCCACCATCGCTTCTCCATAGCTCGTTGGTTCATCGTTGTCCAACAACATGACCGTTAAGACAGGGTTGTCGTACAACTCAGGAGGAGTGTGTGCCCTTGTCGACCTATGAGGTTCGATAGCAAGTTCATCCAAATATCCATGATCATCATCATTAGCTTACTCTTCAAATCATGTAGGTTCCACATAAACATATTTCCGCATTGCGCACTCTCTGTTTAAAGTAAAGGTTCGACAACCTCATCAAGTTCTATCTTCCTCCCACTCAATTCTTTCGAGATAAACTCTTTCTCAAGAAATGTTCCTTTTTGGTGACAAACACTTTGCCTTCGGATTTGATATCAAAGGTATACCCAACCGTCTCTTTTGGGTATCCTATGAAGATGAATTTCTCCGCTTTGGGTTCGAGCTTTTCTGGCTGATGCTTTTTGACATAAGCATCGCATCCCCAAACTTTAAGAAACGTCTACTTTGCTTTCTTGCCAAACCACAGTTCATACAGCTCATCTCAACGGATTTAGATGGTGCCCTATTTAAAGTGAATGTAGCTGTCTCTAATGCATAACTCTAAAACAATAGTGGCAAATCACCTAGAGACATCATAGAACACACCATATCCAACAAGGTTCGATTGTGACATTCGGAAACACCATTATGTTGTGGTGTTACAGGTGGCGTTAAATGTGAAACAATCCACATTGTCTTAGGTGATTGCCAGACTAATAACTCAGATATTCTCCCCCTCGGTCAGATCGTAGGAATTTAATCTTCTTGTGACGACGATTCTCAACTTCACTCTGAAATTGCTTGAACTTTTCAAATGTTTTAGACTTGTGTTTCATTTAGTAAATATACCCATATCTACTTAAGTCATGAGTGAAGGTGAGAAAATAAAAATATCCACCGCGCGCCTCAATGCTCATCGGACCACACTCATCAGTATGTTTCATTTCCAATAAGTCACATGCCCACTCCATTGTTTTGGAGAACGAGGTTTTAGTCATCTTTGCCCTGAGGCATGGTTCACATATGTCAAGCGATTCAAAATAAAGTGACTCCAAAAGTCCATAAGCATGGAGTTTCTTCATGCATTTTACACCAATATGACCTAAGCGGCAGTGCCACAAGAAAGTAGTACTATCGTTAATAATTATATATCTTTTGGCATCAATGTTTTGAACATGTGTGTCATCACTATCGAGATTCAATAAGAATATATCCCTCACATTGGATGCATGACCATAAAAGATATTACTCATATAAATAGAACAACCATTATTCTCTGATTTAAATGAGTAATTGTCTCACATCACACAAGATACAGATATAATGTTCGTGCTCAACGCAGGCACTAAATAACAATTATTCAGGTTCATCACTAATCTCGATGGTAGTTGAAGAGCGATCGTGCCAATGGCGATCACATCAACCTTGGAACCATTTCCCACGTGTATCGTTATTTCGTCCTTCGCCGCCTCCGTCCATTCCATAGTTCCTTCTTTGAGTTGCTAATGAGAGCGACCAGACCTCAAACAGTCCAGTCTCTATGCATCTGTGTCATCCCTGGATCGTTAATGCTAACACACACAGTACTTGAGGATTTATAAGAGAGTTTCAATCACACCCTTATTACATCGAATGTCTCAAAAGAGAACTTATTACAATAATATGGCTTAAGGCCATCTAAAACGTTAACAGCGGAAGGCTTCGAAGATAAAGTGAGACCATCAACTCCAACGACATATCTGAGTGAAAGACAACGACCTATGGCACCTTACTAGACGTCTGAAAAGTCTGCAACATGTAATGTTGCAGCCTGAAACGGGTCAGCACATGGAATATGCTGGCAATGTAACACATAGAGTAATGAACAAAATAAATGCTATCTCTACATGCATATATGGCTGGTGGAAAGCTCTATGGTTAACAGTTTTGCATAAAGCCAATCTTTATCCAACAACAACAGAATAAGTTTTATTTAAGTATCATGGTTGTTGTTAAACATTGAGAAGGTTCCTCCAACTCAATCCCAATTAAGCATCATCATTAAACCCAACAAATTTATTTAGAGTGATGAGATCAACATGATAATCCAGGAACCAGATACTCAAGATGTCTATAATCGGGGACACGGCTAACGATGATTAGTTTCTACACTCTGCAGAGGTTTGCACACTTTTCCCACAAGACTCGAATACATCCATGGTCAGAGATTCAAGACATAGTCTTTCTGAAGCATTAACTCTCTACTCTCGGTAGACCGTACCACCTACAACCCACTACATCTGCTAGTCTACCGCTTCAAGAGCTTCACGCAACTTACTCAACTATGCCAGAGCCCATAATGGCTTGTGGCTGCACACGGAAGTTTCTAGAATGAATAATCTTATGATTCGTTTGAGCCTGTGTGCCGGACCGTAGGATGATCACACGGTTACTCCGTGATATCCTAGGACAACACTGGATTTCTCCAGGTGCCCTGACGACCACTGGGTACCCCAAGGTGCCTCAAGCAATCCACCCAGATGTGTATTCAAGTAGCCACCTTAAGTGAACAATTAATTAACAATACTCACATCTGTCATGGATACACTCACCCAATCCACGTCAACGAGCATAGCATAGCAATAAGCAAATCGTAGAAGTAACTCCCAAAGATTTGATAATAAACAGGACAATAGGTTCTACCTCATCATCTACTTCCCAAAACCCACATGTTAATCATATCCTAACCATGCAATGTTGAGGGTTGATCTGATGCAATAAAACTTGGTAGTAAAGAGGTATGATCAAAGGGTTAGTTGCCTTGCTGATGATCCACAAAACCTAGAGACTAGTAGCACGCTTCGCACTCCGGGTACTCTATCGTAAACAAACAATAACATACATAAGCACTCAAACTAGATGCACGGGGAAAACTCAGATAAGAGATCTAACCAGAAAGTTCAACTGAAGAACTCCGGTTTGCAAAAAGAATCAAAACAAATGAAGCAGCGAAACTCAAACTGCGAAAGAAACAAGTTTGTTTACTAATTTGGACTAGAGTCAACTTTTACAGTACAAAAATCTTGTTCAAGTTGGTTAAACAGAAAGAGGGTTTCGAGAAAAAGATCTGGGCGTTTGAACCACCTGATTCCGATAAACGAGCGAAAAGATAAACTAAAACGAAAATCAGTCCAGAAATCGCGATCAGAAATAATCGTGGAAAATCCATGGAAAAATAAAAACTGACAAACAGGCTAACGAACGAACGTTCGCTGTCTGCGGCTAACGGATGAACATCGTTCGTTAAAACGAACGTACAGACGAACGTACGCTAATTAAATAAACCGGAAATAAAATAATAAAACTGATCTAAAAATAAATCTAGGGTTTTATTTAAAAAACCCGGTTACCTCAGGGCGGGGTCGGCGATGGGGCGGCGAGGCGGCACGGCGGCGAGGCGGCTGGGCGGCGCGGCGGCGGCGCGGCTGAGCGGCGCGGCGACGAGGGTTTCCGGGGCGCCTCGGCTGGGCTTATAAAGGCCGACGGGATAGAGTCCCGGTCGGACATGGCCCGTTTAAATGGTTTGACTTTTTTTTAAATAATTCCGATGCGGAGAAGATAAATAAAAAGAAATATCAAACAGACTCCAAAAGTCTTGAAATAAATTTTCCCCGTCCTCTAAAAATATGACGAACAAGGTGAACATTTATTGGGGCCTCTAATGCAATTTTGAAAAACGGATTTTTTCTAATTGAAATAAAATAGCAATAAAACTCTGAATAAAATTCCTATTTGATTTTAATATTTTTCCACCAATATTTCTTTCTTTGGGGGAAGTCATTTTATCCCCTCTGTTTTATTTTATATTTAGAAATATTTGAAGAGAAAATAATTAAAACCGAATGATCCTCTTTTCAAAATTTGGGAAAACTCAATTATGAAAATAGAAAATTCCCCAACACTCTCCGTGGGTCCTTGAGTTGCGTAGAATTTCTAGGATCAACCAAGAATGCAATAAAATATGATATGCAATGATGATCTAATGCATAACATTCCAAATTGAAAATTCGGGATGTTACAAACCTACCCCCTTCAGATGAATCTCGCCCTTGAGATTCGGGTTGGCTAGAGAATAGGTGTGGGTGATCCTACCGTAGGTCTTCTTCTCATTCCCAGGTGGCTTCATCCTCGGTATGGTGGCTCCATTGAACTTTGCAGAACTTGATAACCTTGATGCGTGTGACTCGGCTGGCAAACTCGAGAATCTTCAATGGTTTCTCCTCGTAAGTTAAATCGCTATCCAACTAAATCGCTTCCAGTGGCACTGTATCTCTTACAGGAATATTGGCCATATCTGTGTGGCACTTCTTCAACTGGGAAACATGGAACACATCAGGAACTCCTGACAATCCTTCTCGCAATTCCAACCTATAAACAACTTCTCCCATACGCTCCAAAACTATATATGGTCCCACAAAACATGGTGATAACTTTCCCTTAACTCCAAAATGCTTAACACCTCGAAGTGGGGACACACAAAGATAAACTTTGTCTCCAACTTCATGAATTGTCTCGTTGCGTTTTGAATTCGCATAACTCTTCTGCTTGGACTAGGCTACCTTGAGTCTATCGCGAATAAACTTAACCTTCTCTTCAGACTCCTTAATCAAATCCCGTCCAAACAACTGATGGTCTCCAACTTCATCCCATAACAACGGTATCCTGCACCTCCTTCCGTACAAGGCTTCGATAGGGGCCAACTTCAAACTGGCTTGATAGCTATTATTGTAAGATACCTCTGCATACGGCAAATTGTCGTCCCAACTAGATCCATAATCTAGCGCACAAGCTCTCAACAAGTCCTCTAAAATCTGATTGACTCTCCCGGTCTGTCCATATGTCTTAGGCTGAAAGGTTGTACTAAACTCTAGCCTGGTACCCAACGTTTCATGCAACTGATTCTAGAACTATGAGGTAAACTGGGTTCCTCTATCTGATATAATGGTCCTCGGAACTCCATGCAGACATACGATCCTGGTCATGTATATCTTTGCCAACTTAGCACTGGTGTAAGCGGTCTTTACTGGGATGAAATGAGCTACCTTCGTCAAACGATCGACTATAACCCAAATCGAGTCATAGCCTGAACGAGTCCTGGGCAATCCCGTTATAAAATCCATTCCTAGGTTGTCCCACTTCCATTCGGGTATCTGCAATGGTTGTAGCAAACCTGCTGGCTTCTGATGCTCCGCCTTCACTCTCTGAAATACATCACAAACTGCTACATACTCCGCAATATCGTTCTTCATTCCGGTCCACCAGAAACTGTCCTTCAAATTCAGATACATCTTGGTATTTCCTGGGTGAATCGAATACGGTGAATCGTGGGCCTCCTGCAGAATCAACTTCCTGATCTCGGGGTCATTAGGCACATATACGCGATCCTCAACCATAAGGTATCGTGCTCATCCTCACGAAATCCTTTAGCCTTTCCTTTGCTCATCCTTTCCTTTATCTTGGCAATCTCTTTGTCAGTCTTCTGGGCTTCTCTAATCTTATCCATCAGGGTAGACTGAATCTCCAATGCTAGTACATAACCTCTCGAAACTATTTCCAACCATAGCTCGCGAAGATCTTCTGCTAACTCCTCAGGTAATCCTCTGGTCATGAGTGTATTGACATGACTTTTGCGACTCAACGCATCGACTACTACATTAGGCTTTCCGAGATGATAGTGCAACCTCATATCAAAATCCTTGATGAGCTCCAAACATCTCCTTGGTCTAAGATTCAACTCCTTCTGTGTGAAAGTATACTTCAAACTCTTGTGATTTGTGTACACCTCACAGTGGTTTCCGGTGAGAAAATGTCTCCACTTTTTCAACACATGCACTACGGCTGCTAACTCCAAATCATGGGTAGCATAGTTCAACTCATGGGGTTTAAGCTGTCCTGAGGCATCCGAAACAACTCTTCCCTCCTGCATCAACACTGCTCCAAGTCCTCGACGAGAAGCGTCGCAATACACTTGATAATCCTTGCGTTGATCGGGGAGAATCAGCAGTGGGGCTGTAACCAAGCGTTTCTTCAACTCCCGAAAACCGGCTTCACATTCCTCAGTCCATTTGAACTTGGTGTCCTTCAACAACTCCGTCATGGGCTTTGCAATCTTAGAGAAATTCTCAATGAATCTCCGGTAGTATCCTGCGAGTCCAAGAAAACTCCAGATCTCTCCAACTGACGTGGGTGGTTCCCAATTAGTCACTGTGACAACTTTGGTGGGGTCTACTGCTATTCCTTCTT
This sequence comes from Hordeum vulgare subsp. vulgare, assembly GCF_904849725.1. NCBI lineage: Eukaryota > Viridiplantae > Streptophyta > Magnoliopsida > Poales > Poaceae > Hordeum > Hordeum vulgare. The sequence goes on along the minus strand of NC_058522.1, from coordinate 251,358,297 downwards.
CGGATATAACATGTCCAAGGAAACCAACTTCCTTCAACCAAAACTAACACTTGCTGAACTTCGCATATAACTGATGTTCTCGGAGTTTCCCATGTACCAAACACAAATGCTCCTTATGCTCCTCTTCATTCTTCGAGTAGACCAGAATATCATCAATGAACACCACGACGAACTTATCCAAAAACTCCATAAACACCTTGTTCATCATGTTCATGAAATAGGCAGGTGCGTTAGTGAGACCAAATGACATAACGGTATACTCATATAGCCCATACCTTGTGGTAAAAGCTGTCTTAGGTATATCCTGCTCTCAAACCTTTAGCTGGTGGTATCGTGATCGCAGATCGATCTTGAAGAATAATTTAGCTCCTTGCAATTGGTCAAACAAATCATTGATCATTTGCAGTGGATACTTGTTCTTCATTTCCACTTCATTCAATCCTCGATAATCCACTACCATTCTCAACGATCCATCCTTGTTCTCCACTAGAAGCACTTGTGATCCCCAAGGTGACGAACTTGGGCGAATATAGCCTCTATCCAGTAACTCCTTAATCTATTTCTTAATTGTTTCCGAATCCTTTGCGGGCATCCGATACGGTCTCTTAGATATTGGCCCTGTGCCTGGCAAAAGCTCAATCAAAAACTCAATGTCTCTGTCTGGTGGCATGCCTGGCAACTCCTTTGGGAATACATCAGGGAAATCCTTCACCACTAGTACTTCCTCCTGTACAACTCCTGATAAGGAATTTACTAGAGTTCTCTTCGGCACATGCCGGGATACATACTTAATCCTTCTTCCTTCTGGGCTGGTGAGAAAAATCGACTTACTGGCGCAGTCAATGTTCCCTCCATACTTCAATAACCAATGCATACCTAATATTACATCCAGTCCTTGTGACTCCAATACTATTAGGTCTGAGGGGAACACGTAGTTACCAATCCTTAATGGTAACAGATCACACCATAGGCTAGCCATGTACTCTGCTCCTGGCGAGGTTACTAACATGGGTGACCTAAGGGCTTGGGTTGGCAGGTTATACTTATCCAGTATCGAAAAGAACGATTGCAGTAAATGACCTAACCAAAAACTTACCTAGTACTGAATCGGGTTGCGCTTCAACCTCCTCCATGCTAGCATGGTTCACTTGTCCCCTGTTGAAAGGGTTGGGCTTATTCCCAGAGCTTCCATTGCCATTTCCATTCTTTGCTTTAGGACACTCCATGGCGTAATGTCCATTATTCCCGCACTAAAAACAACTAATGTGACTTAGATCCTTCTTGGCGGGCGTTGCTGGGTTGGAACGGTTCTGTCCGTTGCTTCCTCCATTCCCATTCCCATTCTTGGGGCCATTATGATTATGCAAACTCCCTCCATTGGAATGATGGCCTCCATGGTTATTGTCGTGGTTTTCTCACGGCAGATTTCCTAGTGAAAGGACTTAATGATGGAGCCATCGCACCTTGGTGGCGACTCAAAGGGGTTTGAGTGGAAGAGGGACTCGGTTTTACCCAGGTTCGGCCCCTCGTGGTGAGGTAAAAGCCTATGTCCTTCTAGTGTTGTATTGATGATGTTTCGATTACAAGGAGGGCGTAACTCGCCTGACCTAGCTCTCGATGATTTCTAACCTGACCTCCCCTCTCCAGGGGCTCGCCTTTATATACAGGTCGAGGCCCTAGGGTTTACAAGAGTCCTTGCCATAACACAAGTCGTGATTCCTTTAGTTTCTAAATCGCCGTGCTTTCCAAGACTCGAAGACTCCCTGATGACTTATCCTCCATGTAGATCTTGAACCGCCATCCAGCTCCTGGGCCTTCTCGGCCAAAGCTTGAACCGCCAAAGTATGAGTCGCCCACTTGGTGACCCGGCCCAACTAGGGCGGGTCACATGGCAGATAATATCCCCAACATTAGGCCCCATATTGACTTGAACCTGTTCACGCCAATAAACTTTTACCTACTTTAGGAACGACTCATTCCACCTTTCTCGTGCACCATACGCTTAAGCCGCCATCCACCATGGAAATACCCAAGTCGCCGAACCGTTTACGGTGACGTCACCTTATCCCTTTAATTCCAGAAAATGATGACGCAATCCCCAACGGATCTCTCGGCGCAAATATCCCGAAAATATTGGAGCCATAAGTGCGAATCTTTAATTTGCCCCCTTCGGTTCCTGCGCGAGGCGCCTTGATCCCCGCACCTGACCTATTAAATAGGCTCGAGAATGGGGGCAGAGGGAATCTTTGCCCATTCTTCTTCTGTTTCTTCTTCTTCCTCGAAGCCACACAAGGAACTCCGCCGCCGCCCGACGAGCTCCATCGTCGCCCGAGGGTCTCCGCCGTCGGCCACTGCGTCCGTCGCATCGTCGAGCTAAACGGGCACACCATCTCCACCGCGGGTCTGTACAATCGCCTCCGGACGTTGTTTAACAGGTTAGTCTTCCACCATTACGAACAGATCCGAGCCTTTCAACGTTCGCCATTCGCTGCGCCCTAGAACTCCTTGAACTCCTCGGCGTTTGCCAATCGATCCAATGTGGTAGCTTAGCATATTAGCACCGACCACATCTCCAATCCATTTAATTTCGGTTTAGAGAACCAAGAGGGCTTTGGTTAAATCACCCCTGCCGTAGTTGCTTTCAACCGTGATCTGTTTCACTTTATCCAGGTTTTCTCCGTTATTTTACCTTGCTCGCACATCCCCGTTGCATTGCTTGCTATGTAGAAGACTGTTTGTAGATTCATGCCTCGTCATTTTTCTGCATGTTTTTGATGCCCTGAGGTACCTCCTGTGAGTAATGGGAAATTCCTAAATCGCCCTCGTGCCCAAACCTGGTCCCTTGTTGGCCAGTTAATAGATTCTCCCAACCACTCGACAAGCGTTTTGGCGGGTTAACTTACCCATGACCTTTTCCTCTGTAGCTATGGGTACCGTTTTTAAGGCCGACTGGCTCCCGACCAAAATTGACGACACCTTCCTCGAGCAGTGCGTAAATACATGGAACCTTGACCCGTAGGAAGTCATTGGATGACGATCTGGACTAGGCGACGAAATTCCCAACTCGGCCGAAGGGGAAATAGTTGTTTATGCTGACCACCTCGAACGAGGGTTTTAGCAGCCAGGGTCAAAGTTCCTCAGAGATGCTATGTTTTTTATGAACATCTGCCTACAAGACCTGGGCCCCAACTCGATCAGCAACATGTGCTAATTCCAGGTATTCTGTGAAGCTTACCTACGAATGGAACCGTCGGTCACTTTGTTTTGGTATTTCTTCCACCTGAATCGCCAGACCGAGTTCTCCAATGGCCCTAGCTTAGAACTTGGAGGGGTTAATGTTCAACAACGCAAGGACAGTCCATTCCCATCACTCGCCATGCCCAGCCACCCCAAAGGCTGGGCCGAGTCTTGGTTTTATTATCGGGACACTTCTCCTCTGGGTGAGAACAAACTCCTAGGCTACAGGAAGGAGCGTCTGCCCACAAACTTCAAACTTCCTGACAAGCTCACCGAAGAAGATGAATCAGATTTCATTCGAGTGCTATCCGAGTTACGATCTTTAACAAACATTGGTCTTACTGGAGTTGATCTGATCCGCTGCTGGGTGGAATGGCACATCCTTCCCTTGAGTCGCCTAGACGGCTTGATGTGCAAGTTTGCTGGTACTTTGAACCATCCTCAATGCTACTTCCACATAGCACTCACAGAGGAAGACATTGTGAGCATCATCAAGAAGCAAACCGGCGAGCCTTTGGCCAAATGTAGCCAAATAGGGCTTAGGCCATTTTGCAAGATTAACCCGGCTCCTAAGGTAAATAATTTGGCCCGCCCTTGGTTCACTCTTTCCAACTTACCCGGATTCTGACTTGCATAATGATAATTCCACCTCAGAAGGGCGACCGATTCTGGTCACGAAGGCCGAAGAAGCTTGCCCTGAAGCAAACCAAATCGCCTCCTAAAAAGAAGTCCAAGGGTAAAAACCAAGCCGCTGTCGCCAAATCGTCTGATGTGGACGAATCCCAAGTCGGCGAAGCGTCTTCAGAGGTAAAATTTTATCCTTTTTGTCTTGACGCACTTTTACTCTAATTTGTGCTTATATCTCTGCATTTCCATGTATAGAATGATGATAACGAAAGCCAGGATGACGCCGTAGAGGTAATTTCCATTTCTTCCGACTCAACTTCTCCTTCGCCTAAGTCGGCCAGGCGAGTTTGTGGGAAAGTTCCCATGTCTCACCCGAATGCTTGTCTAGACCCTAATTTCCTCTTGAAGAAGTCGCAACACACTTCCTTTCGGAAAACTCGAAGCCACTCAGTGGATTTGATGTTCGGGTTACCAATAAAAACCCCTACCAAGAAACGGCGAAAGGAGGTACCCTCTATCAATTTCTACCTTTGTTTTCTATTGGATCACACTTGTAACTCGCTCATATTTTGAGATATTACTTTTGCAGACTTTCCCCCCTTCATCGGGCTACTCAGTGATGTCGGCCCTTCCGCCAATGATTCGCGTACAATGGTAAGTCCTTATAATACTTATGTCTTTCCTGATGATAATGATGCTTGCTTTAAACATGACCCTATTTTTCTTAGAGCGCAAGCAAAGAAGAGGAAAACCGGCGGCCCAACTTCCACTCCTTCTGCCCCACAGCTTAAAGAAGACCCAGCACCGGCTCATGTTGACCCGACAAAAGATATACTGATGACCGAATTGACCTTCCAAGTTCTCCCAAGGAAGGCATGGAAACAACCAACCCGCCAAGTCCGTTGAAGGCGGCTGAAGATCCTGATGTTGTGGTCATTACTAGTACTGTCTTCTCTAAGCCGGCTTCAGCAATCTTATCACAGCATGTATCAACATCGTCCCATCCTTCCACCAGACATGAGATCTCCAAGGCCAAACTTCCTCAATATGAAAAACTTGAGTTTGATGAACTCTGCTCCGGCTTCGCAAGTCGCCTAGAAACAAGTTATGAAATGGAGAAGAACCTACTCCATATGATGAAGAATAAACATGAGGTACGCCTTAATGCATACCCTCCTCATTAGCCCCCAAGGCCCGGGTCATCTTATTGAAAGATGAGCCGGGTCTTGCGTTAGAAAATCTTCCGACCTGTAACCCATAAGGGTCGGGTCATCTTTTGAAAGATGAGCCAGGTCTTGACTTAGAAAAAATCTTCGACCTATAACCCCCAAGGGCCGGGTCATATTTTGAAAGATGAGCCGGGTCTTGATGTAGAAAAAATCTTCGACCTGTAACCCCCAAGGGCCGGGTTATCTTTTGAAAGATGATCCGGGTCTTGATGTATAAAAAATCTTTGACCCGTAACCCCCAAGGGTCGGGTCATCTATTGAAAGATGAGTCGGGTCTTGCTTGTGGTATAATTTTGTTTTTTTTTTAAATTATACATTAGCCCCCAAGTGTCAGGGATGTTGCTTGCAACAATTCTGAGACTTGTCCCTCCAAAATATGTTGACAGGAATCTATAGCCCAAGCCGAGTCAACGTTGGGCGACTTAAAGAAAAGTTTAGCCGACCAGCAAGACGCGCGGGCTCAAGCAGAAGAAAAATAACAGGAAATCTTAGCTAATATGGAAAAGCTGAAAGCCGCCGACAAGAAATCTCAAGTTGATCAAGCCACCACGCTAAAGCGAGCTGAAACGACTGAAACAAAATTGGGAGCGATGCAACAAGAACTGGCCGGTTTAAAGAAACATATTTCCAGCATGACACGGACCATCTTTGGTAAGAAGGAATTCCTGGTTTCGTATCTCTAAAATAAAAAATTAGTGTGAAAAAAACAAAGTACGAACCATCATTTGTCTTTCTCACGCAGGCCCGAGAGCCGCCAACCTTCAGGACGACTGCATCTTGAAGTTAAAGGCGATTTACACACTGACTGAGCAGCTGTGTACTGGGAGCATGCTGATCATGAAGGCAGTGATGGGCACCAAGGAACCAATCACATGAATCAAAAAGATGCTTGGATGCTTATCCACCCTTCCGCCTCAGATAGGTGAGCTAACCCGATCAGCCGCCCGGAAGGGGCGCTGGCTACCTTGTGTCGGTGTTTGGCGTATGCTCCAGAACTGAAGCCCGAAGAGGTAGCAGCAGGCTTCCCACAGCTCAAGGATGACGAGTCAGAGTTTACTCAAGATGATTATCATTGCGTCGTCAAGGAATCACGCTCGGCGGCGACTCAGCTAGCAGCAAGTTTGGATTTATCAAAGTACCAAGCCACTTATGATGACAAGAACAAGAAAGTAAACCCGCCTGCATTTGTGACAACCAGCTTAACTCCTCGTCGATCCAAGAACCTTTTGATTTGGAGTCGGATCTCTCGGCATTCTTGAACGATGAAGACGAATTTGCCGCTCTATCCAAGTGTAATTGGGTACTTCGCGATTTACAACTTGAAGTCGGCCACAGCTCGAGGCAAGTTGACCCGGAGGCACCAGCAGAATAGACCCTACTGATTTGGCCATCTGAGCCATGTAATAGGTCATTGTAGAAAACAATCCTTTGCTTATGTCTGTTGTGGAACTCTTCTGTGACCTTTGAAAAAACCTTGTGCCGCCCTTGGAGTGCCATGATGCTTGACCCGCCATGTCAGTAAAGATTCGATCACCAACCTGTTTGGCTAGCAAAAGCATATATCAAACCATCTCAATGAGTAATGGATGATGATAAATAATAACCGACTCAAGGTGTCTTGGCAAATTGTATGAAGAAACCCGGCTCAACGAGACACGGCGAGTCTCATAGATCTGTGAAACCTTATGGCAGTGCCAGGAAGGTGATAGTAAGAATTTCGTTGGCTCGTTCAACTCGCGACAGGATAGGACGAGTTAGAAAAACTCAAGTGCTACCCAAAGGAGAGTTTTTGTGCAAAAAAGATCAAGTATTTAGACCGGCTGATCAGGCGCGAGTCAAGCTTCGGTGAAGCAGGTTCAATGAACCAATGGTTTCTCTATTTTCCATGTGGGGCACTAGCCGGTACCATGCATATTTTAACCAAGGTGAGTTCAGGGTCCAAATAGCGGATTGACTCGCCAAGAGTTCATGGTTCCATATGGCGATTTGGCCAACACACAGTCCAGTATAACCATTTTTAGTGCGGTAATTTTTCGCTAGCCAAATGGGTAGTTAGGCTGATCTCAGTGAGAGGAAGCCCCCAAGTGACCTATGATTAGGGGAAAGACTGGTCATAGGATTGTAGAAGCGTATACGCTCTTACCACAAAACGACTTGGGAGCTGATAGCCCCCAAGTAAGCCGGCCTAATCCTAAGAATCATATAAGGTGCCCATGTTTGAATCGTGCGCTTGTAGCGACTTGATCCTCTTTGGCTTATCGATACCCAGTGTTGTAATAAGTGCAGCATGGCGACTTATGCTCTCTGGTATTGATAGCGTCCATGCTTGGGTGACTTGTTGAAGGACAATAAAGATCCATGCTTTCAAGAAGATGAAGTGGCAGGAAAACCCAAAATTCGTGGGTATCGACTTTATTGCTTTATATAAACAAAGGACTTACAATTTCCAAAGATGGGAGAGAAAGGAAAAAGGGGAGCCAATAGCTCAAGTGTAGTAAGGCCGCACATGGGCTATGTTCCAGGGGCGAGTTGACTTAGCCTCCGTCGTTGGCCGATCAGGCCGAAGATCCACCAAATAGTATGACCCATTGCGAAGATTTTTGTTGATGACAAACGGTCCTTCCCATGGCGGTGACAACTTATGCATGCTAGTGCGATCTTGGATCAACCGGAGCACTAAGTCGCCCTCTTGAAAAGCTCGGCTCTTGACCCGGAGGCTATTATAACGCCGCAAGTCTTGCTGATAGATAGTCGATCGGGAGGCAGCCAACTCGCGTGCTTCCTCCAAAGCATCCAAAGAATCTTGATGTGCCAACTCATTATCCTACTCCACATAAGCGGCGACTCGGGGCGAGTCATGCCTAATGTCACCGGGAAGAACGGCTTCTACTCCGTATACCAAGAAGAAAGGAGTAAAACCCATAGAACGATTCGGGGTGGTTCGAATGCTCCATAATACCGAAGGCAACTCCTCAACCCAACACCCTGGGGTGCGTTCCAGGGGAAACATAAGTCGGGGTTTGATTCCCCGCAGCACTTCCTGATTCGCCCGTTCTGCCTGCCCATTAGATTGTGGACGAGCAACCGCAAACACATCAAGCCGAATATGCTCCCGGTTGCAAAACTCCTGCATCGCCCCTTGTGATAAGTTGGTACCTTTATCAGTGATAATGCTGTGTGGGTATCCAAACCGGGATATCAATTTTTTCAAGAATTTGATGGCCGTTTCCGCGTCACAGCTGCCAACAGGCTCTGCTTCGACCCACTTGGTGAATTTATCGACCGCCACCAGTAGATGAGTCTTTTTATTGGATGACATCTTAAAGGGACCAACCATATCTAACCCCCAGACCGCAAAAGGCCAAGTGATGGGGATCATCCTTAATTATTGAGCCAGCACATGAACCTGTTGTCCAAAACATTGACAGCCATCACATTGACGAACTATCTCTTCTGCATCCGCATGAGCCGTCAACCAAAAGAACCCATGCCGGAACTCCTTGGAAACCAGGGAACGTGACCCGGCGTGATGCCCGCAATCTCCTGCATGGATCTCGTTGAGAATTATGCACCCTTCATCAGAAGAAACGCATCTTTGAAATACCCCAGAAGTACTTAGTTTGTATAACTCGCCGTTGATGACGACAATGGACTTGCTCCGACGAACGATTTGATGGGCCAACACCTCATCCGAAGGTAACTCGCCTCCCGTGAGGTACGCCAAGTAAGGAAGAACCCAATCCGGCATAGCACGTAGAGCTGCCACAAACTGAGACTCGGGATCTGGTATCGCCAGTTCCTCTTCTGAAGGCAACCTCACAGAAGGATTATGCAGAATATCCACAAAGACATTAGGAGGAACCGGCTTACGTTGCGAGCCGAGACGCGAGAGGGCATCAGCTGCTTCATTAAGTCGCCAGTCGATATGATCGACTTGATAACCATGGAAATCCCATGTACCTGAAACTTGTTGTGCCACCATTAGGGGGTCCCGGGAATCCCATGTACATGAAGCTTGTTGTGCCACCAGATCGGAATCGCCCAAGCAGCTGACGCGTGTGAGGTTCATCTCATTGGCTAGTCCAAACCATGAAGTAGGGCTTCGTACTCTGCAGCGTTATTGGTACACGGGAACATGAGTTGGAGAACATAACAGAACTTGTCTCCCTAGGGTGAAATCATCACCACGCCAGCCCCCGAGCCCTCCAATTGCCTAGACCCGTCAAAGTAGATGGTCCAGTACGTGAGATCAAGCCTGTCTTCGGGAATCTGTAACTCAGTCCAATCATTGATGAAATCGACCAATGCCTGGGACTTGATAGCCGTGCGAGGCGTATACCGCACGTGGTGTGGCCCGAGCTCAATTCCCACTTGGCGATTCGTCCCGTTGCTTCTCGGTTCTGGATGATATCCCCAAGAGGAGCGGAGCTAACCACCATGATAGGATATTCTTGTAAACAATGTTTTAGCTTCTGACTCACCATAAACATCCCATAAACCAACTTCTGCCAATGTGGATAACGTTGTTTGGAGAGGATTAGAACCTCGCTGATAAAATACACCGAGCGTTGTACCGGGTATTCCTTTCCTTCTTCCTTCTGTTGAACAACCACTGCCATGCTCACCGTCTTGGTATTCGTCGCGATGTACAAAAGCATAGGCTCCTTTTCAGTCAGGGCGGCCAGAACCGGTGGGTTGACCAGTTGCTGCTTCAGGGCTTCAAAAGCTTTGTTGGCCTCGTCCGTCCAAACAAACCGATCAGCTTTCTTAAGCAACTGATAGAGGGGAATGGCTTTCTCCCCCAGGCAGCTTATAAAGCGACTCAAGGCCGCAATACGACCTGCCATGCGTTGGACTTGATTAATATTCGCTAGTTTCCCAAGCGAGGTGATTGCTTCGATTTTGTACGGGTTGGCCTCAATGCCGCGTTCTGACACCAGAAAACCTAAAAGCTTTCCTGTAGGAACACCAAAGACACATTTGGTGGGATTAAGCTTCATCTGATACACAAGCAGATTGTCAAAGGTTTCCTTGAGATCCTCCAAGAGCGTCTCCTTCTTGCGAGATTTAACGATGATGTCATCAACGTAAGCATGGACGTTGCGTCCGATTTGGCCGTGGAGACACTTTTGGATACAACGCTGGTAAGTCGCCCCAGCGCTCTTGAGCCCAAACGGCATGGATACATAGGAAAAAGCCCCAAATGGGGTTATGAAGGCCGTCTTCTCGTGATCTTCCACAGCTATCTTGATCTGGTGATATCCGGAGTAGGCGTCCAAGAAACACAAACGCTCGCATCCCGCAACCGAGTCAATGATTTGATGAATGAGGGGAAGGGCGAAAGGATATTTTGGGCAAGCTTTGTTGAGGTCGGTGTAGTCGAAGCACATGCGAAAAGTGTCGTTCTTCTTGAGCACCAGGACCGGGTTAGCCAACCATCTAGGGTGGAAGACCTCAATGATGAATCCGGCGGCCAAAAGACGGGCGACTTCTTCTCCGATCGCCTTGCGTCGCTCCTCATTAAATCTGCGAAGATATTGCTGAATCGTCTTTGCTTTAGGGTCAACATTAAGATGGTGCTCAGCGAATTCTCTCGGTACACCAGGCATGTCAGAAGGTTTCCATGCGAAGATGTCCCGATTCTCACTGATGAATTCGATGAGCGCGCTTTCCTATTTGGGATCCAGACCCGCCCCGATAGTGAACTGCTTGGACGAGTCGCCAGGAGTGAAGTCCACCATCTTAGTGTCATCCGTCGGCTTAAACTTGAGGAGCGGCTCAACATCAGTTGTTGGCTTCTTGAGAGGCGACATATCCGACAGGTCAACATTGGCTTGGTGATACTTGAGCTCTTCCGCGGCGCAAGCGATTTCTGCGTAAGCCGCATCTCCTTCCTCACACTCCTTTGCTATCCTCCTGTCACCATCGACCGTGATGGGTCCCTTAGGGCCAGGCATCTTGAGTTTAAGGTAGACATAGCAGGGGCGAGCCATGAACCAGGCGTAAGTCGGCCGCCCGAACAATGCATGATAAGGGCTCTTCAGCTTGACCACCTCAAATATAAGCGACTCGCTCCTGTAATTGGATGTTGTACCAAAAGCCTCGTTAAGTTTGACTCGCCCAATTGGGTATGCCGACTTATACGGAACGATACCATGGAAAACCGTGGTTGACGGGATTAGGTCCTTCTGCAAGAGGTTCATCCTTCGAAAGGTGTTGAAATATAATATGTTGATGCTGCTGCCACCATCCATAAGAACCTTTGAAAGGGTATATCCCCCGACTTGGGGGGCCACGACCAATGCCAAGTCACCGGGGTTGTCAATTCTGGGCGGGTGATCCTCCCTACTCCAAGAGATAGTTTGCTCACACCAATGGAGGTACCTGGAGAGCGCCGGCTCGGACACGCTATATGTCCTGTGCTTCACCTTCTTGTCTCGCTTACAGGCACTGGTGGTGAATACATGGTATTGTCCGCTGTTTAATTGCTTGGGATTGCTGCGGAATCCGCCATTATTATCTTGCCCTTGGGAGCCCCCTGCGGGGGTGGCTTCTGAAACACTCCGGGCGGGTTATACCACTGCTGGTTATGCACCGGGAACTGGCCACTCCTTGGTTGCGAGCCACCCTGGGGTCCTGGTTTGGGAAAGCCGCCAAACGGGTTCTGACGTTGATTAGGCGCACCGAACTGTTCCTGCCGTTGGCTCTGGTCGCCGGCTTGGCCTTTCTTGAGTGCCTCCGCCCGAAATTCCTACATCACGTAGCAGTCTTCCCAAGAGTGGGTCGCTGGTCCTTCTGTCATGGTGTGATGCGGGCAGGGGTCCTTAAGTATCTCGTTATAATTGCGCGGCTTCTTGCCACTGTAACCCATCTTCTTCTGGCGCTGGTTGCCATTGTTAGCGTTCGTATTGGCGACGAAGTCCGTGGGTCCTTCCTGCTGCCTTCTCTTGCCATTTCCACCATGATTATGGTGGGCGCGTCCTTGAAACTGGGAGTGATTCTTGGATGACTCGCCTTTCCTTGGCGGGTTGGCCTTCCTACTGTCCTCTCCTGGATCTTTGGTATCGTTCGCTTCAGCGTACCGAGTGAGGGTATCCATCAATTCGCCCATATCCTGGACCTTGCGCTTGAGTCGCCCCAGCTTCTGTACGAGGGGCTCGTAGTGGCAGTTTTGCTCTAGAATTAGCATGGCCTGGGCCGCCGTGATGCCGTCCGACGAGTGGATGAGTTCTGCAACCCGCCGCGTCCAATGATGAGCCGACTCGTCAGGCCGCTAAATGCAATGATGTAAGTCGACGATCGTCATTGGGCATTTGCAAGTTCCTCGAAAGTTTTTGATGAAATGCTCCTTCAGTTCAGCCCAAGTCTGGATGGAGTTGGGTGGCAGGTTTTTCAACCAAGTGCGCACCGTTCCTTCCAGCATCATTGTGAAGTACCTGGTACAGGCCGCTTCACTCACGTCGAGCATGTCCATCACGAGGTCATAACTCTCAACCCACAATGCCGGCTCAAGATCCGGGGTGTAGTTGGGCACCTTCCTTGGACCTTTGAAGTCCTTCGGCATTCGCTTGTTGTGCAGGGCAATGGACAAACACGGCACCCCGACGTGCCTGCCACCTCCGCTGAGTGACGCTGGGTGGGTTTGGATCTGGCCTTGATGATCCTGGCCCGTCGCACCAACGGTGTTGCGGGCGGGAGGGTCCCGATGGTCGGGCGGGTTACCCTGAGGTAGGTGCCGCAGTCCGCTAGTTACGGCGGGTGGGTCCTCCGGCCGACTTCTGGTGCGGCTCGTCTGGGGGGTGGAGTGCAGCCGGTCGAGGCTGTGTGAGAATTGCACGTTCTAGACCACCGCCGTTTTCAACATCTCAATGGCATTTCTTGCTTCTATTTCAGTCGGGGTGTTTCCATAAATTGGAAGGGACTCCAAGTGGCGAGTCGCTGCGAGCACATTGTCCATGGGGTTGGAAAAGTGGCCCTGAGGCGTATGGAAACGGGGTACGCGATCATCCGCTGGCTGAGGCGGTGGGTTTGGTGGCTGAGCCGGCCCTCCCTCTGGAACGGTTCCCGTCCCGGGGGTACGCGGAGTGTTGAAAAGGCGGGTAGGGTTCAGATCAGGGGCAAACTCCCCTGGTGCCTCCTCGGATGGACAGCGTCGGACACGCGCTGTTGTCTTTCAAGTCACAAGTTCTCAGTGTTTAAGTGGGCCGTCTCCACGGTGATCTGAGCTTGCTGGGTCGCAATCCTGGCGGCTTCTGCCTCTGCATCTCGCTAGGCCTTCGCCATCTCATCTCGCAGCTTTGCCAACTCGGCGTTGATCGTTCCCTGGTTTTCTGCCATCACGGGGGTTGCCATGAGCCTCGTTATCTCCAGCGACAGGTCCACCAGGACCTCAGCTAGGCTTTTGGATGGGCCGCCAGCCTCGTTATTGCCTGCAGGGTTTTGCTGGGACTGTGTTGCCCCCGCCATGTATATGGCGATCTGACGGCGGGTCCGGTCGAGGACTTCAGGATCCATCGCCAGCGACAGATCTTTGAGGCGGCCTTCATGCAGGGACTGGATCGAATCTGTGTCGCCCATGGATGACTCCTCGTCAGAGTTGACTGGTGTGGCCTCCCGATTCGCCGACCGCTCTGGCTCATCAGATCCCTGCGTTAAGCCGACGGAAACTGGGTGCGTCGGGCTTTGTGGCACGACGGGACGGACATACCTGGCTGGCTCGACGGTGTCAGTGAAGATGTCCGGCTCGGGCATGGGTGCTCTGACCATGCCGATGAAGATGTTGACCTTGCCGAAGGGGACTTTGTAGCCGGATTTGATCGAATCGGCCTCGGGTTCCCACAGCGAGTTGTCGATGTAGTACTTTCCGCGGCGCCTCCGGGTCATGAGCCCAACCGCGTAGCTCCCTGACCCTGGTAGGGCTCCCTACGAGAACTCAACTCCACCGTGCGTAGGCCCCACGATGGGCGCCAACTGTCGTGGTTTTCTCACGGCAGATGTCCTAGTGAAAGGACTTAATGATGGAGCCATCGCACCTTGGTGGCGACTCAAAGGGGTTTGAGTGGAAGCGGGACTCTGCTTTACCCAGGTTCGCACCCTCGTGGTGAGGTAAAAGCCTACGTCCTGGTTGTGTTGTATTGATGATGTTTCGATTACAAGGAGGGCGTAACTCGCCTGACCTAGCTCTCGATGATTTCTAACCTGACCTCCCCTCTCCAGGGGCTCGCCTTTATATACAGGTCGAGGCCCTAGGGTTTACAAGAGTCCTTGCCATAACACAAGTCGTGATTCCTTTAATCTCTAAATCGCCGTGCTTTCCAAGACTCGAAGACTCCCTGATGACTTATCCTCCATGTAGATCTTGAACCGCCATCCAGCTCCTGGGCCTTCTAGGCCAAACCTTGAACCACCAAAGTATGAGTCGCCCACTTGGTGACCGGCCCAACTAGGGCGGGTCACATGGCAGATAATATCCACAACAGTTATGGTGAATGTGTCCTCCCGAGTTCGGGGTAAAACGGGGCCTCTGCTGAGCTCCTGATTTGTACTTCCCTTGTCCATACTTCCTCCTGCAGTTGTCAATCTGCTGCTGCTTCCCTTCAATCATGAGAGCTCTATCTACCAACTCTTGGTAGTTGTTGAAGGTTGCCACCATCAACTGCATGCTTAGCTCATCATTTAGTCCTTCCAGGAACTTCTCCTTCTTAGTGGCATCTGTAGCAACGTCATCCGGGGCATAACGTGCTAACTTACTAAAATCCTCCACATACTAGCCCACTGTGCGTCCTCCTTGGCACAAGTTGCGAAACTCACGCTTCTTCATGGCCATAACTCCTGCTGAAACATGGGCGGTGCGAATAGCCTGCTGAAACTAGTCCCATGTGACAGTGTCGATGGGGTAAGTGACTTTAAAATTCTCCCACCATGATGATGCGGGTCCATCTAGCTGATGTGCGGTAGAACGCACTCTCTCCACATCTATGCATCCTGCAGTGGTCAACTCCCTTCCAATCTTGTGGAGCCAATCATCTGCAACAATCGGCTCGGTGCTACTAGAGAACACCGACAGATTTAGCCTTAAGAAACGGGCTAAGTGATCAACAGGTAGTGGTGGTGGTGGTGGGTAGTTGTTCTTCCCCTGGTTCTGATTCTGGACTAGTAGCTGCATCAGGGTATTCTGCTGCTAGATCAACTGAGTGAGCTCCGGTGGGAAAGAAAATCCGGGGTCACATCTCACGCGCATCTGATGGGTTTAGAAAAGATGAGAAAACAGAATAGAATGAGGTCTAAAGAGAAAACACTACCGATATGCACATGAGACAAACACAATCATATCACTTCAATCAATTCAAACAAGGGCATACAAATAGTCTAACTATCGTTACAAAAGTGCTCGGACTATACTATGTACATGGGAAATACTACTGTTGATATGGTGGTCGACTAGAAGTTTTGATCGATGGAGGACTCCATTATATCTGCTCCAGCTTCATCAACGTAGTCATCATCTCTATCGTCAGAGTCTGAGTCGGTGTCGTCGATGATGATGTAGTTCTCCGGACAAGTGGAATCGTCTTCATCTCCACTTGGCGCGGGGTCTACCATGAATAATTCTAGCTTCCCTGTCAAATCTTCAATCTTCTCCACAAGTATCTTTATCTCCCCTTGTATCCATCGCATGTAGATTTGAGTTCTTCCTCCAGCTCCGTAATCCTGGTCCTTTCCTTCTTCAAATCATTCATGCCAGTGCACATTTGGTCCTCCTGGCGTCGAATGTGTTGGTTTAACTCCTGGATGAAAGCTGCAATGGATCTGTACCCTTGGTGCTGATCATCTCCCATTGCTCGTCTCGGTGCCCACAAATCTGGTAGATAGTATCCTTGAGATCCTTGTGGTAAACTTCTCCAATGCGTCCCATGGTGACGTGGGCTGCCATGCTCTTTCCTAGACTCCAGGTTGGTGCATCAAAGGAAAACTCTATGGGCTCAGTGACTGGCATGAACGTCCTTCCTGGAAATTGAACTCGAATCTTCCAATGCTCCTCTTCTGGTAAAGTGGCGATGTAGGTCCTGGTGAAGCTTGGTATTCCGATGTTCAGGTACCTAGTAACTTCCTTCAAGTGTCTTCCAAAAGGTGTATCTTCATCCGGTTGTGTGAACTTGTTCTTTGCATCCACCATCCTATAGAGAAGAAAGGGGACAGGAGTCAGAAATGGGAAGAGAGGAGTGACCTATGGTTTTAGCTTAGTGGTCGTGTCCTACAGTCAACTTGGCTCTGGTACCATCTTGTAGCGACAAGACCTCAAACAGTCCAGTCTCTATGCATTTGTGTCATCCCTGGATCGGTAATGCTGACACGCACAGTACTTGAGGATTTATAACAGAGTTTCAGTCACACCCTTATTACATCGAATGTCTCAAAAGAGAACTTATTACAATAATATGGCTTAAGGGCATCTAAAACATTAACAGCGGAAGGCTTGGAAGATAAAGTGAGACCATCAACTCCAACGGCATAGCTGAGTGAAAGACAACGACCTATGGCACCTTACTCGACGTCTTAAAAGTCTGCAACACGAAATGTTGCATCCCGAAACGGGTCAGCACATGGAATATGCTGGCAATGTAACACATAGATTAATGAACGGAATAAATGCTATTTCTACATGCATATATGGCTGGTGGAAAGCTCTATGGTTAACAGTTTTGCATAAAGCCAATCTTTATCCTACAACAACGGAATAAGTTTTATTTAACTATCATAGTTGTTGTTAAACATTGAGAAGGTTCCTCCAACTCAATCCCAATTAAGCATCATCATTAAACCCAACAAATTTATTTAGGGTGATGAGATCAACATGATAATCCAAGAATTAGATACTCAAGATGTCTATAACCGGGCACACGGCTAACCATGATTAGTTTGTACAATCTGTAGAGGTTTGCGCACTTTTCCCACAAGACTCCAATACATCCATGGTCGGAGAATCGAGGCATAGTCTTTCTGAAGCATTAGCTCTCTACTGTGGGTAGACCGTACCACCTACAACCCACTACATCTGCTAGTCTACCGCTTCAAGAGCTTCACGCAACTTACTCAACTATGCCAGATGTGGCTGCACACGGAAGATTCTAGAATGAATAATCTTATGATCCCTTTGAGCCTGGGTGGCGGACCGTAGGATGATCATACGGTTACTCCGGGATGTCCTAGAACAACACTGGATTTCTCCAGGTGCCCTGACAACCACTGGGTACCCCAGGGTGCCTCAAGAAATCCACCCAGATCTGTATTTAAGTAGCCACCTTAAGTGAACCATTAATTAACAATACTCACATATGTCATGGATACACTCACCCAATCCATGTCTACGAGCATAGCATAGCAATAAGCAAAACATAGAAGTAACTCCTAAAGATTTGATAATAAATAGGAGAATAGGTTCAACTCATCATCTACTTCCCAAAACCCACACGTTAATCAGATCCTAACCATGCAATGTTTGAGTGTTGATCTAATGCAATTAAACTGGGTAGTAAAGAGGTATGATCAAAGTGTTACTTGCCTTGCTGATGATCCGCAAAACCTAGAGACTCGTAGTAGCATGCTTCGCACTCCGGGTACTCTATCGTAAACAAACAATAACATACATAAGCACTCAAACTAGAAGCACGGGTAAAACTCAAATAAGAGATCTAACCAGAAAGTTCAATTGAAGAACTCCGGTTTGCAAAAAGAATCAAAACAAACGAAGCAACGAAACTCAAACTACAAAAGAAACAAGATTCGTTTACTAATTTGGACCATAGTCAAATTTTACAATCCAAAAATCTTGTTCAAGTTCGTTAAACAGAAAGAGGGTTTCGAGACGAAGATTTGGACGTTTGAATCACCTGATTCCGATAAACGAGCGAAAAGATAAACTAAAACGAAAATCACGGCAGAAATCGCGATTGGAAATAATCGCGGAAAATCCCTGGAAAAAGAAAAACTGACGAATAGGCTAACGAACGAACATTCGCTGTGTGCGGATAACGGATGAACATCGTTCGTTAAAACGAACGTACGTACGAACATACGCTAATTAAATAAACCGGGAATAAAATAACTAAACCTATCTAAAAATAAATCTACGGCTTTTTTTAAAACGGCTACCTCATGGCGGGGTCGGCGGCGAGGCGACGGGGCGGCGGGGCGCCCCGTCGCGGCGAGGCGGCACGGCGGCGGGGCGGCGAGGCGGCACGGCGACGGGGCGGCGAGGCGGCACGGCGACGGGGCGGCGGGGCAGCTGGGGCGGCTATGGTTTCCGGGGCGCCTCGGCTGGGCTTATAAAGGCCGACGACATAGAGTCCCGGTCGGACACGACCCGTTTAAATGGTTTGACTTTTTTTTAAATAATTCCGACGCGTAGAAGATAAAAAAAAAGAAATACCAAACGAACTCCAAAAATCCTGAAATAAATTTTCCTCGTCCTCTAAAAATATGACACACAAGGTGAACATTTATTTGGGCCTCTAATTCAATTTTAAAAAAATGCATTTTTTTTCCTAATTCAAATAAAATAGCAATAAAACTCTGAGTAAAATTCTTATTTGATTTTCATATTTTTCCACCAATATTTTTTTATTTTGGGGAAGTCATTTTATGCCCTCTCTTTTATTTTATATTTAGCAATATTTGAAGAGAAAATAATTAAAACCAAATGATCCTCTTTTCCAAATTTGGGAAAACTCAATTATGAAAATAGCGAAATCATCAACGCTTTGTGTGGGTCCTTGAGTCGCGTAGAATTTCTAGGGTCAACCAAGAATGCAATAAAATATGATATGCAATGATGATCTAATGCATAACATTCCAATTTGAAAATTTGGGATGTTACAGAGATGCACATCTACGAGAGGAGAGATTGTATCCACCTACCCTTGTAGATCATTTAGCGGAAACGTAAAAGAACGCGGTTGATGTAGTTGAACATCTTCGCGATCCAATAACGATACGTCTCGCGAACTCCCAATCAATCGCCGAACGGATGGCACCTCCGTGTTCAACACACGTATAGCTTGATGACACCTTCATCTCCTCGATCCAGCGAGCAATGGTGAAGTAGCAGCCCAATTCCTCCGGCAGCACGACGGCGTGGTGAGGTGGTGGTGTTGACAGATCAGTAGGACTTCGCCGCGGGATTGTGAGAGGAGAAGAAGTACGAGGGAGAGGAGGAGGAGCACGTACCACATTGTTGTGCATCTGCCCTCTCTCTCCCTCTATATATATAAGGGGAAGGGAGGAGGGGAGTGTGCCCTAGCATTTCCCCTAGGGGTCGGCGGCCAAGGGTGGGCGGCTAGGGCTGGTGGCCCATCCCCAAGGCGCCTTGCTTCCCAAGATTTGGGTGGCCCGCGGCCCTAGGGGGTGTGGCCACCTCCTAGCCATGGTGGGATCAGGTTGGGATGGCGCCCAGCCCCATGTGGGCTGGTGTGCCTCCTTTTCTTGGCCCATGAGGTCCCCCCGAAACCCCTTTCGACACTCCGTCCATTCCCCGGTATGCCCCAGAACACTTCCGAACTCCGATGCCCCTCATCCTATATATCAATCTTCACCTCCGAACCATTTCGGAGTTCCTCGTCACGTCCGGATCTCATCCGAGACTCTGAACCACATTCGATCACCAACATAATAACTGGACTATGCTTTTATCGTCACAAAACGTTAAGTGTGTAGACCTTGTGGATTCGAGAACTATGTAGACATTATCGAGACACCTCTACGGTGAATAACCAATAGCGGGACCTGGATGTCCAAATTGGTTCCTACATATTCTATGAAGATCTTCATCGGTCGAACCTCATTGTTAAGGATTCAGTTAATCATGTATGTAGTTCCCTTTGTTCATCGGTATGTTACTTGCCCGAGATTCGATCGCTGGTATCTCCATACCTAGTTCAACCTCATTACCGGGAAGTATATTTAGTCGTTCCATAATACAAGATCCCATGCCCAACTCTTTAGTAATATTGCTTGCAAGATCATTGTGATGTTGTATTACCGAGTGGGCCCTGAGATACCTCTCTGCCACATGGAGTAACAAATCTCAATCTTGATCCATGCCTACTCAACAAACACCCTTGGAGATACCAGTACAGCATATTTATAGTCACCCAGTTACGTTGCGACGTTTGATACACACATGGTACTCCTCCGGTGTCAGTGAGTTGCATGATCTCTTGGTCACCGGAACAAAAACTTGACATGCATAAAACAATAGCAATAAACTGACACGATCATATGCTACGTTCATAGTTTGGGTCTTGTCCATCACATCATTCTACTAACGATGTGATCTCGTTATCAAATGACAAGTCATGTCTATGGCTAGGAAACCTTGACCATCTTTGATTAACGACCTAGTGCATTAGAGGCACACTAGGGACACAGTGTTGTCTATGTACCCACACATGTATTTGAGTTTCGAATAAATACAATTCTAGCATGTCGAATATACGATTATCATGAACAAGGAAATATAATAATAACCACTTTATTATTGCCTCTAGGGCATATTTTCAACACCCATTTAGAGCGAAGATATTCTACAAAGAATCTGAAATGCGAGTTGTACAAAATAACTTGATCGCCTACTTCAAATTCCCATTTCTAGATTCTTTTGTCATGCCATCTTTTAACTTTTTCCATTAGCAACTTAGAATTTTCATAAGCTTGTGTCCTTCATTTATCTGAAGAGCTATTATCAAATAACCGCTTCTCACCAACATGTTTGAAATCATAATTAAGTTCTTTAATTTCCCAATAAGCTTTATGTTCAAACTTAAGAGGTAAATGACATGCTTTTCCATAGACCATTTTATATAGAGACATACCCATAGGATTTTTATAAGAATTTCTATAAGCCCATAATGCATCATCAAGATTTCTAAGCCAATTCTTTCTAGATATATTGGCAATATTTTGAAAGATCAATTTTATTTTTCTGTTGCTCAACTCAACTTGACTACTAGACTGAGGATGATAAGATGATGCAGTTCTATGGTTAACATCATATTTAGCTAGAAGTTTACAGAAAGCACCATGAATAAAATGTGAACCACCACTAGTCATTAAATATCTAGGGACTCCAAACCTTGAAAAGATAACCACTTTCAACATTTTAATAGAAGTGTTATCATCGTCACTACTAGTTTGAATAGCTTCCACCCACTTAGTAACGTAATCAACAACAACTAAAATATGAGTGTACCCATTAGAGCAAGGAAAAGGTCCCATATAATCAAAGCCCCAAAAATCAAATGGTTCGATAACACGAGAATGATTCATAGAAATTTCCTGCAATCTAGCAATATTACCAATTCTTTGATATTCACATCATGAGAAAGGAAAAACTTACGAGCATCCTTGAAGAGAGTCGGCCAATAAAAACCAGACTATAATACCTTATGTGTTGTTCTGTCTCCAGCGTGGTGTCCTCCGTATGTCTTAGAATGAAACTTCCATAGGATTTGTTCCTATTCATGCTCAGGTACACAACGTATAATAACACCATCCACTCCTTCTTTATATATATGTGGGTAATCCCAAAAGTAATGTATTCAATCAAACAAGAACTTTTTCTTTTGTTGGTATGTGAAACTAGGTGGTATATATTTAGCAAAAATATAATTAGCATAGTCTGCATACCAAGGAGTATTATGAGAAGCATTTATAATAGCTAATTGCTCATCCGGAAAACTATCATCAACAGGAAGGGTGTCATAAAGAACATTTTCCATCATAGACAAATTATCTTCTAGAGGATCCTCAGCTCCCTATGTATCATAGACAAGTTATTTAATAGAAGCATGATTGCTATGAATAGTAACTTTAGAATCAACAATATAAGGTCTAAACTTATCACATGTAAACACCAACCGCAAAAAATTCTTTCTCAATAGTAGCATAATTATTTTGAGCGTTGTCTAGAGTTTTACTATCATAATGAATAACATTCAATTTCTTATCAACTCTTTGTCCAAGAAGAACACCAAAATAATAATCATTAGCATCACACATAATTTCAAATGGTAGGTTCCAATTAGGTGGTTTAACAATAGGTGTAGAAATTAAGGCTTTCTTAAGTATTTCAAAGGCTTCTACACAATCATGATAAAAAACAAATGGAAAATTCATTGAAGAAGATCAGTTAGTGGACTATAAATCTTTGAGAAATCTTTAATAAATTTTCGATAGAAACCAACATGACAAAGAAAAAAATTATGCCTTTAACATCTTTAGGACATGGCATTTTCTCAATTGAATCACCTTTAGCTTTATCTACCTGAATACCTCATTTGGAAATTTTATGACCAAGTACTATACCTTCATTCACCATAAAGTGGCACTTCTCCCAATTCAAGACGAGATTAGTTTCTTCACATATCTACGAAACTCAATCAAGGTTCTTAAGCAATCATCAAAATAAGTCCCTTAAATGGAAAAACATCCATGAACACATCGAATGTGTTGGGGAATGATCTAGACCAATATATCCACTTGGATGTGGTTGATCATGAGTTATTATTGTTGACATTACCCTTGAGGTAAATATATGGGAGGCAAAACTATAAGCCCCTATCTTTCTATGTGTCCGATTGAAGCTTTCACCTCATAGGTACCGCATGAGTGTTAGCAATTATGAAAGACCATTAGATGGTTGAGTATGTGGATTTGCCTTACAAGCTCTCATATTGACTCTTTCCTACGTTGCGATAAATTGGAATTTCTTCAATGACTAAAATCATAGTTTGTTAATTCTCAATAGAGTTCTTGATTCATATTTTTCCTTGTGAATGAATTCTTACTCTAGCATAAGAAATTATATGTCAATATGTGTTGTTGTTCTAAAGATAACCATGATGCCTTCATGTCCATATTTTGTTTTATCGACACCACTGTCTCTAAACATGTGGGCATATTTATTGATCTCGGCTTTCGCTTGAGGACAAGCCAGGTCTAAGCTTATGGGAGTTGATACGTCCGTTTTGCATCATGATTTTATATCAATATTTATTGCATTATCGGTTGTTAATAAACATTTTGGTACAATACTTATGCCTTTTCTCCCTGATTTTACAAGATCTACATGAAGAGGGAGAATGTCGGTAGCTGGAATTCTGGACTGGAAAAGTACAAAATCTTAGAGACCTATTCTGCATAGCTCCAAAAGTCATGAAGAGTTACGAAGAATTGTTTTGGAATATATATAAAATAATGGGCAAAGAAATACTAGAGGGGACCCACAAGGAGGTCACAAGCCAGGGGCGCGACCTACCCCCTGGCTGCGCCCTACAGGCTTGTGGGCCCCCTGGCAGGCCTCTGGTACCCATCTTCTGCTACATGAAGGGTTTTGACGTGGAAAAATCATATGAGAGCTTTCGGGACGAGGCGCCACCGTATCGAGGCGAAACTTCAATAGAACCAATCTGGAGCTCCAATGGAGCTATTCCGTCGGGGAAACTTCCTTCCCGGAGGGGGGAAATCGAAGCCATCATCATCACCAACGATCCTCTCATCGAGAGGGGGTCAATATCCATCAACATCATCATCGGCGCCATCTCCTCTCCAAACCCTAGTTCATCTCTTGTATCTGATCTTTGTCTCAAAATCTCAGATTGGTACATGTGGGTTGCTAGTAGTGTTGATTATTCCTTGTAGTTGATGCTAGTTGGTTTATGTGGTGAAAGTTTATATGTTCAAAGCCTTAATGATTATCAATACTCCTCTGATCATGAACATGAATATGCTTTGTGAGTAATTACGTTTGTTCCTGAGGACATGGGATAAGTCTTGTTACAAGTAATCATGTGAATTTGTTATTCGTTCGATATTTTGATAAGATGTATGTTGTCTCTCCTCTAGTGCTGTCATGTGAACGTCGACTACATGACACTTCACCATTATTTGGGCCTAGGGGAAGGCATTGGGAAGTAATAACTAGATGATGGGTTGCTAGAGTGACAAATGCTTAAACCCTAGTTTATGTGTTGCTTCGTAAGAGGCTGATTTGGATCCATATGTTTCATGCTATGGTTAGATTTATCTTAATTCTTCTTTCGTAGTTGCGGATGCTTTGGAGAGAGGTTAATCATAAGTGGGATATTTGTCCAAGTAAGGGAAGCACCCAAGCACCGGTCCACCCACATACCAAATTATCAAAGTAACGAACGTGAATCATATGAGCATGATGAAAACTAGCTTGACATAAACCCCAATGTGTCCCCGGGAGCGCTTTTTATTATATAAGAGTTTGTCCAGACTTGTCCTTCTCTACAAAAAGGATTGGTCCACCTTGCTGCACCATTGTTACATTTGTTACTTGCTACCCGTTAGGAATTACCTTATCACAAAACTATTTGTCATTGATAATTTCATTGCTTGCGGAGAATACCTTACTGAAAACCGCTTGTCATTTCCTTCTGCTCCTCGTTGGGTTCGACACTCTTACTTATCAAAAGTACTACAATAGATCCACTACACTTGTGGATCATCAATAGCGTTCCTCTCTGGTCGTGGCCAGGTCTTGATGGAGTTGTAGCATTCCCCGGCAGCCTTAGGTAGTCGGGTCGGTGGCTCGTCGTCCGTGCACAAGTTAGGGGAAATAAACACCCTATATGTGTACCCCGACAGAAGCCCCCGAGCCTGAGCCATACGTGTCATGAGGCATGTTGGGTTAGTGTGGGGACCCCAACTTACGAGTCATGATCGCCGGATGAACGTGCTGAGTGATCCCCGATATCAATGCTCACTGAACACACAGAAACTGAATAACAAGAGTCTTACATCCATACATACCATCTGATACAAATAATGACCTTTGCGGTCAAGTCTTACATAGATAGGGCCTTGGAGTCCCATATAGCAAACTTGACCAATAGCGGAAATACTGGTCGAAAGCGTGAACCCATGCCCTCAGCCTTAACCTACATGCATTCTGACTGGGAAGCGTCCTAGCTCACAGGAACGTCACCAAGGTACTCTTCACCATCTCTTGTTCTCTCTTTCCTGGTCAATGAAATAACCACTGGCAAGCCAATGAGTACTTTGAATGTACTTACAAACAGCCCATGATGTTGATTATGTAATTGAGTGCAATACGAAGTACAATGCAGCCTTTGCGAAAAGCATGTTTTTATTAATGCATAAACATGGTCAAGTATTTATATGGACATGCATCACTAGGTAAAGAGTAACCATAAGAACACGCTACACATATCAACATAAATATTTCAAGGACAAAACACCTCCAGTTCATCCTCCATGTCAAGTCACCAAACTTGCCCAAGTAATCACTTTCTCATGTAACACCTTTTTACACACGCACACTTGGTTTATGCGGAAAACACTAGACGTAGTTTAAGCTGCACCACCCAACTGTCCTTGACCGTGGACACAGCTATTCGAATATTTTGACACTCTGCAAAGGTTGTACGTTGTACCCACGAGATCCATCGACAAGCCCGACAAGGAATACCCTCGCGAGGGCCCCTGCCTTGCGAGGCAAGCGTCAAGGAATCACCGATGAGGATCACGAGGGGTTGCCCATGGCAAGGGCGTGTCTCAAGGCCACCCCTAAGGCTCTCGCGAGGCTAGCTCGCTGAGGGCGACGTGGCAGGGCCCCACGGCCATGCGCCTCCATGTAGGTGATGAAGGCGGCACAAGGGTAGTGCGAGCAGGCACAGATAGGGAGGATTTCCACTTCCGTGCTAAGGAAGCGAGGCCGAATGACTGGCCCCAAAGCAACCTCCCAAAGGTTTCCCGGTAGATGCAAGAGGACTAAGGGTGGGTGCTCGGCAGGACGGAGGTCACCCCCTATCCCACTAGCATGTCATGAAGAGAAGCTTTTGCAGGCGAAGACCACCTTTGTCAGGACAGACTACAGTCATGTCCCCTTTCAAAACGGTCGTTGTGGCAACTTTTCCCGCCAATGCTTTTAGAGAGGAAGAGGACCAAGGCCAGTATAAAAGAGAGGCCTAGCCTCCGTAGTAGAGGATCGGAGATCCATCATCTTTGCTAGGAAAAGAACCCACATTTGTACTCGTCTTCCACCTCAAGCAATCCCAAACAAGGAGGAGTAGGATTTTACACCCCAAGGTGGCCCGAACCTGGGTAAACTGCCATTTGTTCTAGTTCCCTTCCCTTAGCTCGTGCCGTCGAAGAATCACTGTGGAGTTGAGAGGTAGAACAGGGTAGGAGAGCGAGTGCACCCTAGATTCCGAACCTTTTCTTAGGTCTGCGGAGCCCCGATTACGAAATTGATGTCACTATTAAGCTTGCAAACCATGACAACATTTCGCCACCCGGGATTGTTAGGGATGTTGAGGTGTTGTCTGGAAAGGTCAAGTATCCCACTGATTTCTTAGTACTTGGTTCAGAACAAGATAATTTTTGTCGTATCATATTTGGTAGACCTTTCTTGAATACGGTTAATGGTGAAATTAATTGTGCTACTAAGAAGGTTAAAGAGATCTTTGGTGATATTTCTCCTGAGTTTAACTTCTCTAATTTAGAAAGCAGCCTCATGAAAAATAATTACCTAGTAAGGATGAAATAATTGGTCTTGCTTCTATTATTATACATCCTACAGATCCACTAGAACAATATTTGCTAGACCATGAGAATGATATGCATTTGAATGAAAGAAATGAAATAGATAGGATACTCCTTGATCAACAACATATTATTAAGCATAATTTGACAGTTGAAATTTTAGGGATCCTCCTCCACCCGAGGGAGATCATGTATTTGAGCTTAAGGCTTTTCCACATAGTTTGAAATATGCTTATATGGATGAGAAGAAGATATGTCCTATTATCATGAGTGCTAACCTTTTAGAACATGAAGAAAGGAGATTACTCAAAACTTTAAAGAAGCACATAGCTGCTATTGGATATACTCTTGATGATCTTAAAGGCATAATCTCCACTATCTGGCAGCACAAGATTAATATGGAACCTGACGATAAACCAGTTGTTGTTCATCACTGTCGTCTCAACCCTAAAATGAAAGAGGTGGTAAGAACTGAAATAGTAAAACTTCTGGAAGCAGGTATAATCTACCCAATTGTTGATAGTAGCTCGATGAGTCATGTTCATTGTGTTCCTAAGAAAGGTGTTATAACTGTTGTTCCTAATAATAAAAATGAACTTATTCCACCAAGGATAGCAACTTGTTATTGGTTGGTAAATGATTGTAGGAAATTTAATAAGTCCATAAAGAAAGATCATTACCCCTTGCCTTTTATTTATCAAATGTTAGAAATATTATCTAAGCACACACACTTTTGTTTTCTCGATGGTTACTCTGGATTCTCTCAAATACCTGTGTCAAAAGTGGACCAAGAGAAAACTACCTTTACTTGCCCATTTGGAACTTACGCTTATAGGTGTATGCATTTTGGTCTATGCAATGAACTTGCTACCTTTGGATATGTATGAATGCTATATTCTCTGACTTTCCTGAAAAGATTGTTGAGGTCTTCATTGATGTTTTTTTGTTTATGGGAGTTCCTTTGATGATCGCTTGAGCCACCTTCATCGAGTTTTACAGAGATGTGAAGAAACCAATCTTGTCTTGAATTGGGAGAAGTGCCACTTTATGGTGAATGAAGGCATACTGCGTGGCATAAAATTTCTGAACATGGTATTGAGGTGGATAAGGCCAAAGTTGATACGATAGAGAAAATGCCTTGCCCAAGAGATGCCAAAGGTATAAAAAGTTTCCTTGGTCATGCTAGTTTCTATAGGCGTTTCAATAAAGATTTCTAGGCCATTAACTAATCATATCCCAAAAGATGTTCCTTTTGTTTTTGATGGTGATTGTGTAGAAGCCTTTAAAATACTTCAGAAAGCCTTAATTTATGCACCTATCGTTCAACCACCTGATTGGAACCTATCATTTGAAGTTATGTTTGATGCTAGTGATTATGTTGTTGATGTTGTTCTATGGCAAAGAGTACACAAGAAATTGAATTTTATGCATTATGCTAGTAAGATCCTAGACACCGCTCAAAGAACTTATGCTACTACTGAAAAGGAACTTTTAGCAGTTATGCTTACACGTGATAAGTTTAGACCTTACATTGTTGATTCTAAAGTAACTATTCACACTGATCATGATGCTATTAAGTACCTCATGGAAAAGAAAGATGCTAAACCTAGACTTCTTAGATGGGTGTTACTACTCCAAGAATTTGATTTGCATATCATTGATAGAAAGGGAGTTGTAAACATTCTTGATGACATTGTTGATGACCCTCTAGCAGATAACTTGTCTAGGATGGAAAATATTCTTGATGACCCAGTGCCTATTGATGATAATTTGTCTAGGATGGAAAATATTCTTGATGACCCAGTGCCTATTGATGATAATTTTCCTAATGAGCAACTTCCTGTTGTAAACACTTCATGTAGTACACCTTGTTATGCGTATTATTTCAATTACATTGTTGCTAAATATATTCCACCAAGTTTCACCTATCAACGAAAGAAAAAATATATTCTATGATTTATGACATTACTTTTGGGATGACCCACATCTTTATAAAGGAGTAGATGGTGTTATTAGGCGTTGAATACTTAAGCATGAGCAGGAACAAATTCTATGGAAGTGTCATTTCGAGGACTGCGGAGGACATCATGCTGGTGATAGAACTGCACACACAAGGTATTACAATCCGGTTTCTGTTGACCTACTCTTTTTAGAGATGCTCGTAAGTACGCCCTTTATTTTGATGAATGCCAAAGAGTGGGTAATATTAGTAAACATCAGGAAATGCCTATGAACTATTCACTTCCTATTGAACCATTTGATGTGTCGAGTTTTGACTTTATGGGACCTTTTCCTTCTTTCAATGGATATACTCACATTCTAGTTGTTGTTGATTACGTTACTAAATGGGTAGAAGCTATTCCAACTAGTAGTACTGACCATAACACTTCTATTAAAATGCTTAAAGACATTATCTTTCCGAGGTTTGGTGTCCCTAAATATTTAATGACTAGTGGTGGTTCATATTTTATTCATGGTGCTTTCCGTAAGTTACTAGCTAAGTATGATGTTAACCATAGAATTGCATCACCTTATCATCCTGAGTCTAGTGGTCAAGTGGAACTAAGGAATCGTGAAATAAAATTAATTTTGCAAAAGACTGTCAAAAGGTCTAGAAAGAATCGGTCTAAGAAACTTGATGATGCTTTGTGAACTTATAGGGCTGCTTATAAGAATACCATGGGGATGTCCCCATATAAAATGGTCTATGGAAAAGCTTGTCATTTACCTATTGAGTTAGAACATAAAGTTTATTTGGCAATTAAGGAACTTAACTACAATTTTAAACTTGCCGATGAGAAAAGATTATTCGATATTAGCCACAAATGAATGGAGGACACAAGCTTATGAAAATGCTAAGTTCTTTAAGGAAAAGGTTACAAGATGGCATGACAAAAGAATTCAAAAACGAGAATTCAATGTATGAGACTTAGTGCTTTTGTACAATTCTCGTTTTAGATTTTTTGAGGGAAACTCTTCTCTGAATGGGAAGGACCCTATGTTGTCGAGGAGGTCTATCGCTCTAGTGGTATGAAAATCAATAATTTCAAAGGTAAATACCCTAGAGTGCTTAATGGGAAAAGAATCAAGCATTATATTTTAGGTACACCCATTAACGAGGATACTAACGTCATCCAAGTCATAACATCGGAGGAACACATAAAGGAAACTTTTTGGAACACTCGAGAAACCTGAAAAAGGGGCAAGTACGTGGTACGATAAGCAAACCGACTCCAAAGATTCCCAACTTTTTTTGCTGGTTTTGTTATTTTAGAAAAATTAAAATAAAATAAAATGGAGTCCTGGGGACCCACGAGGGAGGCACAAGCTAATAGGAGGGCCCTCTCGCCGTGCCATGATATCTTGTGGGGCCCTCGTGCGCTTCCCAGACTCCGAATTCGTCGTCATCACTTATTCTTACTTGGAAAAAATCATCCTATATACTCCCGGGTGTTTTTACCACCACATCGCAAAATTTTCCTCTGTTCTTGTTTCGAGCTGTTTTACAGACATATTTAGATCGCCATGACTTCACCAAGCCCTTCTAAGGACAAGTTCTTCGATAAGGTCATCAACTCCTACCTACACGAGATGATGAGGCACCCTCAAGCCATTGAGATGCATGAGGGGGTGCTTAACATCCGGCATGTTCAAGGTCCCAAGAAGGAGAGAAGCGAGAAGGCCAAGCTTGCAACGGTGGAATAGGAGATCTTGAAGTGCCAAGGGATGGTGGAGCGTGATCTGAGTGCTAACCACTCCATGAACACGGATTTCATCCGAGAAAACAAGTTGGACACCAAGAACGCACGGGAGATTCTCTCTAACCTTCAGGATTGGATTAATCACCTCCAAGATTAAGTTTATGAACTTCAAGATCAAAACTGTGAGTATGAATCTAGGTTTCAAAGGATGAGCTTCGCTGCTAGTTTCAGAACTCCCAAGACAAAAATTTATTTCTGTGACGGGGAGTCTACACCCTGGATTAATGAGGACACCCCCCTACACCACCACCATCACCTAAGAAGGATGCTTGAGCACTTTGGAATGGGCACCACACTTGGCTTGTTCCAAGCTTGGGGGAGGTGCCCCGGTATCAAATCACCATCACTTCCATCATTACTATGTATTTTAGTTTGATCCTTAGTTGTTTCGTGATTTAGAGAAATAAATTTCAGATTTGCTTTGCTTAGAATTTTTGCTTTGAGTTCCATCTATCCTTGTAAACGAGTATGCGAGATATATAATAAAGTTTAGTTGTGTTTTTGTGGTTTACGAGTGGACACCCATCATCATAGCATGTTAATAAAAAGAAAGATATAGATCATATGTTCATCCCATGAGAAGTAATGACATCACGCAAAAAGGGTATAAGTGATAAAATTTGTTGATAGTAAACAAACATAGTATTAGTTAGTGTTGCAATCTAAGAAAGATTATGATAGAGGAGAGTAGACTCACATATAAATACACTATCCTAGAATTCTTTTATGATTGTGAGCCTTCATCAAATATTATATAATGATCAAATGTTGACGTTGGACATGGAAGACAATGTAATCATCATAGTAATTTATATTCACATAAAAGTTATATGGTATTGGATCCTTCAACATGTGGTGCTTGCCTTAGATCCTTTGCTAGCCCAAAAATTCCGCACCAAGTAGAGATACTACTTGTCAATCCATAACCGTGAAACCTAGTTTCTTGCCAAGAGAGTCCACGATAACTACCTATGAATTGAGATCTTTCAAGTAAGTTGTCACCGGTGCATCAAGCAATAAAAATTGCTCCTAACCATGTATGATCTTTTATTGCAAGGGGAAATAACATTTGTAGGATCTTGTGATGGCAAAGAAATAAAAGCGACAGAGTGCATAATAAAGTTTGATATCATAAGGGGCAATATATAGTGACGTTCCCTTGCATTAAAGTTCGCACATCCAACAAATTAAAAACGTGTGGCAACCTATGCTTCCCTCTACGAAGGGCCTATCTTTTACTTCCAGGATCTTTACTCTGTGAGTGAGTCATTAAAGTTTATTCCTCGTACCAACACGATATTTCTAAAGTGGAAAACATTATGTGTTGAGGAAAGATTCAGATTTATATATCCCGGTGGATGTAGATGATCATGATTTATTATTGTCAACATTATCCTTGAGATAAATAAGTTTGGTGGAAATCACTTAAGACCCTATCTTCCTATGTGTCCTACAAAAACATGAGCTCCAAAAATATGCCTTGAGTGTGAGCAATCATATAAGATTAAATGATAGTTGAGTATGTGAACTTGCCAAAAATAAAGCTCGTACATATAATCTATTATGGATTATGATGAATTATGATTGCCCCAACGACCGAGAACATAGTTTGTTGACTTTCAATAAAGTTTATGCTTCATACTCCAAGAGTTGTGGAAGGATTGTTACTTATTCACAAGAGGTCATAGGATATAATACTTGTTGCTATGTTAATATTCATGATGTTCTCATGCTCGTATTCCGTTTTTATCGCCACCTCTCTCTTAGATCATGTGGTCATTATTTTCGAGCTCGGCTTTCGCTTGAGGACAAGTGAGGTTTAAGCTTGGGGGAGTTAATACACTCATTTTGCATCATGAATTATTACTGATATTTGTGTTGATCATGTTCATTATCAATTGTTATCATACAATTCTTATGCCATTTCTCCTCAGTATGCAAGGTGCATCAATAAGAGGGAAATATATGGAAATTCAAATTCTGGACCGGGAAACCGAGAAAATGGCAGAAAAATCAACTTGCTCCAAATTAACTGAAATTTTATGGAGAATTTTTCTGGAATATTTTTGAATTTACCTGCCAAGAATATACTCGAGAGGGGCCACCAGCTTGGCACAAGTTAACAGGGCGCCCCCTGGCCGAGCCCTGGTAGCTTGTGGGGCCCCAGGTGGCCTTCTGGCGATCGTATTCTCCTATATGGTGTGTTTTACCCTAGAAAATCATAAGTTATCTTTCGGGACGAAACGGCGCCTTCTCGAGGCAGAAACCTGGGCAGAGGCCCTTCTGCTCTTCGGCACAGAGATGCTGTCGGGGGAATTCCTCTCTGGGAGGGGGAAATTGAAGCTATCATCATCACCAATGCTTCCTCCTTCGTGGGAGGAGCAATATTCATCAACATCTTCACCAGCACCATCTCATCTCCAACCCAAGTTCGTCACGTGTATTCCATCTTTGTCTCAAAACCTTAGATTGGTGCATGTGGGTTGCTAGTAGTGTTAATTACATCTCATAGTTGATGCTTGTTGGATTACTTGGTGGAATACATTATGTTCAAATCCTTAATTATAATTATTGCGCCTCTGATCTTGAACATGTTGATGTTGTGTGAGTAGTAATTATTGTTCCTGAGAACATGGGAGAAGTCTTGTTATAAGTAATCATGTGAAGTTGGTGTTCATTCGATATTTTGATGATATGGATGTTGTTACTTCTCTTAGTGGTGTCATGTGAACGTCGACTACATGACACTTCAGCATGTTATGGGCCTAAGGGAAGTCATTATGGAGTAACAAATAGATGATGGGTTGCGAGCGTGACACAAGCTTAAACCCCAGTTTATGTGTTGCTTCATAAGGGGTTGATTTGGATCCACATGTTTCATGCTATGGTTATTCTTATTTCTTCTTTCGTAGTTGCGGATGCTTGCGAGAGAGGGTAATCATAAGTAGGTTGTTAGTTCAAGTAAGAACAACACCTTATCACTAGTCTACCCACATATCGAATCATCAAAGTAGCGAACATGAATTAACTCAATATGATGAACATGACTAGACAGGAATTCCCATGTGTCCTCGGGACCATTTTCTTTATGTAAGAGAACTTCCAGGTCTATCCTTCGCTATAAAAAGTATTGGGCTACCTTGCTGCACATTTTCTACTATTGTTACTTGTCACTCGTTACGAATTATTTTGCTACAAAACTATCTATCACTACTACTTACAGCACTTGGAGAGAATTCCATGCTGAAAACTACTTATTATTTCCTTATGCTCCTCGTTGGGTTCGACACTCTTACTTATTGAAAGGATTAAGATTGATCCTCTACATGTCGGTCATCAGTCACTCGGACCATCTTCGATAAGTCGGGTGTTCGCCAACACTCGGTCTAAGAGGAAGCACGGACCTCGGAAGGACTGCAATAGCAAGGGACTTAATCTCTCACACAAAGCGTCATGAAGCCATATGTTACCAGTAACATATAGTAAGAGCTGCAGTTTTAGGTAACTTCCATGTTTATTATCATTAAATACCCTGTAAGTGGAGGCCGTGGGTCCAGGTGGACTTTATATAAGCCTTCCGTGAGCTCTAGACACGAGTTAAGCATTCTGTGTATTCACACCCTCACATAAGAAACACTAAGCCTCTGGGCTCGAGACGTAGGGTCTTTACCACTCTGAGTGGGGCATGAACTCGTCCGTCCAAGTGTTACAATGGTGTTGTAGCTAGGCCCCGCCCTTCATTCGTACACCTGGTACTATTTTCAGTCTCATCCCCTCGATAGTTGGCGCCCACCATGGGGTTGCGCGTCTAGCAAATTCCGGCGCAGTTTGAGTTTCAATCCTTTTTGTCATCATGATGACACTCGGTGGCAAGATCCTTTTAGGTTCCCTTTGCTTGATCGCCAACGATTCGGCATGGTTGTAGGATGCACCGTTGGATACCGATGCATTGCCCACCCGTGGTGCATCGCACTTCAACGCGGTGGCGCATGGGGTCCTTATTCGGCAGCCATCGATGTCGTACCTCTCGGCATGCCCATGTCTTGTTCCGATTCATCGCAAGCGCTCCCGATGCTTGCGGCTGCAGCATTGGATCAAGCATGCGGTGGCTCCTCAAGCCACGTCGAGGCCGGTGGACATGCTCGACTCACACAAGCCCACTCTTAGCATGTTCCCTTCCTCGGGCAATGACTCATTCCGCAAGTCCGACTACGAGAGAAGCGAAGCCGCTGCAGAGATCCTAATGGCGGACACGACCAGGGGAGGAGCTCCTGGTTTTTCCATGGGTAACTCCCACAGACGCGATGGAGGCGACTGCCGCAATGTTGACTCTGGCCTCTACATCCCCCAACCACTTAATGAGCAGCAGTGGGAGAAACTCAGGCAGAGGAATGAGCATGCTCTTCTCACCCCCATCACCGGGAACACCGGGAAGGAGATGGACCTTGAGAATGTGCGTCAAGCCACTATGGTTGAGCGCGAGCGACTCGGGTGGCTCCAACAGTCACTCGACTATAAATAGAGAGGGAGAGGGAGGGCAACCAAGGAGGTGTCAGCCGACGAAGGTGGGCAAGAGTTTGTGGGAGGTGGAAGCCCTAGTGGGACTTCCTCCTCTCCAAGGCACCCCCACCTAGAACCTTGGGCGCATGATCCCTTTAGGGGTCGGCTGTCCAACCCACTATGGGCTAGTGCGCCACCTCTCAGTCCCATGTGGCCCCTCGGGGTGGGTGGGCCCCTCCCGATGGACCCTCGAAACCCTTTCGGTACTCCCATTACACTACGGAAACACCAGAAACCTTTTCAGAACCCGAATACCACTTTCATATATATAAATATTTACCCCCGAACGATTTCAGAGCTCCTCGTGATGTACGGGGTCTAATCCTGGACTCTGAAAAACTTTCGGTCACGAACATATATAACTCAACAATACCAAATCGTCACTGAACCATAAGTGTGCTCACCCTGCGGGTTTGAGAACTATGCAGTCATGACCGAGACACTCTCCAGTCAATAACCAATAGCGGGACCTGGATGCCCATATTGGCTCCTACATATACTATGAAGATATTTATCAGTCGAACCACGATGTCATGGATTCAATCAATCATGTATGATAGCTCGTAGAGGCGTTCTGTGCTGCCTCCTCAGCCAAGCGAGCGGCCTCTACTCCAGCATTGTACTCATGCACCTCATTCTCGAGAACGTAGTACCTCGATTTATTCTAAAAGTAAAAGAGGCCAGGCGCCGGCAACCTCTTATGAGCTCTTCGCATAGCCAGCCGCATGATTTAGCATCAGCCATGACTATCAAGCTTGTTCGGGGCTCAACATAATTTTTTCGTACCGAGCCCCTCGCTTGTTAACTATCTCGAAGAACGCCTTCTTGACGAACTCCTCATCAAGAAATTCATTTTCCTACAAGCAAATTTCTGGAATTTTTGGACCACAAAATTATGTAAATAAAACTTTGTAAGACTGATAGCAACTACTCATATAAATGCCTAGAGGCCATATCAAGCATTCATACTACTTGAAGGAATGGAGGAGTTACATACCAAGGAATAATCCCTCAAAACAGTTTTAGAAATGTGGTTCCGAGCAAAGAGATCAAAAATCTTAGTTTCGGGATCAAGAACACGAGGGTATGAATTTTGTATGGAGGTAAGAGATGACATGGGCTTAAGAGATAAGGTAGGGGGCCTTGTGCGCCCCATGAGCTAACAGGGTGCGCAATGGGGTGGGCGCGTCATGTTGGCTCGTGGCCCACAGGTGCACTCCCTAATGTGTTTTCACCTCTATTTTTTAAATATTCAACAAAAAATCATGTTAATTTTTTGTGGCATTCTGATTTATTTATTTATTTTTGGGTCATTTTTATTATACGGGAAACTCAAAAAACAGGATAATCATGGTATTCTATATTACTTAACCAAGAACAAACACAAGGTAAACTAATAATACAAAGAGTTGTGCTTACTAAATTCATCAACCACATGTATTTCAAAAAGGATCCACTAATAAGGTTGATCAAGTCTCATTAATAACCGTTTTCGATTGACATGAAACCGAAGAGTTTTTGTATAACACTAAGTTACCTCAATGGGGATTTGCTTGTCCCCAATAATAAGAATATCATATTTCTTCTTGACAGTAAGGAGAGGAAGTTTAAATCCTCCAATAGTAATTGTGGCAACTGGTTCAATGGTATTAATATTATTCACTAAAGATTGATTCTTTGGGAAATGCATCGTATGTTCTTTACCATTGACATGAAAAGTAACCTTGCTTTTGTTATGATCAATAATAGCCCATGTAGTATTTAAAAAAGGTCTGCCAAGGATAATGGACATGTTGTCGTCCTCGGGCATATCAAGAATAACAAAGTCTGTTAAGGTAGTAGCATTTGCAACTACAACAGGAACATCCACGTAATTCCAATATGTAAAGCAGTGGATTTATCAGCCATTTGCAAAGATATCTCAGTAGGTGTAACCTTATTCAAATCTAGTATTTTATATAATGAGAAAGGCATAACACTAACACCGGCTCCTAGATCACATAAAGCAGTTCTAACATAATTTTGTTTAATGGAGCAAGGTATTGTGGATATACCCGGATCTCCCAACTTCCTAGGCGCGCCACCATCAAAAGAATAATTAGCAAGCATAGTGGCAATTTCAGTTTCAGGTATCTTATTTTGTTGGTAATAATATCCTTCATATATTTAGCATAAGGAGGCATCTTCAAAATATCAGTCAAGCGAGTGCGCAAAAAGACAGGTCAAATCATTTCAGCAAAGCGTTTAAACTCCTCCTCATGCTTATTTTTAGAAGGCTTACGAGAGAGTGGCATGGGTTTCTGAACCCAAGGCTCTCTTTCTCTTCCATTTTTTCTAGCAACAAAGTCTTCCTTTTCATCGTGTTTGTTTTTAGGATGTGGGTTATCAAGATTTTCAGTAGGTTATATTTCCACATCATTATCAGGTTCTTTATTATTATCTAGTTGAGCGTCTACATGGTCATCATTATTATCATTATCATTATCACTAGGAGAATGCTCACTACGAGACAACGTCTCAGCATCAGAAATAGAAACATCATTGTGATTCTCAGCAGGTTTTTGTATAACAGGTGCACTAGAAGCATGTATAGTCCTATCATTTTTCTTTTTAACTTGGACTAGGCACATCATCATTAGTTCTCTAAGAATCTTGTTCAATTATTTTAGGATTACCTTTGGGATAAAGAGGTTCCTGAGTCATTCTAGCTCCTCTAGTCATTACTCTAACATCATGGTCATTCATGTTATCATTGAATTCAGCAAGCAAATCATTTTGTGACTTAGCAACTTGGTCTAGTTGGGTGTGAACCATAGAATAATGTTTACATAGACCTCTGACATCATTAGAAATTCTAAACATTAAGTCACTCAAGTGATCTATCATCATGGAATTATGTTGTAATTGATCTTTAACATATTTATTGAAGTCCTCTTGCTTAACAATGTAATTATCAAATTCATACATGCCTTGACTAGGAGTCTTAGTATAAGGTATACCACTTTCATTAAAGGTACGAAGATAATTTACCTCTACCACATGTGTTGGGATGTCAAGTCCATGTATTTCTTCAATGGGTGGTAAATTCTTGACATCTACAGTTTTAATACCTTTTTATTTTATGGATCTCTTGGCTTCTTGCATAGCTTCGGGGCTGAGGAACATAATACCTCTCTTCTTTTGAATAGGTCCCGGCGGTGGTTCAGGAAATGTCCAATCATCGGCATTTTGCAATATTTATAAACATTAGAACCGAGCATACTTCAATCCCTCTTAGGCCACTACTGTTCTAACCATTGGATTTGCATTTCTATATGTTCGTAGCCATTGGATGTGGTTTTAGTTTTGCATGGGCTTTCTTAATAAACACAGAGTGCTAGATGGGCTGGGCAGCTGCTTCGAGAACAAAATCGAAGCACTTATATTTATTTGGGCCTATGGGCCTTACACTCGCTAGCAACAAAGTCGACTAACAAACCCTAGCATACGATCCGTTCGTCCCTGTGAGGCCAAATTCACTGTTTTGACACTTTTCGTATAGTTAGGTCGGATCTGACCTCGATGGGTAAAAAATTAGATCTGATCCTTTTGCTACCGTCAGACCCTTTGGCAGTAGGGTATGACAACCTACCACCGGACCCGTTGGCAGTAGAGTAGGACAACCTACCGCCGAGGTCCCTGACAGTAGGAAAATGGCCTACGGTCGCAGGTGTTGGCAGTAGCATGTGTAAGCCTACCGCCAAGGGGTCCGACGTAAGAGCGCACGCGCCCTGTGTGTGCAACTTAGATTTTTTTTAGGTAGGCATGGAAACCGTACCGTCAGAGACCTCGATGGTAGGTTGTTATAACCTACCATCAAGTGGTCCGACGGTAGCAAAAAGGTTAGATTCAAAAAAAACCGCACCAGATCACATCCGGCTTAACATTACGAAAAGGGCCAAAATAGTGAATTTTGCCTCCCTGCGACGCTGCCTCTTCCTATCCCTCCCTCCCTCCTGTTGTTGTACCTCACGCACGCTGTGCACGGAGCTGGTGAGCCAGACGATGATGCCTCCTACGACCATTAATGGGAGACGAAGTGCGATGTGACTTCGCACCTCGTCTTCAACTCGGCTTGAGGCGCCGGCAGTAAGAGCGGCACGATAACAACCGCCATGGGTGGCCTCTCGAGATAGAATCTACACCTTGGACGCCCTTTTTCCTTTCCTTTCGTCGAGGTATTACGCAGCCGTAAATCTTACTCTGTAGATTGGCTAATGAGGATCGTGTTCCTCCATTCCATGGAGATCTCTAAACCTGTATCGCTAAATCAACTGCTTATAAGCTTCAATTTGTATCTAGATCCGTTGAGGAGATTTTTATTTATTTTGGTAGTTGTTTAGATGCAAGATTTCACCGAGATTGGTCGAAGAGGCTTCAACAACTTTTACTAAATCAAATGCGTCCAAAATTGATCAAAAATCATGAATACTTATACGAGTGTACCATTTTTTATTTTAGCATTTGAACATTTAAGCATTGTCATGCTAGGAACTAATGAGCTAAATTGACTATTGTAGGTGACCGTTCACCAGTATGATATGGATTCTCCTACTATAACTTAGGAATCGCTTATATATAACATATGAACATGAATTTATCTTGCATTACGCCTCTGTTGATTCGAGTTCATTTGTCGGTGATTCCTTAATTAAATCATAGTTCCTACATGTCATTACTAGTAATCGTATGTGTTGCTCGAGCCCCTGAATAATTGCAGGTCATTTACATTGTTGATTCATGTTGTCCTATCCCATTGCCATGATTGATGCTTACTCGTCTTGCACATGACTTGTCTAACATACTTCCTACCTCTCCTCTTCCCCAAACATGTGCATATCCATTTTCTTATTTAGACTGTTCTTTTTGTTCCAGAATGAGGGCAGGTTTTTAAGCTCGTTGGAGCTTGCTTATGGTGGGTTTGCTCTTAAAAGGTGAGGCACTGCTTTGAAGTTGATAATTTGTGTGTTGACTGTTAATTTTGATTCTTATTAATTTCTATCTGTAAAATCGTATGTCAGTACTCACTACTTGCCTAGATGCCCTGCACTACACGAAGAAGATAAAATATGTGTTTGAGCTATGGGAGTAGAAATTTCCATCCTCTTCAACGCATTTAGAATTAGTTGTGCATGATATGTGTTGTTTTTTCATACTCTGAATTGTTGGTGAAAGTCAGGTTAGTACCGATCCTATAATTTAATTGGGTTTCTCTTGGTTCATGGATATTCAAATCTGAACTATTTGACTCAATCCTATTTTTCTGAACGTTATCTACAAAGTTGCATCACTATAGTATGTGAATTCACTATGCATCAGTTTTCACAAAGAAAACTTACAAATATGATGCTTCTCCATTTCAGTATGAGTTTGAATTTGGATGCACCAAATATTTTTGTACGACATGTATCACAGCAATGGTTGGCTTACAAGTTATTTAGTGATTACTTCATATCTGGTCCATACAAGTTCACCATTTCTTCATGTTTTTGTTAAGAGAATTTTTTCAGACAACTAAGATCCCTTCGAATAAGCTGGATTGTGTGGCATCATCAACTATCCAAATCCAAACATGCAGATCTTCAATGCATTTGGAAACCTTCATGATTGTCCTTGACGCGCGTCCGCTCCGGACTCTTTCCCAGCAACCAATTCCTGGGCACTTTCCTGCCCTCCACATCTGCAGTTGTGCTGATGAAGTCTGAATACTAATCTGAAGTATTTTTGTTGTTGTAAGAACAAACATAGAGAAATGATCAATGAGCGACTCGGTGCTCTAGAACCTTATCCGGAATGAAACCAATGTGAGATGTTTTAGATCTTAAATTCTTAATCTTTCAAACTCCTACTAGAACAAATTTCATACTCAATCATATATCATACATCTGGCGGATGGTGATGTGGTTCTAAATTTCTAATGTGTTTGAGACTTTGGATTTCAAGTGGACATCAGCACGATGAAGAATTTTACTACATCAAGTTCATGCAGCTCCAAATCATAGTCGGTTCTTGCAAAATTCCAGTCACATATTACATTTACTTAATTAAGAATCTTATGATATGTTTCATGAGTGCATTTTTTATCTTTAGAAAGATTTGTATGCAAATTACATTATATCTTAAAAATCAAATGCTGCATTGGATTAAATAAACCCAATGGAAAGATCTTCTCTAACTTGTAGAGCAACTCCAGCGCCAACTCCTCCATGTCATCTAGCACGCCAGGTGATAGTTCTTTCGCATGGAAGAAATAGGTCAGCTCTACGAGTACTAGAAATTCATCCTCGGGAATAAAGCCGTGTAACATTATCGCCATTACCCGTTCAAGCCATATGTGCCAATCATGCCTCTTGAGACCAAATATTTTCAATTTTTCAAGACTCGCTCCCCTCTATAGATTCGTTGCATACCCATCGGGGAACATCAAGTATATTTTGACTCACATGATAATTTCCCTCATAGCTAACCTTCCAAGATTGAACCAAGCCTTTGGCTTCGACTAGTTCTGCTTTCCTTTTGATTGTCGCATGTTTTGTAACGGTCTAACACAGCATACCTGAAAGACTTGCAAATGGGACAATAGTTCGAGTACGCGTACTCAAGCCTAAATAAGGTGCATCCTTTCTCACATACATGTATCTTAGCATGCGGCATCTTAAGTACACGAAGTATTTTGTCCGACTAGTATAGGTTTGCAGGCATGACATGGCCTTTGGGTGGAAAGCGTCCAAATAGTTGATACGTCCCAAACGTATCTATAATTTCTGCTTGTTCCATTGTTATATGTTTTGCTACACTTTTATATCATTTTCACATATTTGGACTAACCTACTAACTCAGTGCACCCAATGCCAGTTTCTGTCTGCTAATGTCTTTTTTGCACGGGCTTTTACCCAATTTTCCGAAGCCCGAAAAAATTCAGAAAAATATATTAAAAAATAAGCGAAACAGAAACTTCGGGATCACCGAAAGAGGGCCACACGGGGGGCCAGGGGCTTCCCAGGCACCCTGCTAGCGCGGTCAGGCCCTAGGCCGCTCCAGGAAGTCGCTTGGGTGGGTCCCACCTCCTCTGGTGCCCTCCTGTGTCCTATATTTAGTGTTCCATGAGGAAACCCTCGCAGACTTTCTAGAATCGCGAATTTCTCCATCGTTCCGCCGCCGTAGCGCTTCCGAGATCGGGAGCGTTAGGAGACCTCTTCCCTGCACCCTGTCGGAGGGTGGATTGACCTTCGGGAGCTTCTCTGCCGCCATGGATGCTTTCCGGATGTGCCGTGAATAGTTTCCCTTGGACCATGAGTCCATGACCGGTAGCTATGTGGTGTATTCTATCCAATCTTGAGCTTCAATGGTTAGTCCTTGTGAGCTTCCCTACAAGATCAAGGCATCTATGTAATTCTCTTGCTATTTCTATGCTCGGTTTGTTGGGATCCGATGGATTATGAGATTATGTTCAGATTGTTATGAGTTATATATTTGATTATCCTTTTATATTATGTTCCTTAGTGATTCATGCAGGTTCTCCGTTGCTTTTTATTGCTTTGGCCAAGTAGTAGGTCGTAACTCCAAGA
The DNA here is from genome assembly GCF_904849725.1 of Hordeum vulgare subsp. vulgare. Lineage (NCBI taxonomy): Eukaryota > Viridiplantae > Streptophyta > Magnoliopsida > Poales > Poaceae > Hordeum > Hordeum vulgare. The sequence goes on along the minus strand of NC_058522.1, from coordinate 251,315,688 downwards.
GGGAGCGTCATGCATGATTGTGGGTCCGGGCCCCTCGATGTCTAGCTTGAGTGGAGAAACATGAGACTAGGGGATGTGCTTTTTGCCACCAGGAAGAAAAGAACGGTGCTTGTGACCATGGTTGCAAGGATTGTTTACCTTACGCATAGTTCGTCAATGCAATTGTCTGTTGCTTTGAGTTTACACTTTGGGTGGGGCTCGCAACTTAATACCGGAGAGATGTTTTGGGGAAGATATCTCAACGTGGATGATTAGTAAGTAGATGCTGATGCCTAAACGGTCTACTTGTAGCATACTTCCCATTACTATTGAACCTCTAACTACCAAGGAGCATAATTAGCATTGCGGTGCGATCATAATTCTGTCAATTGTCCAACTGTGATTTGTTTACCCTAGCATAGTTTTTTATCGTATTTTGGGAGAGATATGTCACTAGGGAACATCATGTGACTTTGGTCCATATCACCGTCATTGCTTACGCCTCCACTATTTACCGCTTTCTTTACTTTTCCGTTGCAATCACTATTACCTTCCCGCTTGTGTTTTGATACTTTGCAAACTACAAGGCCGGAGAGATTGACAACCTCTTTGTACTCATTGGGAGCAAAGTTATTTGTTGTGTGTGCAGGTCCACGTCTTCTGCTAGCGCCAGGGTGGAAGACACCTAGTTGTTGAGCCTAGGAGTCCTCCTAGTTCAATAAACCTTACAGTCTCCGTGTAAGGGAAATTTGTTACTGACTACATCTCCACCTTCAACTTGGATTTCAACAAGGGGCGAGAAGTATATACATCAACTCATCATCAAGCGAATTTCTGGCGCCGTTGCCAGGGACTCCACTCTTCAAGATAGGGGAGTTGCACACTATCTTTTACCTTTGTTTTTTAGTCTTGTTAGTTTTCTTTCTAGTTTTTGCTTTAGAGTCTTATACCAAAAACCACAAAAAAAATAGTTGCTTTGTTCTTGCTCGTTGCCGCTGCTATGGGTTCCATTGAGAACACCAAGTTGTGTGACTTCACTAGTCACAACAACAATGACTTTATCTGCACACCTATTGCTGCTCCCGCCATTGAGGCCACATCCTATGAGATTAAACCTGCTTTGCTGAACCTAGTTATGAAAGATCAATTCTCCGGTGCTGGAGATGATGTTGCCTTGCACTTGACCAATTTCGTTGAGCTCTGTGATATGCAAAAATAAAAATAAGTAGATGGTGATATTGTTAAACTTAAGCTTTTTTCCTTTCTCCTTGAGAGGAGGAGCTAAAGTGTGGCTTCAATCTTTGCCTAGGAATAGCATAGATTCTTGGGATAAGTGCAGAGATGCTTTCATTGGGAAGTATTACCCGCCTGCTAAAATTATCCAGTTGAGGAGTAACATTATGAATTTTAGGCAATTCGATAATGAACATGTTGCTCAAGCTTGGGAACGTATGAAATCTCTTGTTAATAATTTCCCTACTCATGGTTTGACTACTTGGATGTTTATCCAAACTTTCTATGCAGGATTGAACTTTACCTCGAGGAATCTGTTAGACTCGGCTGCGGGAGGAACCTTTATGTCAACTACACTTGGTGCTGCCACAAAGCTATTGGATGAGATGATGACAAATTATTCTCAATGGCACACCGAGAGAGCTCCAACAGGTAGGAAGGTAAACTCTATTGAGGATATTTCCTCCCTTAATGATAAGGTTGACATGATCATACTCTACTTACTAAGCAAGCTCCTATTGATCCTCATGATGTTTCTTTAAATTCTTTGGTTGCTCAAGAAAGAGAGCAAGTGGACGTCAATTTTATTTCTAGGAACAACTTCAATAGCAATTCTTATAGGAGTAATTTTGGTAGCAATCCTACACCGTTCCCATCCAACAACTATGGGAACAACAACAATTATCCTAGCACCAAAAACTCCACTTCTGAATTAGAGAGCATGCTTAAATATTTTATCACTTCTCAAAAACAAGAGTGTAGAAGAGAAACTAGAAAAATTAGATAGTCTCTCTTTGAAGGTGGACAACATAGCTCATGATGTAGAGATGCTTAAAATTAGAACTTCCCCACTTGAGGTGTGGAACACCACACCCATGAATGTTATCCAAGTCCAAATTAATGAGAACATAAGAATGCTAGCCAAACTTAAAGAGAGATGGGCTAGAGAAAAGGAAGAGGAAGAGAGAATTAAGAGCCTTCCTACACACACTACCATTGCTACTATACAAGTTATTGAGGACCTCAAAACTTTTAGCACCCATTGCACTCCTAGTCCCAGTGGACCTATTAATGGTGATGCTAATACCTCAACTATAGGACAAGAAGGTCCTATGAATTTAGAGACTACCAAAAGAATGAGCTTAGATGACATTAGTACCACTTTAATTAATGGTAGTAACCTTGATTTTGATAATTGTAGTCTCTCCGAAGTTATCACCTTTTTGCAAAGAATGGCTAAAGACCCCCACACTAGTACACTCAATATTGCCTTCACAGAGCATATTACCAATGCTCTTATCAAAGCCAGGGAGGAGAACCTCAAGCTAGAGACTTCTATCCCTAGGAAACTAGAAGATGGTTGGGATCCTATGGTCAAATTAAATTGAATAATATCTCTTGCTTTGCATTGTTTGATGTCGGAGCTAGTGCTTCCGTTATGCACAAAAGAATATATGATATGCTTGATTGGAAACCTTTTGATCCATGTTTTTTTGGTGTTCGTGTTGTTGATTCTTCCATAAAGAAACCTTTAGGAAGAATTGATGATGTGCTTGTTATTGTCAATGATAATTATGTGCCCATTGATTTTATTATTATGGACATTGAATGTGATCCTTCATGTCCAATTATTTTGGGACGTCCTTTTCTCCGCACCGTTGGTGCTATCATTGACATGAAAGAGGGAACAAGTAAATTCCAATTTCCTCTTAAAAAGGGAATGGAACACTTCCCCAGAAAGAAGATTAAATTACCTTATGAGTCCGGTACACGGGCAAGCTATTCTTTTGGAGTTGATAACACTTGATCTTCTTGCATTATGCCTAGCTCAAAGGCATAAAATAAAGCGCTTGTTGGGAGGCAACCCAATATGTTTTTACTTTCGGTTTTAGTGGTCTTGATGTCTGTTACTACTGTAGCAAGATCATTGTATCTTTATTTTTAAGCTTTGTGCCAAGTTATAGCCTCCGGTTGCAAGAAAGTTCAAAAATTGTGACATGTTGTCCAGAAACAGATTATGTCTGCTTGACGGAAAACTTCGCCAAAAATCACGAGATCGTATTTTTGATCTGAATTGTTTTGACAGCATGATATATATAATTTTCTTTCTGACATCTGTTTTGAATTTTTTGATTTGAGTTGAGGAAGTGCCCTAAATAAATTATTTACTACCTGATGTTCTGTTTTTCACAGATTCTACCATGTTTTGTGTTTTCATTGTTTTGCGAATCCTAAGATTGCTTTTTATTTGCAAATAACTTTTGGCATTCATGAGAAGCAGCAGATTTTCATGAAAATCTTTATTTCCAGCAGGTATTGAATTATATTATTAAGGGAACTAACCACTCTAATCAGCTTATGATGAGTTTTGTATGAAGGGAGTTTTCAAGTTTGCGATGGGAGAGATGATGAAAGAAGATAAACGAGTGTCAAACACTCAAGCTTGGGGATGCCCCATGCATCCCAATAAATATTCAAGGAGACTCGAGTGTCTAAGATTGGGGATGCCCCGTGCATCCCCTTCTCTATCAACAATCATCAGTTCGTCCATCTCCATGCTATATTTTTATCACTTCACATGATATGTGCTATGCTTGGAGCGTCCCGCTATTTGCTATTTAGGTTGTTTTAGTTTTGCTTTCTGGGCATAACAAGTCGGAACCCTGCCTACCTTGTTTGGGACACAGACACGCTCCATTCCACTCTAGAACACAACATAGCTTTTCATGCTTATCCTTTTTCTGTGTTCTTCATCTTTTCGTAGCTACTGTCATGCTTAGCTCTTAGCTTTCATGCTTATCTTTTTAAGAGCGTTTATTTAGGATGATTTTGGAACTCTCTTGAGTTATCATGCTTATCATGTTTAAAGAGTTGGCTTGTTGCACTGAGTTGTGTGTCTTGCATGAGTAGGTAATTGAGGTTGCTATTGAAGTATAGTAGTACCTTGCAATAGTTTTGAGGTATTGATTTGAGTAATTTTTGGATTATTAGTGCCAAGAGCTTGAGACTATTAGTGATAGGTGTCGTATTTTGGTAAATCTGTGTGTTCTTCAAAAACTAAAAATTAGTTGAGAACTCTAGCTACTAAATTGGTCGCTAACCTCTGAAGGGGTTGGAATATATAGAGTACCCTCACGTTACCATGAGTTGAGGATGCGCAAGGATAAGCAAACCCCCAAACATTCCTCCTCGGGGTACTTTTCTCTTTGAGAATTTCCTAACTAGATAGAGAGTTACCGATAATAAGTGTATGAGTTCTTTGGACTAATGTGAGTATTCGATTGTTGGCACTTCCACCATCCATATTTTGCTAGCCTCTTCGGTACCGTGCATTGCCCTTTCTCACATTGAGAGTTGGTGCAAACTCCGTAGATGCATCCAAACCCATGACATAATACGCTCTGTCATACATAAGCCTCATTATATCTTTCCTCAAAACAGCCATCATACCTACCTATTAAGGCATTTCCATAGCCTTTCCGTGATACATTGCAATGCAACATCCACCATCTCATGACTTGATATTCATGTCATACATGCTTTTGCTTGATCATAGAGCCGCATGCTAGTTGGGCCTTGCCCTCATCACTGCTACATGACGCGCTAGTATCATTGCATATCCTGCTACACTGGTAGAGGCATACATTTGCATACATCATGATAGTTTTCACTTGTCTTTATGTTGAGTACTTCTTATAAAGTGTGATAATTTTACTTTCTATTCATGTAAAACATAGAGTGTTGCCCTTAAGTGAGGAAAAGATCCCAAAGTGGACAAACAAAATATCCCAAAGAGGGCAAATGAGAGATAAAAAGAAAGAGCCAAAGAGGCCACAAAAGAATAAAAAGAAAAGAAAAAAAGAAAAAAAGAGAAATAGAAAGAGAGAAGGGGCGAAGGGGGCAACACTACTATTCCTTTTGAGAGATCCACACTCGTACTCCATTACTATATTGGTACTACATAGATATTATCATTCATGCATAACTATGTGGGGATCCTTACACTATAGAACTTGGTTCGCATATTCCAATGAGGAGCCTCCTCAAAAGAGCTCTAGGTATTCATGAGCAAACAAGTTGGATGCACCCCCACTAGTTCCATTGGAGAGATTACCTTAGCTCATATGTGCATCCGTTACATGGCAATCCCTACTCCTGACATTATATCTATCATCTGCCTTTCTCTCGCCTATGGTTGTTCTCATTGATGTGAGCCTTTCACACCTTTTTGTCTTCCTTCCCCATCATTATTCTATTTGCCATCCTAAGTGCCAACATATCTTGCTTGCACTCATTCATTCATGAGTGCTCAAAATTGAAAGGGAGAGGATCATTTTGACTTGTGTCTGACAAGTGGTCTTAGTATGAGTCAAAATAAGATTTCGAAGGAGACTAAGTGTGAGGTTTAGTAGATTGAGTTCTCAATTAAAAAAATATTTTATCTCTGAACCCATCGCCCACTTCTTGCACGCAAACACCATTTGGAGACATTTGAGTCACGGACCGTAAGAGCTCTTGCACCTTTATGTTCTTACTTTGCTAAATTCAATACTAGATATAGACTCTTGCTTGTTATTGTCTTGAATTGAATGGCATACCTCACTTGCTTTACTTTGAAGTTCTTATATGTGTGTTAGCATGTCACCATAGAAATTACTGTGTTATCATTTATCTACTCGAGGATGAGGAGAAATTAAGCTTGGGATGTTGATACGTCCCAAACGTATCTATAATTTCTCTTTGTTCCATGATATTTTGTGTGACATTGTTATATGTTTTCCTACACTTTTATATCATTTTACACATATTTGAACTAACCTACTAACTCAGTGCACCCAGTGTCAGTTTCTGTCTACTGATTTATTTTTTGCAGGGGCTTTTACCCAATTTTCCGAAGCCCGAAAAAATCCAGAAAAATATATTTAAAAAATTAGTGAAACAGAAGCTTAGGGGTCACCGAAGGAGGGCCAGAGGGGGGCACGGGCCTCCCAGGCGGCCTGCTAGCGCGACCAGGCCCTAGGCCACGCCAGGATCTCGCCTGCGTGGGTCCCACCTCCTCCGGTGCCCTCCTTTGGCCTATATTTAGTGTTTCGTGAGGAAACCCTCACACACTTTCTGAAATTGCAAATTTATCCATCGTTCCGCCGCTGCAGCGCTTCCGAGATCGGGAGCGTCAGGAGACCTCTTCTCGGCACCCTGCCGGAGGGAGGATTGACCTCCGGGAGCTTCTCCACCGCCATGGACGCTTCCAGAATGTGCCGTGAGTAGTTTCCCTTGGACCATGATTCCATGACCAGTAGTTATGTGATGTCTTCTCTCCAATCTTGTGCATCAATGGTTAGTCTTTGTGAGCTTCCCTACATGATCAAGGCACCTATGCAATTCTCTTGCTATTGCTATGCTCGGTTTGTTGGGACCCGATGGATTATGAGATTATGTTTAGATTGTTATGAGTTATATATTTCATTATCCTTGTATATTATGTTCCTTAGTGATTCATGCATGTTCTCCGTTGCTTTTTTTATTGCTTTGGCCAAGTAGTAGATCGGAACTCCAAGAGGGAGCATTATGCATGATTGTGGGTTCGGTCCCCTAGATGTATAGCTTGAGAGTGACAGAAACATGAGACTAGGGTATGTGCTTGTTGCCACGAGGGAGAAAATAACGGTGCTTGTGACCACGGTTGCAAGGATTGTTTACCTTACGGATCGTTCGTTAATGTAGTTGTCCGTTGCTTTGAGTTTCCACTTTGAGTGGGGCTCGCAACTTAATACCGGCGAGATGTTCTGGATAGATATATCAAGGTGGGTGATTAGTAAGTAGATGCTGATGAATAAACATTCTACTTGTCTTGGTGTACTGCCCATTACTATTGAACCTCTAACTATCAACGAGCATAATTAGCATTGCGGTGCGACCATAATTCTGTCAATTGTCCAAGTGTGATTTGTTTACCCCTAGCATAGTTGTTTATCGTCTTTTGGGAGAGAGACATCACTAGTGAACATCATGTGACTTCGGTCCGTATCACCATCATTGCTTACACCTCCACTATTTACCGCTTTCTTTACTTTTCCGTTGCAATCACTATTACCTTCCCGCTTGTGTTTTGATCCTTTGCAAACTACAAGGCCAGAGAGATTAACAACCTCTATGTACTTATTGGGAGCAAAGTTATTTGTTGTGTGTGCAGGTCCACGTCTTCTGCTAGCGGCAGGGTGGAAGACACCTACTTGTTGAGCCTAGGAGTCCTCCTGGTTCGATAAACCTTATAGTCTTCGTGTAAGGGAAATTTGGTGCTGACTACATCTTCACCTTCCACTTGGGGTCCAACGAGGGACGAGAAGTATATACATCAACTCGTCATCAATAGTGTCATCATCGCGTCGTAGCATTCTCTTCCCAAGTTGAATTGAGCCTTCAGAGCCATTACTTGTGCAATGGAATCCTGCTGACAAAACTCAGTGTGCTCGTGGAGAGGATGTTTTGAAGACTCCAACTTTTCATAGAAGGCCTTTGCAGCTTCCTCCATCTCATTGTTCGAATCCCGAGCATCATCAAAGTCTTGCACCATGTCTTTGATCTCGGTACCATGCTCGTCGGTGCGACGATGAACCACCTCAGCTCTAGTGCGTTGGGCAGACTCACCATGAAATGTCCACACCGTATAATCAGACATAAAACCCCTCCTCTGTAGGTGTTTACCCATTTCAGCCTCTGTCCTCTTTTTAAAGTTGTCGCAACTAGGACACGGGCACCAGTTTGTTGTCTGGCCATTTGCAAATGCGGCTTTCACAAACTCCTTGGTTTTTGTAAACCATTATTTGGTCATCTCTTTCTGGCTAGTGTGACTGATGTACATCCGCGCACAAGAAATAGATATATAATTCAACATATATATTCATGAGTTAATCAAGTTTTTTCAGTTTTATTACGTCCATGACCTACACGCTAATAGGTAAATATAGGTCCTAATCCCACCCGACTATGTGTAGATTGGGTTTGTTTTCCCATGCTCTCCTCCGGATCCGACGCACAATTTTGGTAGCACCTCCCTACTGTTGTCTTGATACACGTCTCGGCAATAAATACAGAGGATGTGTACCCGGAGAACAACAGGGAGGCACTGACGAAATTATGCATCGGATCCGGAGTAGAGCATATCGGAAAACGAACCCAAACTACACATACTCCGGCTGTCCATGGATAACATTGGACAATTCGGAAGAACCACAGTTATAAATATACGTGAATGCATGCATATTTATAAATGTAACCCTTTCAAACGGGAGACGCATACTAGTCATGCATACTTATGTTTTAACGTGCCTATGTCTAGAAATTTTCATCGGCACGAAGACCGAAACAAAGAAAATGAAGGGGGGGAGGAGATGTCATTTGTTCTCACCCACGAACGCAGGGGCGGAGCTCGTCGAACGCACGGGGAGGTCTTCAAACACCAGACCTCGGAGCGATGAAACAACTGCACATTTAAATCCACCCGATCAACACAAATATTTTGTTTTATAACAAAATAGAAAAATATAAGACCTAACTCATAATTTACAAAACTATGACCCAGTCGACCTCTTCTTCTCCTTCTTCTTTTCCTTTTTCCTCTTCTTCTTCCTCTTTCTTCTCCTCCTCTTCTTCTCCTTCTTCTTTCCTTTTTCCTCTTCTTCTTCTCCTCTTCTTTTTTTTGTTTTTATCATTCTTAGTCTTATTATTATTTTTCTTCTCCTCCTCCTCCTCTTCTTCTTCTTCTTCTTCTTTTCTTCTCTTCTTTATCTTCTTCGTCTTCTACTTCTTCTTCTTCTTCTTTTCTTTTTCTCCCCCTCCTCCTCTTCTTCTTGTTCTTCTTCTTCCTCTTCTTACTTTTTTTCCTTTATCCTCTTCTTCTACATAATTATTTTACTTTTCTTTTTATTTTATTTCATCTTTCTTCTTCTTCTTCTAGTTATCAAAATCTAAACCTAAACCTAGCACTAACCTAAACCATACACTAATTTCCCTAAACCTAAACATGAAAAAACAGGAAAAAACAAAAAAAACTGACCTTGTGGGCTGGTGGTGGCGGTGGGGGTGGTGCTCAAATGGGGGAGCCGCGGTGGTGGGGCAGGTGCGGGGGAGCTGTCGTGGGGAGGGGCGGGGTGGGGAGGGGCCAACACGGTGATGGGGCGGCATAGGGAGGCGGTGCAGGGAGGGGGCGACGCGAGGGAGGGGGTAGCACAGGGAAGCGGCGGTACGGGGAGGGGGCCGGTGCGGAGGAGAGGGCGGCGCGGTGAGGTGGCCGGCAGGGCGGAGTGGGGCGGCGCGGGGAGGGGCCCGGCACGGGGAGGGGTTAGCCGCGATTGTGGAGGCAGCGTGGGGGGAGCCGACTTGGGGAGGGGGTTGCACGGGGTGGGGCGGCATGGTGATGGGGGCAACGTGGGGAGAGGGTCGGTGCGGGGAGGGGCGGTGTCGGGAGGGGTAGCCGCAATGGTGGGGGTAGCATGGGTAAGTGGCGTGGGGAGGGGGGCTGCGCGGGGTGGGGGTGGCGCGGTGGAGGGGGGGACCGCCGGGAAAGGGCGACGCCCTGGTGGCGGTCTGGCGATGCGGGGAGGAGAGGCAGAGGTGGAGATGAGGGTGGGGATCGGGGGAGAGGGAGATAGAGAGTGAGGATTAGGGTGGGGAGACATAGGTGGGGCGTCGTTAGTGGGGAGGTGGGGTGCCGCCCCCTTTGTTGTGTGCGTGGGATCACACATGCAGCAAAAAGGGTTTGGGCGGACGGCAAAGAGGCCGCTGATGGCAAAGGTGATGGCTCCAGCTGCGGTGACTCTTTGCTGTCTGTTTGGACCATCTTTGCCACCACCTATTTCTTTGTCGTCTGCGTGGTCCATCTTTGTCATCCGCCAGCACACGACAAAGAATGCACTCATGGCAAAGAGTACGTTTGCCATCAACTAGTGCTTTGTCGTCCGTTTTCCCGTAGCTGACGGCAAAGAGTCTCTTTGCCATCATCCAACACACTGCAAAGATCACGCATATGGCAAATTCCGTGATTCTTGTAGTGATAGATATGGATGGAACTCATCATGTAACAATTACACACTAGAGCAACACGGAACTAGCTCCAATTCATCAATCTAATATATGCATGTATTCCGTATATAGTCATATGTGCTTGCGTTAAGAACTTGTATAACATCTTTTGTCCTACCCTCCCGTGGCAGAGGGGTCCATAAGGAAACTAATTGATATTGAGGCCTCCTTTTAATAGAGATTTAGAACAAATCCTTAACACTTAGTGAATACATGAACTCCTCAAACTATGGCAATCACCGGAAAGAATCGCAATTATTGTCATCTTGGGGTATGCAGATCATGATACATAATAGGTGCTTACAACATGAAAAAACGCACTCTCATATTCATGAAAAAATAATAGGTTCAGATCTGAAGTCGTGTCACTCAGCCCCTAGTGACAATCATTAAGCATAGCAAAGTCATAGCAACATCAATCTGAGAACATAGTGGATACTAGGGATCAATCCCTATCTATATAACTTGATTACATGATCAATCTCATCCACACCCATCACCGTCCAACAAACTTACAAATGAATTACTCACTCCTAACGGTGAGCATCATGGAATTATTGATGGAGAAGGGTTGGTGATGACGACGACAACGGATCCTTTGGAGCCCCAAACGAACTCTAGACCATCCCTCCTGAGGAAGAACATGAGGTGGAAGCAATTTTGTCTCGTGAAACGCGTTGAAATCTTCCCTTCGATTTTTTTCTGTGAAGATGTGAATTTAGAGGACTGGAATTAGGGTCGGGGGAGCCTCATGGGCCCCTAGAGCAATCAAGGCATGCCCAAGTGGGGTGAGCGTGTCGTGTTGGCTCATGGTGCACACGCAGCCCACCTCCGGTGGTGTTAAAGCATATTTCTCTGTATGTGGTTTTGGTAATTAATGAAAATCCCTATGGACTAATGGTGCCATTGAGTTATATTCGAAGGATTTGTCCATAGGCACTTCTTGAAGTCCATATGTTGGTTTCAAGGAGTTTATATGATGACTAAGGTGGTATTCAAAGTATTATCCAAAGATTGGTCATAAAGACACAAGGTTGCTCAAGACTAAGCAAAGAGTAAATCAAGATGATCAACACACAAAGTGTACAAGATGTATCGAGAGGGATCAAGTGATCCCATGGTATGGTAAGCATTGTCCATAACGCTTTTGTGTACTAACCCATGGTCTTCGTGAGAGTTCTATGTGGGGTTAGGTGTGTCTCCATGCGTTTGCATCAAGAGGAAGATCTCATTCAACCTATGAAGGATGACATCAAGTGGTGATCGTTGTCAAGATTGTGGTGTGAAAGTTCAAGTGGAGCATCACGAAGATATCATGCTTTAAGCTTGCCGTCCATTATGGTGGCAATGGACTTGTGAAGATGTTTTGAAGAGTGGCTCACCCATAGTAAGTATGGGGGAGCAATCAACTGGTCTTCATCAAACCAACACAATCAATAAAGGTGGTCCATCTTGGGGAAGCAAATATCATCGTCATCTAGCTCAAGAGGACTAGGTGCAAGGTATAGGTTTGCCCTTGATAGGTTTCCTGTTTTTGGATAGATTGATGTACTGTCAAGGCAGGCTCTCAAGTGAGTAGCTTGATTGTATCATTCGTTGAGAGCTCAAACATTTGCATCCTTGCATCATATTTCTTGGTTCTTCTTTGGTGTTTCTCTTTGTGAGTTTTAGAGCTTATGTTCATCTTCATGACAAGCTCGAGTTCATCCAAAACGGAGTCCATATGCATCTTCTATGATGTTTTCGATGTTGGAAGTTTTTTGTCGGTTCTTCGTTCGTAGAGGTCTCACATCTCTATATCATTGGCATTTTCATAACAACATGTTGGATAGCTCTTGTCGTCCTGAATTCAACAAGCTTGAGTTTGCTCGATTCGGAGTTCGTATGTCAAAGTTATGGTAGTTTCAGTATCCAGCGGTAGTACCGCTCCTGGTGCTAGCGGTAGTACCGCTCCTCGAGTGGTAGTAGTTTTTTACTATCGCTCTCGGGCGATAATACCACTCCCTCAGACTTTCTTCGCATCTACATCCTCAGCGGTGGTAGTCACGGAAGTACCGCTCCTGGCAGCGGTAGTACTCCTCCGCTCGGGCTGTGAGTGGGAGTAACGGTTGGATTCTTTCCCCCACTATATAAAGGGGGTCTTCTTCCCCCATTGTACTGAATCCATCTATTGATCCCGTGTTCTTCCCCATTGTTGACCTTCTTAGAGCTTTCTAACTCTCAGTCCCTCCAATGACTCTTGCTAGTTCTTGAGGGAGAAGAGAGAGGAGATTTAGATCCACATCTCCACCAATCACTTTCTCCTCTATGTGATGGGAACCCCTTGGATCTTAATCTTGGAATTCTTTATGAGCTCCTTGTTCTTCCTCTCATATTTCTCCATAGCTTTTGTTGTTGTGGAGGGATTTGACTGTGAGGGACTTGACCACTTCATGTGTTCTTGCCATTGCATTAGTTGCATCGGTTTGAGTTCTTCACAGTGATACGTGGACGTGAGAAGTTGAGAAGCTTATTACCCTTGGGTACTTGGTACCCTTAGAAGGTTGGTGGTGCCTCAGAGTTCAATCATTATGGTGTAAAACTCCGGGCAAGTGTCGGGGTGTCTAATTAAGTTGTGGAGATTTCCCCAAGCATTTGTGGTCACCCGAAGCCATATTCCATTGTGATGAAGCTTCGTGGTGTTGTTGCGAGCCTCCAATTAAGTTGTGGAGATTGCCCCAACCTTGTTTGTACGGATTCGGTGTCCGCCCTCAAGGGTCCCTTAGTGGTATCACGGCATCTTGCATTGTGCGAGGGCGTGAGGAGATTATGGTGGCCTTAGTGGCATCTTGGGGAGCATTATGCCTCCACACCGCTCCAAAACAGAGATTAGCATCCGCAAGGGTGTGAACTTCGGGATACATCGTCGTCTCCGTGTGCCTCGGTTATCTCTTACCCGAACTCTTTACTTATGCACTTTACTTTGTGATAGCCATATTGTTTCTTGTCATATATCTTGCTATCGCTTAGTTGTTTATCTTGCTTAGCATAAGTTGTTGGTGCACATAGGTGAGCCTAGTTGTTTTAGGTTCTGTGCTTGTCAAATTAAACGTTAGTTTTATTCTGTATTTTTTCAAGCCTAAACCATAATTATTTTAAAGCGCCTATTCACACCCCCCCCTCTAGGCGACATCCAGATCCTTTCAATTGGTATCAGAGCCAGTTTTCTCATTATTAGGTTTAACCACCTAGAGAGTAAGGATGTCGACTAGGGGATTAGGATTCTCTCACACTCTTAGTTTCAATGGCACAAATTTTGATGTTTGGGTAATTCGCATGCTTAATCACTTTAGGGTCATGGACCCAAATTTAGAGAGAATTGTAGATATGGGTTTTTCTCCTCCAAAGGATTCTCAAAATATATCTTTAGAGGATGAGAAAAACTCTACCATGATACCCTACTCAAGCTTCTAATGTGCTTTTCGATGCTTTGAGCAATATAGTTATATTTCAACTCATGCCATTCAGGGATGCTCATGAGCCATGGACGAAGCTTAAAGATAACTATAGTGTGTCCAAGATTTCTGGGAATGACTGTTATCCCTCCACCTCCAGTCATGTGGTCTTCTCAACTTCGTCTACTTCACATACATGTGGATTGCCACAAGGTAATGATATGGTGAGTAGTGGTGATCATTGCAATGATGATAGTGGGCTTATTCTTGATAATCCTTCATCACTATATTATTGCAATGCTTGATCATTGGGCGTTAACACTTCGAGCAATCTAAATGTTTTACATGCTTGTGTTGATAGTCCTTGCATATCATGTAAAAACTGATTTACTAAATCTCATGACGATATGCTTTGTATATCTTGTTGCCATGATAAAAATGTATCCATTTCCTCGAGTTGTTGTGCTAACAATGTAGAGGAAATCCATCACTCTATGGAACAAGATGTGGCCTTGAATGATGCTTCAAGGGATCCTACATCATCATCTATTGTTTCTCACTTTTGCCTTATGGCTAAGGCTTCAAAGGTATCTCCTACCTTCAAAGCCTCAACCGTAATTATTTTAAAGTGTCGGTGCACTAAAGACTAGGGTCTCCAGTGCCCTAGACTTGTGCACGGACACCGGCAGCCCCTATGCAGCAGCAAGGCACGTCGTTGAGGCTTAGGGCGAAAGCGAGACTGAGAGACCACCAAGTGCAGATTGCAAGCACCGGCAAGCACTCGCTTGTCGGGAAGGAAGAAGAGACCCCGGCAAGAGTTCCCTGCCGGGGAGATAAGCAATGCCACAGCGAGACCCTCCCGCCGAGGAAGAAAGACTGAGCCCCGGCAAGCCACCCTTGCCGGGAAGGCAGACAAGGGCTCGGCAGGCCATCACCTCCCTGCTGAGAGGAACAATAAGAGCCCCGGCAAGGTAAACGTGCCGGGAAGAAAGAGAAAGGTCCGACGAGAGGCGCAGGCCCAGGGCGCCCTCGCGGCCTGCGAACGCCTCCATCGACGAGCACGCCACCGATGATGCATGTGCAATGCGTCAGCCCGCACTCCACCGCAACGCCCCGGAGTTGCCACGTGTGGGTATGTGTCCAACCCCCACCCCCTGACGACGTCAAGGAAGTCTGTCGAAGCATTTATTGCACCTTTGACAAGGCAGTAACACTGTAACTGTCGGTCGGCGTTGTTTCACCTGTGAGGGTGGCTTATGGTGACCCCTTTACCTATAAAAGGAGTCCCGAGGCTCAGTAGTAGGGGCTTTTGGCTTTTGGCTTTTGGCTTTTTGGAAAATAGAAATGTTGTAAAAAGGGACAGATCTACAGTAACCCAAAACGAATAATTAAACGCATGCAGGAGTAGGGTTTTACGCACCACGCGGCCCGAACCTGGGTAAAAAGATCTTGTCGGGCCCTGACTGTTGGTTCTGCTCTTGTCGCGACCCCTCTCCCCACCAAACCAGCAAAAAGGGGACCATTGAGGCCCCCATAGGTGTCGATCCTTCACCGACATCTTTGGCGCACCAGGTAGGGGGATCGTCGGGAGCACGCCGGCATCGGCACCACCCCGATCCGACGAGCCACCCGTCGGCTCCGCGGATCCCAGTTCGCCGTTGCATCTTCCCTGAGTGGGAGGAAGCAGTGGCTGCTCTGCATGCGCAAGAGCTCATAGCGCCTCCATAGGTGCTATGCGAGCGCGGGCCAAAGGAGCAGAAGCCCTGAGATCCGCATCCTCGGCCGACACACCTCCTGGGAATGTCGCGCTGATGTCGAGGACGCGACAGGGGGCTTCGGCCAGGCCTTTGATGCTTACTCCGACCGACGCACCTCTCCGGAGCGCTGCATGGTTGTCGAGGACACGTCCGAGGCCCCGAACCGCCCTTCACGCACCCTCGGGGTCACATTTATCCTTGGAGTGCTGTGACGCTAGAAAGAAGCGCTCGGGGGCTCCGCCAGGAAAACTCTTGCAAAAGAGATAAGAAAGCGTTACGCCCCAGCGTGCCTCTTTCCTCCAGGGTGGCCAAAGGCCACCGGCGAAAACCTCGTTGTCAAGAAGGCCACTGGAGGCAACGTCATCTCGCCGGGGGTATGGATACTCCTCCCCGGCAGCACCTTCAGACGTTGCGGCTAGGAATGCCGCGACGCACGAGATAAGTACAGAATCAGACTCCTTACTAGACTCTTGGTAGACTAGTTATATCATTTTGAAGTATCGACTTTTGTATGAGAACCCCGCGCGCAGATGGACCTTCCTAGGATCAGTGCACTCCGACTCCGTTTCCGGCCTGCAACGACTTGAGCGGCCACAGAGCGCCCTTATCTCGTTTCGAACTCGTTCAACGTTTTCGACGGCTACGTAGCGCCTTATTTCGCCTCGAGCCGCGCTGGACGGTTTAAATGGTTGCACTAACTGTGGCAAGGAGTCTTGCCGGTGATTACCTCCTCTGTTGAGTTTTTTGAGGATCCGCTCCTCTAAGGGCTCATGGCAGGATAAGTCAAGCCGACAAGCTTCCGAAAAGTGCAAGAAATAATCATACAAAATGAGAGTCGAATAAAGGATGCAATTATTCAATCATTTGTCTGGATACATTTGATACCACTTACAAAGCATTGTTGTCCTAACCTAAAGACTCTGTCTTTTAATGAGGAATGACCTATGTGAAGGGAGTGAAGTCCAAAAAGACGAAAAAATGGTCAGCCCGCGGCGCAACCCAGGCAGGCTCCTCCTGGACCAGCATTGCACAGTGGAGAACGGCGCCGGAGGACAGGGCGATCGGAAGAGATGAAGGGGCTGGAGCCAATGGTCGCGCCCCCTCGAAGACGAGGCGTTGATGCAGGCTTCGGCAAGATAACCCCGCCATGCGGGGGAGAGGCGTGAGCGGACCTTGGCGGCAGGGCCGGCGGTTAGTCGGAACCCGGGGAATCGTACTCCGACCTGACCCCCCTGGATCCTGACCTGCCAAGAACGCCACTGCCGCCGCTGTCCTCCTCGTCGCCATCACTCGAGGAGGGACTCTCAACGCTGCTCGAGCTCTCTTCGCAGCAGCCGAGACACACATCTGAGCACCCGTAAAACTTTACGGATAGCATATTTTTCTCCGCTAGCTTAAAGCGGAGGATATGCCCATCCTCGAGGCTGTGGGCGCGGGCGAAGGCTTTCCAGCCCCGCCCGAGCAACATGGAGTGGCGCTTCAGGTACTCCATGTTGGAAATATGCCCTAGAGGCAATAATAAATCAGTTATTATTATATTTACTTGTTCATAATAATCGTTTATTATCCATGCTAGAATTGTATTGATTGGAAACTCAAATACATGTGTGGATACATAAACAACACACTGTCCCTAGTGAGCCTCTAGTTGACTAGTTCGTTGATCAAAGATGGTCAAGGATTCCTGGCCATAGGCAAGTGTTGTCACTTGATAACGGGATCACATCATTAGGAGAATCATGTGATGGACAAGACCCAAACTATGAACATAGCATATTGATCGTGTCGTTTTATTGTTATTGTTTTCTGCGTGTCAAGTATTTGTTCCTATGACCATGAGATCATATAACTCACTAGCACCGGAGGAATACCTTGTGTACATCAAACGTCGCAACGTAACTGGGTGACTATAAAGGTGCTCTACAGGTATCTCCGAAGGTGTCCGTTGAGTTAGTACAGATCATGACTGGGATTTGTCACTCCGTGTGACGGAGAGGTATCTCGGGGCCCACTCGGTAATACAACATCACACACAAGCCTTGCAAGCAATGTGACTAAGTGTAAGTCACGGGATCTTGTATTGTAGAACGAGTAAAGAGACTTGCCGGTAACGAGATTGAAATAGGTATACGGATGCCGACGATCAAATCTCGGGCAAGTAACATATCGAAGGACAAAAGGAATGACATATGGGATTATATGAATCCTTGACACTGAGGTTCAACCGATAAGATCTTCGGAGAATATGTAGGATCTAATATGGGCATCCAGGTCCCGCTATTGGATATTGACCGAGGAGTGTCTCGGGTCATGTCTTCATAGTTCTCGAACCCGCAGGGTCTGCACACTTAAGGTTCGGTGACGTTTCGGTATAGTTGAGTTATAGGTATTGGTAACCGAAAGTTGTTCGGAGTCCCAGATGAGATCCAGGACGTCACGAGGAATGGTCCGGAGGTAAAGATTGATATATAGGAAGTCCTGTTTTGGTCACCGGAAAAGTTTCGGTCTCATCGGTAGTGTACCGGAGTGCCGGGAGGGGTGCCGGGGACCATCGGGAGGGGTGTCACGCCCCAAGGGGTCTCATGGGCTATGGTAAGAGATAAACCAGCCCCTAGTGGGCTGGAATAAATTCCCACTAAGGCCCATAAGGTTTGAGAAGGAAAAAAACACAAGGTGGAAAGAGTTTCCAAGTGGGAAGGTGGAATCCTACTCCAAGTAGGATTGGAGTAGGACTCCTCCACCTCCAGTTTCGTCCAAACCTTGAGGGTTTGAGGCTGCCTCCTCTCGTCCCTCCCTCCTATATATACTAGAGGTATTGAGGGTTTTTGAGACATAACTTTGCCACGTGCTGCTCGACCCTATACCACACAGTTTTTCCGTTAGATCGTATTTCTGCGGAGCTTAGGTGAAGCCCTGCCAGAGTAGATCATCACCACCACCGCCGCACCGTCACGCTGCTGGATAAATCTTCTACCTCTCCGCCCCTCTTGCTGGATCAAGAAGGTGGAGATCGTCATCGAGCTGTATGTGTGCTGAACACGGAGGTGTCGTCCTTTCGGCACTAGATCGGAACGGATCATGAGACGGATCACAAGATGGTGCGTGCAACAGATTGCGAGACGGTTCGTGGGACGGATCGCGGGACGGTTCATTCAATGGATCGCGAGATGGATCATGGGACGATCATGGGACGGATCGCGGGACGGTTCGTGGGACGGTTCGTGGGGCGGTTCGAGGGACGTGAAGACGTTCCACTACATCAACCGTGTTTCTTAACGCTTCCTGTTGTGCAATCTACAAGGGTACGTAGATCCAAATCTCCTCTCGTAGATGGACATCACCATGATAGGTCTTCGTGCGCGTAGGAAATTTTTGTTTCCCATGCGACGTTCCCCAACAGTGGCATCATGAGCTAGGTTCATGCGTAGATGTTATCTTGAGTAGAACACAAAAGTTTTATTGGCGGTGATGTGCGATTTGCTTCCCTCCTTAGTCTTTTCTTGATTCCGCGGTATTGTTGGATCGAAGTGGCTCGGACCGACATTACTCGTACGCTTACGAGAGACTGGTTTCATCGCTACGAGCAACCCTGTTGCTCAAAGATGACTGGCGACTGTCGGTTTCTCCAACTTTAGTTGAATCGGATTTGACCGAGGAGGTCCTTGGAGAGAGGTTAAATAGCAATTCATACATCTCCGTTGTGGTGTTCGCGTAAGTAAGATGCGATCCTACTAGATACCCATGGCAACCACGTAAAACATGCAACAACAATTAGAGGACGTCTAACTTGTTTTTGCAGGGTATGCTTGTGATGTGATATGGCCAACGACATGATGTGATATATTGGGTGTATGAGATGATCATGTTTTAATAGTCAATATCGACTTGCACGTCGATGCTACGGCAACCGGCAGGAGCCATAGGGCTGTCTTTAAACTAACGTTTGTATTTGCAGATGCGTTTACTATATTGCTAGGACGTAGCTTTAGTAGTAATAGCATAGCATACACGACAACCTCGATGGCGGCACAATGATGGAGATCATGGTGTGGCACCGGTGATAAGAAGATCGTGCCTGGTGCTTTGGTGATGGAGATCAAGAAGCACATGATGATGGCCATATCATGTCACTTATGAATTGCATGTGATGTTAATCCTTTATGCACCTTATATTGCTTAGAACGACGGTAGCATTATGAGGTGATCTCTCACTAAAATTTCAAGATGAAGTTGTGGTCTCCCCGACTGTGCACCGTTGCGACAGTTCGTCGTTTCGAGACACCACGTGATGATCGGGTGTGATAGACTCAACGTTCACATACAACAGGTGCAAAACAGTTGCACGTGCGGAACACTCGGGTTAAACTTGACGAGCCTAGCATGTGCAGACATGGCCTCGGAACACATGAGGCCGAAAGGTCGAGCATGAATCATATAGTTGATATGATTAGCATAGAGATGCTTACCACTGAAACAATTCTCGACGCACATGATGATCGGACTTGGGATAGTGGATTTGGATCATGTACCACTCAAATGACTAGAGATGTAACTTTTGAGTGAGAGTTCTTAAGTAATATGATTAATTGAACTAATTGTCATGAACATAGTCTAATGGTCTTTGCGAATTACGATGTAGCTTGCGCTATAGCTCTACTGTTTTTACATGTTCCTAGAGAAAAATTAGTTGAAAGTTGATAGTAGCAAACTTTGCGGACTGAGTCTGTAAAACTGAGGATTGTCCTCGTTGCTGCGCAGAAAGCTTATGTCATTAATGCACCACTCGGTGTGCTGCACCTCGAGCGTTGTCTGTGGATGTTGTGAACATCCGACATACATGTTTCTGATGACTACGTGATAGTTCAGTGCAAAATACTTAATGGCTTAGAAGCAAGGCACCGAAGACGTTTTGAAACGTCACGGAACATAAGAGATGTTCTAAAGAGATGAAATTGTGATTTCATGCTTGTTCCCTTGTTAAGAGGTACGAGACCTCCGACAAGACTCTTTGTCCATGAAGTAAAGGAGAAAAGCTCAATCGTTGAGCGTGTGCTCAAATTGTCTGAGTACGACAATCGCTTGAATCAAGTGGGAGTTAATCTTCCAGATGAGATAGTGATGGTTCTCCAAAGTCACTGCCACCAAGCTGTGAGAGCTTCGTGATGAACTATAACATATCAAGGATAGATACAATGACCCTTGAGAGATTCATGATGTTTGACACTACGAAAGTAGAAATCAAGAAGGAGCATCAATAGTTGATGGTTAGTAAAACCACTAAGTTTCAAGAAAGGCAAGGACTAGAAGGGATACTTTGTGAAACGGAAAAACAGTTGCTGCACTAATGAAGAGACCCAAGATTAAACCCAAACCCGAGACTAAGTGCTTCTGTTATGAGGGGAACGGTCACTGAGGCGAAGCTACCCTAGATGCTTGGTAGATAAGAAGGCTGGCAAAGTCGAAAGAAGTATATTTGATATACATGATGTTGATGTGTACTTTACTAGTACTCCTAGTAGCGCGAGGGTATTGGATACCGGTTCGGTTGCTAAGTGATTAGTAACACGAAATGAAAGCTACGGAATAAACGGAGACTAGCTAAAGGCAAGGTGACGATACGTGTTGGAAGTGTTTCCAAGGTTGATATGATCAAACGTCGCACGCTCCCTCTACCATCGGGATTGGTGTTAAACCTAAATAATTGTTATTTGGTGCTTGCGTTAAGCATGAACATGATTGGATCGTGTTTATTGCAATATGATTATTCATTTAAAGAGAATAATGGTTACTTTATTTGCTTGAATAATCACCTTCAATGGTTTATTGAAGCTCTATCGTAGTGTTACACATGTTCATGATATTGGTGCCAAAAGATACAAGGTAATAATGATAGTACCACTTACTTGTGGCACTGCCGCTTGAGTCATGTTGGTATAAATTGCATAAAGAGGCTCCATGCTGATGGATCTTTATACTCACTGGATTTTGAATCACTTGTGACATGCAAATCATACCACATGAGCAAGGCCTTGTTTTCATTGAGATGAAACAAGATAGTAACTTGTTGGAAGTAATACATTTTGATGTGTGCAATCTAATAAGTGATGAGGCACGCAGTGGATATCGTTATGTTCTTACATCACTGACGATTTGAGTAGATACACGAGTATTTACTTGATGAATAACAAGTCTGAATTATTGAAAAGTTCAAGGCTATTTCAGAGAGAAGATCGTCATGACAAGAGGATAAACTGTCTACGTTATGATCATAGAGATGAATATCTGAGTTACGAGTTTTGGTACGCAGTTAAGACAATGTGGAAATTGTTTCGCAGTTCATGCCACCTGGAAAACCATAGTGTGATGATGTGTCTAAACATCATAGCCACGCCCTATTGGATATAGCGCATACTATGATGTCTCTTATCGAATTACTACTATCGTTTATGGGTTATGCATTAGAGACAACCACATTCACTTTAAATAGGGCACCGCGTATTTCCGTTGAGATGACACAGTAAAGACTATGGTTTGGAGAAACCTAAGTTGCCGTTTCTTGATAGTTTGGGGCTACGGTCCTTATGTGAAAAAGTTTCAGTCTGATAAGCTCGAACCCAAAGCGGATAAATGCATCTTCATAGGATATCCAAAACAGTTGGATAAGTCTCCTATCTCAGATCCGGAAGCAAAGTGTTTGTTTCTAGAAACGGGTCCTTTCTCGAGGAAAGGTTTCTCTTGAAAGAATTGAGTGGGAGGGTGGTGGAACTTGATGAGGTTAGTGAACTGTCACTTCAACCAGTGTGTAGCACGGTGCAGGAAGATGTTCCTGTGGCGTCTACACCAATTGAAGTGGAAGCTGATGATGGTGATCATTAGAGCTTCAGATCAAGTTACTACATAACTCGTAGGTCGACAAGGTCGCGTACTACTACAGAGTGGTACGGTAACCCTGTCTTGGAGGTCATGTTGTTGAACAACAATGAACCTATGAGTTATGGAGAAGCAATGGTGGGCCCGGATTCCGACAAATGGCTGGAGGCCATGAAATCCGAGAGAGAATCCATGTATAAAATAAAGTGTAGACTTTGGAAGAACTGCTTGATGGTAGTAAGACTATTAAGTAAAGATGGATCTTTAAAAGGAAGACAGACGATGATGGTGATAAGTCACTATTAAGAAAAGCTCGACTTGTTGCAAAGATGTTTTCGACAAGATCAAAGAGTTGACTATGATGTGACTTTTTCACTCGTAGCGCTACTAAAAGCCTGTTGGAATTATGTTAGAAGTTGCTGCATTATTTGTGAAATATTGCACATAGGAAGTCAAAGCATTGTTTCCTCAACAGTTTCCTTGAGGAAAGATTGTATGTGATACAATCAGAATGTTTTGTCGATCCTAAGGATACTAACAAGTATGCAAGCTCCAGCGATCCTTCAATGGACTAGTGCAAGCATCTCGGAGTTGGAATATACACTTTGATGAGATGATCAAAGATTTTGGGTTTGTACAAGGTTTATGAGAAACTTGTATTTCCAAAGAAGTGAGTGGGAGCACTACAGAATTTCTGATAAGTATATGTGGTTGACATATTGTTGATCAGAAGTAATGTAGAATTTCTGTGAAGCATAAAAGGTTGTTTGAAAGGAGTTTTTCAAAGGAATACCTGGATTGAGCTACTTGAACGTTGAGCATCAAGATCTATGGAGATAGATCGAAACGCTTAATAGAAGTTTCAACAAGATGCATGCCTTGACAAGTTTTTGAAGGAGTTCAAAATAGATCAGCAAAGAAGGAGTTCTTGGTTGTGTTGTAAGGTGTGAATTTGAGTAAGACCCAAAACCCGACCCCGGCAGAATAAAGAGAATAGGCGAAGGTCCTCTTCTATACCTTAGCCGTAGACTCTGAAGTATGCCATGCTGAGTACCGCACCTGATGTGTGCCTTGCAGCAAGTCTGTTAAGAGGTACACAGAGTGATCCAGGATTGAATCACTGATCAGCGGTCAAAGTTATCCTTTGTAACTAAATGGACTAAGGAATTTTTCTCGATTATGGAGTTGGTTAAAGAATTCGTCGTAAAGGGTTACGTCGATGCAAGCTTTGACACTAATCCGAATAACTATGAGTAGTGAAACGGATTCATATAGTAGAGTAGATATTTGGAGTATTTCCGAATAGCACGTAGTAGCAGCATCTATAAGATGACATAAAGATTTGTAAAGCACACACGAATCTGAAAGTTTCAGAACCGTTGACTAAAACCTCTCTCACGAGCAAGACGTGATCAGACCCCAAAACTATATGGGTGTTGGATTCGTTAAAATCACATGGTGATGTGAACTAAATTATTGACTCTAGTGCAAGTGAGAGACTGTTGGAAATATGCCCTAGAGGCAATAATAAATTAGTTATTACTATATTTCCTTGTTCATAATAATCGTTTATTATCCATGCTAGAATTGTATTGATTGGAAACTCAAATACATGTGTGGATACATAGACAACACACTGTCCCTAGTGAGCCTCTAGTTGACTAGTTCGTTGATCAAAGATGGCCAAGGTTTCCTCGCCATAGGAAAGTGTTGTCACTTGATAACGGGATCACATCATTAGGAGAATCATGTGATGGACAAGACCCAAACTATGAACGTAGCATATTGATCGTGTCGTTTTATTGCTATTGTTTTCTGCGTGTCAAGTATTTGTTCCGATGACCATGAGATCATATAACTCACTGGCACCGGAGGAATACCTTGTGTACATAAAACGTCGCAACGTAACTGGGTGACTATAAAGGTGCTCTACAGGTATCTCCGAAGGTGTCCGTTGAGTTAGTATGGATCAAGATTGGGATTTGTCACTCCGTGTGACGGAGAGGTATCTCGTGTCCCACTCGGTAATACAACATCACACACAAGCCTTGCTAGCAATGTGACTAAGTGTAATTCATCGGATCTTGTATTGTAGAACGAGTAAAGAGACTTGCCGGTAAAGAGTTAGAAATAGGTATGCGGATGCCGACGATCAAATCTCGGGCAAGTAACATACCGAAGGACAAAGGGAATGACATACGGGATTATATGAATCCTTGACACTGAGGTTCAACCAATAATATATTTGGAGAATATGTAGGATCCAATATGGGTATCCAGGTCCCGCTATTGGATATTTACTGAGTGTCTCGGGTCATGTCTACATAATTCTCGAACCCGCAGGGTCTGCACACTTAAGGTTCGGTGACGTTTCGGTATAGTTGAGTTATAGGTGTTGGTAACCGAAAGTTGTTCGCAGTCCTAGATGAGATCCAAGACGTCACAAGGAGCTCCGGAATGGTCCGGAGGTAAAGATTAATATATAGGAAGTCCTGTTTTGGTCACCAGAAAAGTTTTGGGCTCATCGGTAGTGTACCGGGAGTGCCGGGAGGGGCGTACCGGGGACCATCGGGAGGGGTGTCACGCCCCAAGGGGTCTCATGGGCTATGGGAAGAGAAAAACCAGCCCCTAGTGGGCTGTAATAAGTTACCACTAAGGCCCATAGGGTTTGAGAAGGAAAAAACACAAGGTGGAAAGAGTTTCCAAGTGGGAAGGTGGAATCCTACTCCAAGTAGGATTGGAGTAGGACTCCTCCACCTCCAATTTCGGCCAAACCTTGAGGGTTTGAGGCTGCCTCCTCCCCTCCCTCCCTCCTATATATACTAGAGGTATTGAGAGTTTTTGAGACACAACTTTGCCACGTGCTGCTCGACCCTATACCATGCAGTTTTTCCTCTAGATCGTATTTCTGCGGAGCATAGGCGAAGCCCTGCCGGAGTAGATCATCACCACCACCGGCGCACCCTCACGCTGCTGGAGAACTCTTCTACCTCTCCGCCCCCTCTTGCTGGATCAAGAAGGTGGAGATCGTCATCGAGTTGTACGTGTGCTGAACACGGAGGAGCCGTCCGTTCGGCACTAGATCGGAACGGATCATGAAACGGATCACAAGATGGTTCATGCAATGGATTGCGAGACGGTTCCTGGGACGGATCGTGGGACGGTTCGTGCAACGGATCGCGAGACGGATCGCGGGACGATCGTGGGACGGATCGCGGGATGGTTGGTGGGGCGGTTCGAGGGACGTGAAGACGTTCCACTACATCAACCGCGTTTCTTAACGCTTCCTGTTGTGCGATCTAGAAGGGTACGTAAATCCAAATCTCCTCTCGTAGATGGACATCACCATGATAGGTCTTCGTGCGCGTAGGAAATTTTTGTTTCGCATGCGACGTTCCCCAACAGTGGAATCATGAGCTAATTTCATGCGTAGATGTTATCTCGAGTAGAACACAAAACTTTTTGTGGGCGGTGATGTGCGATTTGCTGCCCTCCTTAGTCTTTTCTTGATTCCGCGGTATTGTTGGATCGAAGCGGCTTGGACCGACATTACTCGTACGCTTACGAGAGACTGGTTTCATCGCTACGAGCAACCCTGTTGCTCAAAGATGACTGGCGAGTGTCGGTTTCTCCAACTTTAGTTGAATCGGATTTGACCGAGGAGGTCCTTGGAGAGAGGTTAAATAGCAATTCATACATCTCCGTTGTGGTGTTTGCGTAAGTAAGATGCGATCCTACTAGATACCCATGGCAACCACGTAAAACATGCAACAACAATTAGAGGACGTCTAACTTGTTTTTGCAGGGTATGCTTGTGATGTGATATGGCCAACGATGTGATGTGATATATTGGATGTATGAGATGATCATGTTGTTATAGTCAATATCGACTTGCACGTAGATGCTACGGCAACCGGCAGGAGCCATAGGGTTGTCTACAAACTAACGTTTGTGTTTGTAGATGTGTTTACTATATTGCTAGGACGTAGCTTTAGTAGTAATAGCATAGCATACGCGATAACCTCGATGGCGGCACAATGATGGAGATCATGATGATGGAGATCATGGTGTGGCGCCGATGACAAGAAGATCGTGCCAGGTGCTTTGGTGATGGAGATCAAGAAGCACATGATGATGGCCATATCATGTCACTTATGAATTGCATGTGATGTTAATCCTTTATGCACCTTATATTGCTTAGAACGACGGTAGCATTATGAGGTGATCTCTCACTAAAATTTCAAGACGAAATTGTGTTCTCCCCGACTGTGGACCGTTGCGACAGTTCGTCGTTTCGAGACACCACGTGATGATCGGGTGTGATAGACTCAACGTTCACATACAACGGGTGCAAAACAGTTGCACGCGCGGAACACTCGGGTTAAACTTGACGAGCCTAGCATGTGCAGACATGGCCTTGGAACACATGAGACCGAAAGGTCGAGCATGAATCATATAGTTGATATGATTAGCATAGAGATGCTTACCACTGAAACAATTCTCGACGCACATGATGATCGGACTTGGGATAGTGGATTTGGATCATGTACCACTCAAATGACTAGAGATGTAACTTTTGAGTGAGAGTTCTTAAGTAATATGATTAATTGAACTAATTGTCATGAACATAGTCTAATGGTCTTTGCGAATTACGATGTAGCTTGCGCTATAGCTCTACTGTTTTTACATGTTCCTAGAGAAAAATTAGTTGAAAGTTGATAGTAGCAAACTTTGCGGACTGAGTCTGTAAAACTGAGGATTGTCCTCGTTGCTGCGCAGATGCATGCCACCGACGAGCATGCCACCAACGATGCATGCGCCACGCGTCCGCCCGGACGCCACCGCAACGCCCCAGAGTTGCCACGTGTGGGTACGTGTTCAACCCCCCTGGCGAGGTCAGGGAAGTCTGTCGAAGTATTTATTGCACCTCTGATAAGGCAGTAACACTGTAACTGTCGGTCGGTGTGGTTTCACCCGTGAACCCATCGTTCACCCACTGAGCCATTGTGGTGACCCCTTTGCCTATAAAAGGAGGCCGGGGGCTCAGTAGTAGGGGCTTTTGGCTTTTTGGCAAATCGAAAGGCTGTAAAAAGGGAAAAATCTACAGTAGCCGAAAACGAGTAACTAAACGCATGCAGGAGTAGGGTTTTACGCACCACGTGGCCCGAACCTTGGTAAAAAGATCTTGTCAGGCCCTGGTTGTTGGTTCTTCTCTTGTCGCGACTCTCTCCATGCCAAACCAGCAAAAAGGGGACCGTTGAGGCCCCCATTGGTGTCGATCCTTCACCGACATAAAGCGCCTATTCACCGACTTCCACGTCCTTTCAGGTGGTTCTTCGCTCCATAATTCCTTGTATATCCCAGAAGTAATTCACAAAAAGTTTAGTCTGATTCCAAGAACTTTTATTTCTGCACAAAAATAACATCATGGCAGTTATGCTGAAAACAACGTCAGTCCTCGGTTAGTTTCATCCAAATCATGCAATTAGAATCCAAAACAATAGCAAAATTGGTTGGAAAATTAGATACGTTTGAGACATATCAACGCCTCTCCTCGGCGATGATGAGAGACTCGGCCAACTGTTTGCCAGCATGCACGCACTCGACAGACTTACTGTGGTTGTCGTCGATGGTGATGATACCCTTGGGGCCCGACATCTTCATCTTGAGGTAGGCATAGTGGGGGACCGCCATGATATTGGCCACAGCGGGCCGGCCCAAAAGCACATGGTAGGGGTTGTTCACATCCACCACCTCGAACTATATTGTCTCATGGCGGTAATGTCTCTTGGTGCCGAAGAGGACGTTGAGCCAAATCTTGCTGATGGGGGAGGAAGATCGCCCCAACACGATGCCATGGAAGACCATCCGGGTTGGCTGCAAGTGGCTCTCCTCGAGACCCAACTTGAGCAGGGTATCATGGTAGAGGATGTTGATGTTGCTGCCTCCATCGACGAGCACCTGAGAGAACAATTAGGTGAGCCTCTCAAATGAGAACGTGGGGTCAAGGACGAGGGTATCGCTACTGGGGTTAGGAATCACGGCTCGGTGGTCCTCCCGGCTCCACGTGACCGGCTGCTCAGATCAATGCATGAATTGAGGGACCGAGGGAACAATGGAGTTCACCTCCTTCCGATGCTTGTGCTGACTATGCTTGCCACCATCCTCGTTGGTGAAGACAACGAACACCCCATCCTGTTCGGGGAAGTGATCCGGGAGGCAGCCATCGGCCGGAGCCGAAGCCAGAGCTGGAGCTTTGGAGCCGGAGGGGGAGGTGTTGGTAGGCCCTCGCCCTTAGCCTGCCGCTCGGCAAAACTGCACTCTCGGGTCATGCGTTGATATGTCTCCATGTATCTATAATTTTTTAGTGTTCCATTCTATTATATTATCATTCTAGGAGACTTTTTGAGTAATAATTTACCAATTTATATTACTTTTCAACACTAACCTATTGACCCAGTGCCTAGTGTCAATTGTTGTTTTGTGCGTGCTTTTTACTTTCAAGGTTTACTGTACCAAACGAAGTCCAATTATCCCGAATTTGTTTCATGATTTTTCTGGACCAAAAGAAAATCCGGAAGCCTCACGAGAAAACGAGAGGCCACACGAGGGAGGCAGAAGCCAACAAGGCGCGACTAGGGGGGTCGGTGCACCCTCATGTCTTGTCCCTCCCTGGTGGCCCTCCTACCTCTGTTCTCTACCCTATAAATTCACATATATTCCAAAAACCCTTAAGGGCATAGCGGAACACTTTTTCCCCCGCCGCAAGTCTCTGTTCCATGAAGATCCCTTTTGGAGCTCCATTCTGGTACCATGTTGGAGGGTGGGGCGATCACGGCGGGCCTCTTCATCAACATTGTTGCCCTTGTGATGATGTGTGAGTAGTTCACCACAGACCTATGGGTCCGTAGTTAGTACCTAGATAGCTATGCCTCTCTCTCTTGATCTTCAAAACAATGTTCATCGCATGTTCGCTTCGATCCATCCGATGTAATACCTTTTTGTAAGTGCATCTAGTGCCATGTGTGATTTTGGTTTAACCACCTGGAGTTTTAGTTATGTCAACTGCATGCATGATCAAGTTTACTGCAGGATGTCCTACTTTCAAAGGAAAGGACTTTCCGTTCTGGAAGACCAAGATGCAGATGCATCTACAAGCTATTGACAATGATCTCTGGTATATTGTGGAACATGATGTTCCCCTCATCACCGCTATTGTCTCTACCGCTGATGTGAAGAAATTCAAGCAACTTAATACTCAAGCGAAGGATATCATTTGTGGCCTTCTGAGCAAAGGTCGGTATGGCAGAGTGAGTGCTTTGGGCTCAGCAAAACTAATCTGGGAAAGTGTGTCCAAAGTAAATGAAGGGGTATCAACTCAGCGTGAATCTCGTGTTGATGTTCTTCACAATCTCTTCAATCGCTTCAAGAGGCTTGACAATGAAAGCTGCCAAGATACCTTTGATCGCCTAAGTGAGACATAAAAAGAACTGCAAGCACTGGGAGCTCGAGACATTTCTGACCATGAAGTTGTGAAGAAACTGCTAAGATCATTGGATTCATCATTTGATACATTGGTTCTGATGATTCAAGAAAGACCAGGCTACAAGATACTTGATCCTGCTGATATTCTCTAAAGACTCAATACTCATGAATTCCCGCAGGAAGAAAAGAGAGATATATATGGACCAAGCTATTCTAGACCTCGTGCACTGAAGGCGAAAGCAATTTCCTTATCTGAAGAAGAAGACTCAGATTGCAGCATTGGTGATCCTGAAGAACTTGGACAGGAGCTTGCAATGCTCGTGAGGAAATTCCAGAAGTTTACAAGATGTGGCCAGTTTGGTAAATCTTCAAGAAGAGATATGAGGTAATCGGAATCTTCATCAGGGGACTACAAGAAAAGAACCTGCCACAAATGCAAGAAATCGGGTCACTATATTGCTGATTGTCCTCGTTGGGTGAAGGAATCAAAGAACAAGAAGTACAAGGATGAAAGTTCTGATGACTCGAAGAAAAAGAAGAAATCTTCAAAATCCTCATCCTCAAAATCCTCATCGCACAAGAAGACAAGTTTTAGAAAGGCTCGGGCACTTATTGGCAAGGAAATGGATTCTGAGGTAGAATCTGAGGAATGTGATGACGATGAGAGATCTGAAGAAGACTCGAAATCTGGATAGGCTAGTCTTGCACTAGCTACCACATTCGTCAGCAAGTCAATCTTCAACCTTGAAGAAAACAACAACTCCATCCACACTGATGACTATGCTGATGACTTCGCTCCAACCTATTTCTTCATGGCAAAAGGTTCAAAGGTATCGAATGATACTTCCTCCTCTGATTCAAGTGACTTTGAACCAGATAATTATAAAAAACAGTTACAAAAAACTTGCCATCATTGCAACTAAACAACAAACTGCCCTTGAAAAGCTTCAGAAACTGCTAGACAGAAGCGATGACCTGTTGAATGATGAAATGAATCTTACCCAAATCCTCACTGAAGATATGAAAAGTCTTCAGTCCAGATTTGATAATCTTCAAGATCGTCATGGCACACTCCTCACTGATCATGAGAAACTTTCCTATGAATTCCTTCAAAGGAAACTTGACCTTGAGAAGTTGAGGATGTCTCATGATGATCTTCGAATGGAAAATGATTCATTACTCGCTCAACAGATCAGTGCCGCTCAGGTTGAATTCATTCCTCCATGTCTTAGATGCATCAATCATGAAACTGCCAATTCTTCACCAGAATTATCAAATGCTTCTATTGCTATAAATTCTTCAACTTCTCATGTGGTATCAAATTCCTCACTTGAGGAAACCACAAATGTTACTGATGAAAATGCAGGGTTGAAGGAATTGTATGTGACAGGCATGTACAAAAGTCTCAAAGGGCAACAAACCCTTTGCAATGTGCTCAAAAAGCAGATTTTGAACAAGAACCCAAGGAAAGAAGGAATTGCCTTTGAAAGGAAACTAAATACTAATGGATCATACTGGAAACCGAAGCAGTACCCCAAAACCTCATGGGTTGCTGCTAAAGGGCCTCCTGTTGATCCATCCAATCTAACAGGCTTTGCATGTGAATTATCCTATTCCTCAGATGAGTCATTTGACTCCAACTATAAACTGTTCAAAAATCAATCTGGTGAAGTATTTTCTCGATATATTGGAACTAACTGCAGGAATGGACAACCCCTGAGGAAAATCTGGGTCCCCAAAAGTTGCCTTGAAAATCTTCAGGTGAATGTCCTCATGACACTACCTGTGAAGAATCTGAACCCTAGATCAAATTCCTCAAGAGGACCAAAGTCTTCAAGGGGATCAAAATCCTCAACTGGTCAAAACTATGCTCGTACTCGTGCTAATGCTTCTGATATGGAGGCAAATTACAAGGGATATGAATATGAGCATTACTCCTCAAATCATTATGTTCATAAATCCTCAAAGAACTTATCTGCCTATTCATTTGAGTACTCTAACCCCCCTACTATAAAGAGAAGTGCATTAGCTTCAATGCCCCCTTTCTCATATAGTGCTCGCGGAATGATGAATTCTTTACCACCCCTACAGATGTGGGTGGTGAAGAAATTGAACTAATCACTTTTGTAGGACATGTCTCCAGATGAAAATCATCATCTGAAGAATTTGCTGGAGACCTGAGGAAAATGCTTGATAGGACGCAAGCTAACATTGATGAAATGAAAACATTTCACACATCCTGAAAATTACTGTTTATGATGAAATTCCTATCTGATGAAATTGATATCATATTCTTCAAGTCTGAAGCATATGAGATGGTAAGTTGTACTAATTCATCTGCAGGATGACAAACCCAAGAGTACTGAGTGGGTTCTTGATAGTGGTTGCACACACCACATGACTGGTGACAAAAGCTTGCTGATGAATATGCCACTGACTCCATCACCACTGAAGCAAATCACTTATGCTGACAAAGGTAAAAGCAAGGTATTGGGACTTGGCAAATTAGCTATTTCCATGGACAGGCACATGGACAAAGTGATGCTTGTTTAATCCCTTGGGTTTAACCTCATGTCAGTCTCAACGCTTTGTGATCTTGATATGGTTGTTATCTTTGGAAAATATAGATGTGTTGTCATCATGGAATCTGACAGAACCAAAGTCTTCGAAGGTATTAGAAGAGGGGATTTGTACATTGTTGATTTCTCTACAGGTCCTCAACCAGCCACTTGCTTATTAGCAAAAACCTCAGAAGGTTGGCTATGGCATCGAAGACTTGGTCATGCTGGCATGAGGAACTTGCACACGTTGGCGAAGAAGAAGCATGTCATTGGCATCGAATCAGTCAAATTCCTCAAGGACCACCTCTGCGGTGCTTGTGAGTCTAGAAAATGACCAGATCCAAACACCCCTCGAAGACTATCATGACTAATACTCGTCCATTTGAATTGCTTCACATGGATTTATTTGGACCTACTCATTATGCCACTATAACAAATTCAGCATCTCTATACGTCTTTGTTATAGTTGATGATTACTCTAGATATACTTGGGTGCATATCATTCTGTATAAAACTAAAGTGCAGGAAGTCTTCAAACGATTTTCCTCAAGGGCCTCGACGAACTTCGGCGTCAAGATCAAACACATCAGGAGTGATAATGGAACAGAATTCAAAAACACTGGTCTTGATGATTATCTTGATGAACTTGGTATTACTCACGAATTGTGTGCTCCTTATACTCCTCAGCAGAATGGCATCGTCGAAAGAAAGAACAGGACTCTGGTTGAGATGGCACGAACCATGCTTGAAGAATATCATACTCCTCGCCGTTTCTGGCCTGAAGCAATCAACACTGCTTGCCATATCATCAACAGGGTATATCTTCACAAATTCCTCAAGAAAACTTCATATGAACTCCTCACTGACAAGAAACCCAATGTAAGTTATTTCAAAGTCTTCGGTGCAAAATGCTGGATTAGAGATCCTCACCATAGCTCAAAGTTTGCACCTAAAGCACATGAAGGTTTTATGCTCGGTTATGGAAAAGATTCGCACACCTACAGAGTCTTCAACAACTATCACAACAAGGTTGTTGAAACTGTAGATGTGCGGTTCGATGAAACTAATGGCTCGCAAAGAGAGCAACTGCCTCCTGATCCAGATAAACTGTCTCCTGAGGAAGCAATCAAGCTCAAAGCTACTGAAGACATTGTTCCTACTAAGGAAATTGCTGAAGAAATCACTCCCAGCACTGATGCAAATCAAGAAGATGCTCCTGAGGAAATTGCTCCACAACAAATTCCTCAGCCTAGAAAAAATCCTCAACCAGATCATCCTAGGATTGCAAATGAAGTATAACTTGAGAAAATCCTCGATGACATCAACGCGCCAGGTTCTCTCACTCGCTCAAAAGCTTCAGACTTAGTTAACTTTTGCGGGTATTCTTCCTTTGTGTCTATCACAGAACCTTCAAAAGTTGCGTAGGCTTTCATTGAACCTGAGTGGATTCAAGCCATGCAACACGAACTTCTTCAATTCAAGCTAAATGACGTGTGGGAGCTCGTCAAACGACCAGATCCTCGCAAGCACAATATCATTGGCACCAAGTGGATTTTCTGAAACAAGCAAGATGAGGATGGTCAAGTGGTGAGGAATAAGGCACGACTTATAGCCCAAGGCTACACCCAGGTTGAAGGAATTGATTTCGATGAAACTTCTGCACCTATTGCTAGACTTGAAGCTATTAGAATACTACTTGCTTATGCTAATCACCTAACATTATCTTATATCAAATGGATGTGAAAAGTGCATTCCTCAATGGTAAGCTTGAGGAAGAAATATATGTTGCTTAGCCCCCAGGTTTTGAGGATCCAAAGAATCCAAACAAAGTCTTCGGACTCAAAAAGGCAATTTATGGCCTCAAGCAAGCCCCTCGGGCGTGGTATGATACATTGAAGGAATTCCTCAT
Organism: Hordeum vulgare subsp. vulgare; assembly: GCF_904849725.1. Classification (NCBI taxonomy): domain Eukaryota; kingdom Viridiplantae; phylum Streptophyta; class Magnoliopsida; order Poales; family Poaceae; genus Hordeum; species Hordeum vulgare. Next base: position 251,281,379 of record NC_058522.1, on the reverse strand, counting down.
GAAGAAAGGCTTCAAACCTGGTTCACTCAATCCAACTCTTTTCACAAAATCCTATGACAATGAACTATTTGTGTGTCAATTATATGTCGATGACATCATATTTGGCTGTATTGACAAACTTTACGGTGATGAATTTGCTTAGATGATGAGTGAAGAATATCAGATGTCTATGATGGGGGAGCTGAAATTCTGCTTAGGTCTTCAAATTCGTCAACAACGCAATGGGATCTTCATATCACAGGAGAAATACCTCAAGGATGTTCTGAGGAAATTCGACATGCATGAATGCAAAGGCGCCAAGACTCCCATGCCTACCAACGGCCACCTTTGCAATGACAAAAATGGTAAAGAATTCGATCAGCAGGTATATCGCTCCATGATTGGCTCTTTACTGTATTTGTGTGCATCTAGGCCAGATATAATGCTTAGTGTTTGCATGTGTGCATGTTTTCAAGCAAAACCGAAGGAATCACACCATAAGGTTGTGAAACATATTCTTCGATACTTAGCTCACACACCAACACTAGGATTATGGTACCCCAAGGGCTCAAATCTTCATCTTATGGGATATTCTCATTTTGACTATGTTGGTGACCGTGTGGATGGCAAGTCAACTTTTGGCACTTGTCATTTCCTCGGAAGATCATTAGTGTGCTGGTCCTCAAAGAAGCAGAAATGTGTTTCTCTCTCCACTGTCGAAGCTGAGTACATTGTTGCTGGATCATGCTGTGCTCAATTGCTATGGATGAAGCAAACCCTCAAGGACTACGACATCAACATGAAGAATGTGCCTCTCTACTGCGACAGTGAGAGTGCAATCCAGATTGCATACAACCCAGTACAACAACCGAAGACTAAGCACATCCAGATTCGTCATCATTTTCTGCGGGACCATGTCCTCAAGGGAAATATCCTCATCGACCATGTGAAGACTGACGATCAACTAGCAAATATTTTCACTAAGCCCTTGGACGAGAAAAGGTTTTGCAAGTTGCGGTGTGAGCTAAATATCCTAGAATCTTCAAATGTTTTGTAAAGGCATGTACACATCCTAACACTTGTGCAAAATTGATGACTTAGATGTGCAACACACGAAGAATCGATTTTCTTCAATCAATGAAGAATATCACTCTTAGTGTGAGGAAATCAATGAAGAATCTGATTCTCATGGCCCTACGACAATTGTATGCAGCGCCTGAAATCATCATTCGTATACGGTGGGTCACGCCACCACCCAACTTTTAAATTCTTCAAGTTGTTTTTCTTCAAAGTTGAAATTCATCAATCTGATGCTTTGTCACAAAATCGTCAAGCTTTTCAAAAACTTCAAAATCCTCAAAATACTTGATGACTTTCATTTACCTAGACATATATTTATATAGACTGTGATTTCAAAGTCCTCAACAACATTCACTTATAGCTATTTGTTCAACTTGATATTTCGTCTAAGTGAATGTGATCGGACCCTACTCCCATCTACGCTATACTCACCCAGTCTATTCAATTCTTCATATGTGTTCTAGTTGAAACTTTATTCAAAATCCTCACCCTGTCCTTGTCAGCTGAGGATTTTGCAACGAAATCCTCAAATCTTCAAAAATGATTTTTATATTGTTACACGGTAACTGAACCCCACTTGCCACGATCAGATAAGCACGATCTCCACCGCTTTAAATTCTGGTACACGTGTCGTGCAGAGACGAATGGGCAAGGGCAGTTCGGTCTGAAAGTATCGGCCGAACAGTTTTCACCTGAGCTATAAATACGTCCTTACCCCTTCTGTCCAAACTCTTCGTTCTCTCTCGACCTTCTCTCCGCCTCAAGCAAAACCTAGCGCCACCGCTAGAAATCTCGTCGCCGACGAGGAACAGCTTCACTACCTCGACCTCTCCGTCATCGAACTCACGTCGGAAGCAGAACATCTACATCTGCCGCCGCCGTAGCCGTCTTCTGCCGCCATGTTAGGGCGCAGCGGACTCGAACTGAAGAGCATCTACTGTTGGTGCCTCTGTTCTTCGTGCTTCCCATATAGGGTAAATAAAATCCTATTTTTATTGTCCCTTTCGATCTACTATTTTACCTTAGATTCAAGAAATGTGTTTTTCCTCAGTGTCTATTAGCTTCGTAAACTCTATTCCTCAAACACTTAATGAATTTTACTAAGCCACTAAAATTCTTCACGTGATTCCTCAATTGTGCAAATTTTTGAATCTGCACAACTCTGGAACCCAAGATCAGAGTGCTTAGACAAATCCCTCAACCCACTGGTCAAATTCCTCAACTTTTGAAATTTCAATTTCTTCAAATCTGAGAACGCATATGACCTCTCCAAATTCCTCGCACCTATACTCTGTTCACAGCTACAAAATGTCAGCTCATGAATCTCTAGGTTCTCATCAACTTAACTCATTTGCAGCGTTCCTCGAAGAAACTTTGCCAGTGTCATCAGAATCCTTAAGAGTGCAAATTCCTTAGCAAAAGCCTCAATTGAAGAAAATGGAGGATGACAGAAAGCAAAAGGGTGGAAAGAAACTGGAATAGAACACTGCAATTTATATCCCTGAGAATATATACCTTCACTACTGTACGCCAGATGAACAAGAACCTATGGCGAAAAGGAAAATCAGGCTTCAAAGGATAGAACACAGGTGGACTAAGGAGTGGAAGGAATATCGCTTCGTCACTCCCAAGTATGCGAAGAAATTCGCCCTAAAGCCACCTTGCAAAAGGCCTCCTCTCGGTGATCATCAGGTAGCACATCCTTGAATCATCAATACTGTTGATGATTATCCTGAGGTGAAAGACAAACACTTGTCTAAACTTCAGAAGAAAGCAGAAGCTGTAGTGAGGAAACTCAATGAGGAATCTGTTGCTGCCACTGCAACCACCTCTTTTGCTGCTGAAGCCTCTGGTACAACCATTCCTCACGTGAAGTCTGTGCCATAGAAACTGAAGGCTTCAAAGCCAAAAGAGCAAATGCCTCAGAAGGCTACTCCAGCTCCAAAACCCTCAGCAACCACACATGCTTCAAAGCCTGAACACAAGAAGATTGTCAAGCACCAGCCTGCTCACTCCATCTCCTTTGTACCTTCTGCCACAAGCTTAGAGACAAAGTCTTCACGTACAACTCTGAAGACTAAAATGACTACTGGAAGGGGCATCAGGCCCAGCCCAATCAAAGTCATCAATGTCCCTTCTGCATCAGAAGGAAGTGATGAATTTGATGATGAAACTCTTCAAGCCATCATCAGGAACAAGCAGGAACGAGTTGCACAAGCTTGAGGCAGCTCTATTCCTCTTGCCATGGATCCAAAGGTTCTGCTGGACTACATCAATGTCTGGTATGATGACCCAAACACACCCATTGATGATTTGAAGCTTCCCCCGGGTATCAGTCATATAGTGGCTACATTCATTAATGAGGCCAAATGGAAAGAGACGCAAGCCAAGCAAGCAAAGGCTACAAAACTGAAGAAGGACCAATTCCTCAGGTAGAATCTCCTTAGCCTCATGCCTGAAGATCTTGTGTCCACCCAGGCTGAACTGAAGACTTTGACTGACAAGTACTCAAAACTATCTGACCGTCAAAGTCTCAAGTAAAATTTCATCAAGTTTGCTACCAATGCTTTTGATGAATATAACAAGAAAGTTGTTCCTCCCGCAAAACCAAAGCAGCCTTAGCCCAGCTATTATGTTCAGCTCACTCAGAAAGATGAAGAAGAAGAACCTCCTGCTGAGGAGATGCCTCAAGAAAGTCGAGTTGATGAACCAGTAATTAAGGAAATACCTAAGGACATTCCAACCGATGAATCTGTGCCAGCTGTTGAATGTGTTCCAGCTCAAGAAAATGCTTCACCTGACGAAACTGCCAGGACTAATACTGCACCAGCTCCTGAAGAGAAAATTCCTTCACCTAAATCCTCAAAGGTGAAGAAAATGGTTCTGTCTGCATCAACGTGAAGAAAACCAAGGCTGTTGAGAAAGAAGCGAAGAAAAGAAAAGCTTCTTTAACCCCGGAATCATCAGAGGCCAAGTGCCTCAAAACACTCGATGAAACTACTCCACTGGATGATGTGCCTCTGAAGGACGCTCCTTCATATACTATGATTCCCTTCAGAATTGACTATGTCATTCCTCAAGAAGATGAGGAGATTTCGATTGATGAGGAAATGAAAGATGCTAATTCTGAAGAACCATAGATGAGGAAATTCAAATTGATGATATTCCTCAGTCCTTCATTCCTCTCAAGACACCTGATGAACCTGCTCAAGGATCAGCTGCAACAGCTGAAGATTTTTCCTCCTCCTCCAAGCAAATTCCTCAAGCCGAGGAAAACCCAGAAGAAAATCCTCAGCCCGAGGAAAACCCTCAGCCTGCTGAAAACCCTCAACCCGAAGAAAATCCTCAACCTGAGGTACAGGCTGAAGAAAATGCTCCTGCACCCAATACTGAAACTGCTATTGTTGTAGTCAACACTGAGACTGCAATGATAGGATCTCCTCAAGAGAAGCAGCATAATCTTCAGCCAATGCAAAATCAGCCTTTTTCAAAGAGGCCAAAGTTTCAGAACGAAGCTTTCTATGGAGAACGGATGTATTTCATCAAAGACAATCCATATGACAAGCTTCGCATCAGGCATACGAAGATTTGGACAAGGACTCAGCTCAACTACTATGCCTCTGTGCTTTGTGGGAGAAACAAGATATTTTAGCACAAGCATATTCCTCATGCTGAGTTGGAAGAAATTACTTGCTTCGCCCCAGTTCTCAACGTTCTTCATGAAGCCGGACTGCTGCCTCTCTGCACTGATATCTGTGATTGGAACAGTGATATCATTCTTTAGTTTTATGCTACTTTACACATCTCTGGAGACCCGAAGGATATCAACACTTGGGTGCTAGACTGGATGACTCAGCACACACATTACAAAGCCCCTGCTACTGAGCTGCTGCGAGTCCTTCTGGTTTCAATTCCTCAGAACAAGATGTAATGATGTATGATGAATGGGAATTGCCCAACAAATTGATGGAAGTCCTCATGAAGCCTTTGGCCAAGGATCAACCTCCAAGAATGATTTTTCTGGTTCAAGACTTGAAGTATGAACCTAGGACTGCCTACAAGATTCTGTGGAGTGCCATCGCTCCAATTAAGGGCCACGATGATGAAGAAGATGTTGTAGGCGTCATGAATAATGTCCTCTTCAACATCATCCATGGCATCCCAATAAACCTTCACAACTTCTTCCTGAGGACTCTAGCTGACAATGCTATGTCACCCTTCGACCTGAAGATTTACGCTCCATGGATCATGAGATTCCTCAGATGCAGGTCAGGCATCAACTATCATGCTGATTTCAACAATCACATTGGATATATGCCTCCTATCAGAGTCAATAAAAAGACTTTTGATCGTGTTGAAGGAAAAGGAAAATATGTCATCGATGAAGGAAGTCGGCCCCTTGATGGCCAGTTTTGTGCACCAGATGCATACTCTTCATGCGATGACATTGAAACTCAAGAGTCGCCTAGCCCTTTTGCCCCAAGGGTGATGAATAACAGAGAACTACTCCTCAGTCTTCATCATAAGGTCGATCGGAATCACAAACGGGTAAAACGTCAATTCAGTGCCATTGTGAAAACCCTCAACGAGACCCGGAATGCAGTGAAGAAAAATCACTACTATCTTCATGAGGGTTTTGATCGCACCTGGGCCACTCTGGCTCATCTGAAGACTCAAGAAGAACTTGATGAATTGGAGTTTACTCAAGACTTTGACTGGTCGTGGCCACCCAAGAAGAAATTCAAGCCAATTCCAGTTCTAGATCTTGAGGACAGTTCCTTTTCTTCATTCTGCACTGCATAATCTGACGAAGAACCAGAAGACACTGCCACTAGCCCAAGGAGGAAGCCCGTCGCCAAGAATTCTCATGCGTCTTCTTCATCATCCAAGAAGTGAAAGTCTTCAAGGGGCATTAGTCCTCAGTTTTGTCCCTTTACATCACTTGATGACAAAGGGGAGAAAATCTGAGACTTAGTCTTCACGCGGGATATATTTTGGGGCTTATGAACTTTATTAAGTTACAAACTCTTGGCTCTTCTGAAGTGTTTTATGTAATGAGTTGTAACTTAAGCCCGATGGTACTCTGACGATTTTGAATGTTTTTCTTCGCATGCTTATTCCTCAAAATTTTAATGCACGCATGTTGAAATTCGTCAGATACCATTTGTCATCATGCATTCTCAAATTCCTCATGTTATATGTCAAATGTATGCATTATTTACAAGATACAGGGGGAGATCTCCATGATATAAATCATCAATGTGCATTTGCTGTGAAAAGCAAATTCCTCAAAGTATGCACATATTCACGGGGAGTCTCTGAGTATCTTGATTTCAAATTCCTCAACTGAGTATTTACACTTCATATTTTTATCCCCGTTGAAACCTTAACCTAATTGTCATCAACCACCAAAAGGGGGGAGATTGTAAGTGCATCTAGTACCCTTAGTGATTTTGGTGGTTTGAAGACTTATAGGTTAAGTATCTAATGTGTTCATGAGTGTACAAATGATCTATAAGTCGCTGAGGAGTTTGAATTATACGATGAATATCGATCCCTAAAAATGTATATCTTCGGCCGACGAAATTGGTGTGATGCTGAAGATTTGGATCGCGAAGAAATTGCGATTCCTCAAGAAGATATTGAAGATGAGGAATTCGGTGTGTCCTAAAGAAAAACGATCTGAAGACTTTGAAGCGTGAATATTTATTCTTTCTGTTTCATTTTCTTCACTCTTGAGTCATAGGAACACCGTACTATTAAAGGGGGTCGAGGTAACACTACGGAATGAATTTCCTCATGATGCTCAACCCAAGCCTAATCCTACAAAAGCCTCAAGTGAGGAATATGAGAGACATGAGGACTCTCACACTTGAGGGTCCCGACCATTACCGCAATTCGCGCCACATCACTGATCTTATCCACACCAATGGTCATAATATTTAAGGGCATTTATGTCATGTCATGTCGGGATGCTCCCAGGCTATAAATAGCCGCCCCCACAACCATTAGCTAGTTGGTGCTCCGCGAGAAACTGACACTTGTCATTGAGAGCAACCCAAATTTCTCAGAGTCATCGAGAGTAAATCATCAGTGAGGAAATACCCCAAACACCAAACCACAAACCAAAAACCAAGTGATTGAGCATCACTGAAGAATTTGTTCTTGTGTGGAACTGAAGCCTTTTACCTTTGAGGACTGTGCATCCTCGAGACGGTTAGGCGTCATGGTCTAGAGCAATCCAGCAGTCAATTGTGGATCGTCGGGTGACCAAGTTTGTGAGGGTTTGGAAGTTTGCCCTGAAGACTTACCACGAGAGTTGAGTGAGGACTGTGTGTCCTTTGCTCAAGGAGAATACGGTAGGGACTGTGTGTCTTGAGACTGTGTGTCTTTTTGTTTCAATACCAAGCCGCTCTAAACCAAATGTACAACTGTCACAGCAGTTGGAATTGGGTCATCAACCACTGTCTTCACTGTGATACGGGTTCTATTTCTTCAACTCTTTCAATTCCTCAATATTGTATGTTGAAGATTTTCATTGTCTCTGTTTGAAGAATTTGCTAAAGACTTTCTCTGAATTTCCTCAACCTCAAATTCTTCACGCGAGTTAATCATCACCTGCTTACTCTGTGCCTGCGTACTGTGCAAACTGTTTTTCATATTCCTCATCTTGAAAACTGTTATAGTGATACTTTGCGCCCCTGATCCTTTGATGTTCCGCTGCAAGTTATTCATCGGTGAGGAATTTGCTCAAAAGGAATTTCCTTAGCGATGTAATTCTAAAAATCTCCTATTCACCCCCTTTAGTAGACATAACTCACTTTCACTTTTTATGGTGTGTTTGTTGGGATCCGATGAGTTGTGGCTTTTTGTTCATATTATTCATGAAAAGTATTTGAGTCTTCTCTAAAATTATTATCATTCTTAATAGCATGATCATCATAGTTTCGTAAATCACTCTAATCTATTGAATTGTTTTGGCCAAGTAGATTGATAGTTCTTCAGTGAGAGGGGTGCGTTGTAGTGGGTTCAACCTGACGGGTTTCTATATCCTAGTGACATAAGGGGATAAGATACATCTTTGTCTTGTTGCTACTAAGGATAAAACGACGGGGTTTATTCATACTAATTGAGTTTACTTTGTCTACATCATGTCATCATTCTCCCAGCATTACTCTATTTGTCATGAAAATAATATGTATAGATGCAAGCATAGAAGCGCTCTTGAAGGGAGTAATAGTAGTAGGTGCAGGCAGGAGTTGGCCTATTTGCTTATGGACGTGATACATATATACACATGATCATTGCCGTGAAAATCGCATAACTATCTGCTTTTATGTCAATTGCCCAACAATAATTTGTTTACCCATTGTATGTTGCTTTCATGAGAGATGCCATTTGGGAACACTATTGGCCATGGGTCTATTCACCTATATATTCACAAAACTTATCTTTACCTTGATGCCTTTATTTGTCATCATGTTGGTGCACTAATAATGGGGTACCTAGTGCCCCTGACTTATGCACGGGCGTCGGAAGCATCCCCAATCTCAAGACCACCACCAACAGCCCAAGACGCGCCAAGGACTCCTCGTGCCTGGCGGGAGCAAAGGCGCAACCATTCTCACCAAGACCCGGCAAGGCGCCTCCCCGGCTGGCATGGGCCAGCCTGCCACGGCCCCACCTCATCGCTACACCAGTCACTTGTCGATGAGGTGTCGAGCCCTGAGATGGCTAGGTGGCTCTCTCTAGCTACGTGGCGCCGCGCCGGAAGACAAGTTGCATCCTGTTGACACCCGTCCAGAAGTGTGTCAACACCTCAAGCCACATCCATCTCATGGGTGGTAGAAGCCTGCCAGGAACGCATCCCCGCTCGCCACCTAGGGCCTCACTTATGGCGCTCTATATTAAGTGCCAGAGTTAGGTACGATAGCACCGGTAGCTATCTGATCATGTCAGTTGCCACTGTGGACGCCCCTTGAGCTATAAAATGAGTCCCGAGGCAACCTAGCAAAGGATTTGGATCTTTGGGTATTTTGAGCGCCTAGAGATTCAACTCTTGGTAGATTAGGTCCCCGCGGGATTAGAACCAAGTGTAAGCATTCACACGTGCTAGCTCTCCCCGGCAACCCTTGCCAGGGTATAGCTCCATTCGAACTTCATCTTCCCTAGTCAATCCACCAAAAGCAGGAGTAAGGTTTTACGCTTCACAGCGGCCCGAACCTCGGTAAAAACCCCAAGTCTCATCATTGTGCTGCTTCTGTAGTCTTTTCCCTTTGTGTGATACAACCTCCCCGCCGAACCACAAGGGGGCCAAAGGTCCCATAGGTGACCGTGTGCACATATGCACCGACATCTTTGGCGCGCCAGGCAGGGGGCTTTCTTCCCACAAACCCGAGGATACGAGCAGCGTACTGACCTTCACCGCGACCTTCTCTTTTTTGCAATGGCTCCCAAGAAGAAGACCGGTGCAGACGCTCACCCTTCGACTTTGAAGGCCTCAATGATTGCAGCTGCGGACGTCGTCGACGCTGTGGCGGCATCATGCGACATGGGCACCGCGGGAGACGTGGCCAGCGCAGGAGGTGTCACCGTCATGTCCCCTGTGGTCGAAGCCGAAACGAGGGGCGCCAGAGGTGAGCAACAACAACGCCATAGAGAGCTCGCCCCTGGTGCCGTGGGCGAAAGGGAAGCTCAAGCCCCACGCATCCGCCACATCGGTGACCACCGCTCACAGCAATGGTGCCTAGTCCGGCCACGGGCGTGGCTGCTCAGTGCACGCCTCATCCGGAACAAGATGGAGTGCTGGGTGGGACCATGGATCCACGCGCCCAGCCTCCCCCCGCGTGAGGCCACCACATCGGCCGGCACGCGGCGACAAGGACGCGACGAGGCTCCCCTGGTTCTACCAAGAGTCGAGCCACGTCACGGTCCGCCTCTCTGCCCATTCCAAACACGGCCGCGGAGGCAATGGCATGGGCCCAACTGTTGTTAAACTTCCCACCAGCGGCTGATAAGATGGACGAGTGGAGAGCCACCATCCAAAGTTTGATCGGCTTCGCCTAATCCGGCAAATCACAGCAAGCAGGGCCATACCGTCGTCCACGAACGGCGACGTCGGCCCGAACAGACGGTTGAGGTTGGGAGGCCGAACCGACGGAGCAATCTCCTCCTCAACAGCAAGCCCAAGGACAGCCGCGACAAGCTCCGTGCATCAATGGGCCCGATGAGGCATCTATGGCCTCGACCGGTCCGTGTGCCCAGCGGCAGGTCCTGGAAGTCCGGCGAAAGGAGTACGCACGCACCACCATTGAACGATGTCGAGAAGCACACCGTCAATCTGACAAAGCGACGCTGGCAACCCCGTGCCCAATGTGGGCGGAACCCTACCTTACGAGGTAGGGTGTCCCGCCTTCACTCGCAAGTTGTGGTAGGTCCGCTGGCCATCAGCCGGGCTTTCAAGCCCGAGTTGGCGGAAAAATATGACACGAAGAGCAACCCGATGGAGTTCTTGGTCAAACCACCGGAGGAAGACACGAGAAGGTGCTCACCAACTATTTCCCTTTGGCACTCAAGCCGAATGTGAGATCATGGATGATTGATGACCCACAAGTATAGGGGATCAATCATAGTCCTTTCGACAAGTAAGAGTGTCGAACCCAACAAGGAGAAGAAGGCTCTGATAAACGGTTTTCATCAAGGTAATAACTGCAAGCACTGAAAGTAGCGGTAACAAGTGATGGTGTCGTAAGGTCAAACGTAGCAAGCGAAAAGTAACAAGTGAAAAGTAGTAGCAATGGTGCAGCAAAGTGGCCCAATCACTTTTGTAGCAAGGGACAAGCCTGAGCAAAGTCTTATAAGAGGAAAAATGCTCCCGAGGACACACGGGAATTTCTGTCATGCTAGTTTCATCATGTTCATATGATTCGCGTTCGTTACTTTGATAGTTTGATATGTGGGTGGACCGGCACTTGGGTACTGCCCTTACTTGGACATGCATCCCACTTATGATTAACCCCTCTCTCAAGAATCCGCAAGTATGAAAGAAGAATTAAGACAACGTCTAACCATAGCATTAAACTAGTGGATCCAAATCAGCCCCTTACGAAGCAACGCATAGACTGGGGTTTAAGCTTTTGTCACTCTAGCAACCCATCATCTACTTACTACTCCCCAATGCCTTCCTCTAGGCCCAAATATGGTGAAGTGTTATGTAGTCGACGTTCACATAACACCACTAGAGGAAAAACAACATACAACATATCAAAATACCGAACGAATACCAAATTCACATGACTATTAGTAGCATGACTTATCCCATGTCCTCAGGAACAAAAGTAACTACTCACAAAGCATAATCATAATCATGATCAGAGATGTAATAAGTAGCATCAAGGATCTGAACATAAACTCTTCCACCAAGTAATCCAACTAGCATCAACTACAAAGAGTAATCAACACTACTAGCAACCTTACAAGTACCAATAGGAGTCGCGAGACGGAGATTGGTTACAGGAGATGAACTAGGGTTTGGAGAGGACATGGTGCTGATGAAGATGTTTATGGAGATGACTCCCCTCCGACGAGAGGAGTGTTGGTGATGACGATGGCGAAGATTTCCCCCTCCGGGAGGGAAGTTTCCCCGGCAGGATCGTCCTGCCGGAGTGTGACAGCCCGATGCCGACGTTCTAGAACATTCCCCTTCTATTCCGTTTTCGTCGTGTGTCTATTTTTCTTTTGTCGCATCATCATCGCATCATGCCCCTCATCAACATTGCATCGGCAACCCGTTGCCGCCAGATTTCAAACTTGCATCCGTTGTTAGTTGTCGATTCTCGTCGTTGTTCGTTCTTAGCCCGTTCACACACGCACGCACCCACGGCTTCGTCAAATCCTTGTTTTTTATAAGTGTGCGTAAAAGTTTCTCTGATTGGGTTGAGATTTGACGTGCGGTCTTTTTTAGATATATGTAGGCCGCCTGTCAATTTTGTCGCAATCCGAGTCCGTATGGTACCCGAACGGTCGACCGTAGCGGCACCGTATTCGGTTGTCGTCGAACGTTTCTCGATTTTAAAATATTGTTGCCGGGTCGCACCATTTCCTTCTCGTCTTAGCCCAACACCCACTCTACACGGCCGAACCAACGCACCAAGCCAACCCGCTTCGATCGGAGCCGTCGGAACACTATCCAACGGCCCGAAAACGGAGCAAATCGCTAACCTAGCATGTTTCCTATGAATAGAGAGCCCTCCCGTGCCTAATTTAAACCCAACCCTAAATTCTAGGGATTCCCCTCCATCTGTCCCATCCATCTATCAGCCGCCGCCGCCACTGTCTTTCTTGTTTTCCCCACCGAATCAACTAGGCACCCACACCTACGATCCAAATCACCCCGTGCCAATCCCCGTCGAGCCTCCCACAGCCGCACCTCGTCCTCAAGCTCCACCTCCCGACCAGCCTTGCAGCCCCAACACTGGTGTTCCATGGAGCCTCTCCCCATGCTTCCCGACCAGGCCGGCCCTCTCCCTGCTCCCTTTCTCCTACTTCCTCGGTTTCCAGATCCAGCCCGTCTGCAGCTCCCCTCGCGCCCATGGTCCAGATCAGCTGCTCGAGCTCCTTGTGCTCCAGCAGGAGCTCAACCGCGGTGCCCCAATGCCCCTGACGCGCTCGACCGCCCGAAGCCGGCCTTGTCGGCTACGACAGGAGTAGCAGGTCTTGGAAGGACCTCTCCCTTGCCCTCTCTTCTCCTCCCTCCGTTTTCCCTCTGCTCCATCTTATATCTGCAGCTATGTCTCTTTTCTGTAGAGACCAGGGAGAGCAAAAGCGGCAGGTGCGCTCATGGCGTTGATAGAGCACCCTGCCATGGATCCCGCCCCAACTCCGTCTCGATCCGTTGCCCCGCGGACGGATCTGCGACCTAGCGCCCCATCCCCAAGCATCGGCCACGAACCTCTCCGTTCCCGCACCTCCAGACCGCAGCCCTAGCTAGCCGCCGCAGCGTGCATCCCGTCCTGGCAACAGAGATATCTCTGTTTCGTGATTCAGTTTCGTCAGACTCGCCCCACGGTATGGTTCATCTAGCACAAACCCTGCAATATATCACTCGAGCATGCATAGGTCAACTGGCTTGTGTCAACCGGTTCCATCCCAGAGATCTGGGGTTCGAATCCCAGTAGCACCATATTTGTTTTGCCAGCTTTTTCGTCAGAGTCGCTGCAAGGGTGCTTCACGTAGTGCAACACTGCTTTTGTTAGCATAGTTCTTGTGTAGCCAACTGGTTAGCCTATTGTATTGCAACCGTGAGGTCCTGGGTTCGAGTCCCCGGTGTGCCCTTTTGTTTTTCTGGTGTGTTAACTTGGTTCCAGTCAGTTTTTCTGGTGTGTTAACTTGGTTCCAGTCATAGCTTCCTTGCCTGATGCCTCTGCTAGTTCAACTAGCATGGGCTAGCCCAGTGGCTTTGTGTGTGCGTGCCTGTAGGAGAGGTGCAGGGTTCGATCCCCCCCACCTGCACATTTTTTTAATTTTATTTTAGTGTGTGTTGTGCGGTCTAGGCCCACTGTCATACACCAACTAGGGGCCCTGGTGTGCATGGCCAGTGGGACCCCCTGACGATGATATGTATATTGTTTTCTGTAGTATTTATGAGGTATTTCCAAATCTGGAATATTCTAGAAGAGGAATATGCTAAATTTGGCATATAAGAAGAGCCCCTGTTCTTGTTAATATCGGAGTTTGATTCTGTGTAGTTTTCCCTTTGCTGTTTGTGGTGTTTTTCTTCATGCATATATAGCAGTGTAATATATGGATTTGGGGTAGGAGAACCCAAGGAATCCAATGGAGACACTAGTTTCCAGTTCTGAGCAGTTCTGCAGAAGTGTCACTTTGTGATGAGGTGGCACTTGTTTACCGATGCAGGATGGGTTAAGTGCATCAATAGGGGTTGAGCATCCATGCATCATATTGGGTAGTGCATCCGGTTGTGCATGTGCTGTGGTGAATATCGTGTGTTGATTCTTGTTTCCATTTGCTATGTCTCGTTAGAGTTCTGCAAGCGTGTCGGAAAAGTGAGGATCCGTTCGACTACGTTGGTTCGCTGACTTCACGGAGTCATTCTTCTTCCAAGCGGGATCTCAGGCAAGATGATCATTTCCCCAGATACCATTACTATCATTGCCATGCTAGTTTACCGCTTCTATCTATTATGTCTCGTTGCCTACCACATGTTAAATATCAGCCTCTCAATCATGCCATGATAACCTTCAACCTGTTCGACCTAGCAAACCACTCATTGGCTATGTTACCGCTTGCTTAACCATGTTGTTAGCGTTGCTAGTTGCAGGTGTAGTTGATTCCATGTGATAACATGGGTACCTTGTCTTATCACCATATTTAAATGCTATTTAATTTAATGCACCTATATACTTGGTAAAAGGTGGAAGGCTCGGCCTTTCTAGCCTGGTGTTTTATTCCACCTTTGCCCCCTTAGTTTCGGCTACCGGTGTTATATTCCATAAACTAGCGCTCCTAACACGATCGGGGTTGTTATGGGGCCCCCCTTGATAATTCGTTTTAGATTAAAGCTGGTCCGGCAAGGCCCGACATTGGTTCTACATTTGCCCAACATAATAATTTTGTTAACACTGAAATGCATAGGGCGTCATGAACCCGAGGAGTAATTTTACATAAACAAGGGGGCCAATGCTGATGGTGTTGGTCCCAAAAGGACAGACTGCGGGGCCACCACGGGGCCACTCGAGGTTTGGTACCTGTAGGCTTTTCCATCTGTCGTGTCCTGAGAACGAGATACGCGGCTCCTATCGGGATCGTCGACACGCCGGGCGGCCTTGCTGGATTATTTTTACCTTTGACGAGATATCTTGTGCATCGGCATTCCAGTGATGCTTTGGGTAATCTCAGAGTTGAGGTTTTCCACTAGGGAATCCGACGAGATCGCGAGCTTCGTGATTGAGGATTTCTATGCGGCTCGTGGCAATTTGTGATGGACTAGTTGGAGCACCCGTGCAGGGTTAAATCTTTCGAAAGCCGTGCCCGCGGTTATGTGGCAACGTGGAAACTTTGTTTAACACTGGTTCTAGATAACTTGAAGTTAACTTAAAAGAAACTTGCCAACTGTGTGCGTAACCGTGCCTGTCTCTTTCGTGAGTTCTTTCTCCGATCGAGGACACGGTGGGGTTATATCTGACGTAGGTAGGTGTTCAGGATCATTCATTTGATCACCAGTAGCTCACGTCCATTATGCGTAGATCTTCCCCCTCTTATTTCTTGTACTCGTAGGTTTAGCCACCAAATATATGATTAGCCGCTGCTGCAACCTCACCACTTAGCCATACCTCACCCATTAAGCTTTGCTAGTCTTGGGCCCTTTCGATATGAGATTGCTGAGTCCCCTATGGCTCACAGATTACTACAACACTAGTTGCAGGTACAGGTAAATGTTACTTGATGCGAGCGCGTTGATTGTTCATTTGGAGTTGATTCTTCTTCTTCTTCATCGATCTAGGATGGGTTCTAGGCCGGCAGCCTGGGATAGCAAGGATGGACGTCGTTCTACTTTTCTCGTTTGTTTTCGTCCATAGTCGGACCCTTCTCTTACTCTTGATGATTATGTAATGTACTGATGTGACTCTGATGTAGCTTGAGGCGAGTGTAAGCCAATTCTGTATATATATCTCTTCTTTTCAGTACATGTACTTGTAACGATATCCATTCTTGCGACACGACGAGATGCGCTTCTATCCCTGACGGGGCCTTCGTGCCAAATCGAGGATAGGGTCGCATCTTGGGCGTGACAAGTTGGTATCAGAGCAGTACCGACCTAGGAGCCCCCTTGATTGATCGAACTTGGCCGAGTCAAGTCTAGTGAAAAACTATTTTGAGTCTAGTTATATATCGGAGAGTAGGATTCTTTTTTCTCCTCTTCCATGCTCTGGTGAGGAATCTTGACGTAATAATTTAACTCTACTCCTCTTCTCACTCAAAAAAAAATTTAGGATCACGCGGATATTCTTGGAATCTATATGATGCCGATGTGACAGAGTTCTGTCTTGGTGCCTCCTATCTGCTTTGAGTTTCAGGGGAGTTGAGCTCCAGGGGATTCTCGAGCACATCGTTATCATTCAGATTTCTTAGTATCTCAGAACGAAGGATGTTCGTAATTGCTTCAATACTAGTAGTGGCGAGATAACCCTGATGTCCCCAGTACTGGTGCAGATTGTTCAGGAGTACTGCCATACTTTGTATCGTTGTGATCACGAGGGTCTGTTGTAGATGAAGGTCCGAGATTCTGGTCGTGTGTTGACGGATGTGATACAAGTGATGGGTTAGTATAGGAGTTGTGTGATATTACTCCTTGTATCCGTGTACCAGATTGCATGACTAGATATTTCGGGAATTCTTAGGTGGGAATTCAAGTAGTTACTTATAGGACAATCTTCCAACAAATGCATGATGTTAGGTTGGGGTTCGACATCTAGTGGATTCCTGTCCACGAAAATATCGGACGAAATCTTTCTCATGAGTTTGTCCTGGCTTGTTTCATAAGCCTCACCCTTTGTTTTGTTTTAATATGGTAATTCAAGTTGCTTCGACGTCAAGTGGTGATTTCAGATCCTTCCTAAGAGGTGTTCTCATATTTTCATTTGTCTTATCAATTCTTGTCAACCGGAGTCGTCGTATCAATTCCATTTAACCGGTGTGCTTCTCTGCAAGTGGATTCAATTCTCTCCAATTTTTGCAAGATCATTCTCTCATTTATTCCGGAGTTCATCTCATCTGTCCCATGTTGTCTTTGTTTTTTCCACCCTCCCACCCTTTTTATCAGTGATTCAATTTTCTTCCAAGAGTTTTCTTTTCATTGTGCTTCCGCTGTCGGTTCTTTTCTCTCTTATCCGGTGGTTCATTGTGAAGATTCTCAGGAGCTTTGTGTTCATCTTTATTCAATCTTGTTGTCTTTTCCGCTGAATTTAATTGAGTTGTCCGTGTTCATCATATCCTTTTTATCCTTGTAAATTCTTTCCTATGTTGGAGATTCTTATCAGCCTATCTTGCTTTTTAATTCCTCTCTCTTTCTATCCGGAATGTTAAAGATATTTCAGAAGTTCTGGTTTTCAACCCTTCAGTTATTTCGAGGTTTTCAACCTCATCAAGTTTTCTTTATATCGGTGCAATATCTATCATTTTGAGCAATCTTTTCAACGGTGGTTTCTTTGAGTGGGCCCATAACCCACAGGTTTTTCCCAGGATCTTATATAGCTCTGTAATTTTTCCCGAAGATCTCTATATCTTTTCAACTATGACGTAAGTATGAATTTCATCAGTCATATTCTTTCTTCAAGATCCATTTAATTAATTCTCAGATTTGGCTCAACCTTGCATTCTTCTTATTTCGGAGTGTCCCATTAATTCTTGGTGGTGTTCTTCTCATCATTCTCTTCTTTCAAGACCGAAGGAGTGTTTCTCTCAATCTTGGTTCATTCTCTTGGAGATTCATCATTTCAGCTTGGTGCCATCTTCTTAATTGTTCCAATCATGAGTAATCCCTTTCTTGCTATCCTGTGCATTTCTGAGTTGTTTTTATTTCTCGTTCCTCCGAAGGCCATCATTTCAGAAGATTCTTCGTTCTCAGCTTTCAGCTTTCATCTGCAGATCTTCTCAATTGTTGCCTCTTCGTTCGTCTCTCGATTATCCGGTGCCTTGTTCTAGTTTCTCTCAGGTGGCTCATGATCTCTTCATTCGCATGTATCTCCATTAATTCATGGTGTTCCCATTCAATTGTGAATTCTTACCGGTGCTTCCTTCAATTATGCTTCAAGTGGTGTTTTTCCTCTCTGTCTCTCCAAGATTCATTTCTAGAAGAATAAGTTGTATGCTAGATCCGTTGCTTGTCATCAATTTAATTTGATGAAGAATGAGCATAACATAATTCTTATTATTGTCCTTCCTTCTTCCAAGAGATTTCAATTCTTCTTCCGGAGTGGCTCATGGTTTCAATTCTTTTCTTGTGTGCTTATCTTTATTTTCCGGAGTTTCAACTTCTATTAAGTATCTTTGTGAGGCTACATCTAAATCCTGGCAAGGTCATAATCTTATTCTTTTCTACCTTGTTATCTTTGCATCATTCATTTGTATACGGAGGTCCTTCATGGTGGTTCATCAAGGTTTCAATCCATTCTCAATTGTTCTTCAAGATTCTTGTTGGGGAACCTCAAGTATCCTTTCTCTTGCATTTATATGTGCAATTGTTCTTCCTTTATCCTTTGAGGTGGTATTATAGCATTCTTGTTAGTGTAGGAGCCTCGAAGAGATATCCTTTCAAGAATGAGATAATTAAACCCACCAATCCTTTGATCATGAGATTATTCTTAACTCATGGTTTCTTCATTGAGCTATCTTGGTTTGGATTTCACCTAAAGCTTTTCCTATGGATTGTGCTATCATGGTGCTTGTCTTTAATCTAAGTTCTCAATGCATCCTCTTGGTGTAAGATTGTTCATATCTTGTTGCTCCCAATCTATCCTTGTTTCTTTTAGTGGTTGTTTGTCACCTCATATTTGTTGAGATGATTTTCATAAGCCCACTACTATCTTTTTCTTTTCGTTGTTGGTTTCCAACTACTCTGTCAATTCTCTATCCGGAGGATCTTCAATTCTATTGTGATGATAGTTGGCATTCTCTCTTCATTCTCTTCTTCCGTATGAACTAGTTCCTATTCTATTGTTCTGGAGGCATTGTGATGTTGCTCCTTTGGGTCAATCTTGTTGTTCTATCAAGATCATGGTGTCCCTTGCTCTATTTAGTTGTTTGTTACGAATATTGTGTAATTCTCTCTTCTTATCGAATTTTTTGTCCCATTTTCCTACCGAAGTGCTGCCGAAATTTTCCGTGAATTCTTGCTTGTTTCTCATATCATTCCTCATCTCTTTGCAACCTTCAAGGATCGTTGGTTTCACTCGTTTGTCAAAGAAGCGACTAAGCTTTTACCACTTGTTCCTTCTCATCCTTTCTCCCTTTCATTCTTGGATCTCGGGGCGAGATCCTCTTGTAGTGTAGGAGAGTTGTGACAGCCCGATGCCGACGTTCCAGAAGATTCCCCTTCTCTTCCGTTTTCGTCATGTGTCTATTTTTCTTTTGTCGCATCATCATCGCATCATGCGCATCATCAACATTGCATCAGCAACCCGTTGCCGCCAGTTTTCAAACTTGCATCCGTTGTTAGTTGACGGTTCTCGTCCTTGTTCGTTCTGAGCCTGTTCACACACGCACGCGCCCACGGCTTCGTCAAATCCTTGTTTTTAAAAGTGTGCGTAAAACTTTCTCTGATTGGGTTGAGATTTGACGTGCGGTCTTATTTAGATATAGGTAGGCCGCCTGTCAATTTCGTCGCAATCCGAGTCTGTATGGTACCCGAAAGGTCGACCGTAGCGGCACCGTATTCGGTTGTCGTCGAACGTTTCTCGATTTTAAAATATTGTTGCCGGGTCGCACCATTTCCTTCTCGTCTTAGCCCAACACCCACTCTACACGGCCCAACCAACCCACCAAGCCAACCCGCTTCGATCGGAGCCGTCGAAACACTATCCAACGGCCCGAAAACGGAGCAAATAGCTAACCTAGCATGTTTCCTATGAATAGAGAGCCCTCCCGTGCCTAATTTAAACCCAACCCTAAATTCTAGGGATTCCCCTCCGTCTGTCCCATCCATCTATCAGCCGCCGCCGCCACTGTCTTTCTTGTTTTCCCCACCGAATCAACTAGGCACCCACACCTACGATCCAAATCACCCTGTGTCAATCCCCGTCGAGCCTCCCACAGCCGCACCTCGTCCTCGAGCTCCACCTCCCGACCAGCCTTGCAGCCCCAACACTGGTGTTCCATGGAGCCTCTCCCCATGCTTCCCGACCAGGCCGGCCCTCTCCCTGCTCCCTTTCTCCTCCTTCCTCGGTTTCCAGATCCAGCCCGTCTGCAGCTCCCCTCGCGCCCATGGTCCAAATCAGCTGCTCGAGCTCCTTGTACTCCAGCAAGAGCTCAACCGCGGTGCCCCTCTGCCCCTGACGCGCTCGACCGCCCGAAGCCGCCCTCGTCGGCTATGACAGGAGTAGCAGGTCTTGGAAGCACCTCTCCCTTGCCCTCTCTTCTCCTCCCTCCGTTTTCCCTCTGCTCCATCTTATATCTGTAGTTATGTCTCTTTTCTGTAGAGACCAGGGAGAGCAGAAGCGGCAGGTGCACTCATGGCGTTGATAGAGCACCCTGCCATGGATCCCGCCCCAACTCCGTCTCAATCCGTTGCCCTGCGGACGGATCTGCGACCTGGTGCCCCATCCCCAAGCATCGGCCTCGAACCTCTCTGTTCCCGCACCTCCAGACCGCAGCCCCAGCTAGCCGTCGCAGCGAGGATCCCGTCCTGGCAACAGAGATATCTCTGTTTCGTGATTCAGTTTCGTCAGACTCGCCCCACGGTATGGTCCATCTGGCACAAACCCTGCAATATATCACTCGAGCATGCATAGGTCAACTGGCTTGTGTCAACCGGTTCCATCCCACAGATCTGGGGTTCGAATCACAGTAGCACCATATTTGTTTTGCCAGCTTTTTCGTCAGAGTCGCTGCAAGGGTGCTTCACGTAGTGCAACACTGCTTCTGTTAGCATAGTTATTGTGTAGCGAACTGGTTAGCCTGTTGTATTGCAACCGTGAGGTCCTGGGTTCGAGTCCCCGGTGTGCCCTTTTGTGTTTTCTGGTGTGTTAACTTGGTTCCACTCATAGCTTCCTTGCCTGATGCCTCTGCTAGTTCAACTAGCATGGGCTAGCCAAGTGGCTTTGTGTGTGCGTGTCTGTAGGAGAGGTGCAGGGTTTGATCCCCAACCTGCACATTTTTTTAATTTTATTTTGTGTGTGTGTTGTGCGGACTAGGCCCACTGTCATACACCAACTAGGGGCCCTGGTGTGCATGGCCAGTGGGACCCCCTGACGATGATATGTATATTGTTTTCTGTAGTATTTATGAGGTATTTCCAAATCTGGAATATTCTAGAAGAGGAATATGCTAAATTTGGCATATAAGAAGAGCCCCTGTTCTTGTTAATATCGGAGTTTGATCCTGTGTAGTTTTCCCTTTGCTGTTTGTGGTGTTTTTCTTCATGCATATATAGCAGTGTAATATATGGATTTGGGGTAGGAGAACCCAAGGAATCCGATGGAGACACTAGTTTCCAGTTCTGAGCAGTTCTGCAGAAGTGTCACTTTGTGATGAGGTGGCACTTGTTTACCGATGCAGGATGGGTTAAGTGCATCAATAGGGGTTGAGCATCCATGCATCATATTGGGTAGTGCATCCGGTTGTGCGTGTGCTGTGGTGAATATCGTGTGTTGATTCTTGTTTCCATTTGCTTCGTCTCGTTAGAGTTCCGCAAGCGTGTAGGAAAAGTGAGGATCCGTTCGACTACGTTGGTTCGCTGACTTCACGGAGTCATTCTTCTTCCAAGCGGGATCTCAGGCAAGATGATCATTTCCCCAGATACCATTACTATCATTGCCATGCTAGTTTACCGCTTCTATCTATTATGTCTCGTTGCCTACCACATGTTAAATATCAGCCTCTCAATCATGCCATGATAACCTTCAACATTTTCGACCTAGCAAACCACTGATTGGCTATGTTACCGCTTGCTTAACCATGTTGTTAGCGTTGCTAGTTGCAGGTGTAGTTGCTTCCATGTGATAACATGGGTACCTTGTCTTACCACCATATTTAAATGCTATTTAATTTAATGCACCTATATACTTGGTAAAAGGTGGAAGGCTCGGCCTTTCTAGCCTGGTGTTTTGTTCCACCTTTGCCCCCTTAGTTTCGGCTACCGGTGTTATGTTCCATAAACGAGCGCTCCTAACACGATCAGGGTTGTTATGGGGACCCCCTTGATAATTCGTTTTAGATTAAAGCTGGTCCGGCAAGGCCCAACATTGGTTCTACATTTTCCCAACATAATAATTTTGTTAACACTGAAATGCATAGGGCGTCATGAACCCGAGGAGTAATTTTACATAAACAGGGGGGCCAATGCTGATGGTGTTGGTCCCAAAAGGACAGACTGCAGGGCCACCACGGGGCAAGTCGAGGTTTGGTACGTGTAGGCTTTTCCATCCGTCGTGTCCTGAGAACGAGATACGCGGCTCCTATCGGGATCGTCGACATGCCGGGTGGCCTTGCTGGATTAGTTTTACCTTTGACGAGATATCTTGTGCATCAGGATTCCGGTGATGCTTTGGGTAATCTCAGAGTTGAGGTTTTCCACGACGAGATCGCGAGCTTCGTGATTGAGGATTTCTATGCGGCTCGTGGCAATTTGTGATGGACTAGTTGGAGCACCCTTGCAGGGTTAAATCTTTCGGAAAGCCATGCCCGCGGTTATGTGGCAACGTGGAAACTTTGTTTAACACTGGTTCGAGATAACTTGAAGTTAACTTTAAAAAAAGCTTGCCAACTGTGTGCGTAACCGTGACTGTCTCTTTCGTGAGTTCTTACTCCGATCGAGGACACGGTGGTGTTATGTCTGACGTAGGTAGGTGTTCAGGATCATTCATTTGATCACCAGTAGCTCATGTCCGTTATGCGTAGATCTTCCCCCTCTTATTTCTTGTACTCGTAGGTTTAGCCACCAAATATATGCTTAGCCGCTACTGCAACCTCACCACTTAGCCATACCTCACCCATTAAGCTTTGCTAGTCTTGGGCCCTTTGGAAATGAGATTGCTGAGTCCCCTGTGGCTCACAGATTACTACAACACCAGTTGCAGGTACAGGTAAAGGTTACTTGACGCGAGCGCGTTGATTGTTCATTTGGAGTTGATTCTTCTTCTTCTTCTTCATCGATCTAGGATGGGTTCCAGGCCGGCAACCTGGGATAGCAAGGATGGACGTCGTTCTACTTTTCTCGTTTGTTTTCGTCCGTAGTCGGACCCTGCTCTTACTCTTGATGATTATGTAATGTACTGATGTGACTCTGATGTAGCTTGTGGCGAGTGTAAGCCAATTCTGTATATATATCTCTTCTTTTCAGTACATGTACTTGTAACGATATCCATTCTTGCGACACGACGAGATGCGCTTCTATCCCTGACGGGGCATTCGTGTCAAATCGAGGATAGGGTCGCATCTTAGGCGTGACACGGAGCTCTAGATTGGTTCTGCTCAAGTTCCGCCTCGTGGCGGCGGCAAATCCACGAAAAAGCTCCACCCTGATTTTTTTCTCGGACGAAACCCTTCATATAGCAAAAGAGGGGGCCAGTGGGCCACCAGGGTGCCCACAAGCCCTGTTGCCGCGGCCAGGGGGGTAGGCCGCGGCAACCAGGCTTTTGGGCCCCTGGCAGCTCCCCTCTGACACTTCTTTCGCCCAGTATTTTTTATATATTCCCAAAAAATTCCACGTTGATTTTCAGGGCATTTGGAGTTGCGCAGAATAGAGGACTCAGACTTGCTCCTTTTCTAGTCCAGAATTCCAGTTGCCGGTATTCTCCCTCTTCAAATAAACCTTGCAAAATAAGAGAGAAAAGGCAGAAGTATGGTACCACAAAGTATAAAAACAGTCCATAAAGCGATAAATATCAACATGAAAGCATGATGCAAAATGGACGTAACAACTCCCCCAAGCTTAGACATCGCTTGTCCTCAAGCAAAAAACCAAGATCCATAAACATGTCCACATGTTTAGGGATGAAGGTGTCGATAAAACATAATACGGACATGAGGGCATCATGATCACACATAGAACAGCAATACAACATAAAGATTCTTATTGGAAAGTAAAAATTCCTTCACAAAGCAAAGTATGAAATAAAAACCTTCCCGAGAAGTAGCCAACAACAATCCATACTCATTGAAGCAATTGCAATTTATCATATCATCAGAAAGAGTCAAATAAGAGCTTGCAAAGCAAATCCACATACTCAATCATCTCTTTTGTTTTCCACAATTGTTACAACTCACGTGGTACTCATGGTATCAAAGTTTCAGTTGGACACAGAGAAAGATAGGGGCTTATAATTTTGCCTCCCAACCATTTACCTCAAGGGTAAAGTCAACAATAATAAAGCATAAGTACTCATCTCCAAGTTGATATATGAATATAGCTCATTCCCAAGCATATGACGTTCACCAAGAAAAAGGCTAAATAAGGAATTGGTGAAGATCACCATGACTCTTACAAGGGAAAAAAGTAAAGGTACAAGATAGGCCCTTCGCAGAGGGGAGCAGAGGTTGTCATGCGCTTTTGAGGTTTGGATGCGTGTCCTCTTAGTGTGGAGGAACGTCACTTTATATTGCCCCCTGTGATAAAGAACTTTATTATGCAGTCTGTCGCTTTTATGTTTTCCTCATCACAGGTTCGTATAAAGCCTATTTTCCACATACTAATAGATCATACATATTAGAGAGCAATTTTTATTGCTTGCACCGATGACAACTTACTTGAGGGATCTTATTCAATCCATAGGTAGGTATAGTGGACACTCATGGCAAAACTGGGTTGAAGGTTTATGGATGCACAAGTAGTATCTCTACTTGGTGCGGCAGTTTTGGCTAATATGAGGTGGAAGCAATCGTCACATGCTAAGGGATCTTTAATCATATAAAACTATTTGGAACCAAGCAAACACAATTCATTATGTTGTCTTCCTTGTCCAACATCTACTTCTAAGCATGTAATAGTTTGGTGAGTGCTCACAATTATAGAAGGTGTCTAAGATGATATATTTATATGTGAACCTCTCTTTCCTTATTACTTCTTATTAATTGCAACAATGACTGAGGTCTATGTTGGTCTACTCTAAACAAGTTTCAATCCACATACTTGTTATATGTGAAGCTATCACTTTCCATAAGATCATCTCATGATCTTTCATGCTATCATTCTTTTCATACTTTTGATCACGGCACAAAGCAAAGCCCTTGACTAAGGTACTCTTTATTATATAGCTCGCAAGCTCGAATACATCGGGGAAGACACAAGTCAAAAGACTCAAACTAAACACTAAAGACTTATTCCACTAAGAGAAGAAAAAAACTGAAAAGGAAAGAACTAAAACAAAGGTAAAAGCAAAAGATATAAAGGTGATACGATACCAGGGCAACTCCCCCAAGCTTGGCATAAGCCAAGGGAGTTGCCCATACCAATGCTTAGTTGTCTTCCTTTGGTGGTGATGGTTGTGAAGTTGCAACATGAATTTGATCCTCCGTCTTCCAAGGCATAGGTGCTCCATCATGGCAGGATGAACGAGTCGCCGGAATCCTCAAATCTGCAGCCAACCGTATTGATTTAAATCTATACTCATACTCATAGTTTGGTTCTGCGGGTCATAGATCTGGCCCTGGAGTTGATCAACCCTGTCATAGAGCCTGGAGAGGTTCTTCCCAATGTCAATGGCATCCATCTTGTGATTGTTGGTGAACTCCGTGATCATCATGTGGTTGGCGTTGAGTCCACGCTCCGCCATCCCTTGGCACTTGAAGACTTGTTGCTCTATTCCTTCAAGCCTCGTCTCCATGCTTCCGGTCTTCTTAGGCCCCTCAACATAACGGATGTGCAACATCCCCTTGCTCATCTTGATAGATTGGGGGTGCTGCAATACTTCCATGAGGTAGGGATTGATGACGATCTAGATCTGGAACAGAAACAGGCTCGAAAGGAAAACAGAGGAAAACTGCACGATATGGAGATCAAAACCCTCGGGCGTATATATAATGATTTTTTCTGGACCAGAAGGAGTGCTCCGCAAGAAAACGGAGTCCGGGAGGCACACGAGGTGCCCACAAGCCCTGTTGCCGCGAACAGGGGGGAGGCCGCGGCAACCAAGCTTGTGGCCGCCTCGTGCGCTCTCCGGACTGCTTTTTATTTTTCTAATTTTCCATAAATTTCAAAAGGGAGAAAATTTCCTATTGGAAAAGTTTCGGAGTCCAATTACTTACCGAAACACATACCTCTTCATTTTTAGGGTCTGAAACAGGCTGATAAACATCCCTTATGTACCCCTCTGGAGTTATGATATTGATGATATTGGTCTCAACATTTATGGGAGTACCAGAGATATAATGCTTGATTCTTTGCCCATTTACAACTCAAGGAAAATTATCTTCCGTGTTATTGATCTTGATAGCACCGGAACGATATACTTCCTCAAGAACATAGGGACCTTCCCATTTAGAGAGAAGCTTGCCTGCGAAGAATCTTAAACGAGAATTGTATAGGAGGACGTAATCACCTACATTGAACTCTCGTTTGTTTTCCTTTTATTGTGCCATCTCTTAACCTTTTCCTTGAACAACTTGGCATTCTCATATGCATGGGTCCTCCATTCATCTAATGAGCTGATATCAAACAATCGCTTCTCACCGGCAAGTTTGAAATCGAAGTTGAGCTCTTTGATTGCCCAATAAGCTTTGTGTTCCAGCTCAAGAGGTAAATGACAGGCCTTACCGTAAACCATTTTGTATGCGACATGCCCATGGGATTCTTATAAGCAGTCCTATAAGCTCATAGTGCATTGTCATGTTTGCTAGACCAATTCTTTCGAGATCTATTGACGGTCTTTTGTAAGATCAATTTGATCTCCCTATTACTCAACTCCACTTGACCACTAGACTGAGGATGATAAGGAGATGCAAATCTATGGTTGACATCATACTTAGCGAGCATCTTGCAGAAAACACCATGAATGAAGTGTGAACCGCCATCAGTCATCAAATATCTAGGGACTCCAAATCTTGGGAAAATGACTTCTTTAAGCATCTTAATAGAGGTGTGGTGATTAGCATTTCTAGTGGGGGTAGCTTCTACCCACTTAGTGACGTAATCCATAGCAACTAAGATGTGAGTATACCCATTGGAACTCGGGAAAGATCCCATATAATCAAAGCCCCAGACATCAAATGGTTCAATGACAAGTGAATAATTCATAGGCATTTCCTGACGCTTACTGATGTTCCCTATTCTTTGGCATTCATCACAAGACAAGACAAACTTACGGGCATCCTTGAAGAGAGTGGGCCAATAGAAATCTAATTGCAATACCTTATGAGCAGTTCTGTCTCCAGCATGGTGTCCTTCGTAGGCTTCGGAATGACACTTCTATAGGATCTGTCCATGTTCATGTTCAGGCACACAACGTCTAATAACACCATCTACTCCTTCCTTATAAAGGTGAGGATCATCCCAAAAGTAGTGTCTCAAATCAAAGAAGAATTTCTTCTTTTGCTGGTAGGTGAAACTGGGTGGTATGTATTTGGCTATGATATAGTTTGCGTATTCAGCATACCATGGGGCACTATGTGAAGTGCGGATGACATTCAATTGATCATCAGGAAAGCTGTCATCAATAGGTCGTGGGTCATCAAGGACATTCTCTAGCCTAGACAAGTTATCTCCTACAGGGTTATGATCACCCTTTCGGTCAACAACGTGCAAATCAAATTCCTGTAGTAGGAGAACCCATCTGATTATCCTAGGCTTAGCGTCCTTCTTCTCCATAAGGTACTTAATAGCAGCATGATCAGAGTGAATAGTGACTTTGGAGTCAACTATGTAAGATCTGAACTTTTCACATGCAAACACGACTGCTAAAAACTACTTCTCCGTAGTGGCATAGTTTCTTTGGGCATTGTCTAGAGTTTTACTAGCGTAGTGAATGACATTCAACTGCTTGTCAACTCTTTGTCCTAGAACAGCACCAATAGCATAATCATTAGCATCGCACATGATTTCAAAGGGCAAGTTCCAATCAGGTGGTTGAACAATAGGTGCGGTTATCAAGGCCTTCTTAAGTATTTCGAAAGCTTCCTCACAATCCTCATCGAAAACAAAAGGAACATCCTTCTGCAAGAGGTTGGTAAGAGGCCTAGAAATCTTAGAGAAGTCTTTAATGAACTTTCTATAGAAACCAGCATGGCCTAGGAAACTTCGTATACCCCTGATATCTGTGGGGCAAGGCATTTTCTCAATTGCATCTACCTTAGCCTTATCAACTTCAATGCCTTTCTCAGAGATTTTGTGTCCTAAGACGATGCCTTCATTAACCATGAAGTGGCACTTCTCCGAGTTCAAGACGAGGTTGGTATCTTTGCATCTCTATAAGACTCGATCAAGGTTGCTGAGGCAATCGTCAAAGGAAGAACCATAAACGGAGAAATCATCCATGAAAACCTCAACAATCTTTTCACAAAAGTCAGAGAATATAGCCATCATACATCTTTGAAAGGTGACAGGTGCATTGCACAAGCCAAAAGGCATACGTCTATAAGCAATGGTACCGAAGGGGCAGGTGAAAGTGATTTTCTCCTGATCAGATTGTGCAACAGATATTTGCGAGAAACCTGAATAACCGTCTAGAAAGCAGAAGTGTGTGTGTTTAGATAGCCTTTCTAGCATTTGGTCGATAAACGGCAAAGGATAATGGTCTTTCCTGGTTGCCTTGTTCAGTTTCCGGAAGTCTATCACCATCCTATAGCCAGTAATAATCCTCTGTGGGATTAGTTCATTCTTATCATTAGGAACGACGGTGATACCTCCCTTCTTAGGTACACAATGTACTGGACTTACCCAATCACTATGAGCAATAGGATAAATGATTCCTGCTTCCAGAAGCTTTAATATTTCTTTTCTCACGACCTCTTTCATCCTCGGATTTAATCTCCGTTGATGATCAGCAGCTGGCTTAGAATCAGGATCAGTTTTAATCTTGTGCTGACATAGAGTGGGACCAATACCCTTAAGATCATCAAGAGTATATCCAATAGCAGCACGATGCTTCCTCAAAGTTTTTAATAACTTCTTCTCTTCGTGATTTGAGAGGTGAGCACTAATAATAACAGGATATATCTCCTTCTCATCAAGATAGGCATACTTAAGAGTATCTGGTAACTGTTTTAGCTCGAACACAGGATCACCCTTTGGTGGGGGAGGATAACCAAGCAGTTCAACAGGCAGATTAGTCTTGAGAATAGGATATTGTTCTAAAACAATTTTATCTATCTCATCTCTTTCATCCATATGAATATCATTTTCATGCTCAAGCAGATATTGCTCTAAGGGTTCCGTAGAAGGTACGGCAATAGTGGCAAGAGCAATTATTTCATCCCTACCAGACGACTCTTTTTCATGGGGTTGGCTTCCAAACTTGGAGAAGTAAAATTCATGAGACACACCCTCGAAACTAACAGTGACAGTCTGTTTAATGCAATCAATGTGAGCATTGACAGTGTAGAGAAAGTGTCTACCAAATATGATGGGACAAAGCCTATCTTGTGCTTTAGCATGGATGAGGAAATCAGTAGGATACTTCCTTACCACACAGGACTTCTACGTCTCTCACAATTCCCACAGGGCACATAGTGTCTCTATTAGCTAGCGTAATAGTGACATCAATGGGTTCTAACTCAGCAGGTGCAATCTCATCTTTGATTTCATCATAAAGGGATCGGGGTATTACACTAACACTAGCACCCATATCACATAAACCATGATAACAGTGATCTCCTATCTTGACAGAAACAACGGGCAGGCCAACTATAGGTCCGTATTTGTCTTTCGCGTGAGGTTTAGCAATTCTAGCGGAGTCCTCACAGAATTTGATAACATGCCCGTCTATGTCTTCGGCTAAGAGATCTTTGATAATAGCAACACTCGGTTCAACTCTAATTTCCTCAGGGGGTGCAAGTGGTCTAATGTAACCCCTATGTATCACTGTTGGAGCTTTAGAATAATCCTTTTTCCTAGCAGGGTAAGGTGGTTTCTCAACGTAGGCACAAGGAACAATAGGATCACTAAAGGCAATGACTTTCTCTTCAACTAGATTGGGTTTAACTATGTTGACTTCTACGGGCGGATGATACTTAAACCACTTCTCTTTGGGAAGATCAACATGAGCAGCAAAAGATTCACATAGAGAAGCTACTATCTCAGAGTCAAGTCCATACTTAGCGCTAAAATCTCTAGAAGTGTTTGTTTCAACAAAAGATTTAACGCAATCAAACTGGAAATTCATACCTGACTCCTTACCTTCTTCAAGCTCCCAATCTTCAGAGTTACGTTTGATTCTTTCCAATAAATTCCACATGTGGTCAATATCCTTCTTCATAAAAGAACCGGTACAAGAAGTGTCAAGCATGGTACGATCTTCATGAGAAAGTCGAGCATAAAAGTTTTGAGTGATAATTTCTCTCGAGAGCTCATGATTGGGGCATGAATATAGCATTGATTTAAGCCTCCCTCAAGCGTGAGTTATGCTTTCCCTGTCATGAGGCCAAAAGTTATAAATATAATTCCGATCACGATGTACTAAATGCATAGGATAAAACTTTTGATGAAATTCCAATTTCAACCGATTGTAGTCCCATGATCCAGTATCATCACATAGCCTATACCATGTCAACGCCTTATCCTTCAAATATAAAGGAAAGACTTTCTTCTTTACCTCATCCTCGGGCAAACCTACAAGCTTAAATAAACCACAAACTTCATCTACATAGATTAGATGCAAGTCTGGATGTGAAGATCCATCTCCTGTAAAAGGATTAGCCAGCAGTTTCTCAAGCATACCCGAAGGAATTTCATAAAAGATATTTTCAGTAGGTACCTAAGGTTGAGGAACAACTCCTCGTGCTTCCGTTTGTGGTGAAGATACCCCGAAAAAAGCCTCAAAGGAACAGTTTCCATAGTGACAAGTGACAATAAATTTCAGCACATTATATAAATGTTTCCTTACCAAATTCCACTTACGAAAGGCGCTTACCTCCCTGGCAACGGCGCCAGAAAAGAGTCTTGGTGACCCACAAGTATAGGGGATCAATCATAGTCCTTTCGATAAGTAAGAGTGTCGAACCCAACGAGGAGAAGAAGGCTCGGATAAACGGTTTTCAGCAAGGTAATAACTGCAAGCACTGAAAGTAGGGGTAACAACTGATGGTGTCGTAAGGTGAAATGTAGCAAGCGAAAAGTAACTAGTGACAAGTAGTAGCAACGGTGCAGCAAAGTGGCCCAATCCCTTTTGTAGCAAGGGACAAGCCTGAGCAAAGTCTTATAAGAGGAAAAACGCTCCCGAGCACACACGGGAATTTCTATCATGCTAGTTTCATCATGTTCATATGATTCGCGTTCGTTACTTTGATAGTTTGATATGTGGGTGGACCGGTGCTTGGGTACTGCCCTTACTTGGACAAGAATCCCACTTATGATTAACCCCTCTCGCAAGCATCTGCAACTACGAAATAAGAATTAAGACAACGTCTAACCATAGCATTAAACTAGTGGATCCAAATCAGCCCCTTACGAAGCAACACATAGACTGGGGTTTAAGCTTCTGTCACTCTAGCAACTCATCATCTACTTACTACTCCCCAATGCCTTCCTCTAGGCCCAAATATGGTGAAGTGTTATGTAGTCGACGTTCACATAACACCACTAGAGGAAAAACAACATACAACATATCAAAATACCGAACGAATACCAAATTCACATGACTATTATTAGCATGACTTATCCCATGTCCTCAGGAACAAAAGTAACTACTCACAAAGCATAATCATAATCATGATCAGAGGTGTAATGAGTAGCATCAAGGATCTGAACATAAAATATTCCACCAAGTAATCCAACTAGCATCAACTACAAAGAGTAATCAACACTACTAGCAACCTTACAAGTACCAATCGGAGTCGCGAGACAGAGATTGGTTACAAGAGATGAACTAGGGTTTGGAGAGGAGATGGTGCTGATGAATATGTTGATGGAGATGACTCCCCTCCGACGAGAGGAGTGTTGGTGATGACGATGGTGACAATTTCCCCCTCCGGGAGGGAAGTTTCCCCGGCAGGATCGTCCTGCCGGAGCTCTAGATTGGTTATGCTCAAGTTCCGCCTCGTGGCGGCGGCGAATCCACGAAAAAGCTCCACCCTGATTTTTCTCGGACGAAACCCTTCATATATCAAAAGAGGGGGGCCAGTGGGCCACCAGGGTGCCCAAAAGCCCTGTTGCCGCGGCCAGGGAGGTAGGCCGCGGCAACCAGGCTTGTGGGCCCCTGGCAGCTCCCCTCTGACACTTCTTTCGCCTAGTATTTTTTATATATTCCCAAAAAATTCCACGTTGATTTTCAGGGCATTTGGAGTTGCGCAGAATAGAGGACACAGACTTGCTCCTTTTCAAGTCCAGAAATCCAGTTGCCGGTATTCTCCCTCTTCAAATAAACCTTGCAAAATAAGAGACAAAAGGCATAAGTATGGTACCACAAAGTATAAAAACAGTCCATAAAGCAATAAATATCAACATGAAAGCATGATGCAAAATGGACGTATCACTGATGCACCTACCACAGAATTCCATTGCGTCCTGGGCTGACCCGTGCAATGAGTTCATTGGCACCTTCACAGGTGGCGATCAAGGGCCATGCCAGCCCAGCGACTTGCAGGTCCTCCCACAAAAGGAGGGTGAAACCCTGCGAAAGTACATCCAGAGATTCGATAGAGTACACAGCAATATTCCGGAGATACACCCCGCAATCGTGATTGCCGCGTTCCACTCGAACGTGCGCAACACGAGAATGCGGGCCAAGATGAACGTCAAACTGCTGAAGACCACCAACGATTTGTACATGTTGGCGGACAAGTGTGCTTGCGCTGAAGAAAGAAGGCGACTCACCGGAGAGGAAGCGGGTATCAATGTCGAATCCGACGAGGATGACGATGCCCCTCGATCGAAGGGGGGGAACATGAAGTGCAATAAGAAGTGCAAGGGAAAAGTAGTGTTGACCGTCAAAGGCTGTGGTAGTCTTAGCGTCGGCAAGAAGGCGAAATCCGAGACCCCCGCAAGGTAGCTGCTACGTGCGTTGATTGCCAAGAGGCTGTCGCGGCAGAGAAGGCCGGAAAGTTTCACGGGCCATACTGCAAAATCCACCGCACCAAGGGCCACGATCTCCATGAATGTCGCCAAGTCGAGAAACTTGCTGAGAAGTAGAAGGCTGAATACGAGAAGCGCGACAAGGAGAAGGGCCAAGATAATGTTGTCGGGAAGGGCCATGGAGGCAGATCAGGCCGCCGCGGCAAGGCCCCGAAGCAGAAGGAAAAGCTTGCCAGGGGCTGCGATAGGAAAGAAGACGATAACGTAATTGACGAAAAAGACAATGGGGAGGATTCCAGTAACAGGGAGTTCCAGAAGGTGACCGATGCCACGTGTGTTGATGGGGTGCGTCCTTGCACTCCTCTCGCTGCCAGCTCAAACAGTGGGTGCACGAGGTTAACACTATGGAGCTGACATCACAGTCTTGAGGGCCACTCGAATGGTCCCACACGTGTGTCACCTTCAACGGAGAGGATCACGCCGATCGCGTTACCGTGGTTGGGTGTTTACCATTGTTGGTTTCCCCGACAGTTTGCAACCTCAAGTTCGGCAACATGTTAGTTGACGGTGGGGCAGGGATGAACCTGATTTCTCCCGAGGTGGTCAAGAGATTGTAGATCCCTGGCAGCGAGCTCAAGGTGTCGAGTTCATTCCAAGGGAACAACCCCGACAGAGGCCAGCCAAAGGGAAAGATAACCGATTACATTCGATGGAGAGCTCAACTACAGGACTGAAAAGGTCGTATTCGATGTGGTCGAGCTCTCCCTGCCAGAACGGTACATACCCTCAGCCCCGAGGGTGAACTACTGCCTCCTCGTCATGGAGACCGTCGGGATGATGAAGATGGCCTCCGGTGATGGTTTCCCCCTCCGACAGGGTGCCAGAACGGGCCCCCGATTTGTTTTTCCTAGCTCTGGAGGCTTGCAGTGGCGGAACTCCCAATCTAGGTTTCTTTCGGGTGGTTTCTTGATTTATAGGAATTTTTGGCGTTGGTCTCACGTCAAGGCGGTGCTTGAGGGGCCCACAAGACAAGAGGGCACGTCCTACGGGGGGGCTGGCTTGCTGCCAGGAGGTGGACCCCCTCTGGTTGATTCTTTCGCCGATGTTTTTTTATATTTTCCAAAAATATTCTTCGTAAATTTTCAGCTCGTTCCGAGAACTTTCATTTCTGCACAAAAACAATACCACGGTAGTTATGCTGAAAACATCATCAGTCCGAGTTAGTTCTAATCAAATCATACCAAAATCATATAAAATTATTGTAAACATGGCATGAATACTTCATAAATTATAGATACGTTGGAGACGTATCAGCATCCCCAAGCTTAGTTTCAGCTCGTCCTCGAGTAGGTAAATGATAAAAGAAATATTTTTTGAAGTCTAAATGCTAGCAAGTGCACAAGTTTGATCAATGATACTTCTAATAACTTTTTCCAACATCAATATAAACCATAAACAGTAGCTCATCTCATAAAACTTCACATGATCAAGTAACAAGCTATTCACATGTTAAAGTATAGACCAAAAAGTTCTTGAAAACTAACAAACTGTAATCCTAGTCATCGAACAATCACAATTCATCTCAGTTTCAGGAAGGGTCTATGTAAGAGCTTTGATTTAGCAAATTCCACATACTCAACTATCATATAGTCTTCCATGATTATTGACACTCAAAGCATATTTTAAGAACAAATAGCATCCATCAAACACAGAGAAAGATAGGGGCTTAATGTTTCGCCTCCCAACTTATTTATCGTATAGATAATTGCCAAAAATAATAATTCATGATCAAATATATTTGTGTGGATATATATGTCTAGATAATTCCCCAACACATGACGCCTGCCAAGAGAAAAAGGTGAAATATAGGAAGTGGTGAACATCACCATGACTCTTGCATAAAGGTAAGTACTAGAAAGTAAAAGATAGGCCCTTCGCAGAGGGAAGCAGAGGTTGTCATGCATTTTTTTTGGATGTGCAAACCCTTAATGCAAAGTAATGTCACATTCTATTGCCCTTTGTGATAGCAACCTTTGTTATGTAGTCCGCCGCTTTTATTTCTTTACCATCACAATTTCGTACAACGCTTAATTTTTCCCTTACAATAAAAGATCATATATATTCAGGAGCAATTTTATTGCTTTTTGCACCGATGACAACTTACTTGAAAGATCTTACTCAATCCATAGGTAGGTATAGTGGACTCTCATGGCAAAATTGGTTTAAGGGTGTTTGGATGCACAAGTAGCATTTCTACTTGATGCGGAAGTTTTGGCTAGTATGAGGTGGAAGCAAGCACCACATGTTGGAGGATCCATAACAATATAACTTCTATACAAATATACCCAAATATAACTCATTAAGTTGTCTTCCTTGTCCAATTTTAACTAATTTACTCGAGTTTGCAAATAATTAATGATCTCACAATCATAGAAGATGTCCAAGATAGTATATTTATATGTCGAGTCTCTCTTCCTTCAATATTCTTTCATGAATTGTTCAAGTGACCAATGCGGTGTTTGCTAACTTTCAATAAATTTTACCACCTATATTTATTATGTATGAAGTCATTACCCCCCATGGGATAAGTATATGAAGCGTATTTATTTTCAGATTTATGATATTCAATTCATTCAACCATTTACTCATAGGATATAAGTGAAGCACGAAAGTAAATGACAAAACTACTCCAAAATATATAAGTGAATATCAATGAGTAGTCAAACAATTAAGTAGCTATGTGAGGACTTTCTCTATCTCTATTAATAAAGATTTTCAGATCTAAGTATTTTATTTAAACACTAAAAAAAATAAAAATACTCCAAGAATAGGACGCGTCATGTGAACGAATAAAAATTTAGGCTCAACATAGGCTAACCGATAGTTGACGAAGAGAGTTGGGATGCGTAGCATCCCCAACCTTAGGTTCTTGAGAGTTCTTGAAATATTTACTTGTGTTGCCTTGGGCATCCCCAAGCTTGAGATTTTGTATCTTGTTCAATCCTCTTGTATCCTGATTTCACCTATTCTCAAAAACTTCATCCACACAAAACTTGAAAGAACTCTTGAGATAGGTTAGTGCACATAATAATAAATAAAATATTTATGTACTGCCAATACAAGTTGCATAATAATTGCAAACCTCATCTATTGTTTACTATCATTTCCACAATTTATATCTATCAATATAGGCTATGGAAACTATAGGATAAGTAGATAACAAAACCATGATAGCAATCTGTCCAAACAGAACAGTTTGTAGCAATTTATGAAAACATTGTACTTATGTAACTCAAACAATTATTAAAATTTATGAAATGCTACAAAATTTATAAGAAAATATCGTGTTAAAATTTCAGAAACTTTTCACGTTCCAGTAATATATGAAAATTCAAACACTACAACACCAGTTTCTGTTTTACACAACACCAATCAAAGCATGCAATGCAAGCATCCTAATGCAATTCTTGGAAATTTTTATTGAAAAACAAGATTATAAATAACACCTAACAGAGAACAACAAAATAAAATGACGCTCCAAGAAAAACTCATATTATGTGATGAATAAAAATATAGCTCCAAGTAAGATATACCGATAATGTTGAAGATGAAAGAGGGGATACCTTCCGGGGCATCCCCAAGCTTAGGCGCTTTAGTCTTCCTTGGATATTAACATGGGGGTGCCTTGGGCATCCCCAAGATTAGGTTCTTGTCACTCCTTATTCTCCTCATATCGGTGTCTCACCCAAAACTTGAAAACTTCAATCACTCAAAACTTAACGGAACTTCGTGAGATGGGTTAGTATAATAAATAATGATCATTCACTTAGGTACTGTCAAGACAAGAATCATAATTGTTACCACATTATACCTATTGTATTATACTATTCCCATAATTTATATAACTTAATATAAGCAATGGGAACACCAAAACAAGCAAACTATGCATGCAAAACAGAATCAGTCAAAAACAGAACAGACTGTGAAGATCTGTAGTGTAACCATACTTCCCCTGACTCTAAAATTCTGACAAATTAGGAAAATCTAGTAAATTTGTATATAAATCATATGTAAAAAATGCAGATCAAAAACACATTCCAGTGAATTTACAAAATTCATGTACTCAGAGCAAATGTTTCTGTTTGTTGCACAGAATCAAGTCAACTATCATCCACACTATCCCAAAGGCTTTACTTGGCACTTTGTTGAAATAAAAGGCATAAACCATGGTTACTACAGTAGCTTAATCATGTGATCAACAAAAAATATTAATTAGAAGTATTGGGTTGTCTCCCAACAAGCGCTTTTCTTTAAAGCCTTTTAGCTAGGCATGATGATTTCAATGATGCTCACATAGGAATAATAATTATAACATGCAAAACAGCATCATGAATCTCATGACAAGCACATTTAAGTCTAATCCAGTTCTTATGCATAGGGATTTTGTGAACAAACAATTTATGGGATCAAGAATCAACTAGCATAGGAAGGCAAAACAAGCATAACTTCAAAACTTTAAACACATAGAGAGGAAACTTGATATTATTGCAATTCCTACAAGCATATGTTCCTCCCTCATAATAATTTTCAATAGCGTCATAAAGGAATTTCACAATATAACCATAAGATAAAGCATTCTTTTCATGATCTACAAGTATAGAAATTTTACTACTCTCCACACAAGAAAAAATCATCTCATGACTAATAGTGGGAGTATCATAAAAGAATTGAATACTACAAACTGGTTCCACATTAAAAGAGTAATATTAAGCAAAAGGATATTCATAATTATGGCAAGTATCATAATAGTAATCATCACTCCTTTTCATCGCATAAGTATCATCACAATAGTCATCATAAGTAGGATGTGTGCAATCATTATAACAAATTTGATCATTCAAAGTAGGGGGGAT
Organism: Hordeum vulgare subsp. vulgare; assembly: GCF_904849725.1. Taxonomy (NCBI): domain Eukaryota; kingdom Viridiplantae; phylum Streptophyta; class Magnoliopsida; order Poales; family Poaceae; genus Hordeum; species Hordeum vulgare. The sequence continues at coordinate 251,243,513 of NC_058522.1, read as the reverse complement.
AAAAAGATCATCTTCAGTAAGCATAGCATCCCCAAGCTTGGGAAAAACATTAAGTGCAAGAAATAAATTCTCAAACATGTCATTTTAATCAAATATAGCATCCCCAATCTTGTGTATTTGTATATCATAAACATAATCACTATCATCATTAATAGTATGAATAGCACTAATAGTATAGCAATTATTATCATCATCCTCCAAGTTGGAGCCATAAATATTTTCAAGATTATAAGAAGTATCATTATCTTCCCAATTATAATTATCACAACAAGCAATAGGCATAACAAAATCATCCTCAAGTGTATCATCTTACACAACTATTTTTGATTCATTCTCATGAGGCCTATCAATAATGGGGGCAACATTATTTGGGAGACATACATCTTTACCTTAACTTTTCCTTCTTTTCTTCTTCTTCACTCATTATGTGTGGGTTTATTTGATTCCTCCAAGCTTCTTTTTGAATAGGTTGGTTGAATAAAAATCTCCTCCTTGTTACCTGATTCATCATAAGAAAAAATATGAGGATAAGAAAAAATAGGAGGATATTGGGAAACATCTTCCCCTTTATTAGTATTCTCTTCATCTTCTATTTGTTTTCTTGTCTTGAATTAATTGGTAATATAAGGATTCTCAAAGCAATTTGCCACACAATACATATTGATTTCATTTAGATCAAAATCAACCATTTTCATGAGAACCCAAGGTGGAACATCCTTAGTTTTATGTTTCATTTCTTCATACCCCCAAAAATTGACTAAGTTCATTGTGATGCTCAAGGGAATGAGGTTATCACAATTTTTGGACACAATTCGATCATGAAATAATCAACATTGGAAATTAAAATTACCACTTTCATTGCAAAGTTCACAAGGACGGCGAGAAATATTAAGTCTTTTAGCAAAAACATATAGCCTCTCTTGCAACCATTTAATTTCTAAATACTTATGCCTCTTACAAAATCTATCTTCCCTTTTAGGCATGTTTTCACAAACTCTATGCACTACACAAAAATTGACTTGCTTATAAGAAATCTTTTTATCATGACTAGTGAAATCATCATTAGTACTATGAATATTCAAAGAATCCATACTAACAACATTGCGATCATGCTCATCACTCAAAGATTTAGTGCCAAGAATTTTAATAACTTCTTCTAACACTTGAGCACATTTTACTTTCCATCATTTTCATGAAAGACATTGAAAAGACGAAGCATGTGAGGCAACCTCAATTCCATTTTTGTGTAGTTTTATTTTATAAAACCAAACTAGTGAAAAACAAGAAACTAAAAGATTTAATTGCAAGATCTAAAGATATACCTTCCAGCACTCACCTCCCGGGCAACGGCGCCAGAAAAGAGCTTGATGTCTACTACACAACCTTCTTCTTGTAGACTCGTGTTGTGCCTCCAAGCCCAGAGTTTTGTAGGACAATAGCAAGTTTCCCTCAAGTGGATGACCTAAGGTTTATCAATTCATGGGAGGCGAAGGATGAAGATGGTCTCTCTCAACTAACCCTCCAATCAAATAACAAAAAGTCTCTTGTGTCCTCAACACACCCAATACAATTGTAAATTGTATAGGTGCACTAGTTCGGCGAAGAGACAGTGATACAAGTGTAATATGTATAGTAGATATAGGTTTTGTAATCTGAAAATATAAAAACAGCAAGGTAACAAATAGTAAACAATGAGCAAAACATTTTATAAATGCTTCGAAACAAGGCATAGGGTCCATATTTTCACTAGTGCAAGTTCTCCCAACAATACTAACATAGTTGAATCATATATAAATCCCTCACGTGCGACAAAGATTTCACTCCAAGGTCACAAATAGCGGAGAACAAATGAAGAAATTATTGTAGGGTACAAAACCACCTCAAAGTTATCTTTTTCGATCAATCTTATGAGCTATCCCTATAAGTGTCACGAACAACCCTAGAGTTCGTACTAAAATAACACCTTAAGATACACATCAACCAAAACCCTAATGTCACCTAGATACTCCAATGTCACCACAAGTACCCATGGGCTTGATTATACGATATGCATCACACAATTTCAGATTCATCATGTTCAATCCAACACAAAGAACTTCAAATAGTGCCCCAAAGTTTCTACCAGAGAGTCAAGCCGACAACATGTGCCAACCCCTATGCATAGATTCCCAAGGTCACGAAACCCACAAGTTGACCACCAAAACATACATCAACTGGATCAATAGAACACCCCATTGTCACCACGGATATCCCATCGCAATATATACATCAAGTGTTCTCAAATCCTTAAAGACTCAACCCGATAAGAAAACTTCAAAGGGAAAACTCAATTCATCACAAGAAGATAGAGAGGGGAAAACTCCATATGATTCATCTATATTAATAAAGCTTGCGGTACATCAAGATCGTGCCATCTCAAGAACATGAGAGAGAGAGAGATCAAACAAATAGTTACTGGTACATACCCTCAACCCCGAGGGTGAACTACTCCCTCCTTGTCATGGAGACCGCCGGCATGATGAAGATGGCCTCTGGTGATGGTTTCCCCCTCTGGTAGGGTGTCGGAACGGGCTCCCGATTGGTTTTTCATGGCTCCGGAGGCTTGCGGCGACGGAACTCCCGATCTAGGTTTCTTTCGAGAGGTTTCTTGATTTATAGGAACTTTTGGCATCGGTCTCACGTCAAGGCGGTGCCCGAGGGGCCCACAAGACAGGGGCGCGTCCTGGGGGGGTTGGCTTGTGGCCAGGTGGTGGACCCCCACCGGTTGATTCTTTCGCCAGTATTTTTTATATTTTCCAAAAATATTCTCCGTAAATTTTCAGCTCATTCCGAGAACTTTTATTTCTGCACCAAAACAACACCACAGTAGTTCTACTGAAAACAACATTAGTCCGGGTTAGTTCTAATCAAATCATACCAAAATCATATAAAATTATTGTAAACATGGCATGAATACTTCATAAATTATAGATACGTTAGAGACGTATCAAGGACGCCATCATCTGTGTGGATCAGATGTTCCGAGACGCGGTGGCAGCTGAAACCTCGAGAGAATCCGCTCTTGTCAGAAGCCAAAAGAAGAAGAAGAAGTCTAGTGGAAGCCCCGGCAAGGACTCAGGGAAGCGCGCCTCCGTGGAGTATGTTGCACCCGTCAATGACCTTCCGGAGAGCTCCGCCGGTAGGAAGTCCAAGGTCTCTTGCCCTGCGACGAAGAAGGTCCCGGCAAGGGAGGATGGGTATGATGGTACATTCACCATCAATGCCACCCTTAGTGATAAATAGGAAAGCGCGCTCGTTGCCTTTCTGCAGGCAAATGTTGATGTGTTTGCCTGGCAACCTTCCGACATCCTGAGTGTTCCCAGAGACGTAATTGAGCACCACCTTGCTGTCTGCCCTCATGCTAGACCCGTCAAGCAGAAGGTTATGAAGCAGGCCTTGGGGAGGCAATAGTTTATCGCCGAGGAAATCAAGAAGGCGGAAGCGGCTGGTTTGGTCTGAGGAGTACTGCATCCAACATGGTTAGCCAACATGGTAGTGGTTCGCAAGGCGAACTGGAAATGTAGGCTTTGTATTGATTTCAGAGACTAAAACAAAGTATGCCCGAAGGACCCATTTCCCTTGTCGCGTATTGGTCAGATAGTTGACGCCACTTCCGGGTGCAACCGGCTTTCTTTCCTCGACGCATACTCTGGGTATCACCAGATTTTCATGGCCAAAGAGGATAAGAAAAGACCTCGTTCATAACCCCATGTGGCGCGTATTGTTTTGTACGAATGCCCTTCGAGTTAAAGAGCGTCTGTTCTACCTTTGCCTGGGCCATGCAAATTGGGTTTGGACCCGAGGTGCACAGAAACGTGGAAGCATATATGAACGGCATAGTGGTCAAGACCAAGGAGGAAGCTACGCTTGTACACGACCTAGAAGAGACCTTTGCGAACCTGCACAAGATAGACTTGAAGCTCAACCCTGAGAAGTGTTTGTTTGGTTTCCCGACGACAAGCCGCTTGGATTCTTTGTGTCACAGCAAGGGATTGAAGCCAACCCCGACAAGATCAAAGCTATCGAGAAAATACAAGCCCCCAAGACAATTAAGGACGTGAGGCGCCTGACTAGATGCGCTCCCGCGCCGAGCAGATTCATCTGAAAATCCACCGAACGGGCCTTGCCGTTCTTCATCTTGAAGAACGCCAGCCCGATGAAGTGGCCCCCGGAAGAAGATGCGGCGCTGCAAGATCTGAAAACATACCTCTCCTCCGCTCTCACCATGGTCGCTCCTAAACCACAAGAGTCGTGGTTGCTATACGTTGCGGCAACGAATCAAGTGGTTAGTGCGGCCTTGGTGGCAAAGTGCGAGATGGATGAGGATGCAGCCACCGCAGCAGATGCTACCAGGGATAAAGCCAAAATATCTGCGACAACACCCAACACTGGCTGAGAAGACCCCTCTGGCTAGCAATGGAGGCTCCATGGAGTTGGCGAAGAACAAGGTAGTGCAGCGCCGGTGTACCTTGTCAGCTCCCTATTACAGGGGGCTAGATCAAGGTACTCTGGAATGCAAAAGCTGATCTTCGGCCTCATCATGGCCTCGAGGAAGCTACGCCACTACTTCCAAGCTCATGAGATCATGGTTATCACCCGCTTCCCACTGCAGCGCATCTTGAGGAACCCCAAAGCCACACGAAGGATAGTCGAGTGGGTGCTGGATCTGCCAAGTTTTTGGGCTGAAGTATGAAAGCACTTCCACCATCCAGAGTAGAGCACTAGCGGAGTTCATTGCTGAATGGACCCCCACGCCAGGCGAGGAAGTTCAGGAAACCACTCTCCTCGGCAAGGAAACACCCAAGGAATGGGTCATGTACTTTGATGGTGCCTTCTCACTCCAGGGTGTTAGGGCATGCATGATCCTCATTGCCCCCACAAGAGAGCACCTCATGTACGTGGTCCAAATGCACTTTCCTCGTGAAGAAGCTACCAACAACACCACTGAGTATGAAGGGCTCCTCGCGGGACTCATAATCGTGGTGGAGTTGGGTATCAAGAAGTTGATCATCAGAGGGGACTCCCGGTTTGTGCTGAAACAAGTCAATAAGGATTATCAGAGCCCGTTGATGGAGGCGTACGTTGAGGAAGTTAGGAAGGTGGAGGAACACCTTGATAAGTTACATGCACAACATGTGCCATGCACAGAAAATAGCATTGTTGACCACCTGTCGAAATGTGCCGCACAAAAGCTTCCCGTGGAACCAGGGGGTTTTGTCCTTCATATCACTCAACCCTCTATATCCCCCTCGATGATGATCAAGAAAAGAAGAAAATCAAACTCCAACAAGCATTTCCCAGCAGAGCTCCCTAAAGCCCCTGGTAGAGAAGCTGCCGGAGGTGGTCCCGTTTTGCCTGGTGAGTTGCTCCCTCCCGCGAAACCCCAGGTTCTCGTGGTAGAGGCCAGCACTCCCACGAATGTGGAGATGCCTTTAGTCCATGTCGTCGAGCCACAAACTCCGGCTTGGGCACAGCACATCGTCCAATTCCTTCAGACAAGAGAACTTCCCGAAGAACAAGAAGAGTCTAGAAGAGTAGCCAGCTAGTCTAGTATGTACCAGTTTGTCGATGACACTCTGTATAGAAGAAGACACAACGGTGTGCAATTGAGGTGCATCTGCCGGGAAGGACTAAAGGTGTTGGCAGAGATTCACGGAGGCATATGTGAATCACACATAGGGTCAAGGGACCTTGTCGGGAAAGCTTTCCGCCAGGGTTTCTATTAGCCCACAACCCTCCAAGATACGTCTGAGCTCGTCACCAAGTGTGAAGCCTGTCATTTCCATGCCAAGAACATACATCAGCCAGCGCATGCCCTCGAGACGATTCCTCTATCCTGACCCTTCTTCGACTGGGGGCTCGACATACTCGGCCCCTTCCCCCGCGCTGTCGGGGGTTTCAAGTTCTTGTACGTAGCAATCGACAAGTTCACAAAATCGCTGGAGGTAGAGCCAGTGAGAAAGGTGACCGCGCAGTCACCTATCAAGTTCATGAAGGGATTGGTGTGGCGCTTTGGAGTACCCAACAGAATAATCACTCACAACGGCACCCGGTTCACGAGCCAAGCATTCATGCAATACGTCCAAAGACTTGGAACCAAGGTCTCCTTTGCCTTTGTTGCACACCCAAGGAGCAACGGGCAAGTAGAGAGGATAAATGTTGAAGTGCTGCGAGGGCTTAGGGCGAAAACTTTCAATAGACTACAGAGATGCGGCAAGAGTTGCATTGATGAGCTGTCGGTGGTTCTTTGGTCCCTCAGAACGACACCAGATCGAGCTACCGACCAGACACCTTTCTCCCCAGTATATGGGATGGAAGCAGTTATCCCCACGGAACTCATATATAGGTCACCTCGAGTGCTTGCCTACGACGAAGAGAAGAAACCGCAGATGAGGCATGATGATGCCACGATCCTCGAGGAAGATCTTCTTCGGGCTGCTACGCGTGATGCATGCTACTAGCACGCCCTGCGCCACTACCATAGCCGTAGGGTCCACGCCCGGAGCTTTGAGTAAGGTGGCCTTGTACTTAGGTGCATTCAGTCAGCCAAGGGTTCCAACAAGTTGACGTTGAAGTGGGAAGGCCCTTACCGGGTAGTACGAGTCACCAGGCCCAGCGCAGTCTGCCTGGAGACCGAAGATGGCATCAAGGTGCTTAACTCATGGAATATTGAGCATCTTCGTAAGTTCTACCCATAAGGCGCGGTTGTCGGGCCCAGTCCCCGACAACCACCTTTTGTACAAGCCTTGCCGAAGTTGCATGTAACCCTTTGTAGAAAGCCAGACGCACACCCTGTGCATAAATAAAGCTAGACATCGCATCATGTCATCATTTGCATATGCATCAGGCATTGCGCATTTATTTGTGTTATGATGTCACTAATGCCCTAGCTTACCAGTTATTAAGAGTGCCTGATGGACTTATAGTGTTTGTTACCAGGTCTCCCCTCTTCTCAAGAGGGCGGAGCCCCTCCTTTGTTGTGTATGTTTTTCCTCTAGGTGAACGAAGGACAGCGCAAAGGAGAAGACAAGGAGCCATCGCACCTTCAAGGGGGCTTCCCCCGAGGAGATAAGTTTAACTAACTTATCTCAAATGTGGTTGTGTTCTTTCTTTGAGCAAGACCCTACCGCTCATCCTTCGGTTTTGTACGATTGGGCCCTCTGCATGATAAGGACTCTTGTTGGGGTAGGTTGTCTTCTCGTCGCTCGTCTCTCATTAGCCACGAAGGAGGGGGAAGGCCGCGCTGATACTGACAAGGGGCCTTGTCGGGGTATGATGGTCGTTTGGTCACCGGGGGGCTTGCTCCCCCTTTGACACTCGTTCCTTGCGCCGCCCCGGCAAGGAACCCCATACAGCGGAAACATACAACACAACGCGGAGAGAAGGACGTGGGGATAGTACTTGAGGAAAATAAACGACGGTCATTTTATTCATTTCTTCTGTACAAAATGGATAAAATAGATTACAATTCCAATAGTAAAAACTTAGCAAAGGCTTAGAACCTTTTGCTTATAAAATGATAATCGCCCCGTAACACCTTTCTCACCACCCCCCCTTTCTTTAGAGATTGGATGATGGAGAGAAGGCGGACGAAGGGCACGCCCGGCTGGGATTCGGCGCCTCCCTACCAAGACCGGAGGGACGCCTCCCCGCTAGGACCAAGGAGCCCCCTATGCCTGGAGGGGCGTACGAAGCCGACACGGGAGAAGTGGATAGGTGCATATGATGGTGCCGCTGGGGCCAGCTGTTGAGGATGGTGCAGCCGGCGGTTGCGACGGGTCGGAGTCACCTCCCGTGCCCCCGGAGCACCAGAGGTCACCGCCATCACGACATCCATCATCTCCAACACCTGCACGGATGCCTCCACCACCGTTGGATCCCGCCGCTGCTGAGAGAGGACGCCATGCTCTCCAGATTTCTCACAAAGAGCATCATCGTCCCCTAGTGGCCAAAGGTGGGGGATTGCTACCTCTTGAGATTGCATTGGTTTTTCCCTTGAAGAGGAAAGGGTGATGCAGCACAGTAACAGTAAGTATTTCCCTCAGTTTGAGAACCAAGGTATCAATCCAGTACGAGAATCAAGCCAAGTCTCCAAAGTACCTGCACAAAAACAGCAAACTTGCACCCAACGCTACAAAGGGGTTGTCAATCCCTTCACGATTGATTGCAAGGTGAGATCTGAAGGCGGAAAGTGCAACAAAGTAAAAGTGTAAGGCTGAAAATATGATGTGAAGTAGACCCGAGGGCCATAGTGTTCACTAGAGGCTTCTCTCATGATAGCAAATATTACGGTGGGTGAATGAATTACTGTCGAGCAATTGATAGAACCGCTCAAAGTCATGACGATATCTAAGGCAATGATAATACATATAGGCATCACGTCCGAGACAAGTAGACGGATACTTTCTGCATCTACTACTATTACTCCACACATCGACCGCTATCCATCATGCATCTAGTGTATTGAGTTCATAACAAACAGAGTAACGCCTTAAGCAAGATGACATGATGTAGATGGATAAATTCATGCAATAGATATAAACCCCATCTTTTTACCCTTGATGGCAACAACATGATGTGTGCCTCGCTACCCCTTCTGTCACTGGGTGAGGTCACCGCATGGTATGAACCCAAAACAAAGCACTTATCCCATTGCAAGAATCATAGATCAAGTTGGCCAAACAAAACCCACAACTCGAAGAGAATTAAGAGGATATGAAATCATGCATATAAGAGATCAGAAGAAACTCAAATAAGATTCATAGATAATCTGATCATAAATCCAGAATTCATTGGATCTCGAGAAACACACTGCAAAAGAAGATTACATTGGATAGATCTCCATGAAGATCATGGAGAACTTTGTATTGAAGATCCAAGAGAGAGAAGAAGCCATCTAGCTACTAGTTATGGACCCAAAGGTCTATGGTGAACTACTCACGCATCATCGGAGAGGCAATGGTGTTGATGAAGAAGCCCTCCGTGTCCGAATCCTCCCTCCGGCAGGGCACCAGAACGTGCCCCAGATGGGATCTTGCGGAGACAGAAGCTTGCGGCGGCGGAAAAGTATTTTCGTGGCTCTCTCCCGTGGTTTTGGAGTTTTCGGGGATTTATAGGCGGAAGAAGTAGGGCAGAGGAGCCACAGGGGGGCCACAAGCCTGCTAGGCGCGGCACCCCGAGGCCGCGGCTAGGGGGCTTGTGGCCTCCCTTGGTGCCCTCTGCCTTGGTTCTCAAGCTCCCTGCGTATCTTCTGTACCGGAAAAAATCTTTTCGGAGGTTTTATTCCGTTTGGACTCCCTTTAATATTCTCCTCTGAAAAAGGTCAAAAACACAGAAAAAACAGGAACTGGCACTTGGCACTGAGTTAATTAGTTAGTCCCAAAAAAGATATAAATGCATACAAAACATCCAAAGTTTGACAAGAAAATAGCATGGAACCATCAAAAATTATAGATACGTTGGAGACATATCAAGCATCCCCAAGCTTAATTCCTGCTCGTCCTCGAGTAGGGAAGTGATAAAGACTGAATTTTTGATGTGGAATGCTACCTAGCATATTTGTCCTTTGTAACTTCTTTCATGTGGCATGAATGTTCAGATCCGTAAGATTCAAAACAATAGTTTGCTATTGACATGAAAACAATAATACTTCAAGCAAACTAGCAAGGTAATCTTTAACTTTCGAAACAACAAGGCCAAAGAAAATTATCCCTACAAAAGCATATAGTCTGGCTATGCTCCATCATCCCCACACAACGAATTTAAATCATGCACAACCCCGGTATTGGCCAAGTAATTGTTTTCGCACTCTTACTTTCTCAAACCTTTTTCAACTCACACGCAATACATGAGCGTGAGCCATGGATATAGCACTATAGGTGGATTAGAGTGTGGTGGAGGTTCTGAGGCAAAAAGGAGGAGATGGTCACATTGACTCGGCGTATCAAAGGGCTATGGAGATGCCCATCAATAGATATCAATGTGAATGAGTAGGGATTACCATGCAACGAATGCACTTAGAGCTATAAGTGTGTGAAAGCTCAAAAGGAGAACTAGTGGGTGTGCATCCAACTTGCTTGCTCACGAAGACCTAGGGCAATTTTGAGGAAGCCCGTCATTGGAATATACAAGCCAAGTTATATAATGAAGATTCCCACTAGTATATGGTGGTGACAAAACAAGAGACTCTCAATCATGAAGAACATGGTGCTATTGTGAAGCGCAAGTGTGGAAAAGGATATTAGCATTGTCCCTTCTCTCTTTTTCTCTCTCTTTTTTTTGTTTGGGCTCTTTGGCCTCTTTCCATATATATTTTTTGTGGGCGTCTTTGGCCTCTTCTTCTTATTTTTTATTTCCTCACATGGGACAATGCTCTAATAATGATGATCATCACACTTTTATTTACTCACAGCACAATGCTTAGAACAATGATGACTTTATAGGAAATGCCTCCGGCAGTGTACCGGGATGTGCAACGATCTAGCTTAGCGCATGACGTTGAAACATCTCGCTAGCTATCTTACAATCATGCAATGGCAAGGCACAAGTCATGAGACGGAACGGTGGGAGTTGCGTGGCAATATATCTCGGAATGGCTATGAGAAGGCCGTGATAGGTAGGTATGGTGGCTATTTTGAGGAAGGTCTATGGTGGTTTTGAGTACCGGCGAAAGTTGCGCGGCACTAGAAAGGCTAGAAATGGTGGAAGGTGAAAGTGCATCTATACCATGGACTCACATTAGTCATGAAGAACTCGTATACTTATTGCGAAAGTTTTTATTAGTAATCGAAAAAAAGTGCTAAACGCATACTCCTAGGGGAAGGGTTGCTAGGTGTTAACCATCACGCGATCCCGACCGCAACACAAAGGATGACAATCAATAAATAAATTATGCTCCGACTTCCTAACATAGCGGTTCACCATACGTGCATGTTACAGGAATCACTAACTTCAACACAAGTATTGCTAGATTCACAACACCCTACTAATATGACTCTTAATATTACCAAATCCATGTCTCAAAACTAATTGAGAGGAATCAAACTTCTCTTTCTAATCAATGCACAAGAATATGGAAGTTTTAGTGTATCCTCTTTGGATGCCTATCATCTTTAGGACCACTTTCATAGCACAAGCCAACTACCAACTTACTCAAAGAGAGCACTCTCAAAAAGATATAAGTGAGGATCGAGAGTTCTTATTTCTCCAAAATATGACACCGATGTGCTCTAAAAATCTCTAAGTGAAGCACTAGAGCAAAGTTATCTAGCTCAAAAAGATATAAGTGAAGCACATGCGAGCTAAATTGCCTAACTCAAAAGATATAAGTGACGCTCAATGAGTATTCTAGCAAATTCACGATGAGTGCATGTCTCTCTCAAAAGGTGTGAAGCAAGGATGATTGTGACACAACAAAAATAAAAGACTCCTATAATACACGACGCTCCAAGCAAAACACATATCATGTGGTGAATAAAAATATAGCTCCAAGTAATGTTACCGATGGATTGAAGACGAAAGAGGGGATGCCTTCCCGGGGCATCCCCAAGCTTAGGCTTTTTGGTGTCCTTGAATTTGGCTTGGGATGCCTTGGGCATCCCCAAGCCTGAGCTCTTTCCACTCTTTATCTCATCGTCCATGATAACTTCACCCAAAACTTGAAAACTTCACAACACAAAACATAAACAGAAACTCGTGATATCATTAGCACAAGAAAACAAACTACAACCTATTTAGGTACTGTAGAAAACTTTATTTCTATTTATATTGGTGTTATATTACTGTATTCTCACTTTTCCATGGCTAGTACCCCCCCCCCCAATACTATCCATAGTTTCATCAAAATAAGCAATCAACACGACAAAAACTGAATCTGTCAAAGACAGACCAGTCTGTAGCAATCTGTATACTTCGTATACTTATGGTATCTCAAAAATTCTGAAAACTTAATACAATTTGGGCAATTGGCATATAAACCAGCATAAAAAAGAATCAACTCAAAAGCTTTTTCTGTATAAAAATGAAAAATAGTTTCGTGGGCGAAAAGTTTCTGTCTTTTTCCAGCATGATCAAACAACCATCACCAAAACTAGTCGTAAAGGTTTTACTTGGCTCAAACACAAAAAGAAACACAAAAAACACAATCATAACAGAATTATGATGGTGTGGACGCAACAAAACAGAAAGCAAAAGGCAAAGATAAATTCATTGGGTTGCCTCCCAACAAGCGTTATTGTTTAACGCCCTTAGCTAGGCATAAGGCGAAAGAATCACGTACCGTCGTCTTTGGTGCTCAAACCATAAGTAGCCCTCATCATGGATTCATAAGGCAATCTTATTTTATTTATAGGAAAATGTTCCATGCCCTTCTTTAATGGAAATTGAAATCTAATATTCCCTTCCTTCATATCGATGACAGCACCAATAGTCCTTAGGAAAGGTCTACCAAGAATGATAGGACATGTAGGATTGTAATCAATATCAAGCACAATGAAATCCACGGGTACATAGTTCCTATTTGCAATAATAAGAACATAATTGATCCTTCCCATGGGCTTCTTAACAGTAGAATCCGCAATATGCAAATTAAGAGAGCACGCATCAATCTCATTGAAGCCTAGAACATCACATAAAGACTTTGGAATCGCGGAAACACTAGCACCCAAATCACACAAAGAATTGCATTCATAGTTTTTGCTCTTGATTTTGATAGTAGGTTCCCACTCATCATGAAGTTTTCTAGGAATAGAAACTTCCAATTCAAGTTTCTCTTCAAGATATTTCATCGTAGCATCGATGATATGATTGGTAAAGGCCTTGTTTTGGCTATAAGCGTGTGGAGAGTTTAGGATGGATTGCATCAAGGAAATACATTCAATCAAAGAGCAACTATCATAATTGAATTCCTTGAAATCCAAAGTAGTAGTTTCATTACTACTCAAAGTTTTGATATCCTCTACTCCACTTTCAATGCTTTTAGCATCAAGATAGATAGACTCTGAATCATTGGGGCGTTTCTCAACCAAAGTGGATTCATATCCTGTAATGCCCCAAGAGTGTATCTTTCCCTTTTTGTAACATTCTCCATGTGGGTCCAACTTGTCATTGATATGAGAGCTTCTATGTGTTATGATTTCATGTGTCACCTTGCATTGTTCTTTCTTTGCATGCATGCATCACCATCATTTCATGTCCTTGTGTTGTGGCTTTGTGATCATTTGTGGTGTGTGATGATATGAGTTGTGATGTGATGTGGTGGGTGTTGATAAGTGGGTGTTGCTTGTAGTAGTAAGTATCTAAGTTGGATTGCCTAGGGTTTCAAAACCATCTCCCTCTCTTTTATCTCAAACCTAAATATTCTTATGCTCCTTCCCTGTTTTAAAATGTCCTTGATTTAGCATATTTTGTGGTGGATATCAAGATGTGTTTTTGCTGTTTTGAAACTATGTTGTGAGGGTGCAATAAATCACAAAACAGTGGAATAAATACTGTTTTGTAAATATTTACTTGCTCCTAAAATCCTTTTACTATTTTTATTAAATAGGTCATACTTTCTTATGACCAGGGCTATTTTTACTTTTATTTTTGGTGCCATAGGTTTTCCTGGGAGTTATTTGTTTTCTGGTGTTGGTTTTAAATAGAAAACCCTCCCAGGAATTCCTTTTGATTTATCTGTCGCCAGCCTTGGGCCACTTTCCCCTCCCGTGGCCCAACTCCTTGCTGCCTCCCCACCTAGAGCCCACCTTGCGTGCTACTCCTTCTTCCTGACGTCGTCTACCCCCGTGCCTGCTTTCCGTCTTGCTTCAGAGAGAGAGCGAGTCGTCGTGAGCGCTCACGGACGTCGAGGCCCCCATATAGCTTCGGCGTGCATGCCCCCTTCCTTAGGGTTCCTCCTTTCCCCATCTGCCGCCGCCACTCCTCCCTCCATCTCCCTCCATCTCTCCTTTCCCCTCAGGTAAAGGTTCTATAGATAGGTTGCAGAGAGAGAGAGAGAAGTGCCGCGACGTCTACCCTGCTCCCGTCGTCTCCGGCGCCGGCCGCCATGTCCAGGGGCTCGGGAGAGGTGTCCGCGCCCCATTGCCATCCTCGGTGAGGCCGGGGAACGACTACACCAACGGCCAACTCAATGTCATTGGCGTGCACCCGGCGTTCTTCCTCCCCTGCTTCGGTTCTGCACCGCACCTCTACTTCGGTTCGACAGGGCTTCTTCAGATCTTCCTCGGCCTTCTTCCGGCTTCTTCCCGATCGGTTCCTCTTCTTCCTTCCCCTAGGTGAGCTAGCTCTCTTCTCTCCCTTTCCCCACGAGTAGATCCGGCTGAAGTAGTTCTGTGCTTCTCTGTTCAGAGAAGAAGCGGTAGTTCCTGAGTGTAGTGTGGTGTTGGTCCCTGATGCGTGTGCTCTGCTCGACGTGCTAAGGGAGACGGCTTCCCACGCAGTTGTAGTTGATGGTGCGGGTGTCCCGTAGAGCAGCACTAGTCGAGTAGGCGTGCTCCAGCGAACTCTCTGTCGTCAGATCACTGTGTAGAGCATAGCAGGACATCGTGGTAGATTATGTTGTTCTTTTCCCCTGTTCTATCAAGCTTCCGAAGCATAGCATAGTGGTGCAGTATGTTGTGGAAGTTCTGGCACGTTGTGGGTTCGAGTCCCAGAGAGTGCACCCCCCCTTTTTGATTTTGTTTCGACAGTGGCAGCAGCAGAGAAGTTACCCTGTTATCATTCCCTCTTCTGTGAAGTGCTCGTGTAGTAGCAGGGTGGCTTGCTGTTGTGTGTAGTTACTAGGGGGTCTAGGGATCGAATCCCTCCCCACCCCTTTTAATTTTTGTTGCATTCTTTTCTGTTTTTGCATTGTATGATTTCATAGATGTAGGTGGGGTGTTAGATCTTCATGTGGGTATTTTTGCTTGCCACCAACAGCATGTGTTGCTAGTTTTGCTAGCTTAGTGGTGGTGTGGCATGTGTAGTTCATGTTTGAACATATGTATGTGTTAGTTCATGTATGTGGTAGTGATGATGGTGTAGGCCTTGTGGAATGCCTAGTGTGGTGTTTGTGCTTGTGTAGATGTACATCATGATATATATGTGTGTGGGGTGTGTCCATGTGCATGGTGATGAACTCATGCACCAAGTGTCGTGTATGTGTGTGTGTGGGTTCCCCCCCCCCCACACACATATATTGTGTGTGTGTAGGTGCTCTTGTCATGAGTGTGTGGTAAGTGTGTGGTGACCCACACATTCCCAAGGCTTGGTGAGCCTTGGATAAGCACTTGAGCATGTTCATATGTGTAGGGGTATAGATGATGTGGTGTCATCTAGTGTGTGTGTCCTCATTGGCTTATGTAGGTGCTTTCTTGCTAGTGCTTGATGTGTGTGGTGTGTGGTGGTGTGCTAAGGCAGAAGGGCATGAGGTATACCCCTCATGTGCACCAATGTAGTGTTGATAGAGTGCAAGTGTTTGTGTAGGTGTTGTTCTAGTGAATAGCACATGTGATGATGCACTATTCACTATATGTGATTCCATGTAGATTTTCTTTCCTAGTTTGTGCCCATTAGTTCTATGCAAGAACATAGGTTTTATATATATTTTGGGGTAGAATCATCCCAGGAATCCATTGGTGAAATCAGTTTTGCCTTTGGAACACTTTCTGGGAATGTCATATTTCAGATTTGTTCTATGTTTGGAGCTTGGTTCCATGAGATGTGGTGAGCCCAAGAGGTTGATTCCTTGTTGTAGCATTAGAGGGTGACCCCCTCTATGGCATGTTGGTTTTGTTTCATGCTTAGTAGTTCATATGTGCAAGTGATGCTTAGTCAAAGTAGGCATGTGGCTGAAATTCCAGTTTAGTGAAAATCTGTGATTTTCACTAAGTCTGAGAATCTGCTTATATTTTCTTCTCCTGTTGTTGTGCTTGTAGAAGTCCATGTGTTGTGATTCAGCCTTTGCTATCAACTGGAAAGTTGTAGCTTTTGTGCTTGTCTAGCTCTATGTAAATTTTCATTCCATTTGTATCCCTGTAGATATTGTTTTGGGTGTTGTCAAGATGCTTTAGAGCATAAACAGCTAGTGAGAATCTGGAATTTTCACGAAGTCCCTGAAAACTGATATTTTTGTCCAAGTTAGCAGTTGTGTAACTTTGTGTGTGTAACTCCTTTGCATTATCTTTTTGATTGTTCTTGTAGTACTTTTGAATAGCTTCTGCCACATATCCTATTTGGCATATTTGGGTGGCTGTAGGTTCTTTGCATCTAGCCCTCAAAATGCTATGATGCTGTTTATGGCAGATTGTATAGTTTTGATGTTTTGGGGCTTGTGAGTGCATAGATGATGGTGTGGTGATATTCCTTGAACCACCCCATCCATGATGGTTTGTTTTATGTCTTGGCAACCTGGGAATACCAGAAGTATGCCATTGGTGAGTGTTGTGATGATTTTGATACGTAGGACGTCATTTCTTGTTTCATTGTTTCCCGTTGATCCGTAGCTCCGTTTGTAACGTTCTTTATATGGTTTTGTATCGTTTTCACGTGAGGAATCTGTTCATGTCATCCTAATGCAAGTCAAGATAGCTTAGAGTGAAGTTCTGTCCAGGAACTTGTATTTACTTCTCATGCATGTGCAAGTGAGTAGAATAGAGATGCATGTTCATTTTCATCTCATGCATCATGTGCTTGTTGCATCTTGAGGTGTTGTTGTTCATTGGATGCTATTTTTATGTTGGGTAGCACCAGGGTCGGAGAACGAGTACGTGGATCCGGGAGAGTACGTGCAGGACGAACAAGAGCAGATCCAAGCTGGGGACATCACAGGCAAGATGATATGACCTTCATTCCATCTCTAGACTTGTTATGCTAGATTACGGTTCCTCATCATATACTCGTTGCCTGCCATTGAAATAATTGCCTCATGATATTGCGATGAATCCAAACACTTATCCCTTCCTAGCAAATCTTGAATGGCTAAGTAGGCTTTGATGATCTACTAATGTTAGCGTTGCTAGTTACAGGTGCTTTGTCTCATGTGATAACATGAGCTTGATATTATTATGTTAAATCTGTTATTTAATTAATGCACCTATATACTTGGTAAATAATGGAAGGCCTAGCCTTTTGCCGGGTGTTTTGTTCCGTTATTGCCGCCATAGTTACCGGCTACCGGTGTTTGATTCCATAACTGATTGCTCCTAACACGTTCGAGGTTGTTATGGGGACCCCCTGGATAAATCGCGTAGTGCTAAGACTTGTCCGGCAGGACCCAACATTGGTGTTAATTTGCTAATCACTTAATAATCTGCATAGGGAATGTCCTACCCGAGGAATTTAATCAACAACCTGGGCCAGTGCTCTTCATGAGTGTTGGTTCAAACTAGAGCACCGTGCGGGGCCACCCCGGGGCAACTCGGGAGATTTCTCTGGCAACTGTACGCTTCGCTTATCCGGCATGTACTGAGACTGAGATACGCGGCTCTTATCAGGGTCGTCGACATGTTGGGAGGTCCTGCTAGTCTTGTCATACCTTAGCGATATATCTTGGGTATAGGAATCCTGGTGAAGCTTTGGTTCTCCCCAGAGTTGAGGTTTTCCTCTAAGGAATCCGACGAGATCACGAGATTCGTGATAGAGGATTACTTTGCGGCCTGTGACCATTTGTGATGGACTAGTTGGAGCACCCCTGCAGGGTTTAATCTTTCGGAAAGTCGTGCCCGCGGTTATGTGGCAACTTGGAATATTTGTTAACATCCGGTTACAGATAACCTGAACATAACTCTAATAAAATTGCCAACTGTGTGCGTAACCGTGACTGTCCCCTTCGTAGACCTCTCTTCGACCGGGAACACGCTGGGGTTATGAGTGACGTAAGTAGGTGTTCAGGATCACTTAGTGATCAGCTAAACTTCGATCGCTAATGTAGACCACCTTCAATACATGTTCTACGTAAGTTAGCCACTATAAAGCTTAGGATGCTTCAGCCTAAATACTCCACCTTCCTTACCTAATAACTTGACTAGCTCTGCCACCGAGGTCATAGATTCCTGAGCCCCCGTGGCTCACAGATTCCTTCACAACACCAACAAGTTCAGGTACCCCCGAGACAGGTGATCCCGATGGCACGCAGCTGGCGTGGCAGTACTATGAGGAGAACGACCGCCTGTACATGAACTATCCAGAAGACTGAGGCGTGGTCGTGATCATGGGCAAGCATGTAGGATAGCATAGTCATTTCTCATGTTTTGTAGTCCGTAGCGGAACTACCTTGTTTGGATGTGTGATGTAACTCTGATATATTTATGAGATGGCAGTTGAATCCCTTATTGTCATTCTTCTATTATTATGTATGTGCTATGTTACCGTGCTTGCAAAACGCTTAGATACGCTTCTTTCCAGTTCGGGGCCTCGTTCCCCCAAATCGGAAAGGACCGCATCTTAGTCGTTACAAGTTGGTAATCAGAGCCTTACGACCATAGGAGCCTTTGTGTGATCGTACTTGGTCGAGTCGAGTCTAGTAAAATGTTTTGAGTCTTAGTTATATCGGAGAGTAGGATTCTTTTTTCTCCTCTTCCATGCTCTTGTGAGGTTCTCGACTTAGGAAATCTTAATTCTACTCCTCTTCTCGCTCAAAAAAAAACTAGGATCACGCGGGTATTTGTGAAATCTATATGATTTCGATGTGACGGAGTTCTGTCTTGGTGCCTCGTGTCTGCCTTGATTTCTTCCGAGGAGTTGAGCTCCAGGGGATTCTTGCGCACATCGCCATCATTCAGATTTCTGAGTATCTAAGAACGAAGGATGTTCGTAATTGCTTCAATACTAGTAGTGGCGAGATAACCCCGATGTCCTCAGTACTGGTGCAGATTGTTCGGGAGTACTGCCATACTTTGTATGGTCGTGATCACGAGGGTATGTTGTAGATGAAGGTCCGAGATTCTGGTTATGTGTTGACGGATGTGATACAGGTGACGAGTTAGTATAGGAGTTGTGTGATATTACTCCTTGTATCCGTGTACCAGATTGCATGACCAGATATTTCGGGAATTCATAGGTGGGATATCAAGTAGTAGCTTATAGGAAAGTCTTCCTACAGATGTATGATGTGAGGTTGGGATTCGATGTTCAGTGGGTGTGTTTGTTCACGGTCGTCTTACAGCGGTTCTCGTTGTGTCTTAAAGAGTCCTTGTAGCTCGCTACAACTCGGGGATACTTTGTAAGTCGTGTGCACTACCTTGCACAGGATGGCTACTGTAAATTCGAGCCCGTGTGATCTTATCCACGAAGATATCGGATGAAATCTCGACCATATGTTTGTTCCGAGCAGTTCTAGCTCATACTTGTTTGCAAGTGGTCTTAATCATAATTTTATCGACCGTCACTTTGAGGAAGCATTCTTACTATTTTGTTCGAGTGCAATTGCTATATACATGTTCAGATATTCCTGTCATTTTGATTCAGCTATATCTTCAATTTATTCTATGGGCTAATGTGTTGTTCGTCTTCAGGATGGCTCCACCAACTCGTCAGAATCTAGGGCGTGAGGATGGGCCGCCACCACCTCCTCCTCCGGAGAATCCTCCTCTACCGCCGCCTCCTCCTGTTGAGGCTTGGCAAGCGGTGAAGGCTGCTACAAATGCAAATACTCAGATGCTGCTACAGTTGTTGTAAGAGAGGGGTAATCAACAGCAAGGCAATTTCCAGCATGGTGGAAATCAGTTTGCTAATGTGAGTCAGTTCCTGTCGAACCAGCCAAAGACTTTCACTTCCTGTGACCAGCCGTTTGATGCTGAGGATTGGATCTGCGACATGAACTAGCATTTTGAGTGCAGCAATGTTCGTCCTGAGGATTTCGTCTAATTTGCAACATTCCAGCTGAAGGGGCAAGCATCTATCTGGTGGCAACAGTTGAAGGATTCAAGGGGCGCTAGAGTGATCACTTGGGATGAGTTTTGCCGTGACTTCAGATCCCACTACATTCCGTCCAGCTTCATGAAGGAAATGCGTGAGAAGTTCAGGCTCTTGAAGCAGGGTGGTAACTCCGTGTACAAGTACAACGTCGAGTTCCACGAGCTAGCCCGTTACGCCTTGCAGGATATCCCTGATCAGAAGAGCAAGATTTATCAGTTCATAGGTGGCTTGAAAGAAGATTTGCAGTTAGCTCTTGCTTTGCACGATCCTGAGGAGTTCGACAAGTTCTAAAACTTAGCTCTCAGAGCAGAGGCAGCCTTGCTCAGGGTGGAGATTTCTAAGAAGCACTTCAGAGATTCCAACTCTTCCTCTACTCAGGTGGTTCAGAAGCAACAGAAGTTTTGGGTGTCTCCTCCTCCTCCTCGGCACTCGCGGCAGCTCAAGCATTCTGGTGGCCGTGGTTCTTCCCACCCACCCAACCCAGTCTTTCAGTAGAGATTCCAGCATCAGAAGCAAGGGCCTCCTCAGCCTCAGTACCGTCAGCCAGCAGAGGTTACTTGTCACAAGTGTGGGCAGAAAGGTCACTATGCCAACAAGTGCACTTCTCAGCTCTGTCTGTCGCCTCCTCCTCCAGGCAAACCTCCAAGCAATGCTCTTCTCAAGTTCAACCCCAGGTCAGTTCGATTCAATATGGTGAACGCAGCTGAAGCAGAGAACTCCTCTCATGTGATCATGGGTAACCTTTCAGTCAATGATTTTCCTGCTAAAGTCTTGTTCGATTCTGGTGCTTCGCATTGCTTTATGTCAAAGTCATTTTTCATCAAGCATGATTTTCCCTCGACAAGTTTGCATAGACCTTTGGGCGTTGTTTCTCCGGGTGCTCAAATGAGGTCAAATTCTAGAGTTCCTGATGTCAATGTCAAGATAGGAAGTTATTCTTTTCTGGCTTCTCCGTATGTCTTGGGCAATTCCGACATTGATTTGATCCTTGGTATGGACTGGTTGGCCATGAACAAGGCATCGATTGATTGTGAAGCTAAAGAAGTGAAGCTTACCCACTCTTTGGATGACGTGATTATATTCGCGGCGTGCGATGATACAATCCGTCTGTTCTCTTTGCATGAAAAGGGTGAGATTAACCCTATTTCGCAAGTCCCAGTGGTCTGCGAATATGAAGATGTGTTTCCAGAAGAGCTGCCATGCATGCCTCCGCACCGAGAAGTTGAATTTGTCATTGAGCTTGAACCAGGTACTGGGCCTGTATGTAAATGGCCGTACAAATTGGGTCCAGAAGAATTGAAGGAACTTAAGAGGCAACTCGATAAACAGGAGCGTTTGGGTCTGATCAGACCGAGCTCGTATCCGTGGGGCTGTGGAGTTCTGTTTGTCAAGAAGAAGGATGGCACGGACCGGTTGTGTGTCGATTACCGTCCATTGAACAAGAAGACAATCAGGAAAAAATATCCACTTCCGAACATAACTGAGTTGTTCGAACAGTTGAAAGGCGCTAAGATCTTCTCCAAGCTCGATATCAGAATGGGCTATCATCAAATTCACATTTGCGAAGAGGATATTCCGAAGACTGCTTTCAGGACTAGTTTTGGCTCGTATGATTATACGGTCATGTCTTTTGGTCTGTCAAATGCTCCTCCGACATTTTGTCGATTGATGAACTACATATTCTCTCCGTTCAAGAATGACTTTGTCTTGCTCTATCTCGACGACATTCTGGTCTTTTCTGAAACTGAGGAAGAACATCTCAGATTGGTGCTTGATAAGCTGAGAGAGTACAAATTGTATGCCAAGTTTTCCAAGTGTGAGTTCTGGTTGAAAGAAGTCGTCTATCTTGGTCACATCATCTCTTCCAAGGGCATCAAAGTTGATCCGTCGAAGGTGCAGGCCATTGTTGAATTCGAGCCTCCGCAGAATGTGAAGCAGCTTCGAATCTTTCTCGGGCTCGCAAGCTATTGCAGAAGGTTTGTTGAGAACTTCTCCAAGATTGCGAAGCCTCTCTCAAGTCTTCTTCAGAAAGGTGTGAAGTATGCTTGGTCTCCAGAGTGTGAGTTGGCCTTCGACACACTCAAAGAGAAGCTCACCTCTACTTCAGTCTTGGTTCCTCCGAATGATTCCAAGCCTTACCAGGTGTTCTGCGACGCTTCTCTCCGGGGTATTGGTGCAGTTCTGATGCAAGAGAAGAAAGTGGTTACTTATACCTCCAGGCAGTTGAAGCCAGCGGAGAAGAATTATCATGTGCATGATCTTGAGCTAGCAACTGTGGTACACGCTCTGATGACTTGGAGACACCTCTTGTTGGAACGAAAGGTTGAAGTTTTCACCGATCACAAGAGTCTCAAGTACATCTTCACTCAGCCTAACCTGAATCTTCGGCAAACTCGTTGGGTGGACATGCTCCAATATTTTAATCCGAGTGTTGAGTACATGCCACGCAAAGCTAATGTCGTGGCAGATGCCTTGAGCAGGAAGGCGTACTGCAACAATCTCATTCTACAACCTCTCTAGCCTGACCTTTGTGAGTCTTTCAGGAAGCTCAACCTTCAGTTGGTACCTCAGGGATTTCTTGCAAACCTTCAAATCTCTCCTACCTTGGAAGATCAGGTCCGAGCAGCTGATACGTCCATTTTGCATCATGCTTTCATGTTGATATTTATTGCTATTTGGGCTGTTATATTACTTGTGGTACCATATTTATGCCTTTTCTCTCTTATTTTGCAAGGATTATTTGAAGAGGGAGAGTTCAGGCATTTGGAATTCTGGACTGGAAAAGGAGCAAATCCTAGTCCACTATTCTGCACATCTCCAAACGCCCTCAAAATTTACGTGGATTTTTTCTGCAATATATTAAAAATAATGGGCAAAATAACTACCGGAGGGGGCCACGAGGGCCCCACAAGCTTGCCCACCGCCACCGCACCCCCTGGTGGTGCAGGGCAGCCTTTGGGCTCCCTAAAGGCCCACTAGCCCACCTCTTTTGCTATATGAAGCGTCCTGGTCTGGAAAAAATCAATAGGGAGCTTTTTTGTGGTTTCGCCACCGCCACGAGGCGGAACTTGAGCAGATCCAATCTAGAGCTCCGGCAGGACGATCCTGCCGGGGAAATTTCCCTCCCGGAGGGGGGAACCGTCGCCATCGTCATCACCAACACTCCTCTCGTCGGAGGGGAGGCATCTTCATCAACATCTTCATCAGCACCATCTCCTCTCCAATCCCTAGTTCATCTCTTGTAACCAATCTTCGTCTCGCAACTCCGATTGGTACTTGTAAGGTTGCTAGTAGTGTTGATTACTCTTTGTAGTTGATGCTAGTTGGATTACTTGGTGGAAGAGTTTATGTTCAGATCCTTGATACTATTCATTACACCTCTGGTCATGATTATGATTATGTCTTATGAGTAGTTACTTTTGTTCCTCAGGACATGGGATAAGTCATGCTGATAATAGTCATGTGAATTTGATATTCGTTCGGTATTTTGATATGTTGTATGTTGTTTTTCCTCTAGTGGTGTTATGTGAACGTCGACTACATAACACTTCACCATATGTGGGCCTAGAGGAAGGCATTGGGAAGTAGTAAGTAGATGATGGGTTGCTGGAGTGACACAAGCTTAAACCCCAGTCTATGCGTTGCTTCGTGAGGGGCTGATTTGGATCCACTAGTTTAATGTTATGGTTAGACTTTGTCTTAATTCTTCTTTTGTAGTTGCGGATGCTTGCGAGAGAGGTTAATCATAAGTTGGATGCTTGTCCAAGTAAGGGCAGTACCCAAGCGCCGGTCCACCCACATATCAAACTATCAAAGTAACGAACGCGAATCATATGAACATGATGAAACTAGCATGACAGAAATTCTCGTGTGTCCTCGGGAGCGTTTTCCTCCTATAAGACTTTGTTCAGGCTTGTCCCTTGCTGCAAAAGGGATTGGGCCACTTGCTGCACCATTGCTACTACTTGTTACTTGTTACTCTTTGCTTGCTACGTTTCACCTCGCTACACAATCACTTGTTACCGCTACTTTCAGTGCTTGCAGTTATTACCTTGCTGATATCCGTTTATCAAAGCCTTCTGCTGCTCGTTGGGTTCGACACTCTTACTTATCGAAAGTACTACGATTGATCCCCTATACTTTTGGGTCATCAAGACTCTTTTCTGGCGCCGTTGCCGGGGAGTGAACCGCCTTTGGTAAGTGGAAATTGGTAAGGAAACATCTATATACTATGCTAAAATTTATTGTCACTTGTCACTATGGAAACTCTTCCTTTGAGGAGTTTGTTCGGGGTATCTTCACCATGAATGGAAGCACGAGGAGTTGCTCCTCAACCTGAGGTACCTACTCAAAATATCTTCTATGAAATTCCTTTGGGTATGCTTGAGAAACCGCAGGCTAATCCTTTTACAAGAGATGGATCTTCACATCCAGACTTTCATCTAATCTATGTAGATGAAGTTTGTGGTTTATTTAAGCTTGCAGGTTTGCCCGAGGATGAGGTAAATAAGAAAGTCTTTCCTTTATCTTTAAAGGATAAGGCGTTGACATGGTATAGGTTATGTGATGATGCTGGATCACGGGGCTACAATCGGTTGAAATTGGAATTTCATCAAAAGTTCTATTCTATGCATTTAGTACATCATGATCGAAACTTTATTTATAACTTTTGGCCTCGTGACAGGGAAAGCATAGCTCAAGCTTGGGGGAGGCTTAAATCAATGCTATATTCATGCCCCAATCATGAGCTCTCAAGAGAAATCATCACTCAAAACTTTTATGCTCGGCTTTCTCATGAGGATCGTACCATGCTTGACACTTCTTGTGCAGGTTCTTTTATGAAGAAGGATATTGATCACAAGTGGAATTTATTGGAGAGAATCAAACGCAACTCTAAAGATTGGGAGCTGGAGGAAGGTAAGGACTCAGGTATGAATTTCCAGTTTGATTGCGTTAAATCTTTTGTTGAGACAAACACTTCTAGAGATTTTAGCGCTAAGTATGGACTTGACTCTGAGATAGTAGCTTCTCTATGTGAATCTTTTGGTGCTCATGTTGATCTTCCCAAAGAGAAGTGGTTTAAATATCGTCCTCATGTAGAAAGCAAAATAGCCAAAACCAATCTAGTTGAGGAGAAAATCATAGCTTTTAGTGATCATGTTGTTCCTTGTGCTTACACTGAGAAACCACCATGCCCTGCTAGGATAAAGGATTATTCTAAAGCTCCAACTATGATACGTAGGGGTTACATTAGACCACTTGCACCCCCTGAGGAGATTAGAGTTGAACCTAGTGTTGCTATTATCAAAGATCTCTTAGCCGAAGACATAGATGGGCATGTTATCAAATTCTGTGAGGACTCCGCTAGAATTGCTAAACCTCACGTGAAAGACAAGCACGGACATGTAGTTTGCATGCCCGTTGTTCTGTTAAGATAGGAGATCACTGTTACCATGGTTTATGTGATATGGGAGCTAGTGTTAGTGCAATACCCCGTTCTCTCTATGATGAAATCGAAGATGAGATTGCACCTGCTGAGTTAGAACCCATTGATGTCACTATTACGCTAGCTAATAGAGACACCATCTGCCCCCTGGGAATTGTGAGAGACGTAGAAGTCCTGTGTGGTAAGATGAAGTATCCTACTGATTTCCTCGTCCTTGATACTGCACAAGATAGCTTTTGTCCCATCATATTTGGTAGACCCTTTCTCAACACTGTCAATGCTCACATTGATTGCATTAAGCAAACTGTCACAGTAAGTTTCGAGGGTGTGTCTCATGAATTTAACTTCTCCAAGTTTGGAAGACAAACCCATGAAAGAGAGTCGTCTCGTAGAGATGAAATCATTGTTCTTGCCTCTATTGTCGTACCTCCTACGGATCCTTTAGAGCAATATCTGCTTGAGCATGAAAATGATATGCATATGGAGGAGAGAGATGAGATAGATAGAATTGTCTTAGAACAACATCCTATTCTCAAGAATAATCTGCCTGTTGAACTTCTTGGGGATCCTCCCCCACCAAAGGGTGATCCTGTGTTCGAGCTTAAACAGTTGCCTGATACTCTTAAGTATGCCTATCTTGATGAGAAGGAGATATCTCCTGTCATTATTAGTGCTCTCCTTTCAGAGCGCGAAGAGAAGAAGTTACTAAAAACTCTGAGGAAGCACCGCGCTGCTATTGGATATACTCTTGATGATCTTAAGAGTATTAGTCCTACTCTATGTCAGCACAAGATTAAAACCGATCCTGACTTTAAACGAGTTGTTGATCATCAAAGGAGATTAAATCCTAAGATGAAAGAGGTCGTTAGAAAAGAAATATTAAAGCTTCTAGAAGAAGGAATCATTTATCATGTTGCTCATAGTGATTGGGTAAGTCCAGTACATTGCGTACCTAAGAAGGGAGGTATCACCGTCGTTCCTAATGATAAGGATGAATTAATCCCACAAAGGATTATTACCGGCTATAGAATGGTGATAGACTTCCGGAAACTGAACAAGGCAACCAGGAAAGATCACTATCCTTTGCCGTTCATCGACCAAATGCTAGAAAGGCTATCAAAACACACTCACTTCTGTTTCTAGACAGTTATTCAGGTTTCTCGCAAATACCTGTTGCACAAGTTGATCAAGAGAAAACCACTTTCACCTGCCCTTTTGGTACCTTTGCCTATAGACGTATGCCTTTTGGCTTATGTAATGCACCTGCCACCTTCCAAAGATGTATGATGGCTATATTCTCTGACTTTTGTGAAAATATTGTCGAGGTTTTCATGGATGACTTCTCCGTTTACGGGTCTTCCTTTGATGATTGCCTCAGCAACCTTGATCGAGTCTTACACAGATGCGAAGAAACCAACCTCGTCTTGAATTGGGAGAAGTGCCACTTTATGGTTAATGAAGGTATCGTCTTAGGACACAAAATCTCTGAAAGAGGCATTGAAGTTGATAAGGCTAAGGTTGATGCAATTGAGAAAATGCCTTGCCCCACAGATATCAGAGGTATACGAAGTTTCCTAGGTCATGTTGGTTTCTATAGAAGGTTCATTAAAGACTTCTCTAAGATTTCTAGGCCTCTTACCAACCTCTTGTAGAAGGATGTTCCTTTTGTTTTTGATGAGGATTGTGAGGAATCCTTTGAAATACTTAAGAAGGCTTTGATAACCGCACCTATTGTTCAACCACCTGACTGGAACTTGCCCTTTGAAATCATGTGTGATGCTAGTGATTAT
This sequence comes from Hordeum vulgare subsp. vulgare, assembly GCF_904849725.1. Lineage (NCBI taxonomy): Eukaryota > Viridiplantae > Streptophyta > Magnoliopsida > Poales > Poaceae > Hordeum > Hordeum vulgare. The sequence continues at coordinate 251,216,348 of NC_058522.1, read as the reverse complement.
GTTGTTGGTGTTGTTCTAGGACAAAGAGTTGACAAGAAGTTGAATGTCATTCACTACGCTAGTAAAACTCTAGACAGTGCCCAAAGAAACTATGCCACTATGGAGAAGGAATTTTGAGCAGTCGTGTTTGCATGTGAAAAGTTCACATCTTACATAGTTGACTCCAAAGTCACTATTCACTCTGATCATGCTGCTATTAAGTACCTTATGCAGAAGAAGGACGCTAAGCCTAGGCTCATCAGATGGGTTCTCCTGCTACAGGAATTTGATTTGCACATCGTTGACCGAAAGGGTGCTGATAACCCTGTAGCAGATAACTTTTCTAGGCTAGAGAATGTCCTTGATGACCCACTACCTATTCATAACAGCTTTCCTGATGAGCAATTAAATGTCATCCGCACTTCACTTAGTGCATCGTGGTATGCTGATTATGCAAACTATATCGTAGCCAAATACATACCACCCAGTTTCACCTATCAACAAAAGAAGAAATTCTTCTTTGATTTAAGACACTACTTTTGGGATGATCCTCAACTTTATAAGAAGGAGTAGATGGTGTTATTAGACGTTGTGTGCCTGAACATGAACAGGGACAGATCCTGCAGAAGTGTCATTCCGAAGCCTACAGAGGACACCATGCTGGAGATAGAACTTCCCATAAGGTATTGCAATCAGGTTTCTATTGGCCCACTCTCTTCAAGGATGCTCGTAAGTTTGTCTTGTCTTGTGACGAATGCCAAGGGATAGGGAACATCAGTAAGCGTCAAGAGATGCCTATGAACTATTCACTTGTCATTGAACCATTTGATGTCTGGGGCTTTGATTATATGGGACCCTTCCCGAGTTCCAATGGGTATACTCACATCTTAGTTGTTGTGAATTACGTTACTAAGTGGGTAGAAGCTATCCCCACTAAAAATGTTGATCACCACACCTCTATTAAGATACTTAAAGAAGTCATATTCCCAAGATTTGGAGTCCCTATATACTTGATGACTGATGGCGGTTCACACTTCATTCATGGTGTTTTCCGTAAGATGCTAGCTAAGTATGATGCCAACCATAGAGTTGCATCTCCTTATCATCCTCAGTCTAGTGGTCAAGTTGAGTTGAGTAATAGGGAGATCAAGTTGATCCTTCAAAAGACCGTCAATAGATCTCGAAAGAACTGGTCTAGCAAACTTGCCGATGCACTATGGGCTTATAGGACTGCTTATAAGAATCCCATGGGCATGTCACCATATAAAATGGTCTACGGTAAGGCCTATCATTTACCTCTTGAGCTGGAACACAAAGCTTATTGGGCAATCAAAGAGCTCAACTTTGATTTCAAACTTGCCGGTCAGAAGCGGTTGTTTGATATCAGCTTGTTAGATGAATGGAGAGCCCAGGCATACGAGAATGCCAGGTTGATCAAGGAAAAGGTTAAGAGATGGCATGACAGACGAATACAGAAACAAGAGTTCAATGTAGGTGATTATGTCTTGCTATACAATTCTCGTTTGAGATTCTTTGCAGGCAAGCTTCTCTCTAAATGGGAAGGTCCCTATGTTGTCGAGGAAGTATATCATTCCGGTGCCATCAAAATCAATAACACGGAAGGAAATTTTCCTAGAGTGGTAAATGGGCAAAGAATCAAGCATTACATCTCGGGTACTCCCATAAATGTTGAGACCAATATCATCAATGTCATAACTCCAGAGGAGTACATAAGGGATGTTTATCAGCCTGTTTCAGACCTTGAAAACGAAGATGTATCTGTTTCAGCAAGAAATTGGACTCCGATACTTTTCCAATAGGAAATTTCCTCAGTTTTGGAATTTTTGGAAAATTAGAAAAATAAAAAGCAGCCCAGAGAGCAAACGAGGAAGCCACAAGGGCCCACTCCGCCACCACCCCCCTGGTGGCGGTGGGCAAGCTTGTGGGCACCTCGTGTGCCTCCCGGACTCCGTTTTCTTGTGGAGGACTCCTTCTGGCCCAGAAAAAATCAATATATAGTCGCTCGAAGGTTTTGATCTCCGTATCGCGTAGTTTCCCTCTGTTTTCGTTTCGAGCTTGTTTCTGCCGCAGATCTAGATCATCATGACTTCCCCAAACGCTCCTAAGGACAAGATCTTCGAGAAGGTCATCAATCCCTACCTCACGGAAGTGCTGAAACACCCTCAATCTATCAAGATGAGCGAGGGGATGTTGCACATCCGTGATGTTGAGGGGCCTAAGAAGACCGGAAGCGTGGAGACGAGGCTCGAAGAAATGGAGAAACAAGTCTTCAAGTGCCAAGGGATGGTTGAGCGTGGACTCAACGTCAACCAAACGATGATCACGGAGTTCACTAGCAATCACAAGATGGATGCCATTGATATTGGGAAACACCTCTCTAGGCTTTACGATAGGGTTGACCAACTTCAGGGCCAGATCTATGACCTATAGAATCAAAACTGTGAGTATGAGTACAGATTTAAATCAATAAGGTTGGCTGCAGATTTGAGGATTCCGACTACTCGTTCATCCTGCCATGATGGAGCACCTATGCCTTGGAAGACGGAGGATCAGACTGCTTAAACAACAACACCATCACCACCAAAGGAAGACAACTAAGCATTGGTATGGGCAATCCCCTTGGCTTCTGCCAAGCTTGGGGGAGTTGCCCCGGTATCGTATCACCTTTATATCTTTTGCTTTTACCTTTGTTTTAGTTCTTTCCTTTTCAGTTTTTATTTCTTATTTTAGAGGAATAAGTCTTTAGTTTTTAGTTTGAGTCTTTTGCTTTTGTCTCTCCCCCGATGTATTCGAGCTTACGAGCTATATAATAAAGAGTGTCTTAGTCAAGGGTTTTGCTTTGTGCCATGCTCAAAAGTATGAAAAGAACAATAGCATGAAAGATCATGAGACGATCTTATGGGAAGTGATAACTTCACTTATGACAAGTATGATGATTGAAACTTGTTGAGAATAAATCAACATAGACATTAGTCATTGTTGCAATTAATAAGAAGTAATAAGGAAAGAGAGGTTCACATATAAATATATCATCTTAGACACTTTTTACAATTGTGAGCATTCACCAAACTATTACACGCCTAGGAGTATATGTTTGACAAGGAAGACAACATAATGAATTGTGTTTGCTTGGTTCCAAACAATGTTATATGATTAGAGATCCCTTAGCATGTGACGATTGCTTCCACCTCATATTAGCCAAAATTCCCGCACCAAGTAGAGATACTACTTGTGCATCCATAAACCTCCAACCCAGTTATGCCATGAGAGTCCACCATACCTACCTATGGATTGAATAAGATCCTTCAAGTAAGTTGTCATCGGTGCAAGCAATAAAAATTTCTCTCTAATATGTATGATCTATTAGTGTGTGGAAAATAAGCTTTGTACGAACCTGTGATGAGGAAGACATAAAAGTGGCAGACTGCATAATAAAGTTCTTTGTCACAGGAGGCAATATAAAGTGACGTTCCTCCGCACTAAGAGGACACACATTCAAACCTCAAAAGCGCATGACAACCTCTACTTCCCTTTGCGAAGGGCCTATCTTGTACCTTTACTTTTTACCCTTGTAAGAGTCATGGTGATCATCACCAATTCCTTTTTTGCCTTTTTCCTGGCTACCGTCACATGCTTGGGAAAGATCTATATTCATATATCAACTTGGATTTGAGTACTCATGCTTTATTATTGTTGACTTTACCCTTGAGGTAAACCATTGGGAGGCAAACCTATAAGCCCCTATCTTCCTCTGTGTCCAGCTGAAACTTTGACAGCATGAGTACCACGTGAGTTGTAACAATTTTGGAAAACAAAAGAGATGATTGAGTATGTGGGTTTGCCTTACAAGCTCTTATTTGACTCTTTCTGATGTTGTGATAAATTGCAATTGCTTCAATGACTATGGACTATTGTTGGTTACGTCTCGGTAAGGTTTTTGCTTCATGCTTTGCTTTGTGAAGGAATTATTACTTTCCCATAAGAATCTTTATGATATATTGATGTTCCGTGTGTGATCATGATGCCCTCGTGTCCATATTATGTTTTATCGACACCTTCGTCCCTCAACATGTGGACATGTTTATGGAACTTGGTTTTCGCTTGAGGACAAGAGAGGTCTAAGCTTGGGGGAGTTGATACGTCCATTTTGCATCATGCTTTCATATTGATATTTATTGCTTTTTGGGCTGTTATATTACTTGTGGTACCATATTTATGCCTATTCTCTCTTATTTTGCAAGGATTATTTGAAGAGGGAGAATTCAGGCAGCTGGAATTCTGGACTCGAAAAGGAGCAAATTCTAGTCCACTATTTTGTACATCTCCAAATGCCCTGAAAATTTACATGGATTTTTTCTGGAATATATTAAAAATACTGGGCGAAAGAACTACCGGAGGGGGCCACCAGGGCCCTACAAGCTTGCCCACCACCACCACCCTCCCTGGTGGCGCAGGGCAGGCCTGTGGGCTGCCTGAAGGCCCACTAGCCCCCCTCTTTTGCTATATGAAGCATCCTGGTCTAGAAAAAATCAATAGGGAGCTTTTTCGTGGTTTCGCCACCGCCACGAGGCAGAACTTGAGCAGATCCAATCTAGAGCTCCGGCGGGACAATCCTGCCGGGGAAATTTCCCTCCCGGAGGGGGGAATCGTCGCCATCGTCATCACCAACACTCCTATCGTCAGAGGGGAGGCATCTTCATCAACTTCTTCATCAGCACCATCTCCTCTCCAATCCCTAGTTCATCTCTTGTAACCAATCTTCGTCTCGCAACTCCGATTGGTACTTGTAAGGTTGCTAGTAGTGTTGATTACTCTTTGTAGTTGATGCTAGTTGGATTACTTGGTGGAAGAGTTTATGTTCAGATCCTTGATGTTATTCATTACACCTCTGGTCATGATTATGATTATGTCTTGTGAGTAGTTACTTTTGTTCCTGGGGACATGAGATAAGTCATGCTGATAATAGTCATGTGAATTTGATATTCGTTCGGTATTTTGATATGATGTATGTTGTTTTTCCTCTAGTGGTGTTATGTGAACATCGACTACATAACACTTCACCATATTTGGGCCTAGACGAAGGCATTGGGAAGTAGTAAGTAGATGATGGGTTGCTGGAGTGACACAAGCTTAAACCCCCAGTCTTTGCTTCGTGAGGGGCTGATTTGGATCCACTAGTTTAATGCTATGGTTAGCCTTTGTCTTAATTCTTCTTTTGTAGTTGTGGATGCTTGCGAGAGAGGTTAATCATAATTGGGATGCTTGTCCAAGTAAGGGCAGTACCCAAGCGCCGGTCCACCCACATATCAAACTATCAAAGTAACGAACGTGAATCATATGAACATGATGAAACTAGCATGACAGAAATTCCCGTGTGTCCTCGGGAGCGTTTTTCCTCCTATAAGACTTTGTTCAGGCTTGTCCCGTGCTGCAAAAGGGATTGGGACACTTGCTGCACCATTGCTACTACTTGTTACTTGTTACTCTTTGCTTGCTACGTTTCACCTCGCTACACAATCACTTGTTACCGCTACTTTTAGTGCTTGCAGTTATTACCTTGCTGATATCCGTTTATCAGAGCCTTCTACTCCTCGTTGGGTTCAACACTCTTACTTATCTAAAGGACTACAATTGATCCCCTATACTTGTGGGTCATCAGCATCACAGCTTCTTGATGCAATGGTGAAGAAAGTCAAGATTGGCGTGGCAAAGGGTCTTCCCAAATATAAGTGCTTAAGTGTTGATGCTAGAGACACGTTGTTCTTCGAGGATCGTCTTGTCATTTCGAAAGGTGATCTCAGAAAGGTAATCATGGAATAAGTTCATAACTATCTGCTCTCTATTCATCCTGGAAGCTCCAAGATGTATCAGGACTTGAAATAGACCTTCTGCTGGACTCCAAGGTCTTTTGCCTCCTTTGCCCATTCCTGAGAGGAAGTTTGATCATATTGAGATGGATTTCGTCACCGGTTTTCCGAAGTCCAAGAAGGGTAATGATGCCATCTTCATCGTCATCGACAAGTTGAGTAAAGTGGCTCATTTTGTTCCAGTCAAGGAATCCATTTCGGCAGCTCAGCTTGCAGAGTTGTACATTTCCAGGATTGTGTCTTTGCACGGCGTGCCTATGATGATCTCTTCGGATCGCGGAAGTATCTTCACTTCCAAGTTCTGGGAATCTTTTCAGTCTGCGATGGGCACGAAGATACGCTTCAGCACATCTTTTCATCCTCAGACTAGTGGTCAAGTGGAGCGAGTCAATCAAGTTCTTGAGGATATGCTGAGAGCCTATGTTATCTCTTTTGGCATGAAGTGGGAGGATTGTCTGCCTTTTGCGGAGTTCTCGTATGACAACAATTATCAAACTAGTTCTGGCAAGGCTCTGTTTGAAATTCTCTATGGCAGGAAGTGTCGTACCCCGCTCAACTGGTCCGAGACCGGCGAGCGTCAGATTCTTGGGAATGACTTGATAGAAGAAGCTAAGGAGATGTGTCGGGTCATTCGTGATAACCTCGGAGCAGCTCGGTCCCGTCAGAAAAGCTATTATGATAGCAAGCATCATGACATGTCTTATGAGCTTGATGACTTCGTCTATCTCAAGGTGTCGCCTATGAAGGGTACGCAACGCTTTGGCATCAAAGGCAAGCTTGCGCCTCGTTTCGTTGGTCCGTTCACAGTTGTTGGCAAGAGAGGCGACCTTGCGTACCAGCTTGAGCTCCCATCAAACTTTGCAAATGTGCATGATGTCTTCCATGTCTCTAAGCTCCGGAGGTGCTTCAAGACCCCCGAGCGCACTGTTCATCTTCAAGACATCGACCTTCAGCCTGATCTATCTTATCATGAGCATCGAGTTGCGGTTCTCGAGGTCACTGAGCGCAAGACCCGCAACAAGACTGTCAAATTTCTCAAAGTGTTGTGGTCACACCATTCCGATAAAGAGGCTACTTGGGAACGCGAGGATCACCTCCGTTCTGAATTTCCGGAGTTCTTTCAGTCTTAGATCTCGGGGCGAGATCTTTTTGTAGTGTGGGAGAGTTTGTAATGCCCCAAGAATGTATCTTTCCCTTTTTGGAACCTTCTCCATGTGGGTCCAACTTGTCATTGATATGAGAGCTTCTATGTGTTATGATTTCATGTGTCACCTTGCATTGTTCTTTTTTTGCATGCATGCATCACCATCATTTCATGTCCTTGTGTTGTGGCTTTGTGATCATTCGTGGTGTGTGATGATATGAGTTGTGATGTGATCTGGTGGGTGTTGATAAGTGGGTGTTGCTTGTAGTAGTAAGTATCTAAGTTCGATTGCCTAGGGTTTCAAAACCATCTCCCTCTCTTTTATCTCAAACCCAAATATTCTTATGCTCCTTCCCTGTTTTAAAATGTCCTTGATTTAGCATATTTTGTGGTGGATATGACGATGTGTTTTTGCTATTTTGAAACTATGTTGTGAGGGTGCAATTAATCACAAAACAGTGGAATAAATACTGTTTTGTAAATATTTACTTGCTCCTAAAATCCTTTTACTATTTTTATTAAATAGGTCATACTTTCTTATGACCAGGGGTATTTTTACTTTTATTTTTGGTGACATAGGTTTTCCTGGGAGTTATTTGTTTTCTGGTGTTGGTTTTAAATAGAAAACCCTCCAAGGAATTCCTTCTCATTTATCTGTCGCCAGCCTTGGGCCACTTTCCCCTCCCGTGGCCGAACTCCTCGCTGCCTCCCCACCTAGAGCCCAGCTTGCGCGCTACTCCTTCTTCCTGACATCGTCTACCCTCGTGCCTGCTTTCCGTCATACTTCAGAGAGAGAGAGCGAGTCGCCGTGAGGGCTCACGGACGTCGAGGCCCCCATATAGCCTCGGCGTGCATGCCCCCTTCCTTAGGGTTCCTCCTTTCCCCATCTGTTGCCGCCACTCCTCCCTCCATCTCCCTCCAACTCCCTCCAACTCTCCTTTCCCCTCAGGTAAGGGTTCTGTAGATAGGTTGCACAGAGAGAGAGAGAAGTGTCGCGACGTCTACCCTGCTCCCGTCGTCTCCGGCGCCGGCCGCCATGTCCAGGGGCTCGAGAGAGGTGCCCGCGCCCCATTCCCGTCCTCGGTGAGGCCGGGGAACGACCACACCGACGTCCAGCTCAACGTCATGGGCATGCACCCGGCGTTCTTCCTCCCCTGCTTCGGTTCTGCACCGCGCCTCTACTTCGGTTCGACAGGGCTTCTTCAGATCTTCCTCAGACTTCTTCCGGCTTCTTCCCGATCGGTTCCTCTTCTTCATTCCCCTAGGTGAGCTAGCTCTCTTCTCTCCCTTTCCCCACGAGCTAGTTCCTGAGTGTAGTGTGGTGTTGGTCCCTGATGCGTGTGCTCTGCTCGACGTGCTAAGGGAGACGGCTTCCCACGCAGTTGTAGTTGATGGTGCGGGTGTCCCGTAGAGGAGCACTAGTCGAGTAGGCGTGCTCCGGCGAACTCTCTGTCGTCATATCACTGTGTAGAGCATAGCAGGACATCGTGGTAGATTATGTTGTTCTTTTCCCCTGTTCTATCAAGCTTCCGAAGCATAGCATAGTGGTGCAGTATGTTGTGGAAGTTCTGGCACGTTGTGGGTTCGAGTCCCAGAGAGTGCACCCCCCCTTTTTGATTTTGTTTCGACAGTGGCAGCAGCAGAGAAGTTACCCTGTTATCATTCCCTCTTCTGTGAAGTGCTCGTGTAGTAGCAGGGTGGCTTGCTGTTGTGTGTAGTTACTAGGGGGTCTAGGGATCGAATCCCTCCCCACCCCTTTTAATTTTTGTTGCATTCTTTTCTGTTTTTGCATTGTATGCTTTCATAGATGTAGGTGGGGTGTTAGATCTTCATGTGGGTATTTTTGCTTGCCACCAACAGCATGTGTTGCTAGTTTTGCTAGCTTAGTGGTGGTGTGGCATGTGTAGTTCATGTTTGAACATATGTATGTGTTAGTTCATGTATGTGGTAGTGATGATGGTGTAGGCCTTGTGGCATGCCTAGTGTGGTGTTTGTGCTTGTGTAGATGTACATCATGATATATATGTGTGTGGGGTGTGTCCATGTGCATGGTGATGAACTCATGCACCAAGTGTCGTGTATGTGTGTGTGTGGGTTCCCCCCCCCCCCCCACACACACATATATTGTGTGTGTGTAGGTGCTCTTGTCATGAGTGTGTGGTAAGTGTGTGGTGACCCACACATTCCCAAGGCTTGGTGAGCCTTGGATAAGCACTTGAGCATGTTCATATGTGTAGGGGTATAGATGATGTGGTGTCATCTAGTGTGTGTGTCCTCATTGGCTTATGTAGGTGCTTTCTTGCTAGTGCTTGATGTGTGTGGTGTGTGGTGGTGTGCTAAGGCAGAAGGGCATGAGGTATACCCCTCATGTGCACCAATGTAGTGTTGATAGAGTGCAAGTGTTTGTGTAGGTGTTGTTCTAGTGAATAGCACATGTGATGATGCACTATTCACTATATGTGATTCCATGTAGATTTTCTTTCCTAGTTTGTGCCCATTAGTTCTATGCAAGCACATAGGTTTTCTATATGTTTTTGGGGTAAAATCATCCCAGGAATCCATTGGTGAAGTCAGTTTTGCCTTTGGAACACTTTCTGGGAATGTTATATTTCAGATTTGTTCTATGTTTGGAGCTTGGTTCCATGAGATGTGGTGAGCCCAAGAGGTTGACTCCTTGTTGTGGCATTAGAGGGTGACCCCCTCTATGGCGTGTTGTATTTGTTTCATGCTTAGTAGTTCATATGTGCAAGTGGTGCTTAGTCAAAGTAGGCATGTGGCTGAAATTCCAGTTTAGTGAGAATCTATGATTTTCACTAAGTCTGAGAATCTGCTTATATTTTCTTCTCCTGTTGTTGTGCTTGTAGAAGTCCATGTATTGTGATTCAGCCTTTGCTATCAACTAGAAAGTTGTAGCTTTTGTGCTTGTCTAGCTCTCTGTAAATTTTCATTCCATTTGGATCCGTGTAGATATTGTTTTGGGTGCTGTCAAGATGCTTCAGACCATAAACAGCTAGTGAAAATCTGGAATTTTCACTAAGTCCCTGAAAACTGATATTTTTGTCCAAGTTAGCAGTTGTGTAACTTTCTGTGTGTAACTCCTTTGCATTATCTTTTTGATTGTGCTTGTAGTACTTTTGAATAGCTTCTGCCACATATCCTATTTGGCATATTTGGGTGGTTGTAGGTGCTTTGCATGTAGCCCTCAAAATGCTATGATGCTGTTTATGGCAGATTGTATAGTTTTGATGTTTTGGGGCTTGTGAGTGCATAGATGATGGTGTGGTGATATTCCTTGCACCACCCCATCCATGTTGGTTTGTTTTATGTCCTGGCAACCTGGGAATACCAGAAGTATGCCATTGGTGAGTGTTGTGATGATTTTGATACGTAGTACGCCATTTCTTGTTTCGTTGTTTTCCGTTGATCCGTAGCTCCATTTGTAACGTTCTTTATATGGTTTTGTATCGTTTTCATGTGACGCATATGTTCATGTCATCCGCATGCATGTCAAGATAGCTTAGAGTGCAGTTCTGTCCTGGAACTTGTATTTACTTCTCATGCATGTGCAAGTGAGTAGAATAGAGATGCATGTTCATTTTCATCTCATGCATCATGTGCTTGTTGCATCTTGAGGTGCTGTTGTTCATTGGATGCTATTTTTATGTTGGGTAGCACCGGGGTCAGAGAACGAGTACGTGGATCCGAGAGAGTACGTGCAGGATGAACAAGAGCAGTTCCAAGCCGAGGACATCACAGGCAAGATGATATGACCTTGATTCCATCTCTAGACTTGTTATGCTAGATTACGTTTCGTCGTCATATGCTCGCTGCCTATCACTGAAATAATTGCCTCCTAATATTGCCATGAAACCAAACACTTATCCCTTCCTAGCAAATCTTCAATGGCTAAGTAGGCTTTGCTCAGCTCCTAATGTTAGCGTTGCTAGTTGCAGGTGCTTTGTCTCATGTGATAACATGAGCTTGATATCATTATGTTAAATCAGTTATTTAATAAATGCACATATATACTTGGTAAATAACGGAAGGCCTAGCCTTTTGCCGGGTGTTTTGTTCCGTTATTGTCGCCATAGTTACCGGCTATCGATGTTTGATTCCATAACTGATCGCTCCTAACACGTTCGGGGTTGTTATGGGGACCCCCTCGATAAATCGCGTAGTGCTAAGACTTGTCCGGCAGGACCCACCATTGGTGTTAATTTGCTAATCACTTAATAATCTGCATAGGGAATGGCCTACCCGAGGAATTTAATCAACAACTCCGGCCAGTGTTCCTCATGAGTGTTGGTCCAAACTAGAGCACCGTTCGGGGCCATCCCGGGGCAACTCGGGAGATTTCCTTGGCCACTGTACGCTTCACTTATCTGGCGTGTCCTGAGACTGAGATACGCGGCTCTTATCAGGGTCGTCGACACGTCGGGAGGTCCTGCTAGTCTTGTCTTACCTTAGCGATATATCTTGCGTATAAGAATCCCGGTGAAGCTTTGGTTCTCCCGAGAGTTGAGGTTTTCCTCTAAGGAATCCGACGAGATCACGAGATTCGTGATAGAGGATTACTTTGTGGCCCATGACCGTTTGTGATGGACTAGTTGGAGCACCCCTGCAGGGTTTAATCTTTCGGAAAGCCGTGCCCGCGGTTATGTGGCAACTTGGAATATTTGTTAACATCCGGTTATAGATAACTTGAACATAACTCTAATAAAATTGCCAACTGTGTGCATAACCGTGACTATCCCCTTCGAAGACCTCTCTTTGATCGGGAACACGGTGGGGTTATGATTGACGTAAGTAGGTGTTCAGGATCACTTAGTGATTAGCTAAACTTCGATCACTAATGTAGACCACCTTCAATACATGTTCTACGTAAGTTAGCCACTATAAAGCTTAGGATGCTGCAACCTAAATACTCCACCTTCCTTACCTAATAACATGACTAGTTCTGGCACCGAGGTCATAGATTGCTGAGTCCCCGTGGCTCACAGATTCCTTCACAACACCAACAGGTTCAGGTACTGTTGGGGAACGTCGCATGGGAAACAAAAAATTTCCTACGCGCACGAAGACCTATCATGGTGATGTCCATCTACGAGAGGGGATGAGTGATCTACGTACCCTTGTAGATCGTACTGCAGAAGCGTTAGTGAACGCGGTTGATGTAGTGGAACATCCTCACGTCCCTCGATCCGCCCCGCGAACAATCCCGCGATCAGTCCCACGATCTAGTGCCGAACGGACGGCACCTCCGCGTTCAGCACACGTACAGCTCGACGATGATCTCGGCCTTCTTGATCCAGCAAGAGAGACGGAGAGGTAGAAGAGTTCTCCGGCAGCGTGACGGTGCTCCGGAGGTTGGTGATGACCTTGTCTCAGCAGGGCTCCGCCCGAGCTCCGCAGAAACGCGATCTAGAGGAAAAACCGTGGAGGTATGTGGTCGGGCTGCCGTGGAAAAGTCGTCTCAAATCAGCCCCAATACCTCCGTATATATAGGTGGGAGGGAGGGGACCTTGCCTTGGGGCTCAAGGAGCCCCAAGGGGGTCGGCCGAGTCCAAGGGGGGAAGGCTCCCCCCCCCCCAAACCGAGTTCGACTTGGTTTGGTGGGTGGGAGTCGTTCCCTTCCTTCCCACCTCCCTTTTTTTTCTCTTTGATTTTCCTTTGTATGGCGCATAGGGCCCTTTTGGGCTGTCCCACCAGCCCACTAAGGGCTGGTGCGCCACCCTTATGGCCTATGGGCTTCCCCGGGGTGGGTTGCCCCCCCCCCCCCCGGGTGAACTCCCGGAACCCATTCGTCATTCCCGGTACATTCCCGGTAACTCCGAAAACCTTCCGGTAATCAAATGAGGTCATCCTATATATCAATCTTCGTTTCCGTACCATTCCGGAAACCCTCGTGACGTCCGTGATCTCATCCGGGACTCCGAACAACATTCGGTAACCAACCATATAACTCAAATACGCATAAAACAACGTCGAACCATAAGTGTGCAGACCCTGCGGGTTCGAGAACTATGTAGACATGAACCGAGAGACTCCTCGGTCAATATCCAATAGCGGGACCTGGATGCCCATATTGGATCCTACATATTATACGAAGATCTTATCATTTGAACCTCAGTGCCAAGGATTCATATAATCCCGTATATCATTCCCTTTGTCCTTCGGTATGTTACTTGCCCGAGATTCGATCGTGAGTATCCGCATACCTATTTCAATCTCGTTTACCGGCAAGTCTCTTTACTCGTTCCGTAATACAAGATCCCACAACTTACACTAAGTCACATTGCTTGCAAGGCTTGTGTGTGATGTTGTATTACCGAGTGGGCCCCGAGATACCTCTCCGTCACACGGAGTGACAAATCCCAGTCTTGATCCATACTAACTCAACTAACACCTTCGGAGATACCTGTAGAGCATCTTTATAGTCACCCAGTTACGTTGCGACGTTTGATACACACAAAGTATTCCTTCGGTGTCAGTGAGTTATATGATCTCATGGTCATAGGAATAAATACTTGACACGCAGAAAACAGTAGCAATAAAATGACACGATCAACATGCTACGTCTATTAGTTTGGGTCTAGTCCATCACGTGATTCTCCTAATGACGTGATCCAGTAATCAAGCAACAACACCTTGTTCATAATCAGAAGACACTGACTATCTTTGATCAACTGGCTAGCCAACTAGAGGCTTGCTAGGGACGGTGTTTTGTCTATGTATCCACACATGTAAATGAGTCTTCATTCAATACAATTATAGCATGGATAATAAACAATCATCTTGATACAGGAATTATAATAATAACTATATTTATTATTGCCTCTAGGTCATAATTCCAACAGTCTCCCACTTGCACTAGAGTCAATAATCCAGCCCTCACATCATCATGTGAATTACATTGTAATAAATCTAACACCCATACAGTTCTGGTGTTGATCATGTTTTGGCCGTGGAAGAGGTTTAGTCAGCGGGTCTGCTACATTTAGATCCGTGTGCACTTTGCATATATTTACGTCCTCTCCCTCGACGTAGTCGCGGATGAGGTTCAAGCGTCGTTTGATGTGTCTGGTCTTCTTGTGAAACCGCGGTTCCTTTGCTAAGGCAATGGCACCCGTGTTGTCACAGAACAAGGTTATTGGATTCAGTGCGCTTGGCACCACTCCAAGATCCGTCATGAATTGCTTCATCCAGACACCCTCCTTAGCCGCCTCCGAGGCAGCCATGTACTCCGCTTCACATGTAGAATCTGCTACGACGCTTTGCTTGGAACTGCACCAGCTTACCGCACCCCCATTAAGAATAAATACGTATCTGGTCTGCGACTTAGAGTCGTCCGGATCTTGCGGAGACAGAAGCTTGCGGCGGCGGAAAAGTATTTTCGTGGCTCTCTCCCGTGGTTTTGGATTTTTTGGGGATTTATAGGCGGAAGAAGTAGGGCAGAGGAGCCACAGGGGGCCCACAAGCCTGCTAGGCGCGCCCCCAGGTTGCGGCTAGGGGGCTTGTGGCTTCCCCTGGTGCCCTCTGCCTTGGTTCTCAAGCTCCCTGCGTATCTTCTGTTCCGGAAAAAATCTTTTCGGAGGTTTTATTCCGTTTGGACTCCGTTTAATATTCTCCTCTGAAAAAGGTGAAAAACACGGAAAAAACAGGAACTCACACCTGGCACTGAGTTAATAAGTTAGTCCCAAAAAAGATACAAAATGCATACAAAACATCCAAAGTTTGACAAGATAATAGCATGAAACCATCAAAAATTATAGATACGTTGGAGACGTATGAGGGATCCACCCTACCTTCGACAAGAACTCGCAGGAGAAAATCTCTGCCCATGCACGCCAAACATGGCGCCACGGACGCGCGGTATCCGGAGAGCCGCTGGTGCCTTTGTCACCTGGTTACCGCGCATACGGGGTTGCACCTCCTGTGGTTTGTCAACTCTCGGTGTTACGACTAAAGCGGCTGCATGATCTGAACGGGAAGCTCTTGTCGCCCCCACAGAGGATGGGGGACACCCACGCTTCCCCACCATGGCCAAGAACCAAAGCTACCTTGAACAACGAGGAGAGAAGAGCAAAACCATTCAACCTTAGGTTAGAGGGGGGAGGATGGATGAGCATCGTCTGCTGCAACCCTCCCGCTTTTATAGGGAGGACATGGGGGGCTGGCTCTCCTACACTCCAAGGGTCATCACCCACCTCCATCTATGTTGTTGCCCACCATCATGGGCGAACAGGTAACTACT